>NC_143566.1:9452500-10060000 GCF_054136105.1 Typopeltis vanoorti
TGTCAAGATGTTGTACTATATATTGTTAATTACAAAGTTAAATATTGTTAAATATTGTTAATTACAAAGTTTAAATATTGTTAATATTTATTGTTAAATATTAACAATATTTAACAATATATAGTACACCACTTTGCCAATTCGATAGTAGAGGTATGTAAGTTTCTTTTCACTTAAAACCTTGATATTCCAGGTCTACCTACTCACTGATGAGACCTCCAAAAAGGTTGAAACTGGTCTGGGTAGTGACCTCTTCTCATAATGTAAAACAGTATTTATACATCTCTTAGGAGCTGGGTTTTATGTTATGAGAGAATATTAAAGTTAGTGATGGAGCTTGCTCCACCTTTGCATGGAGTTGCCCTGGTGTTGTACTACCCAAGTGATCATTTATACTTGGTTCCGCCGATAGTTTTTTCGGCATTGAAACTCTATGGATGTCAATGGATTTCAACCCGAGTTTCGTACCCGGCTATAAAATAAAACGGGATTTACATCTCCCTCTTAATTCAGTTGCTTCATCGACTTTGAGAAAGCATTTGACAAAGTCCAACATGCTAAAATGATTGTACTATTAAAAAGAATTGGATTAGAATGTAAAGACATCAGGATCATTGAAAACTTATATTGAAACCAAAGGCATCTGTTCAAGGTGATGACATTATTACAGACTCCATTAACATCAAACGAGGAGTAAGGCAAGGATGTGTGCTGTTACCTCTTCTTTTTAACATCTACTCAGAAGCCATTTAAAAAGTCTTGGAAGGAAGAAAGGAAGGGATTAGTGTAAATGGTGAAATCATCAGTAACATCCGATATGCCGATGATACAGCTCTTCTGGCTGACAATATTCAAGATCTTCAAAATCTTTTGGAACTAATAAATGAAGAGAGTGAAAAAATGGGATTAAAAATAAATATCACCAAAACTAAATTCATGGTCATAAGTAAGAAACCAATTCTTAATTTAGCACTTTCTTTAAATAGGAAACAAATAGAAAGAGTGGCAAAGTGTAAATATCTCGGATGCTGGTTAAATGAAGATTGCAATCCAGAGATGGAAATAAAAGTTAGAATTGAAATGGCAAGAAAAAAATTTTCTCTTCATGAAATCAACACTGTGTAACTGCAGTTTAAACTTAGAGCTTAGAGTACGCATGGTTAAATGCTATGTATGGTCTGTACTGCTGTACAGTGCAGAAACTTGGACCTTAAAAACAACATCAATAAAAAGACTTGAAGCCTTTGAGATGTGGTTATACAGACGAATGTTAAAAATCCCATGGACAGCAAAAACGTCCAATCAGGAAGTACTAGAACAAATGGGGAAATCACGTGAACTTTTAGATACCATAAAAAGAAGGAAAACTGCATATCTTGGTCACCTACTTCGTAATGAAAAATATAAGATACTTCAACTGATTATAAAAGGGAAGATAAATGGAAGAAGAGGACAAGGAAGACGAAGAAAATCTTGGCTGGCAGACATCAGACAGTGGACTGGTATGAACTCTGAGAGACTGCCTGCTCAGAATAGCTGAGAATCGCTCAAAATTTGCCAAGGTGGTCGCCAACCTCCAATAGGAGATGGCACTCAAAGAAGAAGATACAAAACATAACAGTTCATTTCTGGATCTATAACAAGTTTCATTGATACCACTTATTAGATGTGACTTCTCCATGCCTATCCTCCTTCTCATTACCTATTCCAGAACCTTTTTCTAATCCAACTGTTTCTCCTATGTCTCAAGCCATCCAATTCCTTTCTTGTTTACTCATACATTCACTTCTTCTTTGAGGATTGACTTTTCTCACATTGTGTTTCTCTGTCCACCCTGAGTCTTCCAGTTTCCCAGTCTGTCTTGCACACGTGTTCTCTCATTCTCTACACTCATACTACCCACTCCATTTATAATCTCCATTTCAGTCCCTCCATCCTTACTCTTTTACATCGCTTCTTGCTTGCTCAAATTCATTACCTGCGCTCATTACTCTCCTTTCTAGCAGCAGTCTCTTAAAATGACTCGCACCCAAACCATTCAAATGCATTCCATCAGTTATATACAGTACAATTCATCCTTCAAACTCATTCCACATATTAATAACCTGCATTCCTTTCTCTTTACACATTTCTGCTAACATATTAATTATCCTTGCTCTCTGCTTCATCTTATTATTGACTAAATTATATAGAGAAATCTGTGGAGAATTCATGACTAAATTTACCACACGTGAACCACAGTAGTAGGTTTTTTATTACGTAAATATTTTGTCCTAGGTATCTTAGGATATCATCAGTACAGTATGGCAATACTAGGAATGACAAATCTTGTTATTGTCATACCTGGGCAACATGAGTACATTTCCTATTACACTAGTATCTTTTATCCTTCTCATCAACCTTCTAATAACCAGTTTTACATTCTCCTTGTTCCCAGTCAAGTCATTTATTCCTACTACTACCAACTCTTTTGATAGCTTACTCCTCATATCCAATGTTTCAATTGTTCTATTCATTTTACCTCCTGAAAAACAAACCTTGTGCATGTTCTTGTTCAGGAGGTAAAATGAACAGAGTGAGTAGAGTTACCTGTAATAATGGAATCCCTATACAACACCACTCATGAGTTGTTTGTTATCTCTTTCTTATTAATGTAATTCATTTTCATCTTCCTAACTCTTCCATACATATCTAAAATTCCCTTCATTTCATCCTTATCTGCTTCATCTCTTGCCTCATTTCACCTACTCAGCTTTCAAATCTTTCATCATTTTTTTTGCTATCATTCACCCTCGCTGTCTTAGTCACAAAAGCTTATCTGCTGTCAACCCACTCACCATCTTATCATTAATTGCACTTTGTTTTTTAATGTCATTATCACACACTTTATCATCAATTGCACTCTTTTCTTTGATGTCAATTTCACATGCTTTCTTGACATTTGCACAGTCCACAACCATTTAAGTTATGACACCATGTTCCTTATTTGGATTTATATAAGCCTCATATTCCATCAGAATATCGCACAACCTGTAATGTAAAAACAAACTGAATCACTCACTCACTCACTCACACACACACACATCGTGTTGACCTAATAGCATTTTTTTTATGTCTACCAGAAGAGAAATGAAGATGCCACAAGAAATTAGAAACTTTAGAATAAGGAGAATTATAATAAAGTGAGAAGAGAGTTGTCCATAGAACAAAATAAATTAATAAGCATTAAAAATGAAAATGGAGTACTAATTAAAGACAAAGAACAGATCATAAGAAGAATAGAATCCTTTTATGTCAAGTTGTATGATGATTCTCAACACTTAAAAATCAATATTTAAGTGCTGCATTTGAGTGGTCATGGTGTGAGTCACTTGGAGAGACTGTTGCGGGAAGGTAGAGAAGTGAGTATAGAGAATGAATCAGATCAAGTGGGAAGTGATGTCGAAGAGCAGGAGAGTAAGACAGGAGAGATTGAAGAGGTGGTTATGAATGGGAGGCATGAGTATGGAAAATGAGAGAATGGGTGTACAAGATGAACAGTGAAACGGAGCGGCTCAGGATGGACAGGGGTACACAACTTGAGAAAGGATGGATGCTCCAAGAGGATATGAGAGCATGTGTAGACAGGAAAGGAATGGAATGACCTGGGATCAAGAGGAAACAGTTGGAATTAAAGAGGTTTCTAAAATGAATAAGCAGAAAGGGAAATGGTCCCAGTCGAGCATGGAGAGATCACATCGAATAAGTGGTTTCAGTGGAACTAACTGTAGATCCTTGTAAGAAACAAGGCAGATGAAATGGTTGCACTAATTGAGTCTGTTCACCCAAAAATTGTTGGAATAAGTGAGACATCGTTAGATGAGAACAACATCCTGACAGGAATAGAGTTGTTCTCATCTAACGATGTATAGAGGTAAATGAGATAGAGGTAAATGGAATGAAATAATTGGTTGGATGTTGTTATAGACCAGAAAATGTGGATGGTAGTGACTATGAAATGTAAAATCAAATTAGCCAAGCAAATAAGAACAGAGTGATCATTATGGGCGATTTTAATTATGCAATATAGACTGGAATGATGAGATAGCAACTGGAAGTAAAGAAAATGAGTTTCTTGAATTTTTGAGGGATAACTACCTCAGACAGTATGTAACAGAGGGCATGCGAGGATTGAGGGTCTTGGATTTGGTCATCTCATCAGAGGATTGTAATTATAAATGAAGTGTCAAATCACCCACAAATTGGTGAGAATGACCATGAGGAGATTACCTGGGTGGTTTCCAGCAGTGTGAGGACCTCTATGAGAAAAGGGTATATGTAGAACTACAAGGGGGGGGGGGGTGATTATGAAGAGCTCAGGAGACAGCTTGCAGGTGTAGCATGGAATGAGGAGTTAGCTGGAAAAGAGATCAAGGCAGCTTGGGGGATTTTCAAAAACTATCTAGTAGATGCAGTGTCTAAATGTATTCCAAGAGTGAGAAGGTTAAATAAGGTAGGTGTGAGATGATGAATAAAGAGATTAAGCATGCGATACAGAGAAAAAGGGCATTATGGAGGAAGCATAAGAGAAGTGGAAATAACCAATTCCATGAGGACTACGAAGACCAGGCAAGGTGGGTGACTTGGTTGGTGAGGGTAGCTAAAGAGAGGTATCTACAGCAGTTAGCTAATGAAGCCAAAAAGAATCCTAAGAAGTTTTTTCGATATGTAGCCAGCAAAAGAAAGAATGATTATGGAAGGATGACATTGATTGGAGAAAATGGTATAAAGACAGCTTTTGCAGATGGTGTGGTGGAGCTACTTAATGAGCAGTTCATAAAGGTCTTTCAATCTTGTGAATGTGACTTTATGGGGAGATTGAGAGCAGTTGATGATGGGGAAGAGAGGCTGACTATAAGTGATAAGAGATGTATGGGGTGTTGAGCAAACTAGGTGTAAATAAAGCTGTGGGACTTGATAATATATCACCATGTATTCTGCAGGAATGTGCCTGGGAGTTGACACCGGCCTTGACATATTTTTTTAATACGAGTCTTGCACTCAGATCAAGTCCATAAGGAGTGGAAGGAAGGCAAGATTGTGCCACTTCATAAATGAGGTGATATAACTTAAGCATCAAACTATAAGCCTATCTGTGTGTTAGGTGTTGGAGAAGACTGGCTAACTTGTGAGAACTAGGATTCAGAATTGGGTTGACAACTAAAGAGAGGTCATGTTTACTAACCTACTTATTACAATAAGGTGACAGGTGCTTTTGAAAAGGGAAATGGATACATAGTAATATTATTCGATTTTGCAAAGGCTTTTGATAGATTAATGCATGATAAGTTGATAGTCAAACTGGAATGGATGGGGTTGGATACTAGATTGGTGCATTGGATTGGAGACTGGCTATCTGATAGGTATCAACAAGTTGTGTATGGGGGAGCGATATCCAGGAAAAGGAAAGTTACTAGTGGTGTGCCTCAGGGATCTGTTTTAGGGCCATTACTGTTTAACTTGTATATTAATGATATTGGTGAAGATTTGGATGGAGATATTCGTTGTTTATGGATGATGCAAAGTTGGGACGAACCATGAAGAGTAGAGAAGATGTTGTGGCCTTACAAGTACTTGAATAAATTGAGTGATTGGGCACAGAAATGGGGATGTGAATTCAATGTTGCAAAATGTAAAGTTTTAAAATTTGGAAAACAAAGATGGGATGCAGAAGTTATGCTCGGTGAGGATATATTGTTGGATGTGGAGGAAATAAGAGATCTGGAAGTGATAGTGGATAAGGATCTGAAATTTAGTGGACACATAGCCAAAATTCTGAAGACAATAGAAAGGCTTCTGGGAATGATGCAGAGGACGCTGGCGTGTAGAAGTAGGGAGATTCTTGTTCCGTTTTATAAGGCTGTGTTTAGGACACACACATGGACTATTGTGCCCAGATTTGGTCACTTGGTTTTCAGAAGGATGAAGAAATGTTAGAAAGGGTCCAGAGCAGTGGCGGCTGGTGAAAATTTTAAGTGGGGGTGCTGCATATACAAAAAAAAAACAAAAAAACTTCTAATCAGTAATGAATTTATTAATAAATGCATTTACATATTAAAAATTGCTTTATTAAAAATATTTCATTCTCACCACGAGCATACACCAATAATAAAAGTTTCGTATCAATAGCAATGACAAGCGCAAACGAATATCAGAGTTAGAAAATATAATTTTTTTCATATTTTCAACAGTGACACTCGTCATAATTCAGCCTTGCATCTATAATAAATGAATAATTATATGTTATTTTAACAAAATAAAATAATATTGACAAAAAAATAGTTCAGCACGCACACGCACCAATAATAAACGTTTCATATCTCACAGAAATAACGTGTGTGAGGATACTAAAAATACACTGCTGTGGGCAGTGTCTGAATGATGTAACGTGCAATGACTAGCGCCAATGAATATCGGCATCAGATTGTAGTGCTTTTGTTTCATATAATGATAATTGAAAAAATATAATTATTTTCATATTTTCAACAGTGACACTCATCATAAATCAGCCTTGTATCTATAATAAATAAATAATTATATGTTATTTTAGCAAAATAAAATAATATTGACAAAAAATAGTTCACCACGCACACGAACCAATAATAAACGTTTAATATCTCACAGAAATCGCGTGTGTAAGGATACTAAAAATACGCTTATTTGGACAGTGTCTGAATGACATAACGTGCAATGACAAGTGCAAACAAATATCAGCGTTAGATCGCAGTGCATTTGTTTCGTAATCTTAAGTGTTAATCGAACAATTCCAATTATTAAGTATTCAATCAATGTCAAAACCTAAGCTGTAGACTTTAACATGTTGTATTGCATTTATATAATGTTGTAAGCATCGTTATTATTTATAAACACAAACAAAATTAAAATTTTTCATTTTTCCCTTGGGGATGCTGCAGTGTCACAGTGCTTATGTACGGGCTGCCACTGGTCCAGAGGTGACTAAGTTGGTTTCTAACCTCTGGAATGTCGAGTATGAGGAAAGATTGAGAAGATGTAACTTGCAGAGTCTGGTGGACAGAAGGAGAGATATGATAGAGACCTACAAGTCGTTAAGGGTTGTTATAGGATCAACTGGGAGGTTCTACAGAAAATAGTGGGAGATCAGGGGAGTACCAGAGGTCATCTCTGGAAACTATATAAAGAGGGTGTGAGTAGGGGAGTGAGAAGCAGGTTTTTTTCATGCAGAGTTGTGAATGATTGGAATACCTTGCCTGAGAGTGTGGTGTCTGCAGAGAATTTAAGTGTGTTTAAAACACAGTATGATGAGCTGTGTGTATGATAAAAGGACCTCCTAGATGAGTCTTTGACTCCATGGGGTCTTGGGTAATAATAATAATAATAATATGAAAGTAAAATATGATAAAAGATATGATAACAGTGGAGAAGGAGAGTGGAGATAATGAATATTATGATGGCTGAAAGGGAAGATGGAATGGTATAAGGCTGATGGATTACATTTGAATGGGCTTCGTGTTGGGTATTTAGAAAGGCATGGTTTTCTGAGAAGGCAGAGAGTCAAGAAGTTAATGTAACAAATGATCAGAGTACCTGTGAAACAGGATAGCACAAATCAACAGATTGTATGGCAGGAGGAAGATAGATATGAGGGTGAACATGTGGTTGCAGCAGCACAAGATGATGGAATGCAGAAAGCTGAGGATGAGACAGGTAGGAATGAAAATCACAGTCAGCATCAGGGAAATGGGTGTGGTCAAACCAAAGAGAGAGGTATAATATAGCAGCTAGAATAGAGAATGTTGGTGCTGGTAGAATGGACTCAAACACACAGGACTTGTTATGTTTATACACAAATGTAAGGAGTATTCAAAACGAGAAAGCTGAGTTTGTTGCATTGATTGAGATGGTATGCCCAAAAGTAATCGGAATAAGTGAAACTTGGTTGTCTGAGGAGGGTGTGATGTTGGGAATAGAATTACAAGGAGATATAATTTTCTGGAAAGATAGAGATGTGAAAATTGGAGGGGGGGAGTGCTGTTAATGATTGCAGAGGAATTGTGTCCACAAAGTGTGGAAGTTGATAGTGCATGCACAGATTTTGAATCTGTGTGGTGCGAAGTTGAAATAAACAGGTTAGTATATCTGATAGGATGCTGTTATAGGCCAGGGAATGCTGATTGTAAAATGTTTAGGCAAATTAGTAGTGCATGTATAAAGAAGGTGATCCTGATGGGAGACTTTAATTACAGGAATATAGACTGGAGAAGAGTGAGTTTGTGGAATTTCTGAAAGATAAATATCTTAAGCAGCATGTTGTGATTTAAGCAACTAGAGGCTTTAACATTTTGGATTTGATGATAACTTCACAAGATGTAGTTGTTAATGAACAACTTGTTTGGGAAGTGATGAAACAAGAAATGATCACTGCCAAAAATGGAAACATGTGGAAGTATAAAGCAGGTGATTATACAAAGCTCTGGTAAGTTAGCATCAGTACATTGGGTAGATGATCTGAGCAGAAAAGATGTTGACATTGCATGGAAAGTAAAAAGGTAGTATCTATATCTAACAAAAGCAATGTATGATTGCATACCAAGGGTTAAGCAAGTAAATAGAGTAGGAGAAATGGATGAACAGTGAAATCAATCAAGCTGTGCTGGAAAAGAAAATGTTATGGAGGAGATACAAGAGAGTTGGTGGTGATAAGGTCCATGATGAGTATAAAGTGCAGGCTAGAAAGGTGACGAGCATAGTAAAGAAATAAAAGATGCAGTATGAGAGGAGATTTGTTGGTCAGGCCAAGGTTACCAAAATAGAATTTTTCTGCTACATGGCAAGCAAGAGGAAGAATAATTATGGCAGATTAACATTGGTAGACAGTCATGGCAACAGACTAACAGGATACAGTGGAATCATTGAACGAGCACTTTATCAGCTTATATCATATTGGTGTAAATCTTCTAGTACAATATATAGAAGAGAGGCAAGTATTAGGAGAATTGGGGTGTATGAGATTTTGGTTGGGTTAGATGTGAATAAGGCTGTGGGAATGCATGGCATATTACCACGTATTCTTAAGGAATGAGCACCACAGTTGGTTATGCCCTTGACCTGGTTATTTAATGAAAGTCTTGCAGTGGGTAGGGTTCCCAAGGAGTGGAAAGAAGGCAAAATAGTACCACTCCATAAGAATGGGTCTAAGACAGAATTCTCCAACAATAAGCAAATCTGTATAACTGTTGTTGTGGTTAAGGTGTTGGAGAGCATAGTTGGGAATAGCATACAGAATTGGATTAATTGACATAGCATTATTTGATGGTCAGCATAGATTTGTAACGGGTCGGGCCTGATTTAGTAATTTACTTCCATTTTATGATTGGGTGACAAGTGTGTTAGATAAGAAAGAATTGTATACAGTGATATTCTTAGACTTCTTTGCAAAAGCATTTGATAAGGTGAATTGGAAGATTACAAGTTGGTGTATAAGCGCGACGGATGGGAATATATAGTATATTGGTTAGATGGATCAGAGATTGGCTCTCTGAACGATACCAGCAGGTTGTGTATGATGTAACAGTGTGTCAAAAAAGAAGGGTAATCAGTGGTGTGCCCCAGGGCTCTGTTCTTGGGCCTCTGCTGTTTAATTTGTTTGTAAACGATATGTCATGTGGAATGACTGGGGATCTTCAGCTGTTTGCTGATGATACAAAGTTGGGAAGACTAATAAGTAGCACTGCTGATGTTAATATGTTAATCCCTTTCAGGGAGATTTGAATAACTTTTGAATTGACTTGGACAAAGGAGTGAGGGTGTAGTTTTAATATCAATAAGTGCAAGATGTTGCATTTTGGAGTGCTGAAATATAAAGCTGTGTGCTATATTGATGGTGAGATAGTGCAGGAAGTGGATGAGATTAGAGATCTGGGAGTGATTGTTGACAATAGACTGAAGTTTAGAGGGCATATTGCAAGTGTTGCAAAAGCTGCACATCGTAGTGCTGCTATGATAAGAACTACTCTAACATATGAGGACAAGGAAGAAGTGGTTGTGCCACTGTATTATTATTATTATTATTATTATTACCCTACGACCTCTTGGAATCAAAGACTCATCTGGGAGGTCCTTTTATCACACACACAGCTCATCATACCCTGTCTTAAACACACTTAAACTCCTTACAGACATCACACTCTCAGACAAGACATTCCAATTATTTACAGCTCTGCACGGAAAAAACCTGCCTCTCACTCCCCTACTCACACCCTTTTTATACAGTTTCCAGGGATGACCTCTGGCTCTCCCCTGATCTCCCACTATTCTCTGTAGAACTTATCTAGCATTGATCCTATAACAACCCATTACTAACTTGTAGGTCTCTATCATATCCCCCCCCTCTTCCTCCTGACCACCAGACTCTGCAAATTACATCTTCTCAATCTTTCCTCATACTCGATATTCCAGAGCTTAGAAACTACCTTAATCAGTCACCTTTGGACCCTTTCCAACACCTCTTCGTCCACCTGAAAACCAGGTGACCAAATCTGGGCACAATAGTCCATGTGTGGTCTAATCAAAGCCTTATGCAATGGAACAAAAATCTCCCTACTTCTACAAGACAGTGTCCTCTGCATCATTCCCAGAAGCCTTTGTGTTGTCTTCACAATTTTGGCTATGTGTCTCCTAAATTTCAGATTCTTATCCACTATCACCTCTAGATATCTTATTTCCTCCACCTCCAACAATATATCCTCACCAAGCATAAATTCTACATCCCATCTTTGTTTTCCAAATTTTAAAACTTTACATTTTGCGACATTGAACTCGCATTCCCATTTCTGTGCCCAGTCACTCAATTTATTCAAGTCTTCTTGTAAAGCCACAACATCTTCACTACTCTTCATGATTCGTCCCAACTTTGTATATCTCCATCCAAATCTTCACCAATATCATTAATATACACGTTAAACAGTACTAGCTCCAAAACTGACCCCTGAGGCACTCCACTAGTGACTTTCTTTTTCCTGGATATTGCTCCCCCATATATAACTTGTCGATACCTCTCAGATAGCCAGTCTCCAATCCAATGCACTAGTCTAATATCCAATCCCATCTGCTCTAGTTTGACTGTCAACTTATCATGAGGTACTTTATCAAAAGCCTTTGTGAAATCCAAGTATATTACTGTGTATCCTTCTCCTCTGTCCAAGGAAGCAGTCACTTTATTGTAATAAGTAAGTAGATTACTAAAACATGACCTACCTTTAGCAAATCCATGCTGTCCATCAAAGATAATACCATTGTTGTCAACCCAAGTCTGGATCCTAGTTCTCACAAGCTTCTCCAACAAGTTCTCACAAGCTTCTCCAACAACAAGTAGTGTGATATGAGAGAATGAGAAAATTATAGTTGATAGTGTGGAAGGTGTGAGTGACTGTGAAAGTTTAGGAGATGGTTTTGTTTGGGAGAGTGAATTTAGATTAAGAGTGACTGACCTGCAGAGGGAGATAGATGAGTTGAAAGAGGAGGTGGAATGTCTTGTGAATGAGAGCAGAAGTATGAAAGATAAGATTAGGAGAATGGAAGAGATAAATGCAAGGCGAATCAGAGTAGGAGAGAGAGAGAGAGAATTTAGGGAGTATGAGTGAGAGGTATGGGGGTGGTAGAAGAGGAGAGAATGGAAACAGTAGAAGAGAGGGAATGAGAGAGAGGTATGGGAATGCTAGTAGACGAGAGGATGGAAACAGTAGGAGAGACGGAATGAGAGAGATAAGGAAGTGCTAGAAGAGGAGAGAATGGAAACGGTAGGAGAGATGGAATGAGAGAGAGGTATGGGAATGCTAGAAGACGAGAGGATGGAAACAGTAGTAGGAGAGACAGAATGAGAGAAGGATACTCCTGGCATTAGTATAAAGCATATAAATGCCATTGTTTCTATACCCAGCATTATCCCTTCTTGTGGGAATGGATACTTGGGAGAAGGGAGACAAAGTCAGGTAACACTGAGCCCAGTGGAGTCTAGAAGGGATAATGCTGGGTATAGAAACAATGGCATTTATATGCTTTATACTAATGCCAGGAGTATCCGGAATAAGGTAGAGGAATTGGTGGCGCAGATAGCATCAGCCTGGCCAAAAATTATTGCGATCACTGAGACGTGGTTGACAGAAGGGGATATAACAACAGGAATAGAAGTCGCTGGGTATAGCATTTTTCATCAGGATAGGAGGGGAAAGCGTGGTGGTGGGGTACTGCTTATGATAAGTGATGACCTATGTCCTCTAAGAGTGGAGAATTTGGAAGGAAGTGAGACAAATGATTTTGAGAGCGTATGGTGTGAGGTAGAGGTAGGCAAGACAGGATATTTAGTGGGGTGTTGCTACAGATCCAGGAACACACAGGATGGGGACCAGGAGATGTTTAGACAGCTAAGTTTGGCAAGTGCAAGAAGAATGATTGTTATTGGAGATTTTAACTTCAGTAGTATAAATTGGAGAGAGGAAGATGCATGTAGCAATAGGGGAATGGAATTTCTAGAATTCTTGAGGGACAAATGTCTTAGGCAACATGTAACAGAGGGAACAAGAGGTTCAAAAATTTTGGATTTGGTTATAGCATCAGAAGAGTTGATAATAACTGAGTTGACGTCTCTCCCACCAGTTGGAGAGAGTGACCATATGGTGTTGACATGGAAAATGAATAGACATGCAGGAGTATCAAAGAGACGGGAACTTATGTGGAATTATAAGGCAGGTGATTATAATAGTCTTAGACGTCAACTTCGGGAAGTTTCATGGAGGGAGGAATTGGAAGGCCAGGATATCACTAGTGCGTGGGAAATTGTGAAAGAATATTTGTTATCAGCAATGGTAAGTTGTATACCACGAGTGAAGAAGAGGCCGCAATTTGGAGTAAAGTG
Organism: Typopeltis vanoorti; assembly: GCF_054136105.1. Classification (NCBI taxonomy): domain Eukaryota; kingdom Metazoa; phylum Arthropoda; class Arachnida; order Uropygi; family Thelyphonidae; genus Typopeltis; species Typopeltis vanoorti. The sequence continues at coordinate 9,465,432 of NC_143566.1, forward strand.
GATGACAAACAATATTAAACAGGAATTGCATGCAAAAAAGAGGCTATGGAAGAGATATAAGGAGACAGGTGAAGAGATGCATGAGGAATATAAGACACAGGCTAGAAGAGTGACTAGTGTGGTAAGGAAAGCGAAACTGAAATATGAGAGGAGATTGGCCCTAAGATCCAAAGAAAATCCTAGGGAATTTTTTAGCTATGTGGCCAGTAGGAGGAGAAATGACTGTGGAAGAATGATATTGTGGAATAAAAATGGGAATAGAGTGACTGATGCAGAGGACATAGTGGAATTGTTCAGTGAACACTTTATTGGAGTATTTCATCCTAGAGGAGTCAGTTTTAATGCTAGAGGGATAGTGTTGGATTCTGATTATGTAGAGATTAGAGTAATTATTATTTGCTTCAGAATCCAACATGATCTTCCATCACAAAGGCTAGACTTGTAAATATTATTTAATGTATATAACTTATTTTAAAATTTAATATTCATATAACTGCCTTAATTTTGTCTAATATTTAATTATTTAATCAAAGATATATGTATGAATAATGAAAAGACTGTATTAAATATTAATAAGTTATTTTATTTATTGTTATGTCAATATTATAAGAACTTGTATTTGTAATTTAACTACGCATTTATTGAAATGCAAATATTCTATTTATTCTTGTTGTGAAAGTTTAACGTTATGTAATAACTGAATGTAGTTGTATAGCCTAATTTAACATTCGCGAGAATGTTTACGTTTATCGGTTGTCATAGAGACGCGTGAAATAAACGAGCGTGAGTGGAACAGAGCGTGGACTAAATAAAGAGGAGAAAATATATACGTAGTAGGGGAGTTGGGACGGAAACTTGGAAGTGAAAGGAAGCAAGGGCATAAACTAAAGAAGTAGAAGTAAATGAAAGGTTCTTAAGGGCAGGAGTTAAGAGGATAATTTTTATAAGTGAGCAAGGACGAAGTGAATTTTATAGTTAGCTGAAAGTGAAGCCAGCAGTAATAATAAAAGGGAAATTGATGCTATAATCGGATAATATAAAAAGCTGGACGTTCAAGGAAGAATTCTGAATAAACCCAGTTGGTCTAGAATTGCGGCTTATTTCCGATTTGCCCTAAGGAGAACTGCACGGTGTTTTAATTAGTTTATGAGTGGTAACAAGGATAGTTGAAGTACCCTGCAGTCGATGTCTGGATTTCTGAAGCGCGATTGATAGTGTTTTAATTATAACTGTGGATAAGTCTTGTAGATGTGTTCTTAAGTAAAATAAAAATAATTTAAAAGTTTGCTCACAACGTATTTGATGTACTAGGAATTATTTCCGGTAAGGACTATCTTAGTGTATTATTTCAATGCTTGAAGAATTGAGTGTTAATTACGCTACGCTTAACCTAACCTCAACTGTGGAAACTCTTCGTGATTGAGAGTTGAAGTTAAGAATTGTTAGAGAGATATTTTCAACTATTAGTGCCTGCGATATTTTGAACTTATAGCATGACTGAGAAGTGTGTGAAAACTGATTAGATAGGAAGTTCTATTATATTTATATATGTGTAGAAACTTTGTAACTCAGAAGCTGAGAAAGTGTATGTGAAGGCTTGGAAGGTTGAACTAATGTGATTGACTTGGCTTAATGTTTGACTTGTTTTTATTGTTTAAATTAGAAGTAGAATTTATGTATGTGTTATATGACCTATATTAAATGTTTGTTTTTGTTAATCAAAAGTTGTATTTTGCCTGAATCTCTTTTACTGCACCATTCATAAAATATTCGAACCAAAGCGGGTAAATTAAGTAAGTCAAATATACTCGGCCAGTATATATATTAAGGAGAAATAGTTGAGGGTTGATTTTTCTTCAATTCTTGAACTAATTCAGATATAGAGTGGCGCAGTCTTTAAATATAAATTTTCTCTATATTTGAATTAGAAACCAACTAGCAACTATTTTTAGGTTAAGAACATCGTAGTAAATAACATGTCGGATTCAAGGTACAGATTAAGACGAAGTAGGATCCAACAATAGGACTGGTTTGAGGTTTGGAGGTACAGGAGGAGAGTGTGTTTCAGATACTGAGTACTCTGGATGTCAGTAAAGCTGTGGGGCTGGATGGTATTTCACCACGAGTTTTGAGAGAATGTGCTAGGGAATTGACAGTGCCTTTAACGTGGCATTTTCAATGAAAGTCTGGCTTTGGCAAAGGTGCCCAGGGAATGGAAGGAAGGTAAGATAGTGCTATTGCATAAGGGTGGTAACAGACTGGAAGTGTCTAATTATAGGCCAGTCTGTGTGTCATCAGTAGTTGTTAAGAACTTGGAGAAAGTAGTGAGGGACCGTATACAGCATTGGGCAGATGAGGGTAATGTTATCTGTGAGAATCAACATATATTTCTGAAAGGACGCTCTTGTTTTAGCAATATGCTAGCCTTTTATAATAAAGTTACAAGAACATTAGATGAGGGAAAGGCATATACTGCAATTTTCTTAGACTTGGCGAAGGCATTTGACAGGGTGGCACATGATAAGCTGATATTTAAGTTGCAGCACATGGGTCTGGATGTCAGATTGGTCAACTGGATTCAGGATTGGCTGTCTGATAGGTATCAGAGAGTTGTGTATGGTGGAGCAGTTTCCAGGAGGCAGAGGGTTACAAGTGGGATCCCACAGGGCTCAGTACTAGGACCTATATTGTTTAACCTTTATATCAATGACATAGCCAGTGGATTGCAGGGGGATATTCAGTTGTTTGCGGATGATGCGAAGCTGGGAAGGATTATTAGTAATAGTGCAGATGTGGTAGCCCTGCAAGAGGATTTAAATAAGCTAGATAGATGGGTAAATGAATGGGGTATCAGTTTAATGCAGCAAAATGTAAGGTCTTGAGGTTTGGGAAACATCGATGGGATGCTGCATACTCTATGGGAGGAGTTATATTGGAGGAAGTAGGGGAGACAAGAGATCTGTAGTTGATTGATAGAAACCTGAAGTTTAGGGGACATATTGCAAAGGTGGTGAAGGTAACATAGAGGATTGCTGCTATTATGAGAAGGACACTGACCTGCAGAGATAAGAGGGTTATCATTCCGTTGTATAAGTCTCTGATCAGACCACACTTGGACTATTGTTCTCAGATTTGGTCCCCAGGATTTGAAGGGGATAAATTAACTGTGGAAAGGATACAAAGACGGATGACAAAGATGGTTTCAGGACTGTACAAGGATAGTTATAAGGATTGGCTGAGAGAATGTGGACTGCAGAGTTTGGCGGATAGAAGAAGGAGAGGTGATATGATTGAGACTTTTAAACTGTTGAGAGGTGGTTATAGGGTTGACACTGGGGAGTTCTTTCGCTTGGTTGAACAGCGGGAAGGAGTGATGACAAGAGGCCATCCCTTCAAGTTAGAAAGGAAACCGTGAGCAAGAGGGTAAGGAGTGGTTTCTTTGTGTGGAGGGTGGCTGATCCATGGAATGCATTGCCTGATGGAGTGGTGGGAGCGAGAACGGTCAGTGAGTTTAAAGAGTGGTATGATAGACTTTGTGTTTCTCAGGGGGGGGGGACCTCCCCTCGATGAGTCTTGACAGACTTTATGTCTTAGGAAGGACCTCCCTCGATGAGTCTTTTGACTCCTTGGAGGCCTGAATAATAATAATAATAATAATAATAATAATAATAGTAACTTAACCACAACATCTGACACACAGATAGGCTAATAGTTTAATGCTTGAGTTAGATCACCTCCTTTATGAAGTGGCACAATCTTGCTCTCCTTCCACTCCTTCGGGACTTGACTGAGTGCCAGACTCGTATTAAAAAAATATGTCAAGGTAGGTGTCAACTCCCTGGCACATTCCTTCAGAATACGTGGTGATATATTATCACGTCCCACAGCCTTAATAATATCTAGTTTTCTTAACCCCCCCATACACCTCTTGTTCACTTATAGTCAGTCTCTCCTCCCCATCATCAACTGCTCTCAATCTCTCCATGAAGTCACATTGAAAGACCTTTATGAGCTGCTCATTAAGTAGCTTCACCACACATTCTGCAACAGCTGTCTTTTTTACCATTTTCTCCAATCAATGTTATCCTTCCATAATCATTCTTTCTTTTGCTGGCTATGTATTGAAAGAACTCCTTAGGATTCTTTTTGGCTTCATTAGCTAATTGCTGTTCATACCTCTCTTTTGGTACCTTCACCAACCAAGTCACCCTCCTTACCTGGTCTTTGTAGCCCTCATGGAATTGGTTATTTCCACTTCTCTTATGCTGCCTCCACAATGCCCTTTTTCTCTGTATTGTATGCTTAATCTCTTTATTCATCCATCTCACACCTACCTTATTTAACCTTCTCACTCTTGGAATACATTTTGACATTGCATCTGCTAGATGTTTCTGAAAATCCCCCAAGCTGCATTGATCTCTTTTCCAGCTAACTCCTCATTCCATGCTACACCCACAAGCTGTCTCCTGAGCCCTTCATAATCATCCCCTTGTAGTTCCATATATACCCTTTTCTCACAGAGGTCCTCACACTGCTGGCAACCACCCAGGTAATCTCCTCATGGTCCCTCTCACCAATTGGCAGATGATTTGACACCTCATTTATAATTACATCCTCTGATGAGATGACCAAATCCAAGACCATCAATCATCGCTGGCCCTCTGTTACATACTGTCTGCGGTAGTTATCCCTCAAAAACTCCTTTTCTTTATTTACAGTTGCTGTCTCATCATTCCAGTCTATATTGTCATAATGAAAATTGTTCGTAATGATCACCTTTTTTTATTTGGCTAATTTGATCATACATTTCATTATCACCACCATCCACCTTACCTGGTCTATGACATCATCCAACCAAGTATTTCATTCCATTCACCTCTATCTCACACCATACTGCCTCAAAACCACTGGCACTATTTCCCTCTTGCATCTCTACTTTGTATGGACATAACTCTTTGTCTATCATCAATAGCATTCCCCCTCCCTTTTTACCCCGTGTATCCTCCCGAAACACATCATACCCTTCCATCTCTATTCCTATCAGGATGTCGTCCTCTTCCAACCATGTCTCACTTATTCCAACAATCTTTGGGTGAACAGACGCAATTAGTGCAACCATTTCATCTGCCTTGTTTCTTATACTTCTAGCATTTGTATGCAAAAACAACAGCTCATTTCTGGATCTACAGCTAGTTCCACTGATATCACTCATTCGATGTGATCTCCCCATGCTCGCCTGGGGCCATTTCCCTTTCTGCTTATTCATTTTAGAACCCTTTTCAATTCTTTTTCCTCTTGATCCCAGGTCATACCATTTCTTTCATGTCTACACATTCTCTCACCTCCTCTCGGAGCATCCACCTTTCTCACGGTGTGTACCCCCTGTCCACCCTAAGCCTCCCCGTTTCCCTGTTCCTCTTGCACACCCATTCTCTCATTTTCTATACTCATACCACTCACTTCCTCATGCATAACCGCCTCTTCAATCTCTGCTGTCTTACTCTCCTGCTCTTCCACATCACTTCCTGCTTGATCTGATTCATTCTCTCTCACTCTACTCGCTTCTCTACCTTCCAGCAGCAGTCTCTCCAAACAACTCACACCATAACCACTCAAATGCAGTCCATTGCTTCCATACAGTTCACTTCATCCTTCAAACTCATTCCACACATTTAGAAACTGTACTCCTTCCTCTCTTCACACATTTCAGCCAACATATTATTCATAATCCTTGCTCTCTGCCTTATCTCACCACAGTTATACCTAGGCAACACGCTTACTACCCTTCGTGTCACACTGTTTCTCTTTTATCCTTTTAAACCTCCTGATATCCATTCTGACATGCTCTTTGTCCTCTGTCAAATCATTTGTACCTATTAAAACCACTGGTTTTAAGCACTGGCATAAAGCACTGTCAGACCATACTTGGACTATTGCTCAGATCTGGTCATCTGGTTTTCAATGTGATATGTAGACATTGGAGAGGGTCCAGAGATGAGTGACTAAGACAATATCAGGATCCTTTCTTTTAATGTTACATGGTGATCAGCATTCATTTTCGAAATAATGATTTTACAACTGTGTTATAACTAACTCTTTGTATTATCCCGACGTTTCAATCTTCTTATCAAGATCATCATCTGGAGCATACACAAATATATAAGACATTATTATTATTATTATATCACACCTCCAGGGAGTCTTAAGACTCATTGAGTGAGGTCATCAACTCTACAACTATTTGTCTCAATACTCCACCAACCTTCATCATCTAACACCAATGCCATCTACCACTGACTGCCACCACTAGTGCTTTCACAGACAATCACAAACATCCATGCCCATGGTGGGATTGGAATCCACGGCCTTTTGGCTGGAGAGCTGATCCGCTAACCACTCGGCCAACCAGGGCGGCAGACATTACAAACTGTAAGCTAGAGAAACAATGATTTGATCACATGTTATTCTATTGGCATGACCTCGAGTGAAAGAAACTGCCAACATTTTACTTCATAACAAAACAATAACAAACAACCTAACCAAACAAGAAGTAACAGCGATGAAATCACAAAAGTCAAATCCGAACGTCATAATAACCAGAGCAGATAAATGAAGTGCCACCATTATTTTAAACCGAACCGCTTATGTAGAAAAAATGAATCTGCTGGTCTCAGACAATAACACATACCAATTAGTTAACTACAACCCAACCAATAGAATAAAAAATAAAACAGAGAAACTACTCAAGTCAATTATCAAATGGCCCGAAGATATGATCAAAAAACTATTTCCACACTACGCTCGTTCCCCCCAGAATTTACGGAGCTGAAAATTCAGAAAGAAAACATGCCGCCAAGGCCTATAGTTGAAAGGATAGATAGCCCGACTTATCACTTAGCCAAAAAATTAGCGGCAATTCTCAAGGAGTTGGTAGGTCATTCCCCCCTCCTATATCAAAAATACACAGCACTTCATAAACATCATCAACGATATTACATTAGAAAAGATGATTTATTAGGCAGTTTTGATATATCTGCCCTCTTTTTGACTTCCCAATCAATGAGACTGTCTTTCTTTTTATTATTAATATTATTATTATTACCCCAAGACCTCATGGAGTCAAAGACTCATCTGGGAGGTCCTTTTATCACACACACAGCTCATCATACTGTGCCTTGAACACAAACAAACTCCTTGCAGACACCACACTCTCAGGCAAGACATTCCACTCATTTATAACTCCGGACGAAAAAACCTGCCCCTCCCTTCCCTACTCACACCCTCTTTATACAGTTTCCAGGGATGACCTCTGGTTCTCCCCTGATCTCCCACTATTTTCTGTAGAACTTCTCCAGCACTGATCCTGTAACAACCCCTTACCAACTTGTAGGTCTCTATCATATCTCCCTTCTCCTGTCCACCAGACTCTGCAAATTACATCTTCTCAATCTTTCCTCATACTCGACATTCCAGAGGTTAGAAACTACCTTAATCAGTCGCCTTTGGACCATTTCCAACATCTCTTCGTCCTCCTGAAAACCAGGTGACCAAATCTGGGCACAATAGTCCATGTGTGGCTAATCAAAGCCGTATGCAATGGAACAAGAATCTCCCTACTTCTACAAGACAGTGTCCGCATCATTCCCAGAAGCCTTTGTGTTGTCTTCACAATTTTGGCTATATGTCCCTTAAATTTCAGATCCTTATCAGCTATCACCTCCAGATCTCTTATTCCTCCACCTCCAACAATATATCCTCACCAAGTATTAATTCTTCATCCCATCTTTGTTTTCCAAATTTTAAAACCTTACATTTTGCAACATTGAACTCACATCCCCATTTCCGTGCCCAATCACTTAATTTATTCAAGTCTTCTTGTAAAGCCACAACATCGTCTCTATTCTTCATGGTTCGTCCCAACTTTGCATCATCTGCAAACAACTGAATATCTCCATCCAAATCTTCACCAATATCGTTAATATACAAGATAAACAGTAATGGCCCTAAAACAGACCCTGGAGGCACTCCACTAGTGGCTTTCCTTTTCCTGTATATCGCTCCCCCATACACAACTTGTTGATACCTATTAGATAGTCAGTCTCCGATCCAATGCACTAATCTAATATCCAACCCCATCTGCTCTAGTTTGACAAGATCTAGATCATTCCCTCCAGATATCACGACGCTCTTTGCACATGTATTACGTTCTGGTTATTTTGTATGGCAAAACGCTTTCTACCTACAAAAAGATGGCACAGCCATGGGCTCACCATTATTCCTCCCTATTGCTAACTTTTACATGGAGCATTTTGAGCAACTTGCTTTAGGTGCCTCTCCTTTAAAACCCTAAGTCTGGCTTAGATATGTTGACAATGTTTTCGCGATCTGTTCCCATGGTCGCCAGACACTAGATACATTCCTTAGCCACCTAAACAAACAACACAAACGCATACAGTTCACAATTGAGATTGAAAAACAGAACACACTTCCGTTTCTAGATACCCTTGTCATGCATCTTCCTTCTGGCAATCTTTCCTTCACAGTTTACCGAAAACCGACACATAATGGCCAATATATATACACATAAACTCCTACCATCACCCAACACAAAAACTAGGTGTCATCAATACTCTAAAAAACAGGGCTCTTAAAATCTGCTCCAGTGAACAGGTGGTGAAAGACGAATTTAAAGTGATCAACAATACTTTCCCAAAAAAATGGGTACAGCCAAAACACTATTAACAAAATTCTCTACAAGACTTCAATAAAAAACAAAGACAAACCAGACTACAACAAAACTATAACCGTTCCCCACATTAAAGGGATATCAGACAAAATAAACAGAGTACTACAAAAATACAACCTCAAAACTACCTTTAAACCCCTTGCAAAATTAAAAAGCTTACTCAACTCATCCAAAGACTCCCCTGCTGGCCTACCCTGGAGTGTACCGTATTCATTGCACTGTAACATACCATATATAAGAGAAACAGGATGCACAATTCCTATCAGACAAAAAGAACATAAATGACACATTAAATATTATTATTATTATTATTCGTGACACCTCCAAGAAGTCCGAAGACTCATCGCGGGAGGACACCTACAACTGTCTCAACCACTACACCGAACCTCTACTACGAATCATCTCCATCAACGCAATCTACCGCCCATCACCACTACCACAACTAGTATTTTTTGTCTGTAAATTGCATGTGTTCTGAAGGGCCGATTTGTCTGTATGTGGGATGAAAAATATAATAAATTATGGTGAAGCTGGCCTTTCTGATCATGCCTTGAACACCTTACATAGAATTGACTGGAAAAGCACTAGTCTACATCACACCAAAACATGGTATGAACGCAAATTTAAAAGCCTGTGAGATCATTATCAACCACCCCAATCTGAACAATATTGAAGGTCTAAAAATCCCATATATATGGAAGGCATATATTCAACCCACAAGACCTTCCTCTCTAAGAACAACTATAAACAGGACTTTAGTAAATCCAGGATCCTAAATCAAAAAATAACTATTGTAATACTAAAAATAAGACATCATTGTTACCGAAAAAAAAAACATCTATAAGAAAAAATGTTTATTTATGTTACCTTAAATTAAATCTAGCTTGATGTAATTTATAAATAATTTTTTTTTTTTTCACTGGAGGTCATGCCAGTAGAATAACATATGATCAAATCATTGTTTCTCTAGCTTACAGTTTGTAATGTAAGTCAGCTTGTCTTGTATATTTGTGTATGCTACAGATGATGATCTTGATATGAAGATCGAAATGTCAGGATAATAAAAAGAGTTAGTTATAATACGGTTGTAAAATCCATAATTTCGAAAATGAACAATATCAGGAGTTTGGAATGCTGGCTATGTTGAAGAAATGTAGATTGCAGAGTTTGGTGGATGGAAGGAAGAGAGGAGACATGATAGAGACATTTAAGTTAGTGCGAGGATTTTATAAGATTAATCCAGAGGGGATTATAAAAAGAGTAGAAGGGGTGAGAGGAGAAGAACCAGATTTCATTCCTGGAGGTTATGTAAAAGTGTAGTGAACATAGTTGTAAGGAATAGATTTTTTACTTGGATAATTGTCAGCGAACGCATTACCAGAGTGTGTTGTTAATGCAAGGAGTGTTAAGGATTTTAAGATTCTATGTAATAAATATGTTGTCAGTTGAATGAACCTCCCATGATGAGTCTGTCAACTCCATGGAGGGTAATAATAATAAAATGGAAGAGGAAGAAATATGTCCCGATGTTTTAAAAGAAGTTCAATAAGCAATGGGTAGCATTGAATAATGAAATGACACCAGGTGAAATTAGTTACAAATAGAAGTTCTGAAAGCAGGTGGTACACCAATCCTAACTATGTTAAGTAAAATTTATACATCATGCCTGCCTAAGACAAAAGAGAATACCAGAAAATTGGAACAGTGCTATCCTTATTATAGTTTTTAAAAGAGAGACAGAGAAGATATTAAAAATTACCACCCTATCAGTCTCCTTTCAACAAATACAAAAATGATTAGCAACAGAATACAAAACAGTCTAAATTTTAGCCAACCGCTGTTACAAGCAGGATTCAGAAAAAAACTGCAGCACTATTGATCACATATATACATGTAATAAGACAAATAATTGAAACGACAAATTGAATACCAAAAACCTTTAGGTCTAGCCTTTATTGATTTTGAAAAGGCATTTGATTCAATTTCAACATTAGCTATTTTAGAAGCCCTTAAAAATCAAGGAATTGTAAAAACTTACATTGTGATATGCTTTCTCTCTCTTTCTCTCTCTCTCTCTCTCACACACACATGTATATATAAAAACAGGAATAGAAGTCGCTGGGTATAGCATTTTTCGTCAGGATAGGAGGGGAAAGCGTGGTGGTGGGGTGCTGCTTATGATAAGTGATGACCTATATCCTCTAAGAGTGGAGAATTTGGAAGGAGATGAGACAAATGATTTTGAGAACGTATGGTGTGAGCTAGAGGTAGACAAGACAGGATATTTAGTGGGTTGTTGCTACAGACCCAGGAGCACAGAGGATGGGGACCAGGAGATGTTTAGACAGCTAAGTTTGGCAAGTGCAAGAAGAATGATTGTTATGGGAGATTTTAACTTCAGTAGTATAAATTGGAGAGAGGAACATGCATGTAACAATAGGGGAATGGAATTTCTAGAATTCTTGAGGGACAAATGTCTTAGGCAACATGTAACAGAGGGAACAAGAGGTTCAAAAATTTTGAATTTGGTTATAGCATCAGAAGAGTTGATAATAACTGAGTTGACGTCTCTCCCACCAGTTGGAGAGAGTGACCATATGGTGTTGACATGGAAAATGAATAGACATGCAGGAGTATCAAAGAGACGGGAACTTATGTGGAATTATAAGGCAGGTGATTATAATAGTCTTAGACGTCAACTTCGGGAAGTTTCATGGAGGGAGAAATTGGACGGCCGGGATATCACCAGTGCGTGGGAAATTGTGAAAGAATATTTGTTATCAGCAATGGTAAGTTGTATACCACGAGTGAAGAAGAGGGCGCAATTTGGAGTAAAGTGGATGACAAACAACATTAAACAGGAACTGCATGCGAAAAAGAGGCTATGGAAGAGATATAAGGAGACAGGTGAAGAGAGGATGGGTGAAGAATATAAGACACAGGCCAGAAGAGTGACTCGTGTGGTAAGGAAAGCGAAACTGGAATATGAGAGGAGATTGGCCCTAAGATCCAAAGAAAATCCTAGGGAATTTTTTAGCTATGTGGCCAGTAGGAAGAGAAATGACTGTGGAAGAATGATATTGTGGGATAAAAATGGGAATAGAGTGACTGATGCAGAGGACAAAGTGGAATTGTTCAATGAACACTTTATTGGAGTATTTCATCCTAGAGGAGTCAGTTTTAATGCTAGAGGGATAGGACTGGTACGAGGTCTGGAGGTACAGGAGGAGAGTGTGTTTCAGATACTGAGTACTCTGGATGTCAGTAAAGCTGTGGGACTGGATGGTATTTCGCCACGAGTTTTGAGAGAATGTGCTAGCGAATTGACAATACCTTTAACGTGGCTTTACAATGAAAGTCTGGCTTTGGCAAAGGTGCCCAGGGAATGGAAGGAAGGTAAGATAGTGCCATTGCATAAGGGTGGTAACAGACTGGAAGTGTCTAATTATAGGCCAGTCTGTGTGTCATCAGTAGTTGTTAAGATCTTGGAGAAAGTAGTGAGGGACCGTGTACAGCATTGGGCAGATGAGGGTAATGTTATCTGTGAGAATCAACATGGATTTGTGAAAGGACGCTCTTGTTTTAGCAATATGCTAGCCTTTTATAATAAAGTGACAAGAGCATTAGATGAGGGAAAGGCATATACTGCAATTTTCTTAGACTTGGCGAAGGCATTTGACAGGGTGCCACATGATAAGCTGATATTTAAGTTGCAGCACATGGGTCTGGATGTCAGATTGGTCAACTGGATTCAGGATTGGCTGTCTGATAGGTATCAGAGAGTTGTGTATGGTGGAGCAGTTTCCAGGAGGCAGAGGGTTACAAGTGGGGTCCCACAGGGCTCAGTACTAGGGCCTATATTGTTTAACCTTTATATCAATGACATAGCCAGTGGATTGCAGGGGGATATTCAGTTGTTTGCGGATGATGCGAAGCTGGGAAGGATTATTAGTAATAGCGCAGATGTGGTAGCCCTGCAAGAGGATTTAAATAAGCTAGATAGATGGGCAAATAAATGGGGTGTCAGTTTAATGCAGCAAAATGTAAGGTCTTGAGGTTTGGGAAACATCGATGGGATGCTGCATACTCTATGGGAGGAGTTATACTGGAGGAAGTAGGGTAGACAAGAGATCTGGGGTTGATGATTGATAGAAACCTGAAGTTTAGGGGACATATTGCAAAGGTGGTGAAGGTAACACAGAGGATTGCTGCTATTATGAGAAGGACACTGACCTGCAGAGATAAGAGGGTTATCATTCCGTTGTATAAGTCTCTGATCAGACCACACTTGGACTATTGTTCTCAGATTTGGTCCCCAGGATTTGAAGGGGATAAATTAACTGTGGAAAGGATACAAAGACGGATGACAAAGATGGTTTCAGGACTGTACAAGGATAGTTATGAGGATCGGCTGAGAGAATGTGGACTGCAGAGTTTGGCGGATAGAAGAAGGAGAGGTGATATGATTGAGACTTTTAAACTGTTGAGAGGTGGTTATAGGGTTGACACTGGGGAGTTCTTTTGCTTGGTTGATCAGCGGGAAGGAGTGATGACAAGAGGCCATCCCTGGAAGTTACGAAAGGAAACTGTGAGCAAGAGGGTAAGGAGTGGTTTCTTTGTGTGGAGGGTGGTTGAGCCGTGGAATGCATTGCCTGATGGAGTGGTGGGAGCGAGAACGGTCAGTGACTTTAAAGAGTGGTATGATAAACTTTGTGTTTCTCAGGGGGGGACCTCCCCTCGATGAGTCTTGACAGACTTTATGTCTTAGGAAGGACCTCCCTCGATGAGTCTTTTGACTCCTTGGAGGCCTGAATAATAATAATAATAATAATTCAACTGCATGTTTAAAATCAAAAACAGATATGAAATTTCCTATAAAAAAAAAGGAGTTGAACAGGGAGATGCCATTTCACCTAAATTATTTACAGCAGCCCTAGAAGAAATTTTTAAAAACTTGTTGGAAAAATAGAATAATTATGGTAAATTATTATTATTATCCTAAGACCCCATGGAGTCAAAGACTCATCTAGAAGGTCATTTGTCATACACACAGCTCATCATACTGCACTTTGAACATGCTCAAATTCTCTGCAGACACCTGCAAATTCTCAGGCAACTGTATTCCAATCATTCGCAACTCTGCATGCAAAAAACCTGCTTCTCACTCCCCTGCTCACATCCCCCTTTATACAGCTTCCAGGGATGACCTCTGGTTCTTCCTGATCTCCCACTATTTTCTGTAAAAAAACCTCTTCAACATTGATCCTATAACAACCCCCTTACTAACTTACTCTATCATATTACCCCTCCTCTTTCTCGTATTCACTAGACTCTCATATTTGACATTCCAGAGATCAGAAACTACCTTAGTCAGTCTTCTCTGGACCCTTTCCAACATCTCTTCATCCTTTTGAAAACCAGGTAAACAACTTTGTACACAGTAGTCCACATGTGGTCTAATGAGAGCCTTACACAGTGGAAGAAGAATCTCCTTACTTCTACAAGTCAGTGTCCTCTGCATCATTCCCAGAATTCTTTGTGTTACCCTCAAAGGATGTTGATTGGTAGAGCCTCTGGTACTAATGGCTCAGCAAAAAGTTAAGCAAGCTTGAGAGTGGTTAGTAGTTGGAAGGGGCCCAATCATTCGATGCTGTTGGCACACTCTTCCTCGATGAGTCTTTGGACTCCCTGGAGGTGTCACATAATAATAATAATAAAAGACAGCAGACAGAAAGAAATGGCAAAACTTCGTCTTTGAGGAACTCAACCTGCCATGAGCAGAAGAGAAGGAGAGAGAGAGAGAGAAATGATGATACCACCTATTCAAGGCTGGTAACTACTTCACATGTAGCACTGTGGATGGACTATGGTTAGAAAATTTGAACTATATCAAGATCAAACATGAAATTTATTCAAGCTACTTTTGTCCTCCACTTAAGCTGGGTACTGGTTTCAGATTGGGTAACGAAATTCATCTACCATGATTAGGTTTATGTTATGAGTTATAGCTGCTGATTTTTTATTCCTCTCTCTTCAAACTGTTGTACATTCTATTACTTCTCATAAAGGAATACTCTAATAGCAAATTGTATAATTCATCTCGGACTTTATTCACACATACTTTTTCATTCTTTCATGTAGGTTGGGAAGGACTCCTGCTTATCTTTATATCCTGTTTTAATGGGTTCTATAGTTCTGTTTGGATTGGACGTTCTTTGCAGATTTTGGAAAAACGATGGCCAGAATACCATAGAAATTTCCGCTATCCATATCCTGCTATTGGATTTAGAAGTGTAGGAATGCCAATGAGGTATGATGAATTATAATTACTGCAAAACACACAGTATACACTCCACTAAAAATAAAATGCCCAAAAGTTAAAATATTGAAAAAAAATTTTGCTGTCATGACCCTCAGTACTGTTATTTTGTTAATGATGCTACTGTGAGAAAGAGGACAATTAATAAGGTATGATGAATTATAATTAATGATATATAATTGATTCTACAAAGGGCTTCCAAAAAATTTCATGGCATAGATTTTTGAGGTATATACTTGACAGAAATCAGTTTTATATAACTAAAATAAGGGGACCTTTGAAAATTTTGTTTGTCAATAATAATCATATAATCAAAAATTTAAACACTGATGAAATTTTCAAAGCAAGTTCCTAAATTCATATCGAAAATTTAATTTTAGCACTTTTTTTTTTGCATTGTGAATGATTTTTATAACTTTTGGATTTTCTGTGTGCAATTTGTTTCTGAAATTTCTGACCCACTTAAATGGTATGGAGCAGTGACAAGTGATACAGTACAGGGTATTTGGTCCACTGCAGATTAATTTGTACATTAATAATAGCAGGGATGATTTGAAGGAGAATATCCTGTTATTTTGTTAATGATGCTACTGTGAGAAAGAGGACAATTAATAAGGTATGATGAATTATAATAATATATAATTGATTCATCTCATAATTATAATTATGAGAAGAATTATGATTAACGAAATATAATTCATTAATTATGAATTAGAATTAATCATATAGTGTAAGTGACATCGTGGTATATTTGAGCTGTGCTAAGAAGAGTTTTTTTAAATAGTGTGGCTTTTTATCATATAATTGTGCTTTTTTGCTTGGATACAAGTGTTCTTCAGTAGAGATTGATGTTAGAATTTTGTTTGTTTGCTTATTTGTTTTTTCTACTTGTTTATACCTACTGCTTCTGCTTTCTGAAAATGGCATCCATGAAGAAGTGCATGTTGTTGCATGAAGATAGTTCTGCCTTGGATTTTTCCCAGTGGATGTGTTGCAAAAATTGCTTCATGTATGCACTGAAAAATGTGAAAGATTTGTGGACTGTTAGTGAATGAAAAGAATTATTATTATTCTGAAAGCTGCTGAAAGCATGCGATTATATCCCCCTTCAAATCATCCCTGCTATTATTAATGTACAAATTAATCTGCAGTGGACCAAATACCCTGTACTGTACCACTGGTCACTACTCGATATCATTTAAGTGGATGAGAAATTTCAGAAACAAATTGCACACAGAAAATCCAAAAGTTATAAAAATCATTGTGTTTCAGCATGAGAGCATGCTGAAACTCTTTGCATCAAAATCACTAATACCACCAATAGACAGCATCCCATAATACTAAATGCTATTTATAGGCCACCAAACGTAAACATGATAAAATTTTTGCACGAACTCAGCTGCTGGCTTTCACGCCAAGAAATATGCTCAACCGAATACTTAATGATAATCGGCGACATAAACATAAATATTGCAAATGAAAACCAGAACAACACTGTACAATACCTAGACATGCTATTATATTATATCCATGTATAACCTAGTGCCAACAATAACATCATATACTAGAGAAGAAATATTCGGAAATACTATCACTGCTTCCTGCCTAGATCATATGAACATCTGAGCGCCACCAAACAGTTACACTGCATCAGTCATAAAGTGCAAAGTAGCTGATCATTACTTCATGGCTCTAAACCTGCACACTAAGACGATATCCATGCAATGCCCCACAGATGAAAAGCAACACAAAACAATAATAGACGAAGAAATAGTCAACCACGAAATAAGAAATACCGACGGGGAACACATGGCATCAGAATGAGCAGATATCTTATACAACAACATTAAACACACACTGGAGGAAATATACAAGAAAGTTAGAATTCATTAAAGAACAACCCAAAATCCTTGGATAACAAAAAACTTAACCCTAGAAATACACAGAAAGGACGCTCAATGCAAAGAATTAAAGCGATATCCAAATAATGGAGCTTTAAAAACTGAATATAAGATAACAAGGAATCGCCTTACAACACAAATAAGAAATGCAAAAAGAAACTACCACAGAGACAAATTAATCTCTGCACAAAACAACATAAAAGAAACCTGCCATCTGATCAACAAGATGCTAGATTGTGCTCCCAACACTACCTCCTCTGAAACCATAAAACACAGCTTCATGAAAGACGCAAAACCTATCCAACAACTAGCAAATGATTTTAACCAATACTTTGCAGACTCTATCCAAGAAATATTCCCCCAATCACAAAACGTGATCCTACACTTGGACCACAATCAAAACAGACATTATGGTTCCCAACCATAAAAGAAGCAGAACTTCTCTCTGTAATACATCAAATCAAACCAAACAAAGGCCCAGGAATTGATGGTATAAGACCTAAGGATATCAAGCAACATGCAACTAGCTTAGGCCCTATCCTACTAAAATTAATAAATAAAATATTTAAAACAGGACAGATACCAAGTATGCTAAAGACTGCCATAATCACACCCATATACAAACATAGAAAAAGAAATTTAATCAGCAATTACAGACCCATAGCAACATTACCAATTATCAATCAAATTATGGAGTGGATCGTACTAAAGAAACTCACAGCATATACAGAGAACTATTATCCCCAAAACACAATACGGTTTTCAGAAAAATAAGGGAACAACATCTCTCTTGGAAGACTTTACAGACGTAATTAATACCGCCTTAGACAAAAACAAAATTGCCATGGTAGTCTTTATTGATCTAACTAAAGCATTTGATACACTCACGCATCAAACCTTGTTAGAAAAGCTGAGGCATATTGGAATAGATGGGCCTCTGCACAGGTGGTTTACAAACTACCTTCAAAATAGAAAGCATATCACACGTATCGGTTCAAATCAATACGTGTTTGACCCGATAGAGTTGAGAAGAGTACGGGGAGCTGTACTCTCCTCAACTCTATTCAACATTTACACGCACGATATTAATCAGCTACCTCTCAAAGGTAAGATCTTCCAATACGCAGATGATACAGTTATAATATCCACCCATAATAATGCAAGCATAGCTCAAACAAATATACAACATGACATAAATCTGCTCATGGACTGGCTCACCAAAAACTCCATACACCTAAACTCAGATAAGACAAAATTAATGATATTCAGAAATCCACTGACTCGACCAGTTGATAACAAATATATAACCATCCAACATCCACTCTCCAACATAAAAAACACACAGAACAGTAAAACCACTGCAATCACTCAGGTTAAAACAATACGATACCTTGGAATTTACTTCGATGCAGATATGAACTGGAATAGCCACATAAACTATCTACACAACAAACTCCGAACAATAACTGGCAAACTATACAGGTTAAAAGACAAAGTTCCCATATGCCTAAAAACACTAATATACAAAGCACTATGCCAAAATATACTAAGATACACTATAATAATATATGCTTTCTGTGCACCCTACAAACAAAATAGATTAATGTCGTTACAGTACAAAATGATAAAATTGATCTTTTGGGAACAAAGAGACAATAATGACTTTATATGTCTATGTGGTACGAGGTCTGGAGGTACAGGAAGAGAGTGTGTTTCAGATACTGAGTACTCTGGATGTCAGTAAAGCTGTTGGACTGGATGGTATTTCGCCACGAGTTTTGAGAGAATGTGCTAGGGAATTGACAATACCTTTAACGTGGCTTTTCAATGAAAGTCTGGCTTTGGCAAAGGTGCCCAGGGAATGGAAGGAAGGTAAGATAGTGCCATTGCATAAGGGTGGTAACAGACTGGAAGTGTCTAATTATAGGCCAGTCTGTGTGTCATCAGTAGTTGTTAAGATCTTGGAGAAAGTAGTGAGCGACCGTGTACAGCATTGGGCAGATGAGGGTAATGTTATCTGTGAGAATCAACATGGATTTGTGAAAGGACGCTCTTGTTTTAGCAATATGCTAGCCTTTTATAATAAAGTTACAAGAGCATTAGATGAGGGAAAGGCATATACTGCAATTTTCTTAGACTTGGCGAAGGCATTTGACAGGGTGCCACATGATAAGCTGATATTTAAGTTGCAGCACATGGGTCTGGATGTCAGATTGGTCAACTGGATTCAGGATTGGCTGTCTGATAGATATCAGAGAGTTGTGTATGGTGGAGCAGTTTCCAGGAGGCAGAGGGTTATAAGTGGGGTCCCACAGGGCTCAGTACTAGGACCTATATTGTTTAACCTTTATATCAATGACATAGCCAGTGGATTGCAGGGGGATATTCAGTTGTTTGCGGATGATGCAAAGCTGGGAAGGATTATTAGTAATAGTGCAGATGTGGTAGCCCTGCAAGAGGATTTAAATAAGCTAGATAGATGGACAAATGAATGGGGGTGTCAGTTTAATGCAGCAAAATGTAAGGTCTTGAGGTTTGGGAAACATCGATGGGATGCTGCATACTCTATGGGAGGAGTTATACTGGAGGAAGTAGGGGAGACAAGAGATCTGGGGTTGATGATTGATAGAAACCTGAAGTTTAGGGGACATATTGCAAAGGTGGTGAAGGTAACACAGAGGATTGCTGCTATTATGAGAAGGACACTGACCTGCAGAGATAAGAGGGTTATCATTCCGTTGTATAAGTCTCTGATCAGACCACACTTGGACTATTGTTCTCAGATTTGGTCCCCAGGATTTGAAGGGGATAAATTAACTGTGGAAAGGATACAAAGACGGATGACAAAGATGGTTTCAGGACTGTACAAGGATAGTTATGAGGATCGGCTGAGAGAATGTGGACTGCAGAGTTTGGTGGATAGAAGAAGGAGAGGTGATATGATTGAGACTTTTAAACTGTTGAGAGGTGGTTACAGGGTTGACACTGGGGAGTTCTTTCGCTTGGTTGATCAGCGGGAAGCAGTGATGACAAGAGGCCATCCCTGGAAGTTACGAAAGGAAACTGTGAGCAAGAGGGTAAGGAGTGGTTTCTTTGTGTGGAGGGTGGTTGAGCCGTGGAATGCATTGCCTGATGGAGTGGTGGGAGCGAGAACGGTCAGTGGGTTTAAGGAGTGGTATGATAAACTTTTTGTTTCCCAGGGGGGGACTTCCCCTCGATGAGTCTTGACAGACTTTATGTCTTAGAAAGGACCTCCCTCGATGAGTCTTTTGACTCCTTGGAGGCCTGAATAATAATAATAATAATAATAATAATAATATACACTGCAATGTCAGAACACAAAATACTGACAGCAAAACACTTATGTCACCACGCAGCTTTGCTAAAACATTATTTCGATGCCAACTACAGGACAGTCAGAAATATACCGTATAACAAGTCCTCAGACAACTAATTATATCACATATAAATAAAATAATCACTTTGGAAAGGCCACACAAAACTTCTACATCCCAGACATGATCAACAAATTATCTTTCGAATACAGAAACCTTACAAACTACAATAGCCTGAAAAGAGCTCTAAGGACATACTATAAACAAGAAACACACATCCAAAATACCATACAAACTTAATGAAACATATGATGCATCATATGTTTCATTAAATGATGCAAACAAATGATGCATCAAGACATTCCAAGTTATCATATGTGTGTGTGTGTGTGTTTGTGCATGAAGTGCGCGAATTTCTCAATCAACAGCTGCAATGGAAATCAAACCTATTAAACATAGGTTTGATTTTGTAACTTCCAAACACAGCAAACAAACCAATAAATAATAACTAACTGGTGTCATCCTCAGATAAGCTTACAAATAAGCTTCGAGGATGAAAGCTAAGAAATTACATCTCATCCAAGATTTAAAAAAAAAAAAAATTCAGGTCTCCATGGAGTCACAAGACTCATGGTGGGAGGCCCGCCTTAGAAAATACAAAGTCTTTCCTTGAACTCATTGACCATTCATGCTCTCACCACTCTATCAGCAGAGAAATTGCGCAGAGAAAGAGGGTGGGTTCAGCCACCCTCTTTCTCTGTGCAAAGAAACCACTCCTCACCCTCTTGTTCACAGCTTCCTTTCGTAACTTCCAGGGATGGCCCCTGTCCTCGCTCCTTCTTCATGTTCCACCAAATGAAATAACTCCCCAGTGACATTCCTGTAACTATCTCTCAACAGTTTAAAAGTCTCAATCATATCATCTCTCCTTCTTCTACCTACCAAACTCTGCAGTCCACATTCCCTAAGCTTATCTTTATAACTAACACTGTACAGTCCTGATACCAACTTTGTTATCTGCATATGCACTCTTTCTATTGTTAATTTATTCCCTTCAAATCCTGTGGACCAAATTTGAGGACAATAGTCCAAGTGTGGCCTGATCAGGGCTTCATACGATGGAATGAAAACTCTTTTATCTCAGAATGCCAACATCCTTCTCAGTATTGCAGCAATCCTCTGGGTTATCTTCACCACCTTTGCAATTCTTTGCAATTTCCCTGAATGCATTTCAGGGAACATATTGCAACAATCAATAGAACAACAACAACATATTGATAGAAACCTGATGAGGCAATAGCCTCATCAGGTTTCTATCAATCATCATCCCCATATTTCTTAACTCCCCAACTTCCTCCAACAGAGTATGCAGCCTCCCATCAGTGTATCCCAAACTTCAAGACTTTACATTTAGCTGAATTAAATTGATATCTCCCATTCGTTTGCCCATGTGTCCAGTTTATTCAAATCTTCTTGTAAGGCTACCACATATGCACTATTACTAATAACCCTTTCCATCTTCACATCATCTGGAAACAGGGGATATTCAGTTGCAAACAACTGAATATCTCCCCTGTAATCCATTAACAATGTCATTGATATAAAGGTTAAATAATACAGATTCCAGTGTTGAGCCCAATGGAACCCCACTTGTAACCTTCTACCTTCTTGATACTGCTCTCTCATACACAACTCTCTGATACCCATCAGATAGCTAATCCTGAATTCTAGTTAACTAACCTGACATGTAAACCCATGTGCTGTAGCTTAAATATCAGCTTATCAAGTGGTACCACCTTTGTAAAATCCAAAAAAAAAATAAGATGTGCTGTTGCCTCATCAACTGCTCTTGTCACTTTTATAAAAGGTAATCATATTACTACCATCCCTTAACAAATCCAAGTTGACTCTCACAGATAACATTACCCTCATCTGCCCAATGCTGTATGGTCCCTTACTAATTTCTCCAAGATCTTAACAACTACTAATGAAATACAAACTGGTCTATAGTTTGACACTACCAGTCTGCTACCAACCTTATGCAATATCACTCTTACCCTCCTTCCACTCTTGGGTACCTTTCCCATGGCCAGACTTTCATTGAAAAGCCAGGTCAAGGGAGCTGGCAGTTCTTTTGCACATTCTCTCAAAACCCATGGCAAAGTTCCATCCAGTCCCACTGCCTTATTGACATTCAGAGAACTCACTATTTGAAAACATACTCTCCTCTTTCACTTCTAAACCTTGAACCTGCCATATCCTTGTATTAAAACCTACTTCTTCAGGATGAAATATCCCAGTATCGAAGGAAATACTCCAATAAGAAGGAAAGCATTAGTCTATGTGAAAAGTGTATTGATAGGTTAGAGCAGTGGTTGGCAAACTTTTTAATATGAAGGGTGCAATACTGGTTGCTGCGTTTCCAACTCCTGATTTAAATAATTAAACTTAAAATTACAATTGCATGAATGGTTTGAAATGTCTTTCTATATTACTTTTTTTAGAAATAGCCACACTATTATTGCATAATAAACAAATACATTTGCCATTATGATTGATTAAGCAAGGTGCTCGCATCTGATCTGACAGATACATGCTAATTGTTAACATGAATATTCTTTTTCTATTCATTTTTTATTTTTATTTTTTATGGTATTTTATATTCATTCTTATGTGACAAAAATATGTTGTAAAAGCGAGGTAAAAAAAATAATGTTAAAATTTGAAATCTCATTTTTCTTAAAAACAACTAATAAAATTTCTAAGCCTGAAATGAGAGAAAAAATGGCTGTGTCATAAGTCCTCCGTAATTTTCAAATTTTATATTGCACTCTTCATATTTAAAAGGTTGTTGACCTCTGAAAGATATGCTTTACGTTTATGGAAAATACTAAGGAAAGTGTCTGGAGCTTGCTCCACCTTTACTATGAGTTGCCCATAAGGCACTACTTATGCTTGCATCCGCCAAAACTTTTAGTTTCTATATATTCGGCACGAAACTCTTGTAGTTTCTATATTCGGTTATGAAATAATATTGGATTCAATATTCACTTAATTTGTACCATCATGTATTATATTTGCAGTGTTTTTTCTTTATGTTTTCTTGCATTTTAGCACATACCAGTAATTAGGGTTTCCAAATTCCCGACATTTTGTAACCTTCGGGAATCGAGAACGGGAAATTGTATTTCCCAGGAATTCCCGAATTAATCTTTTTTATTTAATTTTCATTGATCATGTGTAATAATAACTATAACAGTAAATGTTAATAAACAGAAAAGCTGTAGAGAAGGTGGGGCAACTGGGGTTCATGGCCTTGGCACAGTCTTTCAGAGGTTTCAAGACACTCCTATATGTAAAAGGTCGAAGCAAAAAATGAGTAAATAAAATTTCCTAAATGACTGGAATTTCATGACTAGTGCATCTCTTGCCCTGAGCGCTAAACAGGGGTCACTATGGTATCATTTTGGCTAGGTTTCTGTTATATTTCTGGTTTTCTCAAAATATAAACAGTGTAATTAATGCAAACTTTATTTAACCAAACCTTATAGTATACAGTGAGTTTTTACATATATCACAGAATGCATTAACATTCCCAATCTCGTTTAAATATTTTATTTATTAAATTAAACATTAATAGAAAACAAATACAAATATTATTCGTTTGAAAATTAAAAAATACTTCAAATAGTTTTTATTTGTCATTTTTAAAATGAAACTTTAAGAAACATAGAGCGTTAATTGCCTGATCAGACAATCGTGATCTTCGCTTTGTAACAAATATACTTGATGTGGAAAAATTTCTTTCATTTTCTGTAGACATTGGTCGAATTGTTAAGAGTACATCTAAAAGCATCTTCAAGTTGGGAGTGAAAGAATGCGTTGCTTCATATGAGCTCATTTCCTTCCTTAGAGATGCAAATATTTTGTCTGCATGCATAGGGCTAGGCTTTGATGTCGAAATTGATATTGCTTTAGTCAATTCTCTTCAGATCAGATTATGATTTAATGTCAGAACTCTCTGTAAGGAGATCCTTTATTCCTTTTATTGGAACGTCTTCTGCTGTAAATGTTCCTTTAAAAAGTCTTTTCATTAATGACTTCACCAATCGTGCAATTTCATTCTTACTTGACAAGGCAAAAAATTCAACCTCTTCCATCTCACATAAACAACTAATGTTCCTCAAGTACTTTGTGAGAGACACAAGATCTCTATTTCTACGTTTAACCAATTCAAATTTTATTTCCTTTAAAAGCATTTGGCTCATTGAAGAATTCTGTTTTTTTAAATTACTGCACAGGAACTTAAAAATTCCTTCACTTGTGAGAATATTAGCTTTTCTATTGCTTAAGGCCTCAACTGCTAATCTTACAGGTTGTAAGCAATTCAACATACCTCTCAATATTTCATAATACTCATCTTTCCATAAGTGATCGGGTTTCAGCTCTCGTAAAACAGTCTTAATCGGATTTACGATCTTTAAAAATCTCTCTATCATTCTCTCCAGTGTGTTCCAGCATGTTTTACAGTCCAAAATGACTTTTAGTTCCCTCGTTTCACTCTTGGTTATTTCTTGGTGCAAAAGAGAATTTTTTACTGGAGAATATTTAAATATTTTCATAATTCTTCATACGCTGCTAATTGCCGAAGATAGATTATTATTTATTATTATTATTATTATTCAGGCCTCCAAGGAGTCAAAAGACTCATCGAGGGAGGTCCTTCCTAAGACATAAAGTCTGTCAAGACTCATCGAGGGGAGGTCCCCCCCTGAGAAACACAAAGTTTATCATACCACTCTTTAAAGTCACTGACCGTTCTCGCTCCCACCACTCCATCAGGCAATGCATTCCACGGCTCAACCACCCTCCACACAAAGAAACCACTCCTTACCCTCTTGCTCACAGTTTCCTTTCGTAACTTCCAGGGATGGCCTCTTGTCATCACTCCTTCCCGCTGATCAACCAAGCGAAAGAACTCCCCAGTGTCAACCTTGTAACCACCTCTCAACAGTTTAAAAGTCTCAATCATATCACCTCTCCTTCTTCTATCCGCCAAACTCTGGAGTCCACATTCTCTCAGCCGATCCTCATAACTATCCTTGTACAGTCCTGAAACCATCTTTGTAATCCATCTTTGTATCCTTTCCACAGTTAATTTATCCCCTTCAAATTCTGGGGACCAAATCTGAGAACAATAGTCCAAGTGTGGTCTGATCAGAGACTTATACAACGGAATGATAACCCTCTTATCTCTGCAGGTCAGTGTCCTTCTCATAATAGCAGCAATCCTCTGTGTTACCTTCACCACCTTTGCAATATGTCCCCTAAACTTCAGGTTTCTATCAATCATCAACCCCAGATCTCTTGTCTCCCCTACTTCCTCCAGTATAACTCCTCCCATAGAGTATGCAGCATCCCATCGATGTTTCCCAAACCTCAAGACCTTACATTTTGCTGCATTAAACTGACACCCCCATTCATTTGCCCATCTATCTAGCTTATTTAAATCCTCTTGCAGGGCTACCACATCTGCGCTATTACTAATAATCCTTCCCAGCTTCGCATCATCCGCAAACAACTGAATATCCCCCTGCAATCCACTGGCTATGTCATTGATATAAAGGTTAAACAATATAGGTCCTAGTACTGAGCCCTGTGGGACCCCACTTGTAACCCTCTGCCTCCTGGAAACTGCTCCACCATACACAACTCTCTGATACCTATCAGACAGCCAATCCTGAATCCAGTTGACCAATCTGACATCCAGACCCATGTGCTGCAACTTAAATATCAGCTTATCATGTGCCACCCTGTCAAATGCCTTCGCCAAGTCTAAGAAAATTGCAGTATATGCCTTTCCCTCATCTAATGCTCTTGTAACTTTATTATAAAAGGCTAGCATATTGCTAAAACAAGAGCGTCCTTTCACAAATCCATGTTGATTCTCACAGATAACATTACCCTCATCTGCCCAATGCTGTACACGGTCCCTCACTACTTTCTCCAAGATCTTAACAACTACTGATGACACACAGACTGGCCTATAATTAGACACTTCCAGTCTGTTACCACCCTTATGCAATGGCACTATCTTACCTTCCTTCCATTCCCTGGGCACCTTTGCCAAAGCCAGACTTTCATTGTAAAGCCACGTTAAAGGTATTGTCAATTCGCTAGCACATTCTCTCAAAACTCGTGGCGAAATACCATCCAGTCCCACAGCTTTACTGACATCCAGAGTACTCAGTATCTGAAACACACTCTCCTCCTGTACCTCCAGACCTCGTACCAGTCCTATCCCTCTAGCATTAAAACTGACTCCTCTAGGATGAAATACTCCACTAAAGTGTTCATTGAACAATTTCACTATGTCCTCTGCATCAGTCACTCTATTCCCATTTTTATCCCACAATATCATTCTTCCACAGTCATTTCTCCTCCTACTGGCCACATAGCTAAAAAATTCCCTAGGATTTTCTTTGGATCTTAGGGCCAATCTCCTCTCATATTCCAGTTTCGCTTTCCTTACCACACGAGTCACTCTTCTGGCCTGTGTCTTATATTCTTCACCAATCCTCTCTTCACCTGTCTCCTTATATCTCTTCCATAGCCTCTTTTTCGCATGAAGTTCCTGTTTAATGTTGTTTGTCATCCACTTTACTCCAAATTGCGCCCTCTTCTTCACTCGTGGTATACAACTTACCACTGCTGATAACAAATATTCTTTCACAATTTCCCACGCACTGGTGATATCCCGGCTGTCCAATTCCTCCCTCCATGAAACTTCCCGAAGTTGACGTCTAAGACTATTATAATCACCTGCCTTATAATTCCACATAAGTTCCCGTCTCTTTGATACTCCTGCATGTCTATTCATTTTCCATGTCAACACCATATGGTCACTCTCTTCAACTGGTGGGAGAGACGTCAACTCAGTTATTATCAACTCTTCTGATGCTATAACCAAATCCAAAATTTTTGAACCTCTTGTTCCCTCTGTTACATGTTGCCTAAGACATTTGTCCCTCAAGAATTCTAGAAATTCCATTCCCCTATTGTTACATGCATGTTCCTCTCTCCAATTTATACTACTGAAGTTAAAATCTCCCATAACAATCATTCTTCTTGCACTTGCCAAACTTAGCTGTCTAAACATCTCCTGGTCCCCATCCTCTGTGCTCCTGGGTCTGTAGCAACAACCCACTAAATATCCTGTCTTGCCTACCTCTAGCTCACACCATATGCTCTCAAAATCATTTGTCTCACTTCCTTCCAAATTCTCCACTCTTAGAGGACATAGGTCATCACTTATCATAAGCAGCACCCCACCACCACACTTTCCCCTCCTATCCTGACGAAAAATGCTATACCCAGCGACTTCTAATTCCTGTTTTTATATCCCCTCTGTCAACCACGTCTCAGTGATTGCAGATCATCTTGCAAATCATACTGATCAGCTCAGACCACACCATCTAACTCAGAATCACTGTTATCATCTTTATTGTATTCAGAATCTGTATTGAATTCACTATCACTGCTACAAGTCACTGATGCTTCACCTTTCAACTTTTTAACATAAAATACTTTTGTTACAGCTAGATGTAGCGCATGGTTGTAGCAGTACTGTTGAATAGTCGGTGATAATTTTCCGAATTTTTCCATAACAGCTGTACCGTCACTTGTAATTGCAACCGCATCACTTTCAAGTTTTAACTGAAAGTTTTGTAATCTTTCCTGAAGCAAGGATAAACTTTTTCTGCAGGACAGTTCCCATGTATTCTTATTAAACCAAGGTTCATAGAGGTCTCATTGAAGTATACGTGAATCTGCAATTCTTGCAACTGGTCCACTCATCTATTTAAACACTCCGTTTTTTATTATCACATTTGAATACTTCCAATTTCTGGATGTACAGTTGTTTCACTGTACTATAACAATTATGTATTAGTGTCATAACTGAAGATGGACTTCTTGGCAACTGCATTCCTTTGCTTGTGAAACTTTCCCTAATAAACTCACTTTTTGTGATGGTGTTGAGTGATATCCCATCCAAGGCTGCTAATTTGCTTATGGTTTCTTCTAAATCCAGTCCCTTGACTGTAAAGTTGTCATTTGTCTCTTAGAAGATGAAGGCATTGGCTCATCATTATTCAATTCAGACTGTTTTTTCCTTTTCATTCCATGAATGTATACTAGGTGTCTATGTAGACCACTGGTTGATGATGCTTTACATTGCAAAGTTTTGGAGCATATCTCGCAACGAGCTTATTCGTTATCTTTATCTTTTCTAAAATATTCCCAACATTCTCTATACTCGTTACTCATTGTGACGGCAATCTATAAAAAATATTAAAATAGGAACGTGCAAGGAATGTGAGTGTGCTCACACGTTAGAAATGCTCTCTCTCTTATCGTTTCTCCACAGGAGTAAGAAATAGCAAAAGGCTACCTGTATCCAGTGTTCTAGCTTAAGAAAGTTTCGCATTTGAAGAGAACAGTGGCGATTTATTGCTAACCGGAATGAATTGATAAGCACAACAAAAGTCCAACTCGAGTATTAATATATATATATATATATTTTTTTTTTAAAAATACTAATGCTTGAGTTGGAATATGAAATATTTATTTAAAATATTACTGTTAGAACATTTTAAATAAATTTTATTTGTGAACCAGTTCATTTTATTTCAGACAATCTATAAAAAAATATTAAAATATGTGTTTATTAAAAATTTTCCCGACCAAATTTTCTCAGGATTCTGGAACGGAAAACGAAAAAAAAATCCTGAGAATGGACTGGAGGGAATTCCTGCCCAGAAACCCTACTAGTAATTAATGTATCTCTCAGATATACTGAGATCTATGTTGCAAAATTACTGCTGCGAGCTCCAAAGCAGTTTACAATAATTTCTCTGAGGGTGCACTAAAAATTCACCATGGGTGTCATGCCACCCGTGGGCACTGCATTGCCGACCTCTGGGTTAGAGCATTTAGAAATGGATGCTAGAATCAGGACTGTAGTAAAAGAACTCAGGGGAAGAGTTTGTGAAAATGAAAAGTGAAATGAAGCATCTGGAAGATGAGATTAAACACCAAAAGAATTAATAATGGAACAGTAATAACTTTATAAATTATTAAGACCACAGTAATAACTTTAATTAAATAAAGGTACAAATATTTCGTATTGAAAGTAACAGTACATCCTCAGCGTAGAACAAACAGTTCAAGGAATGGAATAACTGTAATTAAATAAAGGTATAAATATTCCATTCCTTGAACTGTTTGTTCTACACTGAGGATGTACTGTTACTTTCAGTACAAAATATTTGTACCTTTATTTAATTAAAGTTATTACTGTGGTCTATACGTGTTCCATTATTAATTTATTATGCCACAGGTACCTTAAAGATTAAACACCAAAAGAGATTGGATGATGGAAACGAGAAGAAGAAAGTTAGTATTATGAAGAAAGAATGAAAGGATAATCATATATCATTGTATGAGGGACTAGATCATCAGAGGTAAGATGACTAATAAAGTGCACAAAACATGCTTTCCTGGTGGAACAATGAAACAAATAACTGATGCTTTGCCAAGAAGGAAAGAGCAGGCATCAAAATTATTGGTAGTTGTGGGCACAAATGACTTGGTGAAAAAATTACTTGAGGGAAGCTCTTGTGGGAGATAAAGGATAATAGTGCTACTGGAAAAGTCATTAGTGTGTTGCCCAGATATGACAATGGTGAGTGAAGAACAGCAGAGATAATAGCAAGAAGGTTGAATTGTGTGAAGCAAAGGGGATTCCGATTTTGAATCTGTGGAGTAAATTTGAAGGAAAGTTGGAATGGTTTAAAGGTGATGGATTGCATTTGAATGGATTTGGTGTTGGGCATTAAGAAAGGCTTTGTTTGCTGAGAAGGCACAGAATCAAGAAGTTAATGGAGCTAAGGATCAGAGGATACTTGAGGCAGAACAGCATAGCTAAATGGGTTATATGACAGGAGGAAGATGGTATGAGGTTGAAGATGTGGTTATGGCAGCACAAGTGATGAAATGCATAATAGTGAAGATGAGATGGATGTGAATAGCAATCATAGTCAGGATCAGGAAAATGGGGGTAGTCAGACTGAAGAGAGAGGTGTGGTATAGTGGCTAGAGTAGAGAATGTTGGTGTTGGCAGAATGGTCTCAAAGATTGTTATGTTTGTATACAAGGAGTAAGGAGTACTGTAAGGAGTATTCAAAATAAGAGAGCTGAGTTTGTCTGAGCTTGTCTGAGAATAATGTGATGTCCAGAATAGAAATAGGATATAGAATTTTCCGGACAGATAGGAAGGTGAAAAGAGGAGCGGGAGTGCTGTTAATGATTGCGGATTGCTGTTAGTATCTACAAGGTGTAATGTTGATAGTACATGTGCACATTTTGAATCTGTGCGGTGTGAGGTTGAAATTATCAGGATGCTGTTATAGGCCAGGGAATGTAGAGAATACTGATTATGAAATGTTTAGGCAAGTTGGTTGGGCATGTAAAACGGTGATCCTAATGGAAGACTTTAATTACAAGAATATAGAATGGAAGGAAGAGTAATGTATGGGAATAAGGAGAGTGAGTTTGTTGAATTTCTGAGAGATAAATATCTTAAGCAGCATGTTACTGAAGCAACTAGAGGCTTTAGTATTTTGGATCTTGTGATAGCTTCACAAGACATAGTTGATAATGAGGTATTAACACTGCCACCAGTTGGTGAGAGTGATCATGAGGTACTAGTTTGGGAAGTGGTGAAACAAGAAAAAGTTAGAAGAAAAAGGATAAATGTGGAATTATAAGGTGGGTGATTATGGAAAGCTCTCCAGTCAACTAGCATCAATATGTTCAGTAGATGAGCTGTGCAGAAAAGATGTTGACAGTGTATGGAAATTCATAAGGCAGCATCGGACACAAGCAGTGTATAACTGCATACCAAGTGAGTAAACAGAGCGGGAATGAAATGGTTGAACAGTGAAATCAAGCAAACTGTGTTGGAAAAGCAAATGCTGTGGAGGATGTACAAGACAGTTGGTGGTGATCAGATCCATGACAAGTATAAATTGCAGGCTAGAAAAATGATGAGCATGGTAAAGAAAGAAAAGGTGCAGTACAAGAGGAGATTGGCTAGTCAGGACAAGGTTAATTCATGGGAATTCTTCTGCTATATGACAATCAAGAGGAAGAATAATAATGGCAGGGTGACACTGGTGGATACTCATGGCAGTAGAGTGAACACTGCAAAGGATATAGTGGAATTATTATTATTATTATTTAGGCTTCCATGGAGTCAAAAGACTCTTCGTGGAAGGTCCTTCCTAAGAACATAAAGTCTGTCAAGACTTATCAAGGGGGAGGTCCCCCCCCTAAGAAACACAAAGTCTATCATACCACTCCTTAAACTCATTGACTGTTCTCACTCTCACCACTCCATCAGGCAATGAATTCCACGGTTCAACCACCCTCCATGCAAAGAAACTGTTACGTCCCGCTTTGTGTCACTTTTACTTTTATTCTTATGTTATATTATTCTGTATGTATTATTTATCTCTCATGCATATCAGTTATTTCATTGCCAACAAATTTATATTTTGTTTAGAATGACCCCGCCAGCCGGCAACCAAATTCTGATACTCAAATAAATAACGCTAAGCAACAAAGGGATCACGTGATGTGCAGTCGTGGCTCCCCACTTTTCTTTCTTACGTAAATTGCTTTCCCCTTCACTCATACAGGTCCGAAAGTTTTATAAGTGGTAATTCAATCTCAGAAACAACAGACTCGTGAACTTTGACATAAAGAAATACATTTATTATAAACACTTGCATAGATACACTTTAGGTAATAATTTCAATGCTAGAGAGTCTGAACTCCCCCCTTCTTTAGGTTAAGATATCCAAAATTTCAATTCTTATGTTTAAATGAAACAATCCTATATCTCTGCTATATTATTATGTTCAAACTCGATTATTCCATATAGGTTTACTCAGTGCTCATTTTCTAAACACAATTATATACAAACTTTATACAAGCATGTCAGACGCATTTCGTCTTGTATTTTAACATGGAAAATATTCTGATTTGTGCTCAAGCTCTATCCCCCCACAACTTAATTAAAATTCAGGCTAATATCTACCATTATATCATATAACTTCTTCCTGGCAAACATTTCAGAGATTAGGTTCCTTTCTCAGCACAAGCTTAGAGTGGCACCAGCTTATTTGACACAGACAGATCAGTCCAAGCAGTCTTTTAGGCACTATGGGTAAGTTAATGTGTGGAGCTCCTTAAATCCTTGGTTCCTATTCCTTTTACGATTACAATTCTATAATGAGTATGAAAAATTGTACATTACCATCTTGTTCTTTTCAAGGGGTTTCCGTGACTTCCCTTTCTTGAAAGTCCTGCATATCGCCTTCACTTTCGATATGCAGGACTTCCGTATTTTCTCACCACGTGTTTCTGTGGCATTGGCGACTTACTTCCACTATCTTCAAAGGCTGCCCTTCGCTGACTTCATGTTGGCATAGCTTACCAACGGCTCTTTACTGGAGTTCTGACTTCTTTCCTTTGATGGCTTTGTTCGACTCGGTACAACAGCAACTGGGAGATTGTTGCTGGGCACCGGTGACAAGCTTCCGTAGCTATCCAGGATTGGACGGGAACACAGGAACAGAAAACGAGAGAGTTTGACTCTCGCGCCGTGCCTTATATTACAAATGTGAGCACCCTCTCTCGGTGACTACGTCATACTCTTAGCCACGGCCGATTGGTCACCCCAACTCCGAACTGTTTTGACATGGTTCTATTACATAGATCTCTTATGCACATTTAATAATGACAATTCTGGTCCTGACACACAATTTCCCTTTGCTTATTTTACACAGACATTATCAATTCTATATACAGATTTCCTAGGTTTACTTAATATTAACAATCTCAGTCGGTTTGATACACTTTTGAGTGAACATATGTACAACACTCTCTTAGCCCTGTCTCTGGAAGCATAAGCATGTCCTTATCCTTAGGTCTAATCGTCACTGTGTGTTGGGTCAGAAACAAGATTGCTTACAAATAGCGAGTCAGCTCATTTTCCGACACAACAAAACCACTCCTCACTATTGAATGAGCACGTCATCAGCGTATATCATACTGGTGTAAATGCTGGTATAAATGATGCCATGCAATAGATAAAAGGGACGCAAGTATTAGGAGAATTGGAAGTGAAATAATTTGGTGAGTGTTGATTGGGTTAATGTTAATAAGACTGTGGGAATGGATGACATATCACTACATATTCTTAAGGAATGTGCACAACAGTTAGCAGTTTCCTTGACCTGGTTATTTAATGAAAGTCTTGCAGTGGGTAAGGTTCCTAAGTGTAAAGAAGGCAAAATAGTACCACTCCACAAACATTGTTCTAGATCAGAAGCTTCCAGTTATAGACCAGTCTGTATGTGAGGCTCAGTGCTTCTCATGGCACGTTGTTGTTATTATTATTATTATTATTAACATCTTAGTCAGACATTCATCATGGGAGGCATACACTATCACACACAATGTTCATCTAATCATGTTTTAACTGATTCACTGTGTCTACGTTCACTGCACTCAGGCAATGCATTCCACTCACCAACCACTGTCAATGCAAAGAACCTTCTTCTCACTCCTCTTCTCACACCCTCCTTATACAATTTCCAATGATGGCCTCTTGTTCTACCTCCCTCTCCCATTCTATGAAAAATCTCCTCTATGTCAGCCTGAAAACAATCCCTAACTAGCTTATATGTCTCAGTCATATTTCTCCCACCTCCTGCTAATCACTAGGTTTTACAATGTGTCCTCATACTCCATATTCCAAAGACCACTGACCAATTTTGTGAATCTTCGCTGGATTCTTTCTAACATATCCTCATCACCATGAAAACCTGGTGAACAAATCTGTGCACAATAATCCATAATGCCTGATCAAGGCCTTATACAATGACATCATAACCTCTTTATTTCTACATATCAGAGTCCTCTGCATCATTGCCATTATCCAGTGTGATGTCTTCACAACTTTTGCAATGTGGCCCCTGAATTTCAGGTCCTTGTTCACCACCACCACTCCCAGATCTCTCACCTCCTCTCTTATCTCCTGTATACTTTGCATTCCATTGCTGCTTGCCAAATTTTAAAACCTTACACTTGGCAACATTGAACTGACAGTTCTGCTTACCTGCCCATTCATGCAGTCTATTCAAGTCCTTCTGTAAGACCATAACATCTGCTTGACTCTGCACTGCTCTTTCAGTTTTGCATAATCTGCAAATAGCTGCATGTCACTAGTTAAACTTATCCCAAAACTGACCCCTGCAGCACACCACTAGTGACCTTCCTCTTTCAGGATACTGCACCGCCATGTACAACTTATTGATACCTGTCTGACAGCCATTCACTGATCCAACTCAGAAGTCTTATCCAATTCTGTCTGTTTCAATTTATTTAGCAGCTTGTTGTATGGTAGTCTATGAAAAGCTTTTGCAAAATCCAAGTACACCACTGTATTTGCATCACCCATGTCCAAAGTATTTGTCACCTTGTTATAGTACATAAGTAAGTTAGTAAAACATGATCTCTCTTTAACAAACCCATGCTGATAACCACAGACAATACTGCTGTTATTAACCCATTTCTGTATCCTATTTCTCACCAATCTCTCCAGTACCCCTCACCACAACTCCAGATGTACAAATTGGCATATAATTTGTAGCCACAATCTTATCACCACCTTTATGCTGTGGAACAATTTTACCCTCTTTCCACACTCTCTTGGAACCTGTGCTGTTGTAAGACACTTATTAAACAGGCATGTGAATGCTAATGTTAATTTCCTGGAACAGTCCCTTAAGATGTGTGGTGATATGTCATCAAATCCTATGCCTTATTGACATCAAGGTTATTTATTTCCTCAAATACCTCCTGCTCACAATTAAGCCAATCTGTCCTTTGTCCTCTACACTTAAGTTTTTCATGATTCCACCCTGAATACCTCAACAGTGTCTTCTGCAGCAGTTACGATACTACCACTTTCATCCATTAAGATCATCTTATGATAATCATTCTTCTTTCTACTTGCCTCATATCTAAAAAAAAACTCTAGGGTTTTTCTTTGCCTAATTTGTCAATTTCTGCTCATACTCCACTTTTGTTTTTTTTTTACTAACTGAATCCTTGTTTGTTTTTTATATTCTTCATGTAACTGATTATTACCATTGTTTTCCTTGCACTGTGTCCAAAGTGTGTCCAGACAGTTCATTGCGGGAAAATTAATTGCACGATCGCGGATATATGTGAAAAAAAAAATTTCCCATATAAGAAATATTTAAAAAAAATCTTTCTTTTAAAAAATATTTTTTAAAAAAAATTTAAGAAATATTTTAAAGAATTAAGAAATATTTTTTAAAAAATTTAAGAAATACTTTATATATTATTTAATATTTTGATTATATTTAGCTTTTTGAAAATTTTTCATCGGTATAAAGTTACTCATTGCAGATATATGTGAAAAAAACAAAACAAAATATTTCCCATATAAGAAATATTTTTAAAAATTTAAGGCATATTTTTAAAAAATTAAGAAATAGCCGACCTGGTTGGCCGAGTGGATAGCATATCTGCTCTCCAGCCAAAAAGCTATGGGTTCGAATCCCACTGTGGACATGGATTTTTGTGATTATCTGTGGAAATACGAGTGGGGTTGGTGGTAGATGGAATTGGTGTAGTTGCGGTCATTTGATGATTGAATGGTGAAGACAGTTGTAGAGCAGGTGCCCTCCCTCAATGAGTACTTGGACTTCCTGGAGGTGTCAAATAATAATAATAATAATAATATTTCAATTATATTTAGCTTTCTGAAAATTTTTATTCCATATAAATTTATTCATATTCTTGCATAATACAGGCTCTGTAGATGGAATGTTAATTGTTACAGAACTGGGATAGGATGGTTAGGGAGAAAGAGCACCATATTTAAGAATATTTAGGGATAGTAGTTATATCCAACTAAAATTTATAGTTAACTTTTTACATTTTAACTTATTTTACATATTTCGATTAACCATTCTGTTAATAGTTAGTTAAAGAGAAATGGCACAATATTAAAGAATATTTATTCTTCTAAACGTTCACTATTTTTCTGTTCTGCACATTTAGACAACCATCCAGTTGTGATATATTTTTTTATCTGAACTAATTCAGACGGTGACTTGTTTCAGCCACTGAATACACATGTATTTTGAAAATGACTCCATTTTTCCAGCATAGTAAAGACATGCTGCTATCATTTACAGAGCTAGTTTAAGATCATAGATGTACTTTTGAATAATTATATTAAAGAAAAAGATAATAAAATTACGTAAATCCTATCATCATTATGTAAATCAGCATAAGCTAAATTACCATCTGCGGCTTCAATACTAGTCATTACCTTTTCCTCCAATGCTAGTATTTTATAACACTAAAAAATTTTAAATTTCATATTTAGTCTTCTTTACTGAAAAAAAAAAAAATCTCTCTCTCTCTCTCTCTCTCTCTCTATATATATATATATATATATATAGAGAGAGAGAGAGAGAGAGAGAGATTTTTTTTTTTTATATATATATATATATATATCTATATCTATATATATATATATATATATAGATAGATAGATATAGATGCATGCTCCCAAAGTAATATGTAATTAATTACTTCTCTTGTGAAACATTCAAAAACAAACTGTAATCAGAAATATCATGTTGTTAACAACCGATTAGATAGCAGATAGCGTACCCTTTCCCACCAATTAACAGTGGATTTGAAACTCACAATGGGCATGAATGTTTGTAATTGTTTTTAGGTGAGTGAGAGATGAATTTTGTCATACCACAGCACTGCTTATTGAAGGCCTGAAGCAGCTTGAGTGGTTTCCATGTTTGGTCATGGAATTTGAGCAGGT
The DNA here is from genome assembly GCF_054136105.1 of Typopeltis vanoorti. Classification (NCBI taxonomy): domain Eukaryota; kingdom Metazoa; phylum Arthropoda; class Arachnida; order Uropygi; family Thelyphonidae; genus Typopeltis; species Typopeltis vanoorti. The sequence goes on from NC_143566.1 coordinate 9,502,744, forward strand.
TTCCAAACTAGGTTAAAATGAATTAAAATTACAACAAACAGTAAATAAAATAACCAAAACTAAAAGAATATTCCCTAGCCAGCCCAATGTTGTACAGCTATAGTCATGTTGGTATAAAAAAAATTGGTAGAATAATCATGCAACATAGCTGCGCTTTGTTTTTCTTCCCAAAAGGTGATTCATCCTATCAAAGGTACAAAGCAACTGCTTCATATGATTTGAGTTTTTTCGATAATAAGAAAAGTGATTATTATGAATCAGAAATGTTGTGAGGTTTGGAATAATTAAGTGGAATTAATTCACAAAATCACTGCATCCACCTATAAAAGAATATTAATATTTTTTCAGAATTATTCAAAAGAATGGAGCTGGAAATTTCTGATTTAAACTAGTTACTGCTTGCAGCTCTTTAACGTGTGACGCCTAGGATCCTAACAATAGGATTATTATCCTAGTATGTAGGCATACTAGATAATAATCCTATTGTTATGGTTATTATCTAGTATGTCTAAGGATTACTGTCTAATAACCAGAAAGGATTATTAAAGATCTCAGATTTCTGACAACTATCAGCAGTTGTAATAATTGAGACTTGTTTTTAGGGAGTAAAAGAACACCGTAAACGATATTATACATGAAAAGATAACATGAAATCTATTAGTGAAAATTAAAATTATTTGAACTGTTTTTTATCTGCTAAAACACTATAAAATAAGTGTTGTGAAGGCATGAATCTCATGATAGTGCTCTGTTTTTATTTTATTCCTTCAAAATTGTACTATTAGCCACTTTGAAGGAGCAATTATTATTCTGATTGTTATTAAAACAACTTAAAAAATTTCTCTTCAAGAGGAACTGGAATCAGTTCTCGTGGTCCATCCTGTTCTAAAAGTACAAACAAGGCACTGGCAAATGAGTATGGGCAGCATAATCCTAACAGAGTAAATGCTGTTAGATCTACCTGTCCAGAGGCATTAAGTACCACTGGACTTACCCATCAACAGGCTAGTAACCTGACTTGGAGAAATTCAATATACTTTCAAGTCTCATCCAAAGAAAAGCTGAACAAATTATCAGAGAAAAGACCACAATTCATAAAAAGGTAAACAAAATTAGAAAAAGGAACACATGATGAAGATTGTAACATGGAATGTGAGAAGCATCGCATATAAAGAAGTGGAATTCGATAAACAACTAAACCAAGCTAACATAGATATGTCTAGTAACAGAAACAAAGAAAAAGCAAAAAGGTACAAAAGAAACAACTATATACAAATCTACAGTGTGGTAAAAAAAGAAGAAAGAGCAAAAGCAGGTACAATGATCTTGGTACATAAATCTTATATAAAAAAAAAACAATATTGTATATTATAACTATTTGAATGAAAGACTAATAGAAATTCAACTCAAGATATTAAAAGGCCACATAACAATAATTGGTGCATATGCACCCGAAGAGGGAAAAGAAGACATTAATATATTTTATAAAGAATTACAGAATCCATAAATAAAACAAACAAAACTGACTATTTACTACTAGCAGGAGATTTAAATGCCAGAATAGGAAACAAACATAGGTAAATTTGGTGAAGATACATCATCATCATCATCAAATTCCTGCCATGTACCCTCAAGGGGGTGTACAGGATATGACAGTACTACATGAAAAATTTACATCATTACTAACTTCCTATCTACAATTTTCCTCCAAATCAGTCTGTTACTTGTCAAGACTCCAACATTATCAGATCTTATATTTCTATCGTCTAAGGCACTTTGTACCGTATCAATTCACCTATATCTTGGTCTTCCTCTGGGTCGTTTTCCTGCCAACCTGGCAGAGAACACTTGTTTTGCTAATCTTTCCTCTCCCATTCTGTTTAAGTGACCATACCACCTGAGATTAGCTCTGCTAACGCATTCCTGGATGCTGACAATGTCAAGTTCTTTCCTAATATCCTCATTTTTAATATGATATTGCCATCGATGCCATCTGTTCATGCCTCTAATCTTTCTCAGGACTCTCATATCTGCGGTCTCTAGTCTTTGGTCAAGTGTTTTACTTCTGACCCAGCTCTCAGATCCATAAATTAAAACTGGTATGAACACTGTCTTGTATACAGCTAATTTAGTGTTCTGACTAATTTTTTTCTTATTCCATATGAATTTATTAAATTGACTTCCCACCATACCAGTTTTGCTGATTCTGTTGTCTATTTCTATATTTAATTTACCATCTTCAGTAAAAATTGTGCCTAAGTAACTGAAATGTTTTACTTGTTCCACAGGTTCTCCATTCACAACACAGTCGACATTTTCAATGATTCTGCCTATTTTCATTGTCTTTGTCTTTTTATTGTTGACCTTCATACCATATCTATTACAACAGCTATTCAATTTAGTCAGAGAATCTTGCAGGCAGAAAATTATAGAGTGCTCAGTATCTTAGGAGTAGTAGTAGGGATATTAATGAAATTGTTGGTCATATGCAAAATTCAGAAATAGATGGATGGAATATGAAAGTATGAGGAATAGCATGGTATTGTGAAAGATAAGCCATGCTTGTAATATATTCATTTTTTATGTTGGTTGGGTAGGGAATGGTTATACTATGATACGAGGTGGGGTGATGGTCTGGAAAGTTCCGATAAACACCTAGAACAAAAATGATATTAAAGCAACTGATATAACTACAAGAAAGAACATACTGGTAGCTGAGTTGTGAAGATAACTTATGTTCTTATATCCTCATATGTTTTTCTTGTGGTTATATCAGTTGTTTTCAATATCATTTTTGTTCTAGGTGTTTATCAGTAGTGAACAATTTTAAGGCGTGATATGCACTGTGTGTGTTGTGTGTGATAGTGATATCCCATGATAAGTCCTCCATGGAGATCTGATGCTAATAATAATGCAGTAATATAATGATCACTTAGGTCAGGGGTCTTCAACCTTTCAGACAGTGCGGGCCACATTAAACATTTCAATGAAGCATGCAGGCTACTAAGCTATACTGCAGTATTTAGAATTGTAAGATGCTTTCCAGATTCACAAGGAACGCTGTGTATTTGATACTTTACATAAAATCCTATAAAAATAAACAAACTCGACTTTAAGAGTGTAGGTAGGAGTTGGGTTCATGATAAGTAAATACAATCAATACTTGGAAAAAAGATAATTTAATGAAGAAAACATTCATTTTTTACAATGTCAATGGGAAACTTGGCAATGTTTTTCCTTAACCAGCTTATCGATGTTGGCATCAATGTTGGAAGTCACTATGCGCAGAGTATTCTTGAGATGTTGGTCTGTAATCTGAGTTCTTGTCTTGGACTTCACATGCTTCATTCTGGAGAAGAACTGCTCACATAAGTTTGTGCTTATCTTCAAATCATGCTGGCAAAGATTAGGGAATGCATCCTCAGAAATGTAGTCTTTGTAAATTGTAAGCAAAGGCAAATTGAATAATTTTTCTCTCAACGAAGAGTTGTTTTGGAGTTCAAGCAGCTCCATTTGTACCGAGCCTGGCATTTCGGCAGCATTGACACTGAATGACATTGAAAATAAATCTAAAGAAGACTATTACAAAAATCACTAAACCTCTCTCCGAACTCACTTCACAGCGCGGCTAATTTTGTAGCGTATTCATCAAGAGACGTTGAATTCATCAAGAACAGTTGGGCTCAGCGAGACGCTGAAAATGAGTTAAGTCTTTTTTTGCGAGTTGTGCCTCCCAAAGTTTGAGGCTTGGCCACAAAAGCTTTGATGTGATCAAACAGAGTGTGCACAGTTGATCTTTGGATTGTCGCTGTGTATTTAGGTCATTCATATGCAATGAGATGTCGGTCACAAAGGCAAAGTCTGTCATCCACTTCAGATCGTTGAATTCGCAATCGGCTTCCCCTTGGTTTGCATGAACTGCTGTATTTCGCTCCATAAGTCAAAGACTCTTTTAAGAACCTTCCCTCTGCTCAACCAATGCACATCACTATAATAGACCACTTTGCCATGATCCGCTTTGCACTCTTGGGTCAGAAACTCTTGGAATTGATGACGATTCAATCCTCTTGCCCTAATAATGTCGACGACACTCACAGCAACTGTCATGACATTCTCAAATCTAATATTTTCACGCACAAATTCTCCTGTGGATTAAACAGTGGTAATGGACAAAATCTTTTCCTTCTAGTTCCAGTTCTTTTCATAGCAGCGCAACAAACTCTTCGTTCTTTCCCACCATAGCAGGGGCACCATTAGTTATCACACCCTCGAAGTTGGTTAAACTGATGTCGAAACGCTGGAGCAGTTTCTTGGTAGCTTCAAGAATATCAGTGCCTTTCGTCATTCCTTTCATAGGTACGTGCTCTAGCAGTTCTTCTGTCACAGTGAATTGTTGATCAATGCCACGGACAAAGATAGCCAGTTGTGCTGTATCCTTCACATCTGTGCTCTCATCTAAAGCAAGTGAATATGACGTAAATTCGGACGATCCGTTTTTTAAAGTTCCTTCAATGTCATTGACAAGTTCTTCGACACGTTGTGCTACAGTCACCCACACAAACTCGGTTTTTTAAACGCTTCCTTATTATTTGGGCACAGAATTTCGCCAGCAATGATGAGACACTCTTTCACAAACTCGCCATCCAATAAGGCTTTTGATTTTTTAGCAATTTTTTTCAGCTGTTACATAACTTACTTTGACGCAGGCTTCTCTCTCTTCCCTCTGCCTTTTAAATGTACCCTGCTGGCATTTTAAATCAGTTTGGAGACGGTTCACTTTGTCCACACGAAGCTGCCCTTGAAGGTGATTGAAATTGGACGCATGCTTTGTCTCATAGTGTCGATTTATATTGTATTCTTTTGATACTGACACTGACTCACGACAAATTAAGCACACTGGCTTATCGTTGATCGGCACAAAAAAGTACAAATTTGTCCACTTTTCATTAAAAACCCGACAAGAATCACTTGATTTACGCTTTTTACTTATAGATGCCATAGTGATGGAAGGTGAACTCAAAAAATGATCCAAAATGGCTGTGTAACGGTTATTATCCACTGAATATGTCTCACACTAATGAAAAAAGTCTGGCAATATAAAACTACAATAGGCTATGGCTGACACAACGAACCTGCATGCGCTTATACACGAATATCACATTGCTGACAACTGACTGACTGACTGTGGATGAGCTCCTCTTGTATTTATATGAAAATAACAAAGTATCGAGAACCTTCAATATGTATCTGGAAGGCACTAGACAGCGCACTTGAATGAACTACTGCTTCAGCCATCTACCTGCGATGGTAGTACTAGTACTTAAGTACCGCTTGGCGCTGGTAGATGGCTGAAGAAACATGTCTATTTAATATTTATTTTTATAGGATTTTATGTAAAGTATCAAATGCACAGCATCTCTTGTGAATCTTGAAAGCATCTTACAATTCTAAATACTGCAGTATAGTTTAGGGGGTTTCATTGAAATTATTTTTTATTTAATCACATTTTAATGTTAAGTAGTTATTTTTCAAAATGGCCAGCGGGCGACGGCAAAGAGCTCTGTGGGCTATGCGTTGAAGACCCTTGACTTAAGTGATCTCATGTATGATGACTAAAATAACAAACACTTTTTATATTTCTGATATTTAGATATGTAATATCCATCTTACTACAAATATCTGTGATCGGTATCAGTGTAGTTTACCTTCTGCTGTCAGCTCAGATGATGGAGTCTCTGCTAGTTAATCAAGTGAACATATCATATATCTACTGGATTTTGATATTAGGTAGTTGCCTTTGTCCTCTTACATTTTTTGGAACTCCAAAAGATTTTTGGTAAGTTGTTAATTGCTTTATTTGATCAATGTATTTCATATTGTATGATAGTTCCAAACTTGGATGGCCTCAAATACAGCACTTTTTAACTTAAAGCAGTTTCAATACATATACATAAGTCATGAATCTACTTCCCATATTAGTACAGAGTAGGTGGGATAAGGGCAGATAGCTGAGAAACCCTACTCTAGAAACTGAATATTGTATTTTTTTTCATTTCAGGGCCTAAATAGACAAGTGGATGATGATGTACATCATCCACTTCCACATAAATATGTAGGCAGATATTCATACTAGAGTGGAATTCAAACTGCCAACCTGGTTGGTCAAGTTGTTAGCGTATCTGCTCTCCAGCCAAAAGGCTGTGGGTTCGATTCCAACTGTGAGTATGGATGTTTGTGATTGCCTTTCACTTTCATAAATTCATTCATACAACTATATATATATACACTCTCCCAAGATGGAGTGGGTGACCATGGGAGAAGTAGACCATCTAATTAATCAGTGAACTCTGCACCAAGTGGAATATAATGCTAGGAAGAAGTGGGATTCAAACTCTAGCATCTTGGTTTCAAAGTGAAGACCGTTGGCCACAATGGAGGTCAACTGTTAACAGTAACAATGTCTCGACCAGTACAGACCATCTAAATAAAACTTATAATCAGATATATTCCTTGAAATTCATGACTTAACCATAGTAAATTATAACAAACAAGAAATTACGTTTTTGTTTTACTTCTTTACTCAAGTAAACAAAGTTTGCAAGTAAAGTACATCTTCAGAAGCCACTTATATAGAGATTGTTGACCTCTCACCAGTTGCCTCAGTATCCCATAATGCACAGCACACATCTAGTTTCAGATTTATATTATTATTGTTATTATATGTTGCTATACATTATTATTATTATATGTATATACATCTCTGCAAGGAGATGTGCTTTGCATTATGGAGATACTAAAAGGAGTGATGCTTGGTCCACCTTTACCATGAGTTGCCTCGGTCCTGAAGATACTTCAGGTGCAAACTTTGTTTGCTTACACTTGGATAGAGGATTAAACTAAATTTATTATGGTCTAATGAAGTGGAAAAAACTTCCAACATCTTTCTCTAAATCCAGTGTAATTTTAATAATAAGGTGAGATACCTTTTGGCAACTTGTATAGTTAAATTTGACTTCTCCATTACTTCCACCTTAGTATCACCACTTCTGGGTCTGGCTCCCACTGACCAGCCCTCAATAAAGGTCGAAACTGGTCTGGGTAGTGGCCCTTCCCTTAATGCATAGCATTATACATCTCTGCAAGGAGGTGTGCTTTGCATTATGGAAGATACTAAGACAAGGAGTGATGAGTGCTTGGTCCACCTTTACCACTAGTTGCCTCAGTCCTGAAGATACTTTAGTCTCAAACTTTGTTTGCTTACACTTGGATAAAGGATTAAACTAAATTTATTATAGTCTAACCAAGTGGAAAAAAACTTCCGACTCTTAAGCCAAGATCTATAGAAAATCACTGACCACCCTTATTACTATTACAAGAATCATTAAGCCAAGATTTAATTTTCTATAACTCTAGTTCTAAGTTAGATCATTTCATCTGATCTAGTTAATCCTATATCTACATATGCTCTTTTAACTGGTTTGCCTCTTTTTTGCAATGGAAAAACCCTTGTTACCTCCATATGACATTAGCTAACTCACCAGTGGAAAAGTCCTGATAAAGGTAGTTCACTTCCTAGACAGGATCCAAACCCAGGTCTCTCCATCCAAAGGGCTTTGTCTATATTGACTGAGCTATGAAGGCTTAAGTTGTATATCAGAGGTATTCAGCAAGACACAGCATACTAAATTTGTCTTTTGCTATTTTAAAAGTACTCAGATCATCCAGTTAATGAGGAAAATAGCAAGAGACAGCCACATAGTGTTATTTCTGTGCTTCTTTCTCTTTGTATTCTCTTTTAAATACCTCTATATGTTGAATGATTTACTCAGTTTCAACCAAATTTGGTGTATAGTTGTTTCAGCATATTTTACAAAATTGAATATTTTATGCAATTGGACTGAAAGGAAGGCTAAGGTGTCAGAGATGTCGTTTTTAAAAATATGTCATATATACATGTGTGTGTGTTATGGTTAAAGTGATAAATCCGGTTATTATTAATAATTAACGGTTAAAGTGAATAATTTACGAGAATTAATCACTTTAACCGGTTAAAGTGAATAATTCCTAGAGGAGTCTGGTAAATGTAATAAAAACATGTTTATAGGTTTTATATATAGGTTTTCATTCTCAATAGATATTATAACAGCTTAGGTTAGGTCAGTTTATAATGAAAAAAAGTAAGGAAAGTACTTCTTTTGCACTCAGTGAAATCAGAAATCATTATAAACTAACCTAACCTAACCTTTATCAGTTGGAAATCATTATAACCTCACTTAAACTAACCTAACCTTTATTGGTTAGGTTAGTACTTAAACTAACCTAACCTTTATTGGTTAGGTTAGTTTATAATGAAAAAAGTAAGGAAAGTACTTCTTTTGCACTCAATGAAATCAGAAATCATTATAATCTAAACTAACCTGTATGTCACATGTCGAACCAGAGTGTAGTCATAGTTTGTCATGGGCAGATTAATGGGGATGAAAGATAAACACTGTTGTGGGCCAAGCTTAATGATTGCGAGCAGATAAATGGAGATAACAAATAAAAGTTGTTGTGGGCAGATGAATGGGTTTATTAGATAAACGTCGTTACTGTACCTCTTTCCTCATCAATGGAGAAAAACACTGATCAGTTCCCCTCCGATTTATCTATTATACCCATTCATCTACCCACAACAACTTTTATTTGTTATCCCAATTTATCCGCCCGCAATCATTAAGTTCGGCCCACAACAACAACGTTTATCTTTCATCCCCATTAATCTGCCCACAACAAACTACGACTACACTCTGGTTCGACATGCGACATCCAGGTTAGGTTAGTTTATAATGATTTCTGATTTCATTGAGTGCAAAAGAAGTACTTTCCTTACTTTTTTAATTATAAACTAACCTAACCTAAGCTGTTATAATTTCTATTGAGAATGAAAACCTATGTATAAAACCTATAAACATGTTTTATTCCATTTACCAGATTCCTCTAGGAATTATTCACTTTAACCAGTTAAAGTGATTAATTCTAGTAAATTGTTCATTTTAACCGGTAATTATTAATAATAACCGGATTTATCATTTTAACTGTAACACATATATACAGTAAAACCCCTTTTTTACACTTTTCAGGGGACTGATGGAAAAAAGTGTAAATAGCAGGAAATGTAAAAAAACATTTAAATAAGGCTAAAAGATGACTTACTGCTAGTATGTGAGTCTACATACCAGATTACAAAATTTAATAACTGAAAATAAATGAATTTACAGTTACTTACATTTATCTATTTAAAATAATCGTTATTTGTTGATTTTTTTTTTTTTTTTTTTTAACATCATGCCAGATTGCTTTGTATTGAGTTCAGTGCTTGACCTGTTTTTTTAATATTGTGTTCAAAGTGGACACAGAGAGCCCTTTTGCTAAATGCACACATGTTCCGGAATGCCAATCTACACATCACAGAATTGCCATCTTTTCTTCTACCGAAATACATTTTCTGTCTTTTTTCTCCATGTTACTAACATGGATAATCCACCACCGCAACTTGAAAGCAACTTTCACACGCTAAATTACAGTAGCAGAAATTCTGCAATAGCAAATCGTACTGTGATTGAAAAATCACGATATTGCTCATCACTACATTACTGCAGCAAGCGTGCAGGTCACTGTGATTGCGGAAACAAAACTACAGCCGAAAGTAAGTAATGCCATCTGGGAACAGAAATGCTCAGATTTCCGCAGCAATCGATTTGATAATCAGTATTGCCACCCAAGAAAAAAATGCAAATCATGGGAAATAATGTCGACATCAAGTTGTTAATGGCAGGGAATCAATACATCGTAAGAATAGGCCTTAAGATGGGACCAACGGAAAATGACGTAAATTGCGGGAACGTAAAAACAGGGTTTTACTGTATATATATATAAAGTGAGCCAAGTATTGAGAAAACAGTACAATTTAGTATGCTGCTGTTGAATGAAATTATGATTGACTATTGTTATCACCACCAGGTGTCCATGAAGTTGACAAACTCATCATGCAAGGTTCTATCCAATACATTATACAAAAACTACATTTTAAACTTATTTTACTTTTTTCAAGTATTATTCATTCAGGAAATGCAGTCTACTCACTAATCACTTTCCACACAAAAATCCCACTCCTCACATTCTTGTTATTTGTTTTCCAAGATTCTCTTGTTTTGTTTGTTTCAATTATTATTTTAATTTCTCATATAAATTTTGCTCAGAATGCCATAATAGCTCCAACAGTAGTATCATTAATAATAATAAAAAAAAGCTCCGAAACGCAGCTGCTAACCTTTGAATTTTTTATATATGAGATGTTTTTTGTGAGATTGTATTAACAAGAATTAGTACTTGTCATACAAAGCTATTAACAAATTGAAAACTGCAATTTATCTTCACATTATCTTTGAATTTATCTTTACATGCCACATGAGAGTTGAGAATCTGATTGTATTATCAGTAGAAGTGGTTGTGAATTGAACATATAATTTCCTCCCAGTTAGTGTGAGGCACCATGAAGTGATCACCTGGGTTGTAGCTAGTCATATGAGAACTTCTCTGAAGAAGGATTATATGCAACTACAAGACTGGTGATTATGAAAAACTTAGGAGACAACTGGAAACTAGAGCATAGAAAGAGGAGTTGAGTGGAAAGGAGACAGAGGCTGCTTGGGCATTGATCAAGAGCTTTTTAACAGTAGCAATGTCTGAGTGTATTTCAAAAGGTGAAAAGGATAAATAATGTAAGAGTAAAATGGATGAATGAAGAGATTAAGCATGACATCTGGAAGGACACTGTAGGAGCAACACAAGATGAATGTTGGTAATACTCAGTTACACAAAGGGTACAAAGAACAGACCAAGAAAATGACTCAGTTGGTAAAGTTTGGTGGTATAAAGTTCGGCTCATGCTGCACTTTTGCAGCATGATCTGAAATTGGTGAATAAATTACAAGAAAATTCTTAGTGAGATATTTTAATATGTGATAAGTAGAAGAAAGAATAACCATGGGAAGATGATATTAGTTGATGATAATGATAGATTGGTAACTGATGCAGAGGATATAGTTGAAGTATTTAGTGAACAGTTTATCAGTGTATTTCATTTTGTGAACGTGACATCATGAGAAGCTGGAGTGTAGAGTGATTGAGGTGGAGGTGGAGGAGGAAGAGGGATTGATGGTAATGAATAGGACATATATGAAGAATTAAATAAATTTCATGTTAATAAGTATCAGTAAGACTTGATATTATATCAATGCATGTCTTGAAGAAATGCTTGCCCTCTTGCCCTGTTTAGCATGTCTTGCAACAGGGCAAGTCCCAAAGGAGTGGAAAGTGGGAAAAATTGTTCTGCCTCACAAAGTGGAGGGGGGGGGTTAAGACAAACTATAAATTATAGGCCAATCTGTGAGTCTGGAGTGGTTAAGGAAGGTTTTAGAGAAGTTAGTATGGACTAAAATAATTGGGTTGATAATAGCAGTATTCTCTATGATGGTCAGCATGGGTTTGTTAGGGAAATTTATGCTTTAGCAGTTTTCTTATGTATTACATAAAGCTGATTAATTAACAGGATAAGGGAGATACATATACAGTGATAAGTTAGTATATATACTACAATTATAAGCTGATAGCTAATTGAAACAGATGGAATTGAATATCTGATTGAGTGTTATACGGTGATTCAATCGTAAAATGTGTGATCGATGAGAGTTTGACAAATTCGTGCTTCCCTGGTGTGAAGATTAATGACGTAAGTGAGGCTATTAGAGCACAGAAGTGTGGGGTGAAAGAAATGATTGTAGTGGCCAGAATGAATGAATAATTTAAAAGGAGAAAAGTATGGTATGAGAGAGGACTTGAAGGAATTGTTGGAAGTGGCAAAAGAAAAGAGTGAGAATGTTAAGATAGTGAGTCTATTGACATAGTATGACAGAGTAGAGTTGAGAAGGAGGGCCATAATAGTGAATGACCCTATGCGTAGGTTATGTAGCAGGAGTGGTGTGGAGTTTGTGGAGTGAGTTTGACAGGCGAAAGGACTTATACAAGAAGGATGGTTTTCATCTGAATGGATTTGGTGTTCGGAGACTGTAAAAATTGTTGCTGAATGAAATGAAAGTGGATGTGCGGAATCAGGAAAACCAGAGCTTTTAGGGGAGGGTGGAGAAGCTGTTGAGTGGATATTGAAAACATCAGTGAGGCAGTTGAGTGTAAGAATGTGTATAATATGCCTAAGTTAGTTCTAAGGGTAACAAATCAGAATGGGATAGTTAGTATAAGGTGTCAAAATAGGGGCGGGACTAAGGGACATTTGCACTTTATCTACATTAATGCCAGGAGTATTAAGAACAAGCAGGAGGAATTTTTGGCCTTGGTTGGCTCATCCTGGCCAAAAGTTATTAGTGAGACATGGCTAACAGAAGATGATATAGTTAGTGGGATAGAATGTGAAGAGTATAGTGTGTTTAGGAAAGATAGAGAGAAAAGAAAGGGGAAGGAGGAGTGTTATTGATGATAGCCAATTAACTGCAGCCAAAGAGAATTGAAGTTCAACTGCAGGATAATGAAGACAGCACGTTTGAGGTTATCTGGCATGAGATTGAAGTCAGCGGAACAAAATATACAGTTAGGTGCTGCTGTAGACCAGGGTATGGAATAGATGATGGAGATAGTATGCATCAGCAAATAGACTCAATGAGTGGTGAACTGAGAGGAAGCAAATGGATTTTATGCAGTTACTAAAGGATGATTACCTGAGACAGCATGTAATGGAATATACTAGGGGTTTGAGAGCTCGATCTAGTAATTGCATCTGAGAATTTGACTATAACGAATATGACTACGGTGCCACCAATTGATGAGAGTGATCATATGGTCTTGACCTGGGAAGTAGCTAAATGTGTGGAATTTTCAGTTAAGACAGGGTATATGTGGAATTGCAGAGCTGGTAAGTATGATGAGCTTAGCAGATTGCTTGGATCAGTGCCATGGCATGTAAAACTGGAAGGGCTGGATGTTGATAGTGCATAGGTAGTGGTAAAGGAGTGTTTGAGAGAGGTAATGGCTGACTGCATACCTAGAGTCAGGAGAGTAAATCAAGTGGGAATTAAGTTGATGAATGACACCATTAAGCTGGAGCTGCAAAAAAAGAAACAATTGTGAAGGAAATGTAAGGAGAAAATTGACCAGCAGGCAATTGAACAGTACAAGGCACAGGCCAGGTATAACTTCCTTTCATAAAAGCAAAAGCAGATTATGAAAGGAAGTTAACAATGCAGGCTAAAGAGAATCCCAAGCAATTATTTCGGTATGCTGCAAGCAAAAGAAAAAATGTATAAGGCAGAATGATTTTAAGGAATACTGATGGTATGGAGGTAACTAAATCAGTCGAAATAGTAGAATTACTAAGTGAACACTTCGCAAAAGTATATCATCCAAGCAGTGATATTGTAGGAATGAGGGAACCAATGGCTTATATGGGAACTGAGGTGAATAGCATATTACAGAACCTTAATGTGAATACATCTATGGGATTGGTTGGTATACCAGCTCGAGTCTTATGTGAAGCGGCAAAGGAATTGTCAGTGCCCTTGACCATATTGTTTAATTTAAGTCTCAGTCTGGGTTGGTTCCAAGATGGTGGAAAGAGGATGAAAATAGTTCCATTGCATAAAGGAGATTCCAAGACTGCCGTTACCGACTGATCACCATATCAGGAGTTGTCAGAGTATTGGAGAAGTTGGTCAAGAGCAAAATACAGGAATGGATAGATGGAAATGGGATACTGTATGGGGGACAGCATAGTTTTGTGAAGGGTAGACCATGCCTCAGTAACTTGTTCACATTTTATAATACAGTGATGGCTGAATTGGATAAAGATAAAGGGTTTACAGTGATACTGCTGGACTTTGCAAAGGCCTTTGACAGGATACCACATTGAATTCTAATCAGTAAACTGCAGCACATGGGGATGGATATAGGGTTGGTGAGATAGATAGAAAGGTGATTGATGGAGAGATACCAGAGAGTAGTTTATTCCCGAGTACAGTCCAAAAGAAGGCCTGTGACTAGTGGTGTGCTGCAGGGGTCTGTTCTTGGACCACTGCTATTTAATTTGTTCATCGATGATATAGGAAAGGATCCATTCACTTATTTTCTGATGATGCCAAGCTGGGTAGTGAGTACACATGATGTCAAAATTTTGCAGGATGATTTGGATCAATTGGCAGACTAGGCTAAGAAGAATGGATGTCAGTTTATTATGGCAAAGCGTAGGGTTATGCATTTGGGGTGAAAAGATTATCAGCAGTATACCACATTGGTGGAACTGTACTCTAAGAAATTGACGAAGCCAGAGACTTGAGTATTGATGGATAGGGAGTTGATGAAGTTTAGGGGGCAGATAGCAAAAGTGGCTAAACCAGCTCATCAGATCACTTGGTTACTGAAGAATACATTGACAAGCAGAGACAATCAGGTTATTGTTCCTCTTTATCAAGCCTTGATAAGACCCCATCTTGACTGCTGTGTGCAGATCTGGGTGCCAGGGTTTCTTGGTGATGGGGAGGAGGTTGAAAGGATCCAGAGGTGAGGGACCAAGATGGTAGCTGGTGTATGGAATGAACCTTACGAGAACAGGTTGAAGATTTGTGGGTTATAGAAATTGGTTGAAAAGCAGAATAGGGGTGATATTATTGAGACATTCAAATTACTGAGGGGTGTTTTACAAGATTAATTCAGAGGAAATTTTTCCGAACAGGTCTAGTGGTGGGAGAACTAGGGGGCATCCATGGAAACTGAGCAAGAGTGTTCAAGAGTGTTACTTGGAGAGTGGTGAATGAGTGGAATAAGCTGCCAGAATCTGTTGTGGGGCTATGACTGTGAATAAGTTCAAAGCAAAGTATGATATTTACAGTGCAAATGCTGAATAGTTCTTGACATGATGTTTAGGACCTCTCTTGATGAGTCTAAGGACTCCTTGGAGTTGCCTGTAATAATAATCATAATAATAGGTATCAGCAGGTTATATGTGAAGGAGTGGTATCCCAAAAGAGGAAGGTCACTAATGACATGCCCACATAGATCTGTTTTGGGGCCATTATTGTTTAACTTGCATGGTTAACGATATTGGATTGAATTAACTAGATGAGGTATGCAGCTGTTTGTTGATGATGTAAAGTTTGGAAGACCTGTAAAAAGCAGAGCAGTTGTTGTGGCCTTGTAACAGGATCTCAATAGACTGTGTGAGTGGAGCTATCAGTTTGATATAAAGTTAAAAAAAAAAATCAGCTGACGCCTTTTATTCCCATATAGGGAGTAGATGAGGCCGTTTTAGCTATATCTAACTTTTGGAGCTTGAGTGGGCAGTTCAATCTCCACTGGCAGCCAATCAGAGATAGCTGGCCAAAGGCCGTCACTAAATTAATCGTCATGCAGTGATGAGATTGCTAACAAGTGCCTCCATCTCGTTCATCCCTGACACAATATTTTTAATGTTTAAAATTAGTGTGCATTTGACAGTCGATTTTCATGAGTTTGTGCTACGAAAAACCCAAGTTTCCAGGAGAAAAAACCTGCTTGTCTGTGCCAGAGATCAACTATCTCAGGAACTAGTCGAAAAAAGGCTTAGAAAAATACACAAAAGTTGAGTTCTGCTACACCGATTGTTGATGGAAGAAATGCTCCCCTCTGCCTCCTAAAAGGACATATCAGAAAATCGGACACTTACATTAAGATTTCAAAGCACTTTATTGAAAAATTGAAAAAATCTCGATCTTAAAGACAGACATTCTCGCTAGCTTGGATGTGGTATCTTTATTTACCAACATCCCAGTAGAAGAAGTTATTAGTATCCTATACAATCTCTTCCCTGAAGATACGGCTCACCTTTTTCGTCATTGCCTTAAATCTAATTAAATGGAATAAAACAATATATGAGCAACTAAATGGCTTAACTATGGGCAGTCCCCTTTCACCGCCCTCTGAGATCTGTTCATGGAAAAGCTAGAAACAGACATCCTCTCAAAATTAGACCCAAAACCTTTAGTGTGGTGGAGGTATGTAGATGTTGTCTTCATAATTTTGGAGGGACACAAAAACAGCTCTTTTAGACTTTTTAACCAAAATTAATTTTTTCCATCAAAAAATACAATTCACTTTGGAACTGGAAAAAGATAACTACCATTTTTGTATACCCTAATCAAGAAACTAGCAGATGTACATATCAAACTGACAATCTACCATAAACCAACACACACTGGACGCTATCTTCATTTCAAATCAACTCATCATATTTCCCAGAAGCTCAGCATAATACATATGCTCAAAAATAGAGCCACGAACATCATCTCAGAAGAAAATGAAGTCTATGATGAACTTACTCATATATCAGAGACATTAATAAAAAACGACTATCCAAGCAATTTAATCAACAAGATTCTTCATAGCAAACCCCACAACAACAACAACCTACCATCACTCAATACAGATCATCCATAGTTATTCCTTATGCAAGTACAGTGTCGAAAAAGATTGCAAAACCTTTTAAGCCTTTCAACATCAGAGTTGTGTTCAAAACGTCAAGACTGTCCATCACGTTTTAAGATCACCAAAAGACATTAATGCTTTTTTCAAACATGCTGAAGTGTACAAGAAGCCTTGAAATCCAAAAAAAAGAACATATAGGAGATGTTAATAACAACAGAACAGACAATGTAGGTCTAGCCCATCATTTGGCGATTGCAAACCATACCATTGATTGGTATAGCAGCTCCATGCCTTATCTAGAAGAAGACTTCCGTTGTAGAAATTTCAAGGAAGCCATAGTAGTTCTCCGTTCTGGAGAAAATCTTAACAGAAAGCAGGGAACGATAATAGCTGACATACGGAAAACCTTAATAAGATCGCTCAGTCTGCCAGAATTTAATTCCGCTCAAAACTACAGAGTGTGCTCTCACAACAGTGACTAACACAACATGCTCCATGTGTGTAATGTTACGTGTTCTGTTTTAATTTTTAATTTATATGATAGTGGTACTCCCTTTTCTATGTACTAGCCACTTTGAGTTTTCTCTTACCATTAAGTCCTGAAGAAGCCGAACAGCACTGTTGGTGAAACTTGTTGGCATTAGATGTTTATAAATCATGGTCAGTTAAAGATCAATATATATTTCATTTTAATTATATGCTTGAATGACCAAATACAATCTCAACAATAATTATAAAGATAATTAGCAGTGGCATTAGTTTCATAGTTAGTAAAAGACACTCCGAACGATTTAATGAAGGGAGAGGAAGCATCAAAATATCTAACATAAATGTTTCTCATCTTGTGTTCCATACAAAATGGTTCTCTGCAAGTCTGTATTGAAAGGTTCTGTAATGAGACAGCGGTTTTGAAAAATACTAAACAGCAGTTTTTTTTATTATCTTTCAGCATTTAGGAAACACTGGATGTTTCCTAAATGTGGTTCCTAAATAGTATAACAGATATTCTCCTCAAAATCTGGAAATATAAAGAAGAAAATTATCACCACCACCACAGATCTCCATGGAGTCATGAGATTAATTGTGCAAAGATTGCTTTAGATGCCACAAAGTCTGTTCCTGTTCTTATTTGCTATCTGTACTTCATTAATTTTTTTTTATTATTATTATGCCAAAGGTGTAAGTTTTCTTAGTTATTAAAAATACTCAAATGTAAGGCTGTTTACAAATTACTGCATTTCAATACTGGAAATCAAAACAGATGGCCCGGTAGTGGGTTTGGACAGGCACACCTTCTGTGATAATGGTCAAGAAAGAAAGAAAGAAAGAAAGGTGATATCTTTGAGGAAATGCAGAAAACTGTTTCTTCCCACACAAGTTTAGTTTGTTTCTTTAGATTCCACTGTCAATTGAAATTATTGTAATGTTTATTGAAGTTATCCTGCAATAGCAGGGTCATTCTAATAACACAGGTCTACAAATCAAAACTTTAAACAAAGTTGCATTTTGAATAACTTACTGTGAACTAACAGTGCTCTTGACCTGGTTTTTCAATGAAAGTCTGGCTGCGGGAAAGGTGCCCATGCAGGGAGGACACCAGTAGTGTTCGGCACCTGTGTGCAAAACTTTAGTTGGCACCCCTATACCCCCCATCCAATAAAAAAATCACTTTAAAAAAACGTTTTTTTTTTAAGTATTTCCTCCTCTTTGGCGCCTTTAGTATACTGACGCCTGTGTGCGTTGCACACATTGCACATATGGTTGGCGCACCCCTGTGCCCATGGAATGGAAGGAAGGTAAGATAGTGCCATTGCATAAGGGCGGTAGCAGACTGGAATTGTCTAATTATAGGCCAGTTTGTGTGTCATCAGTAGTTAGTAAGATCTTGGAGAAAGTAGTGAGAGACCATATACAGCATTGGGCAGATGAGTGTAATGTTATCTGTGAGAGTCAACATGGATTTGTAAAGGGGCACTCTTGTTTTAGCAATATGCTAGCCTTTTATAATAAAGTTACAAGAGCAGTAGATGAGGGAAAGGCATATACTGCCATTTTCTTGGATTTAGTGAAGGCATTCGACAGGGTACCACATGGTAAGCTCATATTTAAGTTGCAGCACATGGGGGGGTTTGGATGTCAGGTTGGTCAACTGGATTCAGTATTGGCTGTCTGATAGCTGTCAGAGAGTTGTGTATGGTGTGGCAGTTTCAACGAGGCAGAAGGATACAAGTGAGGTCCCACAGGGCTCAGTACTGGGACCTATATTGTTTAACCTTTATATCAATGACATTGTTCGTGGATTGAAAGGGGATATTCGGTTGTTTGTGGATGATGCGAAGCTGGGAAGGGTTATTAGTAATAGTGCAGATGTGGTAGCCCTGCAAGAGGATTTGAAATAAGCTAGATAGATGGGCAAATGAATGGGGTGTCAGTTTAATGCAGCAAAATGTAAGGTCTTGAGGTTTGGGACACATCGATAGGACCCTGCATACTCTATGGGAGGAGTTATACTGGAGGAAGTAGGAGAGACAAGAGATCTGGGTTTGATGATTGATAGAAACCAGAAATTTAGGGGACATATTGCAAAGGTAGTGAAGGTAATGCAGAGGATTGCTGCAATAATCAGAAGAACACTGACCTGCAGAGATAAAACGGTTATCATTCTGTTGTATAAGACTCTGATCAGACCACACTT
Source organism: Typopeltis vanoorti (assembly GCF_054136105.1). Lineage (NCBI taxonomy): Eukaryota > Metazoa > Arthropoda > Arachnida > Uropygi > Thelyphonidae > Typopeltis > Typopeltis vanoorti. The sequence continues at coordinate 9,521,945 of NC_143566.1, forward strand.
AGACTATTGTTCTCAGATCTGGTTCCCAGGATTTGAAGGGGATAAATTAACTGTGGAAAGGGTACAATGGCGGATAACAAAGATAGTGCCGGGACTGTACAATGTTAGTTATGATGATCGGCTGAGGGAGTGTGGACCGTAGAGTTTGATGGATAGAAGAAGGAGGGGTGATTGAGAATTTTAAACTGATGAGACGTGGTTACAGGGTTGACACTGGAGAGTTCTTTTGTTTGGTTGAACAGCGGGAAGGAGTCATGACAAGGGGCCATCCCTGGAGGTTACGAAAGGAAACTGTGAGAAAGAGGGTGAGGAGTGGTTTCTTTGCATGGAGGGTGATTGAACCATGGAATGCATTGCCTGATGGAGTGGTGAGAGCGAGAATGGTCAATGCATTTAAGGAGTGGTATGATAGACTTTGTGTTTCCTAGGAGGGACCTCCCTCAAAGAGTCTTGATAGACTTGTGTTTCTTATTAAGGACCTCCCACGATGAGTCTTTTGACTCCATGGAAGCCTGAGTAATAATAATAATAATAATAATATAATTATAATAATAATAATTATGTTTTTTATGCCAGTTTCAAGCCTAATACAGTAAATGTTTATTTTTGTAGGTCACATAAGGATTTTTGATAGGGAGGATAATGTTGATGATGGGGAGGAGAGACTGTAAGTGAGCAAAAGGTGTATGAGGGGGTTGAGCAAACTAGATGTTAATAAGGCTGTGAGGCTTGATAATATATCACCATGTATTCTAAAGGAATGTGCCAGGGAGTTGACACCTGCTTTGACATATTTTTTTAATACGAGTCTTGCACTCAGTCAAGTTCCTAAGGAGTGGAAGGAGGGCAAGATTGTGGCACTTCATAAAGGAGGTGATCGAACTCAAGCATCAAACTATAGGCTTATCTGTGTGCCAGATGTTGTAGTTGTGGTTAAGTTGTTGGAGAAGCTTGTGAGAACTAGGATCCAGACTTGGGTTGACAACAATGGTATTATCTTTGATGGACAGCATGGATTTGCTAAAGGGAGGTCATGTTTTAGTAATCTACTTACTTATTACAATAAAGTGACTGCTTCCTTGGACAGAGGAGAAGGATACACAGTAATATACTTGGATTTCACAAAGGCTTTTGATAAAGTACCTCATGATAAGTTGACAGTCAAACTAGAGCAGATGGGATTGGATATTAGACTAGTGCATTGGATTGGAGACTGGCTATCTGAGAGGTATCAACAAGTTATATATGGGTTAGCAATATCCAGGAAAAAGAAAGTCACTAGTGGAGTGCCTCAGGGGTCAGTTTTGGAGCCAGTACTGTTTAACGTGTATATTAATGATATTGGTGAAGATTTGGATGGAGATATACAAAGTTGGGACGAATCATGAAGAGTAGTGAAGATGTTGTGGCTTTACAAGAAGACTTGAATAAATTGAGTGACTGGGCACAGAAATGGGAATGCGAGTTCAATGTTGCAAAATGTAAAGTTTTAAAATTTGGAAAACAAAGATGGGATGTAGAATTTATGCTTGGTGAGGATATATTGTTGGAGGTGGAGGAAATAAGAGATCTAGAGGTGATAGTGGATAAGAATCTGAAATTTAGGGGACACATAGCCAAAATTGTGAAGACAACACAAAGGCTTCTGGGAATGATGCAGAGGACACTGATGTGTAGAAGTTGAGATTCTTGTTCTGTTGTATAAGGCTTTGATTAGGCCATACATGGACTATTGTGCCCAGATTTGGTCAGCTGGTTTTCAGAAGGATGAAGAGAGATGGAAAGGGTACAAAGGCGACTGACTAAGATAGTTTCTGACCTCTGGAATGTCGAGTATGAGGAAAGATTTAAAAGATGTAATTTTCAGAGTCTGGTGGACAGGAGGAAGAGGGGAGATATGATAGATACAAGTTGGTAAGGGGTTGTTATAGGATAAATGCTGGAGAAGTTCTACAGAAAATAGTGGGAGATCGGGAAAGAACCACAGGTCAACCCTGGAAACTGTATAAAGAGGGTGTGAGTAGGGGAGTGAGAGACAGGTTTTTTTTTGTGCAGAGTTGTAAATGATTGGAATGCCTTGTCTGAAAGTGTGGTGTCTGCAAGGAGTTTGAGTGTGTTTAAGATATGGTAAGCTGTGTGTGTGTGTGTGTGTGATAAAAGGACCTCCCAGATGAGTCTTGGACTCCATGAGGTCTTGGGATAATAATGATAATATCTGGGAATGATTCTATCTTATATCAAACCAGTTAAATTATCAAACTTCCTAGTTAGAGAGAGAATCCTAGTTTGAGATGCTTTTGCAGATATTCAACCCCCCCCCCCCCGATCCTGGTAGTCTTGCACTACTTTGGTATCTTCTTCTTCTGCAAGACAGATGGTCCTGGATGGCCTGACTAGTAAACAGTGTTGCAGTAAGTCTCTCACCACATGGTCTGGGGTCTGAATCCAAAGCTTGTTGTTCTGCTGGTTAGTGTCCAGGGTAACTCTGGTGTTCCACTCCCGGGTACAGTCATTGCTTGCTGGTTAGTGGGCATCCATGTGTGGCTGAGTGGTGGGTGGGGCACTCTAGTGCCAAACCAACTCCTTGCACATGAATTCTTCATCCTCAAATGTGGTGAGAGACTTACTGAAACACTGTTTACTCTTGCAGGCAAGCCCACTATCCAATTGATTCTGGTCGGGCCATCCAGGACCACCTGCCTTGCAGAAGAAGATTTGTGATTGGGCCCTAACAAGGTCCCAATTAAGTACTGATACTGTAGATACAGCATTTGGTAATAGACATAAGAAACAAAAGATATATACACCCTTTGTCCAAAAAGAAACTGGTGGCGCCACCTGTTGTATCTTTTTGTTGTCGAAAGCGGCAGCCATCATTAGTGTTGTGTCAACTGTTTATGACATTTGTTTCATTAGAAGCCGAGTTATAGTGCCAAGAGTGACAGTGTGTTTTGACGAACGGTCGGAAAATGATTTTCAAACCAAGAGCTGCGATTGACTTTTATGTTAAACTTGGTAAAAGTTTTACCAAAACGCATCAAATGCTTCAAAAAACATATGGTGATGAATGCTTATCCCATACTCAAGTTTATGAGTGGTTTAAGGGTTTTCAAAGTGGTCATGAGACTCTTGAGGATGACGAAAAGCTGGGCGCCATCCAAAAACTGGACTGAGCGAAGTTAACATCCAAAAAGTGCGTGATTTCATCAAAGAAAACCCAAAATGTCTGTGAGATTGATTGAAGATGATTTGGGGATTCCAAAATCAACTGTACACAACATTCTGACCGAGATTTTGGGCTTTCGTAAATTGAATTCGCAATTTGTTCCCCATAAGTTGACCGACAACCAAAAAATGTATCGAAATGAACACTGCAAGAACTCAAACTTCCTTGAAATGATCGTTACTGGTGATGAAACGTGGTGTTTTGAGTATGAGCCAGTGTGCTGAGTGGAGACCACCAGAAAAGGGGTATCTGAAAAAAAAAGTCGCTTAGAGAAGTCAAAAGTAAAGACAATGCTGATTGTTTTTCTATGATTACAAGAGCATTATCCACAAGGAATTCGTTCAGCCTGGCCAAACGGTCAATGGTGAGTTTTATTTCAAAGTTTTGAAGCGATTGATAGCGAGAATTCGTCACATACCTCATGAATATCGTGATGACCGACCATTCATCAAAACGTACTGTCACTCTTGCACTATAACTCTGCTTCTAATGAAACAAATGTCATAAACAGTTGACACAACACTAATGAAGGTTGCCGCTTTCGACAACAAAAAAGATAAAATAGGTGGCACTACTAGTTTCTTCTATTTTCAAAAAGTTCGGTTTCTTTTTCGACAGAGGGTGTATACTGCCATTTTCTTGGATATAGTGAAGGCATTTGACAGTGTGCACATGATAAGCTGATATTTAAGTTGCAACACATGGGTTGGATGTCAGGTTGGTCAACTGGATTCAGGATTGGCTGTCTGATAGGTATCAGAAAGTTGTGAATGGTGGGGCAGTTTCAAGGAGGCAGAGGATTACAAGTGGGATCCCACAGGACTCAGTACTGGGACCTATATTGTTTAACCTTTATATCGTTGCGTACGGCATGAATATCGTGATGCAGGCAGCTCGTCACTTTTGAAGGATAATGCACCATCTCATCATTTGAACATTGTGAGACAGTTTTTGAGCAAAAACCAAGTTTGTGTGTTGGATCACTCACCGTATTCACCTGACTTAGCACACTCTGACTTCTTTCTCTTCCCCTGACTTCATTTGCCGATGAAAGGAAAGTGATACGACACCATTGAAAACGTTCAAGCGGCAGTAACCAATACCCTCAAGTTCTTAAGGAGTGGAAGGCGGGCAAGACTGTGGCACCTCATAAAGGAGGTGATCGAACTCGAGCATCAAACTATAGGCCTATCTGTGTGTATGGTATTGTGGTTAAGTTGTTGGAGAAGCTTGTGAGAACTAGGATCCAGAATTGGATCGACAACAGTGGTATTATCTTTGATGAACAGCATGGATTTGCTAAAGGGAGGTCATGTTTTTACTAATCTGCTTACTTATTACAATAAAGTGACTGCTTCCTTGAACAGAGGAGAAGGATACACAGTAATGTACTTGGATTTTGCAAAGGCTTTTGATAGATTACCTCATGATACGTTCACAGTTAAACTAGAGCAGATGGGGTTGGATATTAGATTAGTGGATTGGATTGGAGACTGGCTATCTGATAGGTATCAACAAGTTGTGTATGGGGATGCAATATCCATGAAAAGGAAGCTCACTAGTGGAGTGCCTCAGGGGTCTGTTTTAGGGCCATTACTGTGTAACTTGTATATTAATGATATTGGTGAAGATTTGGATAGAGATATCCAGTTGTTTACAGATGATGCCAAGTTGGGACGAGCCATGAAGGGTAGAGAAGATGTTGTGGCCTTACAAGGACTTGAACAAATTGAGTGATTGGGCACAGAAATGGGGATGTGAATTCAATGTTGGAGAATGTAATATTTTAAAATTTGGAAAACAAAGATGCGATGCAGAATTTATGCTTGGTGAGGATATATAGGAATAAAAATGGGAATAGAGTGACTGATGCAGAGGACATAGCGGAATTGTTCAATGAACACTTTATTGGAGTATTTCATCCTAGAGGAGTCAGTTTTAATGCTAGAGGGATAGGGCTGGTTCGAGGTTTAGAGGTACAGGAGGAGAGTGTGTTTCAGATACTGAGTACTCGGGATGTCAGTAAAGCTTTGGGACCGGATGGTATTTCACCACGAGTTTTGAGAGAATGTGCCAGGGTACTGACAGTGCCTTTAACCTTGCTTTTCAATGAAAGTCTGGCTTTGGCAAACTTGCCCAGGGAATGGAAGGAAGGTAAGATAGGGCCATTGCATAAGGGTGGTAACAGACTGGAAGTGTCTAATTATAGGCCAGTCTGTGTGTCATCAGTAGTTGTTAAGATCTTGGAGAAAGTAGAGTGAGGGACCGTATACAACATTGTGCAGATGAGGGTAATGTTATCTGTGAGAGACAACATGGATTTATGAAAGGGCACTCTTGTTTTAGCAATATGCTAGCCTTTTATAATAAAGTTACAAGAACATTAGATGAGGGAAAGGCATATACTGCAATTTTCTTAGACCTAGCGAAGGCATTTGACAGGGTGCCACATGATAAGTGATATTTAAGTTGCGGCACATGGATCTGGATGTCAGATTGGTCAACTGGATTCAGGATTGGCTGTCTGATAGGTATCAGAGAGTTGTGTATGGTGGAGCAGTTTCAGGAGGCAGAGGGTTACAAGTGGGGTCCCACAGGGCTCAGTACTAGGACCTATATTGTTTAACCTTTATATCATTGACATTGCCAGTGGATTGCAAGGGGATATTCAGTTGTTTGTGGATGATGCGAAGCTAGGAAGGATTATTAGTAATAGTGCAGATGTGGTAGCCCTGCAAGAGGATTTGAATAAGCTAGATAGATGGGTAAATGAATGGGAGTGCCAGTTTAACGCAGCAAAATGTAACGTCTTGAGGTTTGGGAAACATCGATGGGATGCTGCATACTCTATGGGAGGAGTTATGCTGGAGGAAGTAGAGGAGACATGAGATCTGGGGTTGATGGTTGATAGAAACCTGAAGTTTAGGGGACATATTGCAAAGGTGGTGAAGGTAACACAGAGGATTGCTGCAATTATGAGAAGGACACTGACCTGCAGAGATATGAGGGTTATCATTCCGTTGTATAAGTCTCTGATCAGACCACACTTGGATTATTGTTCTCAGATTTGGTCTCCAGGATTTGAAAGTGATAAATTAACTGTGGAAAGGATACAAAGACGGATGTCAAAGATGGTTTCAGGACTGTACAAGGATAGTTATGAGGATCGGCTGAGGGAATGTGGACTGCAGAGTTTGGTGGATAGAAGGAGGAGAGGTGATATGATGGAGACTTTTAAACTGTTGAGAGGTGGTTACAGGGTTGACACTGGTGAGTTCTTTCACTTGGTTGAACAGCCGGGAGGAGTGATGACAAGAGGCCATCTCTCGAAGTTACGAACGTGAGCAAGAGGGTGAGGAGTGGTTTCTTTGCGTGACGGGTTGTTGAACCGTGGAATGCATTGCCTGATGGAGTGGTGAGAGCGAGAACAGTCGATGAGTTTAAGGAGTGGTATGATAGACTTTGTGTTTCTTAGTGGGCACCTCCCCTTGATGAGTCTTGACAGACTTTATGTTCTTAGGAAGGACATCCCACGATGAGTCTTTCGACTCCATGGAGGCCTGAATAATAATAATAATAATAATAATAATATATTGTTGGAGGTGGAGGAAATAAGAGATCTGGGGGTGATAGTGGATAAGGATCTGAAATTCAGGCTACACATAGCCAAAATTGGCTATGTGTCCCCTTTGTGAAGACAACACAAAGGCGTCTGGGAATGATGCAGAGGACACTGACTTGTAGAAGTAGGGAGATTCTTGTTCCGTTTTATAAGGCTTTGATTAGGTCACACATGGACTATTGTGCCCAGATTTGGTTACCTGGTGTTCAGAAAGATGAAGAGATGTTGGAAAGGGTCCAAAGGCGACTGACCAAGGTAGTTTCTAACCTCTGGAATGTCGAATATGAGGAATGATTGAGAAGATGTAATTTGCAGAGTCTGGTGGACAGGAGGAAGAGCGGGAGACATGATAAAGACCCATAAGTTAGTAAGGGATTGTTATAGGATCAATGCTAGAGAAGGTCTACAGAAAATAGTGGGAGATCGGGGGAGGACCAGAGGTCATCCCTGGAAACTGTATAAAGAGAGTGTGAGTAGGGGAGTGAGAAGTAGGTTTTTTTCATGCAGAGTTGTAAATAATTGGAATGCCTTGCCTGAGAGTGTAGTGTGTGTAAGGAGTGTAGTGTGTTTAAGACATAGTATGATGAGCTGTGTGTGATAAAAGGAACTCCCTGGTGAGTCTTTGACTCCATGAGGTCTTGGGGTAATAATAATAATAAGCCTAGAGTTAAGCACAGAATATTGTAGTATTCAGGAACAAACTTAACTTGTGGAACTTTATAATCATTTACTTCAAACAGGAAAAGATAAAAACCCAGTTAGTACTGGAGAAGTTCTGCAGATGTGTGACTCGTGTGCAGCATTTTAGGATTTTTGAAGTTATTGACGTCTGATCTCCATTGAGTCAGAGATTCATCATGGGGAGATACACGCTATCGCACGCAATGTTCAACCAACTATGCCTTAAACTGATTCAATGTGTCTACATTCACAACACACTCAGGCAATGCATTCCACTCTCCATGGAAAGAAGCTCTTCTGCTTGCACCCTCCTTATACAGTTTCCAGGAATAGCCTCTTGTTCTAACCCTCCCTTTCTCATCCTATGAAAAATCTATTCCATGTCAACCTGATAACAACCCCCTGACTAGCTTTCTAACAGATAAGCTTAGGTGTTGACGTTTATTCAAGACTTATTTTTCGCGGTATTAACAACACCACACACTTTTATCAAAGAGATGTTTTATTAACGCTTATATTTCGCTTATTTTCAACTCGGCATCATCAGAGCACAACACACTTGTACATGCAACAGTGAGTGAGTGAAACAATATAATTGCAAAAGACAAAAGATCTAAAGTCCTATTTTTGGCGTCCTCTAACAGAGAAAAAAATGTTATGCAGGAGTTTTTCTTAGGATAACAGTCTCCCAAATTTTTGGCAAATTAATGCAACCATATTTGTTAAGGTTGGGAGAATTCTTCAATGTCATTGCTGACTCAAAAAATAATCTATAACGGCTCCTAAATAGCACATTCGTTTTCTTCCATGTAATCCTGTGTGAAGGAGTGTCCAAAGCGTGGTATGCCAGCTTGAATGTCTCAATTGTATCCTCCCTCCTTCTCCTCTACCTCATGAGTCTTTGCAATTTACATTCTCTCACTCTGTCCTTGTACTCTACATTCCAAAGACCACTGCCACCTTTGTCAATCTTCTCTGGATCCTTTCTAACATATCCTTGAAGTCCCTTGAAGTCATGAAGACCCGGTGACTAGATCTGTGCACAATACTCCATATGAGGTCTGATCAAGTACTTATACAGTGGCATCATAACCTCTTTATTTCTGCATGTCAGGCTCCTCTGCATCATTGCTATTATCCAATGTGACATCTTCACAACTTATACAAAGTGGCGCCACTGAATTTCAGGTCCTTGTCCACTACCACTCCCAGATCTGTCATCTCTGCTACATCCTTTCAACTTTCCCCACCAAGTATACTTTATGTATACTTTGCATCCCATGGTTGCTTACCAAATTTCAAAACCTTACACTTTGCAACATTGAACTGACATTTCCACTTACCTCAAGTATACTTGGTGGGGAACATTGAAAGGATGTAGTGGAGATGAGAGATCTGGGAGTGGTAGTGGACAAGGACCTGAAATTCAGTGGCCACATTGCATAAGTTGTGAAGATGTCACATTGGATAATGGCAATGATGCAGAAGACCCTGACATGCAGAAATAAAGAGGTTATAATGGCGTTGTATAAGGACTTGATCAGACCTCATCTCTCATCTCCGCTACATCCTTTCAACTGTCCCCACCAAACCAAGTACAGTTTATGTATACTTTGTTTACTTTGCATCCTATGGTTGCTTACCAAATTTCAAAACCTTACACTTCGGAACATTGAACTGACATTTCCACTTACCTGTCCATTCAAGCAATCTATTTAAGTAAGGCCATACCTTCTGTAAGGCAAAACATCTGCTTGACTTTGTATTTCTCTCTCCAGTTTTGCATCATCTGTAAACAGCTGCTTATGCCCACCTTATACAACTTCCAGGTATGTCCTCTTGTTCTACTCTCTTGTAAAAAAATTTCTTCCACATTAACCTGGTAACAACCCTTTACTAACTTAAATGTCTCAATCATATCCCCTCTCTTTATCCTATTCACAAGGCTTTGCAAACTGCATTCCCTCAATCTGTCCTCATATCCCATATTCCCAAAAAAAGACCAGGTACGACCAGGGCTGTACTTATCCTGAGGCTTGCAGGGCCCAAGGTGCTAGAGTGTTCCAGGGTCTTCCCCCCCTCCTAATTGTTTGGGCCCTTAAATTGGCCCTGATTTTTGGGTCCCCCAGCTAAAGCCTCATGTGCCTGCACATAAGTATGCCCTGGGTACAACCTTAGTCAGTCTTCTCTGGATCCTTTCCAACATATCCTCATTACCATGAAAACCAAGGGATAAAATCTGTACACGGTAATCCATACTAGTCCTGATCAAGGCCTTATAAAGTGGAACCAGAACCTCTTTATTTCTAAAGAGTTTCTGGTTCCACAAAGAAGTTAAAGTCCTCTGAATCATTACCCTAATCTTATGTGATGTCTTCACCACTTGTGCAGTGTGACCTCTGAATTTCAGAACCTTATCTACCACCACTCCATGGTCTCTTATCTCCTCAACTTCCTCCAAAATTTCTCTACCAAGTGCATACTTTGCATCCCATTGTTGTCTACAAAATTTCAGAACCTTACACTTGGGAACATTGAATTGTTGCCAAGTGTAAGGTTCTGAAAGTGTATTCCATACTGTTGTCTGCTCATACAATTTATTTGCGTCCTCCTGTAAAGCCACTGTCTGGATTCCTCATCACTCTCCCCAGTTTTGCATCATCTGCAAACAGTTGTATATCACTAGTTAAAACTATCCCAATATCATTAATATACAGATTAAATAACAATAGTACCCAAACTGACTCTTGTAGCACACTACTAGAGACTTGGCATACACATCTGTCTCTAACAATATGTAGTGGAGGAAACACAAAGATCAAGAGTTTTGGATTTGGTCATAACATCAGACGACTGCGACTGAGTTGTCATACTTACTTCCCAGTTGGTGAGAGTGTGTAATCCATGCTTGGAGGATGACTAGGCATGTAGAGGTATCATGGCAGAAGGATTTTATGTGGAATTATAAGACAGGCAACTATAATAGACTTAGAAACCAGCTTGCAGAAGTACATTGGATGTAAGAAAGAAGAGTCACCAGTGCATTGGAGATACTTAAGAAAAAATTGACAGTAATGACAAATTGTATACCTTGAATGAAGAAGATAAAGCAATTTGGAGTCAAATGGATAACAGGAGAAAAGAAAGAGGAATTGCAGATGAAAAGAGATTATGGAAGAAAGAGAGGTGGAGAATACTAGCATGAGGTATATAGGTCTAAGATTAGGAAAGTAACTAGTATTGTCAAGAAAAAAAAAATTAGAATATGAAAGCAAATTAGAACTACAATCCGAGGAGAATCCCAAGAAGTTTTTTTTCAATATGTGGCAAGTATGAATAAATCTTGCTGAATTTAGATGGGACTTGGGTGACCAAAGAAGATGACATATTTGAGCTATTTTGATGATCACTTTATTAGGGTGTTCCATCCTGGTAGAGCAGACTTTATTCCTAATAGTGAACCAAGAGGATGTATTTCAAATACCGAGTATGATAAATGTCAGTAAGGCAGGGGTAATGATGGAATTTTACCATGTGTTTTATTATTATTATTATTATTCGTGACACCTCCAAGGAATCCGAAGACTCATCGCGGGAGGACACCTACAACTGTCTCAACCACTACACCGAATCTCTACTACAAATGTTTTAAGAGAATGTGATGTGAACGTAACTTCAATGACTAATGTGTCATTGAGGCTCTCTAATGAAAGTCTTGCAATGGAATGGGTTCCTGGAGAGTGGAAGGAGGGGTGATAGTGCATTTCATAAGGACTGTGGGTTTTTAAGTTGCAACATATGAATTTGGATATCAGGTTAGTAAATTGGATTGGTAACTGGCTTTCTGATAGATATCAGAGAGTTGTGTATGGAGGAGCATTATCAGAGAGTAGGTAGGTTACCAGTGAAGTTCTGCAGGGGTCAGTACTGGAACAATTACTGATTAATTTTTATGTGAGTGATATTGTTATAGGACTCAACAGATAAGCTTAGGTGTTGATGGTTGTTCATGACTTATTTTTCACGGTATTAACAACACCACACAATTTTATCAAAGAGATGTTTTATTAACTCATAATTCGCTGATTTTCAACTCAGCATCATCAGAGCACAACACACTTGTACACGTGACAGTGAGTGAGTGAAACAATATAATTGCAAAGTATAAAAGATCTAAAGTCCTATTTAGAGCCCTATATTAGCGCCCTCTAACGAAAAAAAAAAAAACAGCAATGCAGGAGTTTCTCTTAGGATAACAGTCTCCCAAATTTTTGGCAAATTAATGCAACCATATTTGTTAAGGTTGGGAGAATTCTTCAAAGCCATTGCTGACTCAAAAAATAATCTTTCTGATATGTAACGACTTCTAAATAGCACATTCATTTTCCTCCATCTAATCCTGTGTGAAGGAGTGTCCAAACCATGGTCTGCAGTCTCCCGACTTGCCTTAGTAATGGTAGCGAATGTATCTTTTATGTTCTTCAGGCGGATGTTAAATGATCTTCCTGTTTGCCCATAATAGGCCAAGTCACAAGGAACTCCATACACTCCTGGGTGTGCTAAAGGGTGAAGTTTATCCATAGGCGAGCGGATCAGAGTTCCAACTTTACATGAGGTTTGAAAGTGGTGCGAAGGCTATGTTTCATCAATACTTTGGCTATCTTTTCTGATGTACCTCTGATATAGGGAATAGAAATGATCATGTTGTATTCTTGTATATTAGGAGAGGGAATAGTAATGGACCTATGTAGTATTTTATCTATTTTGTAGGGATTATAGCCATTGGCTAAGAACATATGGTGCAGATATTGAAGTTCTGTGGTCAGTGCTGTATCGTTAGAACAAATGGCTCTGGCTCTGTGTGTAAGTGTTTCTAAAATGCCATACTGTTGGACTGGATGATGATGTAATAGTTTATGTAGGTATCTTCCTGTGTGTGTGTAGGCTTTCTGTAAATAGAAAAAGATAATGATCCATCTGAAAGGCGAGTGATTAATGTGTCAAGAAATGGTAAACCGTTGATTATTTTTCTACTGTGAAGTGGAGTTTTTTTTATTTGCCAAAAATTTGGGAGACTGTTATCCTAAGAGAAACTCCTGCATAGCTGTTTTTTTTTTTTTTTTTATTAGAGGGCGCCAAAAATAGGACTTTAGATCTTTTGTCCTTTGCAATTATATTATTTCACTCACTCACTGTCGCATGTACAAGTGTGTTGTGCTCTGATGATGCTGAGTTGAAAATCAGCAAAATATAAGTTAACTAAACATCTCTTTGATAAAATTGTGTGGTGTTGTTAATAACGTGAAAAATAAGTCATGAATTAAGTATAGTCTCTGGGAAAAATCCCATGTTACTCCTCTTAAACACTATTATTATAATTACGGCTATTATAGCCTGTTTTTGTTTAGGAGTGTCCCTTATTTAAATACATTGGCTATCAATACTCAAGAGGGGTATATATAAAAGAGGTGAAAAAATTTGGTACATACCTTTTTTGATTCTATGATGTCTTCTACTTCCATGATCTCGCTGAAGGTTGTTTACAACGGGGGGGGGGAGATAAGTTTGGATAACCCGGGTTAATATTAATAATATATATATAAATGTATACATATATTATTTTTGAATTAGGGTGTATTTTTGTTGTGGGGGGGAAGGGGAGGAAGGGTAAAACTATTGTGGCAACTGGGGCAGGGTTAACAGGGTGTGGAACCGTTTCGGTCGTGTGACCATCCTCGGGGAACTTTGTCGGAAATGAGTGTAGGGTTATGTCAGGTCAAAGTTGCAACAGCCAAATAAGGGCATTAGTTGTTGCTACATGGCCAGAGGCATGGCTTAAATTGTAGGTTCTGGATCGTCCAACATTCGGAAATTAGGTAGGGGCGGTGGATGTTGATAGAATTTTCATCGCATTTTATGGCAATAGTTTCGGATATTCTTAGCATTGTTTCGTTGTCTTGTTTGTCTATGATCACTAATAATTAAGGAATTGACAGTGTACGCTAGAAATATAAATTAAATAAACTTTAATATATAGTTTCCGATATTTCGGCAAACGTCACATTGCCATCTTCTTGTGAACTTAATACAAAGACAAGTGCACACAAGTAACACACCAGTGCACACAAGCCCTTAGGAACATGCCAAACCTCAACAAATTTGGATGCACGAGACTGCCCCAAATTTGGGAAACATTTATCAGAAGAACTTCAGCCCAAAGGCCAAGAACTACCAATATAGCCCGCCAGAGGGCACCATCAGGACTTTAGGAAAACGTTAGCTTCCAAGCTTCGGTTCTCATTTGCTGTTATGTAGTACATGTGTGCACTTGTCTTTGTATTAAGTTCCCAAGAAGATGGCAACGTGACGTTTGCCGAAATATCGGAAAGTATATATTAAAGTTTATTTAATTTATATTTCTCATGTACGCTGTCAATTCCTTAATTATTAGTTATCATGTTTAACCAGCGTATAAGCCTCTCTACAAGAATTTGTCTATGATCCTTGTCGATTTGGGGGATATGTTTTAGCTCAAGGGCATGAGCTGCAATGTCAGTCCTCCCTGTACTCTGTGTTTTATTTTTCTTTTTGATGTTGCTATGTTTTTTTGTGTTCAGATATTCCGGAATGGGAATATTGCAATCCCTGAAGTGCTCTTGTAATCTAGTCCATAAGGACCTAATTATAGAGCCGGTGTAGGTGACGTCACAGTCCTCTTGACAAGGAAATTTGTCAATTTTGTTACAGATTTTCATGAAAAATCTGTAACTTTTATGAAAACTTGTTACAGATTGTCATGAATTGTTATAGGACTATGGGGACTATTCAGTTGTTAGATGATGTGAAGCTTGGGAGGGATATTAGTAATAGGGCTAATGTTTTGGCTCCTTAAGAGGATTTGAATAAGCTGGAATAATGGATAAGTGAAGGGTAAGGTTTTAAAATTTGATATCCACAAATGGGTATGGATGTTTCATACTCACTTGGTGGATATATGCTGGAAGAAGTGGAGAAAGCAAGAGATCTTTAGGCGATTGTAGATAAAATTTGAAATTCACTGGACATGTTGTGCAAAGGTTGTAAAGACATCTCAGAGCTGCAATGTTGAGGAGGACATTGACCACGAGAATTATAAGTGTGGTGGTCCTATTGTATAAAGCTTTGATCATGCTACATCTGGATTTCTGTACTCAGATATGTTCACCAGGATTTGAAATGGATGAAGTAACCTAAGAGAGGATGCTGAAATGGATAACAAGGATGATATCGAGATTGTACAATGCTGATTATGACGATAGACTGAGGACATGTAGATTGGAGTGTGTGGTGGATAGAAGACAAAGGATGGATGTGATTGAGACATTTGAACTGTTGAAGGGTTATGATTGTATTAACACTGAGGATATTTTTCACATGGTGGAACAAGGAAAAGGGCCATACCTGGACACTACAAAAGGAAGTGGTGAGTAAAGTGGTAAGGAGTAAATTTTTTGGAAGGAGACTGGTAGGAGAATGGAATGCTTTGCTGAGAAAGTGATGAAAGTGCAAATGGTGAGTGAGTTTAAGGAGTGGTATGATAGACTTTGTATTGATTAGTCTTGACCTCGAACTATTTAGACTTACGTGCTAGTTGGAATTTATTGAGTTTAATGGAATAAAAGTGCTGATCTCCCACAATGAGTCTTGTGACCCTGTGGATTTGAAGAAGATAATATTAATAAGTAATTGAAAATTAATTGCTCCATTCCATTTATTAATTACACTAAGATTACTATGTCTGATTTTGCAGACTCTGCAAAAATTCCTTTTTTTAAAAAAAAGTATGTTTTCTGATCTGTTGCACACATATGCTATATGTGTATATGTGGTTGTACCACTATACAAGTATGAATCTGACATACAGTAACTACAACACAGAAATTTAGTCATCTAGTTTTGTTGTCTTGTGGAAACTAGAGGAGATAAAGAGATGGGTAACTCTTTATCAGAAGTCTAGACTAATAGTAATGAGAAGAGGCTGAGGAAATATAGTTTACAGAGTTTAATGGATAAGTGAAAAAGAAGCATGGATGGGAGGGGTAGCTGACAGATAGACACCAGAGAGTAATATAGTGGAGTGGAATCTAAGAGAACAAGAATGACTAGTGGAGTACCTCAGGGCTCTGAACTAGGGCCTCTACTGTTTAATTTTTATATCAGTGATAGCGAAAGATTTAATGGGCTGGGGGATATTCAATTGTTTGCTGATTATGTAAAACTGAGGAGAGCAATAGTTGATAAAGGTGATGTTGATATCCTGCAGAGTGATATAAATAAATTGGTATTGTGGGATGATGATTATCAATTTAATGTTGCAAAATGTAACATTATGTACTTCAGCTTGAAAAGGTTATGTACTGTGTATCACATTGATGAGGCTAGCGACTTGAGGATAATGGTAGACAGATAAATTTCAGAGGGCATATTGCAGAAGTTGGTAAAATTGCTCAAAGGATTACTTGGATGTTGAAAACATGCTAACAAGTAAAGCTAGGGAAGTTATTTATCCTTCTTTATAAGGCTATTATTCAGTCTCATCTTGACTACTGTGCACAGATTTGGTCATCTGAGTTTCTTGGAGATCAGGAGGTGGTAGATATGTTTTGGAGATGAGTCATTAAGCTGGTGAGAGGTCTGTGGAATGCTCTCTATGAGGATAGGTTGAAGGCGTGTGGGTTACACACCTTCAACACACTAAGTTTAGTTGATAGGTGGAAAAGAAGGGACATGATAGAAACTTATAAGATATTACATGGATTTTATAAAATTGATGCAAAGGAAATTTTTTTTATATATGACAAATAATCAGAGAACTAGGGATCCACCATGGAAGTTGCATAAGAGTGTGGTTTGTAAGTGGTGCAGATTAGATTTTTTGCAAGGAGAGTGATGAATGAGTGAAATGGATTGCCAGAATTAGCTGCAAGTGAGTCAATGACTTTAATGAGAGGTATTATAGGTTTCATGTATATAATAGTTAGTGTGCCCATGATGAGTCTCAGAAACCATGGAGATACCATATAATAATAATAACATTTAAGATGAGTGATTTGACAGGATTAATACAAAAGAGATTATGCATAGTGGAGAGCAATAGGAATAAAATGAGAGACCATTTCTGCTTGTTATGCAAAGATATTATGAAGAGGAGAGCAAGGAGTAGATGTTTTAAATGAGTTTCAAGGTTCATTATGTCAGATATATAGCTGGTTTGGTGCATTTCTCTGATGAGTTGGATCCAGGGAGGTTTATTATTAAAAGGTAGATATCTAATAGGTCTTGAATGTTTTTTTATCTATGATTATTGTTTTTAATTTCAAACATTTGTACATGCAATTTTTATTGAGGATTTCTGTTACTTTGAAACTTCTTTCTGTCCACTGTCTCTGAAATATACATTTCTGAGTGTCTGAGAAATGCATGCATGTATTTCTCAGACACCAATTCAGTTGATCATGTATGCATCCCTCAGACACTTAAATAAATACATGATTGACTGTTTATCATGTAGTACATCATATTAATTTATAGACCTGTTAGAGAAGACATATTTGCCACTTAAATCTCTTCCAGGTTAGAACAAATTTAAGCTTCAGTGAATAACTATTGGTTTTTGTCTGTCTCAGAATTTGGATGCTTTTCAGTATTGACCTGAAATTTATGAGGTTGAGAGGATGATGAAAATTTATTTATCACTAGGTTAGACTATAATAGATTTAGTTTAATCCTTTATCCCAGTGAGAGCAAACAAAGTTTGCGCCTGAAAATATCTTCAGGACTAAATATAGTGTTGTACTATCTTATCCAGTAAGTAGTGCAACACCAAGGCAACTCGTGGCAAAGGTGGAGCAAGCTGCCAGGTATCTCCAGCTCTGGGCCTGGCTCCCACTGAAGAGACCTCAATAAAGGTCGAAACTAGTCTGGGTAGATGGCCAATCCCTTTAATGCATAACAGTATACATATCCACATAGGAAATGTGTTTTGCATTATGGGAGATACTGGGTTAGAAGTGCCTGGTATCTTGCTCCACCTTTGCCACGAGTTGCCTTGGTGTTGCACTACTTACTGGATAAGATAGTACAACACTATATTTAGTCCTGAAGATATTTTCAGGCACAAACTTTGTTTGCTCTCACTGGGATAAAGGATTAAACTAAATCTATTATTATTATAATATTAGAGGTTGAGAGGAGTTTATATATAGTAACCATTAGTAAATGAACTAGAGAAAACAGCAAGACTCTTGACTTTTATTTTTTGTTTTAGGGGAACTATTGCAATTGCACTAGGGACTATAACACTTGCTTGCATCCTACTTTTTGCTGGTATATTAATTGAAGGTGAAGAAGTACGTTCTCAAGCTACTTTCCCTAAATCGACTGCATCATCATTTTTCCTTGCATTTAGTACAATTATGTTTGCTTTTGGAGGTGTCTACACCTTCCCTACTATTCATAATGATATGAGAAATAAAGACAGATTCTCTAAAGCTACTGTATTGGCCTTTTCAGGTAAGGTTTCACTTAGAGAAAAAGAAATTCAGTTAAGATTGATTTGTAATCTTTAAGGCATACACATAAAATACATAAAAAATAATATATGAAAGTAGATCCAGTTTACATTACTGTAGTGCCATTTTATATTTATTTAAAAATACACAGATTTTATACAGGACATTCCAAAATGTAGTACAAAACTTCAAGCTAATGATTGCATTACATTGTTGAAAGTAAGGGGGGGAAACTTCATATATTAACATTACAATAATCATTGTACCACTGGACATGAATGAATCTATCTGTCTACATACCCTCAACTCTGCAAGCCACTCAGCAAGGGAGGTCAAGGCCTGATTTCCCTTGAAAACAAGATTAGATCCTTCAGGATAATCCTCCTCCTAAAGACACTTCAATGTAATCACACTTATGTAACCACCTTCGATTACATCACAAAATCATCCACCAGAGGACTTACACTTTCCACAATCCTCTGAATGGCCAGTCCTGCACCATCTCCTCCTAAACTACCTCATTTTACCAAAGGTGCTCTACAGCAGTGGAAAAACACAGGACTTCATCATACAGGATCAACAGGGTCAGCTGTACTTACAGAACCACTATTTTTGAACAGAAACATAATGTCTCACAACTGGCCAGCCCTTTCTTTTCCCTACATGGAACTAGGCAGGAATAAGAGTCATAGGGACGTCCTAACCCAGACCCTAAAGTGGAAAGCATTCATGAACCTACCAATGAAGAACCCAAAAACTGAAAAGCAATATCAACAGCTGCAAGCCTCCGTTATAAAAGCCTATCCAGATATTGCTTGGTTTACCCAGATATAGCAGTTTCTAGAAGGAAATCCGTATTCCTTCTAGAAACTGCTCGGGGCTGATATTTCATCTCGTACAATCTGAAGCCTCACTTCCAATTCTTCCCTCCAACTACAAGAAAATATACCACTTCCTCATGTCAGTGTCTCCAACCTCGCCCTTCTTATATTCATCCTTAACCCTCTCATCTACAAGGCTGCATATGCCACTCAGTTTTCAGTGGGATCTGCCATATAAATCGAAGTGTGCCAAACCAGATTCCGACATACAGTGGAGACTATGGCATAACATCTTGCCAACTCCTTCCAAGTTCTACAAATTTCAGCTAAGAGAAACGGATCTGTGTCTATTCTGTGACGTTTCAGGTACCTTGGAACACACATATCTAACCTGTCCTGCAAACAAAGTGATAATCACCTATGTCCTGAATACTGCCTCTAGCACCTGTAACTACACACACAGCCAAGAAGACTACTGGAATTTAGTCCACACAGAAGAAAACAGACACAGAACATGCAATTTCCTCTTCATCTGTGCTAAGGCCGTCATCTATAGCTTCTACCTAAAACAGACAAGAAATAACCAGCACCTATCCATCACTGAAACTGCACAAACCCTCATGTATATCCTCTGTCGGAAACTAAAAAGCTGGCTTTTATTGGAACTTGAGTACTTCAAAGAAACAAGAACTGTCTCAAAATTCATAAAGGAGTGGAGTCCAACTGGTACCCTCTTCTGGATTGACGACGACAATACGCTTCATCTGAAAGATAACTCAGACTGAAACTGAACTGTAAATTTTGAATTCATTTATTGCATTCTCTGTTGTATACCCAAGAAGAAAATGTTTCTATCTCTGTAATATATATACTTATATACTTATAATATGTAAATAGTCCTTGTTACCTATTGTCTAATGTATATTTTAACAAGTTAAATAAAAAAAAAATAAAAAAATATCTATCTATCTATCTATATATATCTTTTGATCTACTCCATTATCACCATCCAATTTCTGATAATTATTC
Source organism: Typopeltis vanoorti (assembly GCF_054136105.1). Taxonomy (NCBI): domain Eukaryota; kingdom Metazoa; phylum Arthropoda; class Arachnida; order Uropygi; family Thelyphonidae; genus Typopeltis; species Typopeltis vanoorti. Next base: position 9,541,874 of record NC_143566.1, read on the forward strand.
CTTCAGTTATTTGGACACATCTGCAGAATGAGTGAGGACCAGAAGATAAAGACATTCATGTTTGGTATTATGGATGGTGTAAACAGAAGAGGTAGACCATACAGAGAATGGATAGACGACATATTAAGGAGTGGTGTGGAATAGGTTTACAGAAACTGCGACACTGTGCACTATACAAAAAAAGGTGGAAGAAGATAGTGAAGGAGGCATCGGACACCAGCGGGTAGTGAGCCATGGTTTGTGATGATGACGACGAATTCCTGATAAATCCCTCATGGGGTACTGGCTATTAAGATAGTATTAGATGAAAAGTGTACATCATTACTAACTGCCTATTGACAGTTTTCCTCCATATTAATATGCATATCTGTCAGGACTCCAGTATTGTCAGATATTTTTCAGTCTTCTAAGACCTTTTTTACTGTATTAATCCATTAGATCTGGGACTTTTTCCTGCCATTCTGACAAAAAAAAAAAAAAAAAAAACCTTTCCTCTCTTATTCTATTTAAGTTCCTGAATACTAAGAATTCCTGAATTCTATTCCTGAATACTAAGAGTGTCAAGTTCTTTCTTAATATCATTGCTTTAAATGGGAACAAATGGCCATAGATACTGTCTCTTCACTCTCTCTAATCTTTCTTAAAACTCTCATATCTGTGGTCTCCAGTCTTTAACCAAGTATTTTATTTTTAATCCAGCTCTCAAGATCCATAAGAGCTGGGTTAAAAAAAAAATACGTGGTCAAAATTGGCCTGAACACCATGTTGTGTATAGCTAGCTTAGTGTGGATTTGCAAGGGGCAAATAGTAGTGGTGGTTTGAGTCAGTATGATGTGAGGTAGAGGTGAACAAGATCAAATATATAGTTGGGTGTTGCTATAGACACCTTGGTAATGACAATATCTTGGTAATGGAGAGAGTAATGAGAAGGAAATATATAGGCAAATTAGCTTGGTTAACAATGAATGAGTGATCATTATGGGGGACTTTAATTATGGTGATTGAAATGAAGAAACTGCATCTAGTGGGAAAAGAGAATGAATTTCTGGAATTTTTTAGAGACAACTACTTCATCAGTATTTTAAAAGAGGGTATATGAGGATCAAGGATTTTGGATTTGATCAATCACCTCACCAGATGAAGTTATTATGAATGGGGTGTCAAATCTTCCACTAATTGGTGAGAGTGACCATGAGGTGATCACTTGACCACTTAGGATGACCAGCCATATGAGGCCTTAGAAAAGTATATATGTGGAGCTATAGGGCTAGTGATTATGAGAATCTCAGGACACAACTTGCAGCAATAACATGGAATGAGGAACTGGATGTAAAGGAATTCCTTGCCACTTGGACCCTATTCAAGAACTATTCGAGGGAGGCAATAGCAGAATGTATTCCAAGGATCAGTAGGTTAAGCAGAGCAGGTCTGAAATGGATGGATGAATGAATGAATGAATGAAGAGATAAGACATGCAGTTTGGAAGAATGTATTATGGAAGAAGCACGAGATCAGGAGTAACAACCAGTTGCATGAGGAGTACAATGAGCAGGCGAGGTAAGCAGCAGTTAACTTAAAAAAAATCCCAGGGAGTTTTTTCGATATGATTATGGAAGAATGACACTGATTAGTGAAAATAGTGGAATGATAATCACTGCAGAGGGTATAGTTTCAGTATTTAATGAGCAGTTCATAAAAGTATTTCATTCTTGTGAAGATGATATCATGAGAACTTGAATGCAGTGGATAGGGAGGAGGAGGAAGAGGAGGAACTGTTAGTAAGTGAGCATGAGGTATTTGAGGAATTGAATAAACTTCATAATAATAAGGCTGTAGGACTAGATGATGTTTCACCACATGTAATGAGGGAATGTTTTAAAGAGTTAACAAGAGCTTGGACATATCTTTTTTTACATGAATCTTGCGCTAAGTCAAGTTCCATGTAAGTGGAAAGAGATAAAATTATTACGCTTCATAATGGAGGTGATAAGACTAAGACATTGAATTATAGGTCAGTCTGTGTGTCTGAAGTTGTGGTTAAAGCACTAGAGAGATTAATTAAGACCAAGATTCAGAACTGGATTAACAACAGCAAAATACTCCTTGATGGATAGCATGAGTTTATTAACAGAAGATCATGTTTTAGCAGTCTGCTTATTTATTATGACAGGGCGACAAATGCATTGGATAAGGATGATGCATACCAGTGGTATATTTAGATTTTGAAAAGGCCTTTGATAAATTTGTACATGACAATCTGGAACAAATTAAATTGGAACAAATGGGGCTAAATAGTAAATTAGTACACTGGATTGGAGATTGACTGTCTAAAGAGGAGCAGCATCTCAGAAGAGGAAAATTACTGGTGGTTTGTTCTGAGGATCTGTTTTGGGACTGTTGCTGTTAATAATAATATGTTTGTATGGTAACGATATTGGGAGAAGTCTGAATGGTGATATGCAGTCATTTGCAGATGAGGCAAAGTTGGGAGAACTATGAAAAGCAGAGCAGAAGCTGTGACTTTGTAAGGGGACTTGAATACACTGGCTAAATGGGCATGGGGTTATCAGTTCAATGTTACAAAGAAGGTTTTAAAATTTGGAGAAAAGATGGGATATAGATCACACAGTTGGTGGAAATATCTTGGAAGAGGTAGAGAAGATGAGAGATCTGGGAATGATTGTGGACAAGGACCTAAAATTTCAGGAACATGTTGCTAAAATTGTGAGAACAGCACAGTAGACTACGGGAATGATGCATAGGCCACTGATGTGTGGAACTAAGGATGTTACGGTATAAATTCCATTGTATAAGATATTGATCAGGCCACATATGGATTACTGTGCACAGATTTGGTCACCTGACTTTTAAAAATATAAAGATGTATCAGAAAGAGTCCAGAGGTGATTAACTGAGATGTTTTCTGATCTTGGGAATGTTGAGTATGATGACAGATTGAGAAATGCAATTTGCAGAAACTAGTAGATAGGAGGTGGGGGAATGATTGAGGACATATAAATTATTACCATATTATTACCAGATTAATATAATTAATCTGGTAATAATTATAATCTTGATTATCTGATTTCAATGAACTGTGAATATGCTTATCTAGAAAAATAAAACTAACAGATACAGGCTTTTGTTTTCAGACATGCATTAAACTGAAGAAAATGCAATGCCATGAATGCAACTGAAATTTTGTGAAGATTTAAGTCATTCATGAAAGAGAAAACATAATTGCATACACACCATGTGATATAATGTTTGGAGTTTTCCTTCTATTTTTGATGATAAAATATCAGTAAATATTGAAGTTAGATGAAAAGGAAATGGGTTGTGTTGACAATAATGATGGAAAATAATTGAATGGCTGCAGAAAGATGAAAGCTTAAATAAACCTACCACTGAGTTCAATAATGGGATACATTATGTTGTGATGTTTTCATAATGATATTTGTTGTGATACGCTGAGGAACACAAGGGCCAACTTAGTAATATATCATCATCAATTTCCTGATATGTATCCTTAAGGGGGTGTTTGGGCAGGCTACTATGACAGCACTATGTGATTAAGTTTACATTACTAATAATCTCCTATCAACATTTTATTATTATCATTATTAAGAGAAACCTCCAGGGAGTTAGGGAATCATTGAGGGAGGCCACATACTACACACACCAACTATCATACTTATTCTTGAATTCATTCACACTGCTTGCACTCACAACATCCAATGGCAATCCACTCCAATTATGCACCATTCTATGAGAGATCTAGTCCTTGCCCCTTCTTAGTGGCATTAATTCTCAGCTTCCAAGGATGTCCTCTTGTCCTTTTCCTATCCTCCATAATTTTCCTCCAAATTAGTCTATTAGTTGTCAGCACTCCAATATTGGTATCAACAGACCTTACATGGAGTCAAGAGACTCATTGTCGTATCTAAATTTTTGTTCTTATAAGGTACTTCTGACAGAATCAATCCACCTAAAGTCAAAATGGCTTTTTCTTGCTATCTCGACATCAAACAATTGTTTTGCTAACCTTTCTTCTGCCATTCTATTTAAGTTATCATAAAACCTTAGATTAGCCCTGCTTCACACATTCTTGGAAGCAAGAAGCAAGTTAACTTCACAAGACTTAACACTGTAAACTTATTAGAATGTTTTACTATTCAGTGTCCAGAAATGAAAAAAAAAAAAAAGGGCAGGAGGGGGAGAGAGAACACTCTTCTCCTTTTGTATTATTACTCACTAAAAACATTGAGATTTAAAAATAAAGAAAATTTCAAAAACTTCAGGAAGGATACTATAAATTGTTATTAGAATCCATAGAGTCAACAGATTCGTTGATTCCATGGATTCTAATTTCCAACTCCTTCCATTGTGTGAAAGATCGAACATGGGCCACACTAGATTCATGGTCAAATATTTTAGGATTAAGTTTCCACTACATGTTGAATCCATCTGCAGAATCAAAATTTGAATGACTTCTATCTGCAAATAGTCTTCAACAAAAGTTTAAATCTAGACTCTGAACTAAACATACATAAACAATACAATAAATACTTTTTCAACAGTTTTGATAATTATCCAATGGATATAAATGTGTAACAGATTAAAAAAGCTAATGATGAATCAGGCATGTTAACATTTTTTAGGGTAAAAACGGAATCGTGCCTGTTAATTTTTATACACTGCATAAATGCATTGAAAGGGTTAAGCAATGACGATGACCTTAGTTATGTGCAAACTTAAAACAAACAAACAAAAAAAAAAAAAACAATACGTTTTTGCAAATGTGTACTGACTGTTTGGTACTGCTGCTGAGATGGGGCTGCCGCAGTAAAATCAATAAACCAATAAAGAAATCACCGTGCCATGCGTTTTATTGTTTTATTTTTAAGAATTTGAATTATAGTATGATTATGGTTGTGATAAGTATAGTTGTTAAAAATTAATTATTAATTAAGTAATAAAAATTATTAAGTTAACATAAATAAAAGAATCATCGAAAAATAAAATTGTGTCTCATGTGAAAACCCCAGAAAAGGGCCGCCCCATGGTGGACTCTCCCCTCCACTCCTCCCTAGCTATGCCACTGCCTGGCCTATAACAGCATCCTAATAGATATACTATTTTACTGCTCTCAACTTCAAACTTAACAGCTTCAAAATGTTTTAGAATTTGACTCTTGAAGCATACAATTCTTCTGCTACTATTAACAATACTTCTCCTCCTCTCTTCATCTTTCCACCCTTTCAGAAAATTCTATATCCTACAATTTCAAGTCCTGATAGTATGTCATCCTCAGTCAACAAAGTTTCACTTATGTTAATTATCTTTGGGCATACTGATTCAATCAATGTTATAAACTCAGCCTGTTTATTTCTGATGCTCTGTACATTAGTAAACAAGCATAGCAATTCTCCACAATTTGAGGCCATCAAATGAAGACGATCACTCTTTGCTCTCTCTCTCTTCATTCTTCAATTAAATATTTCAATTTCCAATACAGTATTAAGGGAAAAATTCAAGAGTTGATCAAATACTTTAATTCATAATACGCTTCATTTAAATAATTTTAATAATAAATAAAAATAATAATAAAAAATAAGTTTAATAATAATAATTTCTATCTTATTCCATATAAATTTATTCATCTGAATTCCAACTATACCAGTTTTACTAATTCTGTTGTCTATTTTCCTATTTAATTTACCATCTTAACTAAAAACCATGCCTAATTAGTCGAAATGTTTTACTTGTTCTATAGATTCTCCATTCAGGATACAAGTCTTCATTCAGGAGACTTGTACTGGATTTATTATTATTATTATCATGATTCAGGATTCCCCATGGACTCATCGTGAGAAGCCCACCATAGAAAACAGTATCATACCACTCCTTGAACTCATTTATTGTTTGTGCTTTCGCCACTCTTTCAGGTAACACATTCCACAATTCATCCATTCTCCATACAAAGAAATCACTCCTCACCCTCTTGCTAATGACTTCCTTTTGCAACTATCAGGGATGACCCCTTATCCTCGCTTATTTCCCCTGTTCCACCAAACAAAAGAACTCCCCAGTGTCAATCCTGTAACTACATCTCAACAGTTTAGATGTCTGAATCATATCACCTTTCCTTCTTCTATCTACAAACTTTGCAGTCCACATTATCTCAGTCTCTCTTTATAAAGAGCTGAGATTAACATATCTATTTTTGATATCAGGGTTAATACTACTATCCTTTCATAGCTGCAGTTGTAGTCAAGGTATTGGTGAGAGTGACTAGGAATAGAATACAAGATTGGTTTGATGGACATAGGATTCTTTGTGATGGTCAGCATGGATTTATAAAGGGTAAGTTTTGTTTTATCAATTTATTTGCACTTTATGATAAGGTAACAAGTGTGTTAGGGGAAAATCACATACAGTGATATTCTTGGACTTTTCAAAAGCATTTGATAAGTTAGTGAACAAGCTACAGAGGATGAGAATGGTTAGTATATTGGTTAGATAAATCAGAGGATTGTGTGCGATAGAGCAGTGTCTCAGAAAAGGAGGGTAATCAGTGGCATGCCCCAGGGTTCTGTTCTTGGGCCCTTGATGTTTAACTTCTTTGTAAATGATAAATCCTGTATATTTACTGAGGATCTTCAGTTGTTTGCTGATGATTTGTTATGCTGTCCTCAGAATTTTAGCAATGTGTCATGTAAATTTTAGATTTCTAGCTGCCATTGCCTCCAGATCCCTTATTTTTTCTACTGCCTCCAATATATTTCCACCAATTATATACTCTGCATCCCGTTTTTTGTTTACTAGATACTTTGCAATATTAAAGTGGCAACCATATGTGCCCATTCACTGTCTATTGAAGTCCTCTTATAAAGCCACATACACCTACTCCTCCAAACATTGCATCAACTGAATGCAAAGAACTAAATATCCCTATTCAAAAGGACCACTGCTGTTTAACATACAGGTTAAACAGCAGTGGTCTTAAAACAAACCCTTGAATCACACCATTAGTGACTTTCGTTTTCTTGGATATTACTCTCCTTCCCTCAATACAACAAATTGCTGATACCTGTTAGATAGCCAATCTCCAATCTAATGCACTAAGGTAATATGCAACCCCATCCATTCTAGTTTAACTATCAGCTTATGTGGCAAAAAGACTGTAAAATCTAAATATACACTGGTGTCCAAAAGCTAAGGACAAACTACATTTTTACCTGTATATAAAAGAATTTCATGCAAAAGTTACAAATTTCTAAGGACATAGTTAAGGAATTATTGTACAGTGCTTATAGAAAACTATGCAGAGAGACATTTCATTATGTAATATGTCCACCCCAAACTGTGATGCCACTCTCACAATATCGTTCCACTTAGCACCAAATGATTCAGAAGTTCTTGAAGTACTGGCCCACTCCTTCTTCAGATCAAGGAAAAGGCCTTCTTTGTTTTCTGGAGGGGAATTTCGAGCAGCAATGCACCTCCCAAATGTGTTCTATGAGGTTGAAATCTGGGGAGCATGTTTGCCAATCGATTTGATTAATATCCTCAGTCTCCAGAAGTATTTCCACTGCTCATGTATGATGTGGCATGGCATTGTCATCCATAAAAATTAATTCTTCACTTACAGCACTTCGGAACAATCGAACATGACATTGAAGAACTTTTTGTAATATCATTCACCAGTCATAGTCCCTTTTTCCAGCACTTGTAGCTTGATTCTTCCATTAAGCATAATGCCTCCCCGCACCATGCTCCCAGCACTGCTGTATCTATCCCTTTCAAGAACATTCTCATAATGGTAAGCAGTACCACTTTCACACCAGATCAAAGACTACAGCAACTCACACCTGTAAAGAGTACATTAGCCGATTGGTGTCTTGTCCAATTTTTATGGATACAACACCACAAAACATTTTCTGTGATGAGCTGTGGATAAAGGGATTTAGACTACAGGCCTATGGAAATATAGGCCTACTTGTCGCAGAAGTCTTGCATCAGTATGTCAAGATATCTGTGTACCTGTGCTTGAATGGAGCCAACTTGCAAGCTGATCTTCTGTGGTGCATAGATTATGTTTTGCTGTTATGACCAAAAATCTGTCTTCATGCTTTGTGGTAGAGCAAGAGTGGCCTCTTAGCAAATGTCTGGAACACATTCCATTGGTTTGGAATGCTGTCCAGTACTTGGATACAGTGCTATGTGAGATTCTAAACTCAATGGCAATTTCAGTAATTCTGTAGCCTTCTTCAAGTTTTCCAATTATTCTTCCCAGTGTGAAATCATCTAATTGATGTCTTTGAGACATTACAAGACATCCAAGTTTGCAAATTTATTTTTTAATGAAAAGAGCTTCTTTCAAACACAAAGCTTTTAGTTCAATCATTTGTGTTTTATCCTGTTGCGTGCTACAACATGATCTCTTTGCATGCAATTCGAAAATTTGAATGTATACCTTCTTTCTACTCGAAATCATCAGTTGTACAAATTGTCACAAGCTGATTCATCTAAATTTGTGGTTGTAATCTTCAGAAATAGTGTTCATACTTAGGTTTTGGATACCAGTGTACTACTGTCTAACCATCTCCCTTGTCCAATACACCTGTAACCTTTAAACTAAACATATTTGGTCGTTTTATAATTAAAATACAAACTTATTTATTACTGACCATTTACAAAACAAACTTGCATTAGAGCCAACCAGTTTCGCCAGCAAACTATCTGGCTTTTTCAAGGCGTTTACGGAGACATAAAAACTAGTAAATGCAAATTGAAAGGAACATAAAAAACGTTTTTTTTACACCTGTAACCTTATTGGAATAAGTGAGCAGATTATTAAAACATGATCTTCCCTTCCATGCTGTCCATCAGAGAATTTCTCAGTTGTCCTTTCTTTTAGTGTTACACGGTGATCAGCATTCATTTTACACAAATTATGGACTCTACCACTGACAATGAATTGATCAACAGTTACTTTACTGGCCTGACCTCTAATGAAAATAAAATAAAATTACAATAAATGAATAAAATAAAATAAAATAACTACATCAAAGCTATATTCTATTTAAGACAACATTAGAGAAACATTCTTTCATATAGATAGTTTTGTTACAGAAAAAATGATGTCCTAATTTAACATGACAATTGTTATATTAGATTTAAGATCCTGGATTACCTATGATCCTATTTATAATTAATTCTTAGGGAAAAAGGTTAAGTGGGTAAATTTTATGTGCCTTCCATATTCTCGGGATTTTTAGACCATCATTATTGTTAAGATTAGGGTGGTTGATAAGAATCTCACAGGCCTCCTTAAATTTACTTCATACGATGTTTTGGTGTGATATAAACAACAGGTGCTTTTCCAGTCAATTCTATATAAAGTGTTCAGGGCATGATCAGAAAGACCAGCGTGACCATAGTTATATTTAATGTGTCGTTTAAGTTCCTTTTTTCTGATAGGAATTGTGCATCGCGTTTCCCTTATATAGGGCAAATTACAAGTGTAGTGAATACGGTATACTCCAGGGTGGGCCAGCGGAGGGAGAGGATCCTTGGATAAGTTGAGTAAGTTCTTTAATTTTGCAGGTGGTTTAAAGGTGGCTTTAAGGTTGTATTTCTGTAGTATTCTGTTTATTTTATCTTATATCCCTTTAATGTATGGAATGGTTACAGTTTTATCGTAGTCTAATTTATTTTTGTTTTTAAGTGAGGTCTTGTACAGAAGTTTGTTGATAGCATTTTTTGGCTGTAACCATTTTTAGTAAGGTATTGCTCATAATTTTTAATTCATCTTAACTACTTGTTCATTGGAGCAAATCCTCAAAGCCCTGTTTTTTTAGTATTAATGACTCCTAGTTATTGTGTTGGGTGGTGGTAGGAGTTTATGTGTATATATTGGCCAGTTTGTGTCAGTTTTCGTAAATAGTAAAGGAAAGACCGCCAGAAGGAAGATGTGTGACAAGTGTATCTAGAAATGGAAGTGTGTTCTGCTTTTCAATCTCAATTGTGAATTGTATGCATTTGTGTCGTTTGTTTAGGTGGCTGAGGAAAGTATCTAATGTCTGGTGGCCATTTCGCTATCTGGCCCCATGGCCACCAGACATTTTTACTGTAACAAAACTATCTTTATGAAAGAATGTTTCTCTGATGTTTTCTTAAATAGAATATAGCTTTGATCTAGTTAATTTATTTTATTTCATTTATTTTTATTATTATTACTATTACTATTATTACAGGCAACTCCAGGGAGTCATTAGACTCATCGAGGGAGGCCGCAAATCATATTCATCACAACTGTTCAACATTCATACAGTATCTATCATACCTCGCCTTAAACTCATTCACTGTCACAGCATCCACCACAGACTCAGGGAGCGCATTCCACTCATTCACTACTCTAAAAGTAAAGAACCCAGCTCTAACACCTTTACTAGCCTTTACTAACAACACTTTTGCCCAGTTTCCATGGATGTCCCCTAGTCCTCCCACAACCAGCCCTGTTCTCAAAAATATCTTCTGAATTAATTTTATAGAAACCCTTCAGTAATTTGAATGTCTCAATCATATCTCCCCTCCTCCGCCTATCAACCAATTTTTGCAACCCACAAATCCTCAACCTGTTCTCATAAGGTTCATTCCACAGACCTGCTATCATCTTGGTCACTCGCCTCTGGATCCTCTCCACCTCCTCCCCATCAAGAAGAAACTTAGGTGACCATATCTGGGCACAGTAGTCGAGATGGGGTCTTATCAAGGCTCGATACAGAGGAACAATAACCTGCTTGTCAACGTATTCTTCAGCAACCAAGTGATTTGATGAGCTGATTTGGCCACTTTTGCAATGTGTCCCCTAAATTTCAATTCCTTATCCACCAACACTCCTAAATCTCGTGCCTCATCAATTTCCTGGAGCACAGTTCCACCAATGCAGTAAACTGCCACCAATCTTTTCACCCCAAAATGCATAACCTTACATTTTGCCACATTAAATTGACATCCATTCTCCTTAGCCCAGACCTCCAATCTATCCAAATCATCCTGCAAAATTTTGACGTCATCTGCATTCACTATTGCCCTACCCAACTTCGCATCATCCGCAAACAAATGAACTGTTCCTCTCAGATCCTTTCCTATATCATTAATGAACAAATTAAACAGCAGTGGTCCAAGAACAGATCCTTGTGGCACACCACTAGTCACAGGCCGTCTTGTGGACTCTACTCCTGAGTAAACTACTCTCTGATATCTCTCCGTCAGCCACCCTTCTATCCATCTCACCAACCCTATGTCCATCCCCACATGCTGCAATTTACTGATTAGAATTCCATGTGGTATCCTGTCAAAGGCCTTAGCAAGGTCCAGTAGAATCACTGTAAACCCATTACCCCTATCCAGTTCAGCCATCACTGTGTTATAATACGTGAGCAAGTTACTGAGGCATGACCTACCCTTCACAAAACCATGCTGTCCCCGATACAGTATCCCATTTTCTTCTATCCAATCTTGTATTTTCCTCTTGACTATTTTCTCTAAGACCTTGATAATGATTATTGTTATGCTGATTGGCCGGTAATTTTCAACAACAGCCTTGGAACCACCTTTGTGCAGCGGAACTATTTTCCCCTCTTTCCACCCCATTGGGACTGACTCAGACCCGAGGCTCAAATTAAACAAAATGGTCAAGGGCACTGATAATTCTTTAGCTGCTTCACATACGACACGAGCTGGTATACCATCCAATCCCACAGATGTATTGACAGTGAGGTTCTGTGATAGACTAGTTACCTCTACTTCATTCATCACAATTCCAGTATAAGCTGTTGGTTCTTCCATTCCTGCAAGGTCACCACCTGGATGATATACTCTTGCAAAGTGCTCACTCAGTAATTCCACAATATTGACTGATTCGGTTACCTCCCTACCCTCAGTATTTTTTAAGGTCATTCTACCATGAGCATTTTTCCTTTTACTTGCAACATATTGAAAAAATTGTTTGGGATTCTCTTTAGCCTGCATGGCCAATTTTCTTTCGTAATCTGCTTTTGCTTTTCTTACCACTCTTGTTACCATCCTGGCCTGAGCTTTATACTGTTCCTGCACCTGATGGTCACCTTTCTCCTTAAATTCCCTCCACAATTGTTTCTATTTTTGCAGCTCAAGCTTAATAGTTTTATTCATCCATTTAACCCCTACTTAATTTATTATTCGGACTCTTGGTATACAGTCAACCATTGCCTCCTGCAAAGGTTGACTGTATACCAAGTTCTTAACCACCTCCCATGCACTATCAACATCCAGCCCTTGCAGTTTTACATGCCATGGCACTGAGCCAAGCACACACCTAAGCTTGTCATACTTACCAGCCTGGTAATTCCGCATGTACCCTGTCTTAATTGTAAATTCCACTCCTTTAGCCACCTCCCAAATCATGACCTTATGGTCACTCTCACCAATTGGTGGCAACATGGTCATTTTCGTTACAGCCACATTCTCAGTTGCAATTACAAGGTCCAGCACTCTCTTCCCCCTGGTATTTTCCACTACATGTCGCCGTAGATAGTTGTCCCTTAATAACCGCATAAAATCCAATTCCTTCCTCCCATGTGCCCTCTCCTCTTTCCAGTCAATGTTACCATAATTGAAATCACCCATAATAATTACCCTCCGTCCACTCATTTCTTCTATTTGCCTATGCATACTATCCCCACCATCTATTCCATCACTTGGTCTATAGCAGCACCCAATTGTATATTTTGTTCTGCTAGATTCTATCTCACACCAAACAGCCTCAAATGTGCTCTTTTCTCTATCCTGCAGTTCAACTTCTATACTCCTTGGCTGCAGCTCATCAGCTATCATCAGTAACACTCCTCCCCCCCCCTTTTTTATTCACCCTGTCACTCCTGAATACGCTATATCCGTCGCATTCAATCCCACTAGCGTAATCATCTTCTGTCAGCCATGTTTCACTAATACCAACAACCTGTGGCCTGGAAGTGCCAACCATGGTCAAAAACTCTTCCTTCTTGTTCCTAATACTCCTGGCATTAGTGTACATGAATTGCAGAAGCCCATTTGTCCTATCCCTACTTTGATGCCTTATACTAACTATCCCATTCTGATTTGTTGTCCTTCGTACTCGCTCGGGCATAATATACTTATTCATACACTCAACTGCCTCCCTAAAGTCTACATATCTACTCCCCCCCCCTTAATAAATCTAGTTTCCCTAAGTCTGTACATCCACTTCCACATCATTCATCAACATTTTTTCAAGTCTCTGTACACCAACTCCATTCAAATGTAACCCATCCATCTTATATGAGTCCTTTCGCCCATCAAACTCGATCCACACATCCAGAAATTCCACACCACTCTCCATGCATAACCCACGCATAAAGTCATTGCAATTATGGCCCTCCTTCTAAACACTTCACTGTCATACCGCAGTAAGATACTCACCATCTTAACTCTCTCACTTTTCTCTTTTGCTACCTCAAATAATTCCCTCACATCCTCTATCATTTCCATTTTGTCCTCTTTCAAATCATTTGTTCCTGCCACGATTATCATCTCTTTCACCCTCTGTTTTTGCAGTCGAATAGATTCGCTGACGTCCTTTTATGTTCGCACCCGGCTGGTACGACTTCGTTAAACTCTCAACTATTATACCTCTTAATAGCGAATCCCCATACAGCACTCGCTCCTTCATTTTATTGATGTTTACGAACATTCTATTATTTGCTGTCACAGACTTTCGCCAGTTATTTGTCGGTACGTTCAGCACACATTTTTCCATACACTCCAGTTGCCTTTTAGCTCTGTGTATCGCACCGTTCAAACAGGCAATTTCACTATTTGCATTTATCTCACCATTTTCATTATCAATCAAATCATCCATTCGTTCTGTATTTCTACCTTCATTTACACTTTCAACGACGCTCTCACACCTATCTGGCACTACCACGCAATTCTCTAGCACACCGCCATTTTCTACATTCTGACTATCGTTAAGGATATCACTCTCGCCACAAGAAACACGCTCGAAATCCTCATTCTCTTTACACTTTCTGCACATATTAACTCCACTATCACTTTCTAACCAGACTCCCATCACTCTTAGCAAGGCATACATCTCACAGACAGCACATTGCATAAATTCGTTTACATCAAAACTCTTAAACAAACATGGCGACCTGGCCGCCATTTTTTTTCTTTATCGGTGCCATATGTACGCTATCTCATCTTAAAATTAATAATTAAAATAACAGAAAACACGCAAAAATTGCACAGACACACTAAGAAACAAAAAGCAAACAATACTACTTAAAATTCTAGTAAAATTTCTAATGTTAACACAAAATACTTCTAATCTTTTCAGGAGCTCTCGACAAGCCGACGATCTAATCAGTGCGACACCAAGCGACAAACAATTTTATTTATTGTAATTTTATTTTATTTTATTTTCACTAGTGGTCAGGCCAGTAGAATAACCGTTGATCAAATCATTGTCTCTTCAGCATGCTGTGTGAAATATAATTTAGCTTGTCTTTGTATATACAGGGTGTTCGGGATAAATTTGACAGTTTCGTAAGGAAAAAGAAAATCTTCTTTGTATCTATTAAATTTAATGAATTGACAAAAAACATTACAGGCAGAGTTAATTACAATACTATCAACAAGATTTACTCAAAATAACCACCATTAGCATCGATCACAGCTTCAATCCTGCTTCGGAACCTCGAACAAGCTGATGCTACAGTCTCCCTGGGAAGGGCCGCAAAAACTGTTTTAATTTTATCCATTAACTGGGCTTTTGTATTACTGGAAGTGCGATTGGTGTCTTTTTCAACTGCGCCCCATACAAAATAATCCATGGGGTTAAGTCTGGGGAGTTTGGAGGCCAAACATTTGGACTGGTGAAGTCGTAGAAATTTTCAGACAACCATTTTTGACTTTTCCCAGAGGTGTGGCAAGGGGCCGAATCCTGCTGCCATACATACGGCCTACCATTGGCTACCCTTGTTATCCAGGGCTTGACTACAGTGTTTAGCAACTCCACGTAGCCATCTGAAGTCAACCTGAGGCCCTCTTGGAAAAAATGCGGAGGCATCACATTGCCTTCAGAGGATACACATCCGAAAACCATCACAGTTTGGGGAAATTTAGTCTGCATTACACGAGGAATGTCCTTTGTACTGTATGCAAGCCATCTGTTATTCTGCGTGTTGTGTTTTTGATCCTGGCAAAAGTTTTTCTCATCGGAAAAGAACCAGATTGTTTGTGGTTCCGCAGGATGTTTCACTTTGCTTAGAAGTTTCTTCGCGTTTATCAAACGTTTTTCACGGGCCTTTTCTGTAAGCAGCTGACCTTTGCGGCGCTTGTATGAGTAGTAGCGGAGGTCTTCATTGAGTGCAAGCTTCATAGTAGAGGCTGCAACATTCATTTCACGTGACAAAGCCCGAATTCCAATGCCAGGGTTCTTCAACACCTGTTCCTGCAGATTTGCGAGGAATTCTGCTGTACGAACGCAATCAGATCGTCTGCTAGGGATCTTTCTTCTTGCTACATCCTCTTAGTCACCATTGCAAGTCTCTAGTTCATGCCTGATTGTTTTTACTGTATTCAGGGAGCATTGGGCAGCAGTCGAAATATCCTTATTTTGATGGCCGGCACGAATCATCATGATACAAGTTATTCTCTTCCATGATTCAGGTGGGTTCCAGCTATCCATTCTTTCTGACATCTTGTATATGAATGAAGAAGGGTCCAACCTTTTAAATGAAGAGAAGTGTGTGTTAATACATGTAACTTACGGAAAAATATAATTAATTATAAATATGTCAAATTAATCCCGAACACGCTGTATATGTGTGTATACTCCAGATGATGAAGTATACCTTTTGACCTCCTTAATATGAAGGTCAAAATGTCAGGAAATTAAAATAATTATTTATAACGTGGTTGTAGAGGTCATAATTTGTGTAAAATGAATTTCTCAGTTGTCAATATAGTTCTGGATATTAGTCCTAATTAACCTCTCCAACACCTTCAACCCAGATTGGCCTATCATTTGATGCTTGGATCTTATAGCCTCCTTTATGAGGTGGTACAAACTTGCCTTTCTTCCACTTTGGAACAGGGTGTCACAACAGATGTCAACTCCCTTGTGCATTCCCTCAAAACACTTGGTGCTATATCATCAACTCCCATACTCTTATAAATATTAAGTTTACTCAATTCCCCATATACCTCTTGCTCACTCACAGACACTCCCCCCCCCCTTGTCTTTTCTACTGCATTCAAACTCTGCATGATGTCAAATTCGTAATAATAAAGTACCTTTATTATTACGAACTGCTCATTTAATAACTATATCCTCTGCAGTGGTTATCGTTTTGATTTTTTTTTTTTTTTTTTCACCAACCAGTATCACCCCACCATTATCATTCTTTCTTCTACTCGGTACATTCTGAAAGAATGTTTTTTTTTTTTTTTTGTCATTGGCTAACTGCTGCTCATACTACACTTTTCTACCCTTCCCAACTGACCGAGTCACTTCCTTGTCTGCTATCCCTTATGCAACTGATTATTGCTGCTCATCTTATGCTGCATCCATAATGGCTTCTTCCTCCAGACTGCATGCTTAATTTCATCATTCATCCATTTTACACCTACTTTATTTAACCTTCTGACTCTTTGAGTACATTTGGACATTGCTTCTGCTTGATAGTTCTTGAACAGCACCCAAGCAGCATTGATCTTTTCACACAGTCCCTCATTCTGTGATATATCTGCAAACCATCTTTGATCTTTTCATAATCCCCAGTCTTGAAGTTTCACATGCATCCTTTCCTTACAGAAGTACTCATGTAGCTGGCAACCACACAGGTAATCATTTCATGGGCACTCTCACCAACTGGAAGTAGATTCAACACCTTATTTATAATGATACTGATGGGATGAGCAAATCCAAGATCCTCACTCCTTGCATGCCCTATGTTACATGCTACCTAAGGTAGTTTTCTCTCAAAACCTCAAAATTCATTTTATTTACTTCTAGATGTAAAGAAAATGAATGTCCTGTCATCCTATTGTATATCATTAATTAAAATCATCCAATAATGATCAGTCTTTTTCTATTTGCTTAAACATTGCATGGTCACTACTCTACACATTTACCAGATCTGTAGCAGCATCTGACTAAATATTTCATTCTATTCACCTCTATCTCACACCATATTGCCACAAAATTGCTGCTATCATTTTCCTCTTTACATCTCTAACTGCCTGTGCACATCTCCATTTCTTTCATCAAATGATGAAAGAAATGGAGCTGTATGCTTTATGCTTTTTCTATCTTCACAAATAAGACATCATATTCTTCCATTTCTATCCCTTTCAGGATATCATTCTCATTCATCCACATCTCACATATCCCAATAGATTTTGAGTGAACAAACTCAATCTATGTGGCAGTTTTGTTTCCCTTATTTATGATGCTTTTAGCATTTGTATACAAACATAGCAGTTCATTTCTAGATCTTTAACAAGTTCCACTAATACCACTTCTTAGGTGTGACTCATCCATATCCTCCCCCCCACTCCAGCCATTCCCCCCTCTCTCTCTCATTACTAATTCTCAGAAATAACTCTCCCCAGACCCAAATTCTCCCCTGCCCACATCCCAGACCATCCTTCCTTTCTTAACTACTCACACATTCACTTCCTCTTCCAGCATCAGCCTTTCTCGTGTGGTTTCCCCCATCTTCCCCCCATTTCTCTATCATGCACTTGAACATAAGTACAAGACAGACATCTCTTTCATTCTCCTCGCTCATTCCTCCATTCATAAGCACACCTTCAATCCCTCTTTCACATTGCTAATAATGCTCAGATCCATTATCTGCAGTTGTTACTCTCCCTTCCAGCAGCAGCTTCTCTAGATATTGTACAAACCTGAAATCATCCAAATGTAGTCCATCACTTCTATACAGTTCCCATACAACTCATCCCATACATTCACACATTGCACTCCCTTCCTCTTCACATATTTCCACTAACACACCATTCATGATCTTCGTTCTCTGCCTCAACTCATCACTCATACATGGGCAACGCAGTAACTACCTTTCCTACTACATTGTTATCTTTTATTCTCCTCAATAATCTCCTGATATTTTTTCTTACATTTTCTTTCCAACCAAGTCATTTGTTCCAACTACCACTACCAACAGTTTTGTTACTTATTCCTCATATCTAATGCCTCAATCACTCTGCTCATTCTACCTCCTGGAAAACAAACTCTGCACATCCTCTTGTTCACAACACCTCTAATAATCCACACAACCACCATTCATCCCAGTCTTCACTCTTCCATACATATCTACAATTTTCTTCATTTCTCTCTGCATCTACCTCATCTGTTGCCTCATCTTCACCAACTCTGCTTTTAAATCTTGTGTCACTTATTTGCTATCATTCATCATCACTAGCTTTCTGTTGTTTACATCTGCTTTTTTGCTGTCTGTCCTGCTTATTATCTTACTGTTAAGTGCACTCAGTTTTTCACTTCTGTTTTTCTCTCGGTTTCACTTGCCTTCTTAACAGTTGCACTCTCTTTCTCACTGGCTTCCATTTTGCTTAGTACACCATATTCCCTAATCTGATTCAAAGAAGCTTCATGGTTCATCAGCATGTCACACCTCCTGCACACACACACACACACACACACACACACACACACACACACACACACACACACACACACACACACACACACACACACACTTGCTCATCTCTTTTCCTGAACTTCTCCACATAAACATTCGATAACATCTCCCCATGCATACCTATTACACTCGCAGCATCATACCATTCACCTTTTGTCTATTGTTCTGGCCAAGGCAATGGTCTCCCCTCACAGCTATTTTTTCCTAGAGCACTGAACAAGAAACAAAGAATTAAAATAATACAGTCTGAAAAGTTTAACCAAACATGCATGCCAATCACACAGCCACACTCCATCTAAAAATTACACAATATCATTACACTTATAATATAAAATTAATTACTCTTTCTTCAGGCCTTACAGTGCCAATCTTCATACTCTTACCATCTGGTGGCCAATGGCATTTGGCTTGAGTCCATCTTATATTTGCCTGTATATTTTTACTCATGCCAGTTTTTAATTGTGTTCTGTTGAGTGTTGCTGTTTTTTTACTACAAATTAATTGTTGCATATATATATATATATATATATATATATATATATATATATATATATATATATAAACATTTATATTTATATAAGCATTTTATGAACATTTTATTTTATTAATAAACATTTAATAAAAAATTTTATTTTATAAACATTTATATATATATATATATTGTATAATTGGTGTGGTTTTATGGTACAAATTTATTGCCTCTGTTCTAATAGTGTTTGTATCCATTATGGCAGCTAACAGATCTAGCATGTTGTGCCCAGCCTACCATCCAAAGCCTACATTATTTCTAGCATGCTATGTATGTGTTATATATGCATCTCATTCAGTTAAAAATGTGGCAGGTGAGGTGAGGAACAGGAATTTGTATATCAAATGAAGCCAGTGGAAAGTAGTGACACAAGTGTTTCAATATCTTGGAATTTAGCAGCAGTGAGATAATGCGTTGGAAATTGGTGAATGCCAACTTGAGGATACTAGTAGTGTGTTTAGAGGAAAAGGTAAAAGATGTGTCTATGGATATGACCTTGGGCAGTGTGTCACAGGAGATGTTTTGTCTGATGGCCACGATAATACAGGTGAACGCTGGGTGAAAGCAGGATGTGTGGAGAGAGAGAGAGAGAGAACTTCTGAAAAAAGAGATTGAAGGCATGAAGATTGAGTTGAGATTAAGTGAAGAAAACTTTAAGAAAGCCAAGAAGGAATAAGGGATAGAGAGAGAGGGGGGGGGGGAGAAGTAAGGAGAAAGAGATTAGAAGCAGAAAGGATCAAGGATGAAAGTGAGAGAAGAATAAATGAAGCTGTTTGGAGTCATATGGATATTTGATTATTCAGGGTGTGCAGAATAGTGCCAGATTAGTGTGTGCTTGGAGAAACAATAGTGTGGTAATAGTAATGAAGGGAGGTGAAAATATAGAAGAGATAATATTGATGGTTGGCATGAATGACCTG
This sequence comes from Typopeltis vanoorti, assembly GCF_054136105.1. Lineage (NCBI taxonomy): Eukaryota > Metazoa > Arthropoda > Arachnida > Uropygi > Thelyphonidae > Typopeltis > Typopeltis vanoorti. The sequence goes on from NC_143566.1 coordinate 9,562,081, forward strand.
AGAGGTAGCATGAATCCTGCAGCAAGGGATTTGAGATGGATGTTAGTGATATTACTGCAGGAGAGGAACAGTGATAATGAATGACATGATGGTAGGAATGTGTAGGAAGAGAGGTTTGGAATATGTGGATGCATTAAGAACATTTGAGGATAGAAAAGAACTGTATGCAAGAGATGGATTAAATTTGAATGCAGAAGAATTCAGGCATTTGGATAGATCGTTGTTTTTTGGACAAATGAATGTCTTAGGACAGGGGAATTATAATAGCAAGGGTGGAATTGTAGCAGAAATGGCCTCATGTGAGAATAGTGGCTTGAGAAATGTGTGGGTGTTTAATATATTGCAGAGCCAAGTGGAGTATGTGGGAAGTAATAACTATATGAATTCTGGAAATGCACTTGCATTTTCTGTATAAAAATGTCAGGAATAATTAGGAATAAAGGAAATGAGTTTGTGGCATTGATTAGGTAAGTCCCTTCAAAGATTGTTGGTATTGGTGAAACTTGATTAACTGAGGGAAGAGATGTTTTGAGTTTTGATACAGATACAAAGTTAACTCTATTTGGTAATCAGAAAATTTGATAATCATTCTCAGGGGTTCACATTGGTGAGTATAGGCATGACAAACCTGAGATACCTGAGCTAGACCTGATCTTACTTCCTACAATATATACTTGGTATGTCATATCTGTAGACTAGTCTTCTACTTTTTTTTCCTCTGCTCTCTCTTACTTCTTACTACCCCCCCCCCCCCCAATTACTATTAGATCAATTTGAGGATAAGGGGTGACTCTTTCCTCTCAAACTGTAGTTTCCACTATCTACTAAAAAAAGGCAAGCCGAGTTGCTTTAAGGTGGAAGCCCTTCCACTAGGATACCTATCGTCATGCTAGTAGCTTGACATAGGGAAACACATGCTACTTTCAAGTCTCAACAAAATCCAAACTTGGACAGAAAACATGGGAAAAGATTGCAAACTGGAAAAGGTTAAGAAATATTGGAATAAGAAAAACATAGGGAAATATGCTACATGGAACATTAGAAGCATAGCACATAAAGAAGAAGAATTAGATAAAATTTTCATTTGCCGGCCTGGTTGGCTGAGTGGTCAGCGTATCATCCCTCCAGTCAAAAGGCTGTGGGTTCGAATCCTGCCATGGGCATGGATGTTTGTGATTGCCTGTGAAAATACTAATGGTGGGTAGCAGATGGCATTGGTGTACATGGTGATGGTAGTTGTACTTTGTTGTAATTGGTGGATTGAGTGGTGGAGACAAAGTTGTAGAGTAGATGCCCTCCTTCGATGAATCTTTGGACTCCCTGGAGGTGTCATGTAATAATAATAATAATTAAAGGAACAAAAGAAACAACTAATTATCATAATGGAGTGGACAAACAAATATGTGCAAAAGCTGGTATAATGATTTGGATTTATAAATCAATTAAAGCAAAAATGGTTACAGTTACTTGAGGTCATTCCACGACAAAATTTCCAAAATTCATTGCAGAAAATATCATACCTTTTGTATGCTTTTAAGGAATGGTGGGAAGTTTGCGCAATTTCGGAAAATGCTTAATTTTTGAATAAATTGATATTTTGTAGGGACTCTTTCCAGATGAATGGTCATCCATATTACATGTAAGAGTACCAATTTCTATGAGTTATGCTGTTATCATTGAAAGATAAGAAAGATAAGAAATAGAACCTTTAAAAATAATGAATATATTCTATAAACATAAAAATATACATTACTTAAATAAAAGAGCCAATAGGCTTCACTTCGGCGATGTAACATTATTTAAATTAAGGGGATATTAAATCCCACATTATTTCAAAGCTGAATAAGAAACTCAAAGATCGGAATCAAAGAGTTTCATGCCTATAACTTCAGTATTACCTGTTCTACCTACTCACTGATGAGACCTCAATAAAGGTTGAAATCAGTCTAGGTAGCGACCTTCCACTATAATGTATAACATCATACATCTCCTAGGAGATGTGTTTTACATTATGGGTAATACTACGAATAATGATCAGAAATTTACCCACCTTTGCAACAAGTTGCCCTAGTGTTGAACTACATGCTTTAGCTTACGCTACAATCCGCCGAAACTTTTATAATTTACTATATTCGGCATGAAACTCTTTGATTCCGATCTTTGAGTTTCTTATTCGGCATTGAAATAATGTGGGATTTAATATCCCCTTAATTTAAATAACATAAATATACATGGTGTGCAAGAGGACAAAAATCAATAATCACTACTTTATAGCAAATGAAAAATCAGCAAACCGCTTCCTAGATGTTAAAGTCAGAAGAGGACTAAAAATCGACACAGATCACTATTTAGTGCAGGCAAAACTAAGGTGGTGTTTCCACAAAACTGGTTACAAAAAATATACAAAAAAATAAACAAACTAGAGAAACGAAATCTAATTACAAAGTAAGACTACTAAATGATTCAAGTATAAGAAATTTATACCAACAGAGGATTAATAACTAGTCAAGCTTGGCGCACATGTGTAAGAAGAGCTCCAGATTGAGATAAGTATTCTTGGAATAATTAAGTATATATGAGTGTTTGTTTGAGTAAGAGCTGATGTAAAAGTTGTGTGCTACCATTATTATTAGTGTGGGGGATTTTGTTTTGCTTAAACTTAATTATGAATTCGTTGTTATTATTAGTCTTTGGAGTGATAACAGGCAGATTAAACATGGCGGTGGCTTTGTCATTCCATGATGTTAACTTAGATTTCAGTTGTTTCGTTAAGTGTGAGGTGTGTTATATGTATTCTTCCAATTACATAAATGATTTGTGGATGTTTAGGGCGGATGGAAGGAGGGTGTGTGCGAAGTGTGACCTGAATGAGGAATTGATGAATGCAAATATGAAATTGATGACAGAAAGTGTTAATAGCGAGAAGGTCGCGGGGCAAATGAGTGCACGTTCAAAAGAGAAGGATGGTGTGAAAGAGAGGCGAAAGAATGTTAAAAAATCAGTAAAAAAAGAAAACGAGTGATTTAAAAACCATAACGAATGTTAATAAGGACGAAAGTGAGGAGAGAGTGGCAGAAGGAAATGAAATTGAGAGAATGAATAAAACTGAAAAATGGCATGATGCAGGAATTGAAAGTGTGAAAAATCAAAAGAATGAATGATAGCAAAAATCGGATGCATGTTGGACCAAAAGTACTCAAGCACAGAAGGATGAAGGAGAGTGAAAGTGAGAAGAGAGTGTCGAGAGTTAGAAAATTAGAAAGAATGAATGATAGACAGAATGTGACACGAGATTCAGAAGTTGAATTGGATTGGATGAGAAAGAGATGAAATGGATCCAAAATTAAATTAAGAAAATTCGGGTAAAAACTATGAAAATTAACATGATGGCATGAAAGATGAGCGAGTGGCGTTATATGGTGACTCCATTATTAAAGGTGTGCTGGATGATAGGATGCACAAGGTATGTTGTCCAGGCGGTAAAATGAGTAGAGTGATTGAGGCATTGGATATGAGGAGGAAGCGAGTAAAGGAGTTGATGGTTTCAATTGGCACGAATGATTTGACAGAGAACAAAGAGCAAGTCAGAATGGATGTCAGGAGGCTGCTTAGAAGGATAAAAAATAGTGTGACAGGAAGGGTAGTCAGAGTGTTGCCTAGGTACGACTGTGGTGAGATGAGGTGGAGAGCAAGGATTATGAATGATATGCTGGTTGAAATGTGTGAGGAGATGGGAGTACAGTTTGTTAATGTGTGGAATGAATTTGAAGGAAGAAGTGAACTGTAAGGGAGCGCGATGGACTGCATTTGAGTGGTTATGGTGTGAGTCACTTGGAGAGCCTACTGCTGGAAGGTAGAGAAGTGAGTAGAGTGAGAGAGAATGAATCAGATCAAGCGGGAAGTGATGTAGGAGAGTAAGAGAGGAGAGATTGAAGAGGCGGTTATGAATGAGGAAGTGAGTGGTATGAATATAGAAAATGAGAGAATGGGTGTCCAAGAGGAGCAGGGAAATGGGGAGGCTCAGGGTGGACAGGGGTACACAGTGTGAGAAAGGTGGATGCTCCAAGAGGAGGTGAGACAGGAAAGAAATGGGATGACCTGGGATCAAGAGGAAACAATTGGAATTGAAAAGGGTTTTAAAATGAATAAGCAGAAAGGGAAATGGCCCCAGCCGAGCATAGAGAGATCACATCGAGTTAGTGGTACCAGTGAAACTAGCTGTAGATCCAGAAATGAGCTGTTGTGTTTGTATACAAATGCTAGAAGTATAAGAAACAAGGCAGATGAAATGGTTGCATTAATTGCGTCTGTTCACCCAAAGATTGTTGGAATAAGTGAGACATGGTTGGAAGACGACGACATCCTGATAGGAATAGAGATGGAAGGGTATGATGTGTTTCGGGAGGATACACGGGGTAAAAAGGGAGAGGGAATGCTATTGATGATAGACAAAGAGTTATGTCCATACAAAGTAGAGATGCAAGAGGGAAATAGTGCCAGTGGTTTTGAGGCAGTATGGTGTGAGATAGAGGTGAATGGAATCAAATACTTGGTTGGATGTTGTTATAGACCAGGTAATGTGGATAGTGGCGATAATGAAATGTATAATCAAATTAGTCAAGCTAATAAGAAAAGGGTGATCATTATGGGCGATTTTAATTATGACAATATACACTGGAATGATGAGATAGCAACTGGAAGTAAAGAAAATTAGTTTCTTGAGTTTTTGAGGGATAACTACCTCAGACAGTATGTAACAGAGGGCACGTGAGAATAAGGTCTTGGATTTGGTCATCTCATCAGTGGATGTAATTATAAATGAGGTGTCAAATCATCCACCAATTGGTGAGAATGACCATGAGGTGATTACGTGGGCGGTTTCTAGCAGTGTGAGGACCTCTGTGAGAAAACGGAACATGTGGAACTACAAGGGGGTGATTATGAAGAGCTCAGGAGACAGCTTGCAGGTGTAGCATGGAATGAGGAGTTAGCTGGAAAAGAGATCCGTGCAGCTTGGGGGATTTTCAAAAACTATCTAGTAGATGCAATGTCTAAATGTATTCCAAGGGTGAGAAGGTTAAATAAGGTAGGTGTGAGATGGATGAATAAAGAGATTAAGCATGCAATATAGAGAAATAGGGCATTGTGGACGCAGCATAAGAGAAGTTGAAATAACCAATTTCATGAGGTCTACAAAGGCCAGGCAAGGAGGGTGACTTGGTTGGTGAGGGTAGCTAAAGTGAGGTATGAACAGCAGTTAACTAATTAAGCCAAAAAGAATCCTAAGGAGTTCTTTCGATATGTAGCCAGCAAAAGAAAGAATGATTATGGAAGGATGACATTGATAGGAAAAAATGGTATAAAGACAGCTGTTGCAGAATGTGTGGTGGAGATACTTAATGAGCAATTCATAAAGGTCTTTCAATCTTGTGAATGTGACTTCATGGAGACATTGAGAGCAGTAGATGATGGGATGAGAGACTGACTGTAAGTGAGAAAGAGGTGTTTGGGGAGTTGAGTAAACTAGATGTTAATAAGGCTGTGGGACTTGATAATATAGCGCACATATTCTGAAGGAATGTGCCAGAGAGTTGACACCTGTCTTGACATATTTTTTTAATATGAGTCTTTCACTCGGTAAAGTTCCTAAGGAGTCGAAGGAGAGCAAGATTGTGCCAATTCATCAAGCATCAAACTATAGGCCTATCTGTGTGTCAGATGTTGCGGTTAAGTTGATGGAGAAGCGTGTGAGAACCAGGATCCAGAGTTGGGTTGACTACAATGGTATTATCTTTGATGGACAGCATGGATTTGCTAAAGGGAAGTCATGTTTTAGTAATCTACTTACTTATTACAATAAAGTGACTGCTTCCTTGGACAGAGGAGAAGGATACACAGTAATATACTTAGATTTCATAAAGGCTTTTGATAGAGTACCTCATGATAAATTGATACTCAAACTAGAGCAGATGGGGTTGGATATTAGATTAGTGCATTGGATTGGAGACTGGCTATCAGATAGGTATCAACAAGTTGTGTATGGGGTAACGATATCCAGGAAAAGGAAAGTCACTAGTGAAGTGCCTCAGGGATCTGTTTTGGGGCCATTACTGTTTAACTTGTATATTAACAATATAGGTGAAGATTTGGAGATATTCTTTTGCTTGTTTCACACTAACCACCCATAGTGGCCCTTCCCTTAATGCATAGCAGTATAAATGTCTGCAAAGAGATGTGCTTTGCATTATGGGAGATACTGAGACAAGGGATGATGGGAGCTTGGTCAACCTTTGCTCAGAGTTGCCTGGTGTTGCACTACCTTACCTCAGTCCTGAAGATATTTTCAGGTGCAAACTTTGTTTTCTTACACTTGGATAAAGGATTAAACTAAATTTATTATAGTCTAACCAATTGAGAAGATGTAATTTGCAGAGTCTGGTGGACAGGAGGAAGAGGGGAGATATGATAGAGACTTACAAGTTGGTAAGGGGTTGTTATAGGATCAATGCTGGAGAAGTCCTACAGAAAATAGTGGGAGAACCAGAGGTCATCCCTGGAAACTGTATAAAGAGGGTGTGAGTAGGGGAGTGAGGAGCATGTTTTTTTTGTGCAGAGTTGTGAATGATTGGAATGCATTGCCTGAGAGTGTGGTGTCTGCAAGGAGTTTGAATGTGTTCAAGGCACGGTATGATGAGCTGTGTGTGTGATAAAAAGACCTCCCAGATGAGTCTTTGACTCCATGAGATCTTGTGGTAATAATAATAATAATTACTTAGAAAAAATATAAGAAAATGAAAAAATTGAGAAAGAATGGATAAACAAAGAATAAAAACAAGAGAAATGCGATTTATGAGAACTGCAAAATACACATTATTAGAGAAACAAAATAATTATTATTATTCAGGCCTCCATGGAGTCAAAAGACTCATCATGGGAGGTCCTTCCTAGGAAACACAGTCTATCATACCTTCTTGAACTCATTGACTGTTCTTGCTCTCACCACTCTATCAGGCAATGTATTCTATGGTTATACCATCCTCCATGCAAAAAAAAAACCACTCCTCATCCTCTTTCTCACAGCTTCTTTCGTAACTTCCAGGGATATCCCTTTGTCATCATGATAGACTTCCTGCTGTTCCATCAAGCAAAAGAATTCCCCAATGTCAATCCAGTAACTATCTCTCAAGAGTTTTAAAAATCTCAATCATATCACCTCTCTCTTTTATCCACCAAACTCTGCAGTTCACATTCCCTCAGCCGATACTCATAACTAACATTGTACAGTACTGAAACCATCTTTGTTATTCGAATTTTTGTACCTTTTCCACAGTTAATTTATCCCCTTCAAATCCTGGAGACCAAATCTGAGAACAGTAGTCTAAGTGTGGTCTGATCAGGGTCTTATACAGCGGAACGATAACTCTTTTATCTCTGAAGGTCAGCGTCCTTCTCAGTATTGCATCAGTCCTCTGTGTTACTTCACCACCTTTGCAACATGTTCCCTGAATTTCAGTTTTCTATCAATCATCATCCCTCAGATCTCTTGTCTCTCCTTCTTCGTCCAGTACAACTCCTCCAATCGAGTATGCAGCCTCCCATCGATGTATCCCAAATTTCAAGACTTTAAAGTTTACTGCATTAAACCACTACCCTCATTTAGTTTCCCACCTGTCTAGTTTATTCAAATCCTCTTGCAGGACTGCCACATCTACACTATTACTAATAACTCTTCCCAGCTTCACATCATCTGCAAACAACTGAATATCCCCATGCAATCCATTGATATAAAGGTTAAACAATACAGGTCCCAATACTGAGCCCTATGAGACCCCACTTGTAGCCTTCTGCTTCCTTGATATTGCTCCACGATACACAACACTCTGATACCTATTGTCTGCAAACAACTGAATATCAACTTAACATGTGTCATCCTGTCAAATGCCTTTGCAAAATCCAAAAAATGGCAGTATATGCCTTTCCCTCCTCAACTGCTCTTGTCACTTTATTATAAAAGGCAATCATATTACTAAAGCAAGAGCGCTCCTTAAGAAATCCATGTTGACTCTCACAAATAATATTAACCTCATCTGCCCAATGCTATATATGGTCCCTCACTACTTTCTCCAAGATCTTAATAACTACTGATTAAACACAAACTGGCCTATAATTAGACACTTCCGGTCTGCTACTGCCCTTATGCAATGGTACTATCTTACCTACCTTCCTTCCATTCCTTGGGTATCTTTCCTGTAGCCAGACTTCCATCGAAAAGCCAGGTCAACGGAGCTGTCAGTTCTTTAACACATTCTCTCAAAATCCATGGTGAAATACCATCCAGTTCCACAGATTTACTGACATCCAGAGTACTTAATATTTGGAACACACTCTCCTCTTGCACGTGAAACCTCGATCCTGCCCTATCCCTCTAGTATTAAAACTTTCTTCTCCAGGTTGAAATACTCTAATAAAGTGTTCATTGAACAACTCCATTATGTCCTCTGTATCAGTCACTCTATTCCCAATTTTATTCCACAATGTCATTCTTCCACAATCATATCTCCTCCTACTGGCCACATAGCTAAAAGAATTTCCTAGAATTTTCTTTGTATCTTAGTGCCACTCTTCTCATATTCCAGTTTTGCCTTCCTTACCATACTAGTCACTCTCCTCCTGGCCTGAATCTTATAATCTTCATGCATCTGCTCTCCATCATGTTTGATATTGTTTGTCATCCACTTTACATAAAATTATGTCTTCTTCTTCACTCATGGAACACAGCTTACTATTTCTGCTAACAAATATTCCTTCATAATTTCCCAAGCACTTAATTATATCTCGGCCATCCAATTCTGCCCTCCATGGAACTGCCCCAATTGATATGCTTGGGGCAGTTCCATGCCCTTATAATTCCACATACGTTACCTTTTCTTTGATACTTTTGCATATCTATTCATCTTCCAAATCAAAAATCACATGGTCACTCTCTCCAACTGGGGGAGAGATGTCATCTCAGTTATTATCAGCTCTTCAGGTGCGATGACCAAATCCAAATCTCTTGAACCTCTTGTTCGCTTTATTACATGTTGCCTAAGACATTTGTCCTTCAAGAATTCTAGAAATTCAATTCCTTTATTACTACATGCATTTCCCTCTTCCCAACTTATATTGCTGTAGTTAAAATCTCCCATAACAATCATTCTTCTTGTACTTGCCAAGCTCAACTGCCTAAACATCTCTTGCTCCCCACCCTCTGTGCTCCTTGGTTTGTAGCAACACTCCACTAAATATCCTGTCTTGCCCACCTCTACCTCGCACCATATGCTTTCAAAACCATTAGTGTCACTGCTTTCCAAAGTCTCCACTCTTAGAGGACATAAGTCATCACTTATCATAAGCAGTACTTCACCACCGTGTTCTTCATTCCTATCCTACCGAAAAATGCTGTATCCTGCTACTTCTATTCCTGTTATTGTATCATCTTTCATCAGCCACGTCTCAGAAATCCCAATAATCTTTGGCCAGGCTGATGCTATCAGTGCCACCAATTCATCTCCTTTATTCTGGATACTCCTGGTATTAGTATGAAGCATAAAAATGTCACTGCTTCTATACCTATCATTATCCCCTCTAGACTCCACTGGACTCGTTACCTTATGTCATTCCCCTTTCCCCAAGCACCCATTCCCACAAGAGGCCACCCCTGCTTCCATCCACCCTAGGAATTCTAGTTTCCCTACATTGACACGAGTCGTTCAGAAAACAGCAATCTCTCCAGATGCCTACGTCCTTCCTCATTCAAATGTAAGCAGTCTCTCACATACAATTCCTTTCTGAGAATAGAAAGGAACTCGATGCTCTCCAGTTCCTTTCTATCCATATATTCCAATCCTCTGCTCTGACACATTCTGGCTATTATGCTATTCGTTATTACTTCTCTTCTGCTCAGCTCGTCATTGATGCCAGTATGGCAGTGATGCCTGGATGGCAGGTAGAAAGAAAAAAAAGGTTAAAGGAGAGAGAGAGAGAGAGAGAGAGAGAGAGTGAGTGAGGGATGTAGGTGAGCAGTCAATAAACAGAGTGGTAAGAGCTGTGATGTATGGAGTCTTGATCCGTGGTGTGCAAGATAGGATGCCAGATGAGTGTTTGCCTGGAAGAATGATAGAAAGTGTGACTATGGCAATTAAACAGGGTGAAAGGGTGGATGAGATGATTGTGATGGTGGGAACGAATGACTTGAGAGGCAGTGTTAATCAGGTGGCGACAGATCTGAGATTCCTGCTTGAGGTTGTACAAAAGAAAATGCAGAGAGGAAAGATCATACCTGGATAACACACACACACTATCTTTCCTCTCTGCATTTTCTTTTGTACAACCTCAAGCAGGAATCTCAGATCTGTTGCCACCCGATTAACACTCCTCTCAAATAATTCGTGTTCACCATTACAATCATCTCATCCACCCTTTCACCCTGTTTAATTGCCATAGTCACACTTTCTATCGTTCTTCCAGGCAAACATTCCTCTGGCAACCTATCTTGCACACCACAGATCAAGTCTCCATACATCACAGCTCTTACCACTCTGTTCTTTGACTGCTCACCTGCATCCCTCACTCTCTCTCTCTCTCTCTCTCTCTCCTTTAACCCTTTCTTTCTTTCTTTCTACCTGTCATCCTGGCATCACTCTATCCCTGGTTCCATTACTTCCTTGCATTCATCTCATTCCCTCTCTCCTACTGTTTATATTCTATCATTCTCATAACTCTTTCACATTCTCTCTCTTCTACTGTTTCTATTCTCTCCTGTTCTATCATTCCCATAACTCTCTCACCCTCCTGCTCTGATTTGCCTTGTATTCATCTCTTCAATTCGCCTAATCTCATCTTTCATACTTCTCATCTTGTTCCCAAGGCATTCCCCCTCCTCTTTCATCTCATCTATCTCTCTCTGCAAGTTAGCCACTCTTATGAAAGTATGCTCTACTCACTATTCATTCTCCCAATTAAGACCATCTCCAAAAATTTCACAATCATTCAAACTTTCCGCACTTCCCACTGTTATTTTTTCATTCATATTTCACTCGTTATTCTCACCCTCTATCGCACTACTTGTCTCTCTAGGTTGAGATTCTCCCGCCCCTTATGCAATGAGGTTGGTTATGGTAATATCTAACTCACTAAGTTCTTCCCATTGCCTACATTTTGCACATATATGTACTCTCCCTTCTCTCACCTGCCACATATCCAACTACTGGGACGCATACATACCACTAGCACTGCATGTCACAAAATCCTATAGTATGTTACACAAAATATAGTCCTTAAATGGGGGAGGACTTGGTGACACTCCATTTGTAATTGGAGCTGCGGCTGCTGCCATCATTCAAATAGTGCCGAGAAACTACTACAACTAAACGCTCTACTATATTATGTTATATGCTATACTATAAGCTAATTTACTTATGTGATACTATAAGTATAAACTATATTTAACTATACTAAATAACTGAATAACAAAAACTTATCTTCTATTCCACCGTAGATGCGTCAGACTCTGACCTCGCCTTCTCATAACAACAACTAAACTCCAAAAGCAGCACCACTGAAGGACACTTGTATTACTGAAAAAAAGTAGCACATTTGGCAACAGAAGTCACACTATACATTGATTAAAAACTCTTTTTTTTTTTTAGCACATCTCAAATCTACTGCTGTGTTCTTCAGCAACTCTAGTGCCACTAAAAAGGAACAAAGATATTTTAAAAGAACTAAAAACAAAATCAATAGAATAAAAAGTAAACAATTATAAACAAAAATGGATAGAACATGTAAACTGAATGGCCAACACCCAATATCCTAAATAAATAACAAAATATAAACAATTTGTAAAGAGAAGGCCAGGTAGATCTCTAATTAAGGGTATTAGATGAATAATGAAACTGGAACAGATCAATATGGTCTATATCCATAATTAGTGTTATGATAATAATCAGAAATTGCTTAAAATATTTATAATGTACAAGGACAAAGCAGCAATGATCAGTTCAATAATTGTTCCAGGTGTGCAAAAAGGATATTTATATATATAATAATAGTATGTTGGCATTTCCACAGAATCTGAAGACTTATCACAGAAAGTCCATTATTCACACAATACCTATATCTCCTAAAACTCATTCAATGTCAAACACTTATGACTATCTCTAGCAACCCATTTATTCACCACAATCCAAGCAAAAAATCTAGTCTTCATACTTTTGCTTACCACACTCGAATGTAACTTCCAGGGGTGATCCCTTGTTCTCTCCCTTCTTGTCATGTATTGAAAAATTTCTTCTGCATCATTCTTATAAAACCCCTTTAGTAAATGTCACTTCTTTTCTTTTCTGCCTATCAACTAAACTTTGTAACCCACAGAAAATTTTGTAATCTGTCTTCTTAGAAAGCATGATTTTACATTAAGACTACTTGCCTTTGGATCTGATCCACCACTTCCTCAGTCCCAGGAAATCCTGGCAACCAAGTCTGTGCAGAGTAGTCAAGATGTAGTCATATCAGAGCCTTTGTAATGCATGTTAATAACTTTCTTATCTCTTATAAAGAACTAGTTGATCAACTTATAACCAAGTACCACAAGCTGGTGACCAAGATATAACTGAAGATTCACTTCATTCTAATCTAGATTTTTTCCCTGAAAGCCTTGGTGCAGTGAGTGAGTAATGGAGCAGTACTAGGGGAAATTAGTTTGTTGGCATCCATGGGTCTGTTGGTTTATTCAAAAAGAGAGAGAGAATAAGAGGAAATGAAGTATTTATAAGTACTTGTAAATTGTATTTTTAACATTTTATTTTGTGTTTTCTTATTTTTGTAAATATAGTAGAACATGCAAATATTCAAATTTTAGTTATTTATATTCATCTTGCAAAAATAGTTTGCTTTCTAATAAACAGTTTGTTTCTTAATATCACTGACAATAATTAACTAATCTTATATTTTGGTATGCTTCTAACAAAATCCTAATGTGCTGGGAAAAAAAAGTAAAAAGTTCAGTTTTTAAATTATAGAATCCACCTGCTTTGATACTACTTACAAAATCTGTGTTGATAAGTAATTGGAAGAAAGGAGTGTAAACATTGATGAAAAAGTATTTGACCAATTCCATAGTCTGAAACAACTTAGAGGGGAAAGAATTCAAGTTTTTTTTTTTTTTAAAGAGAAACTATTACATGTGCAATGAAATACATATTTTAAAAAATTTCTCCAAATGTGGAATGAATTTTAATTTTGCATTTCTGGATACAGTGCAAATGTGAAAAGGGTCTTCTCATTGCTAACTGCTCAGTGGATCTGAGATAGAAACCAGCTGATTATAGTTCACTGCAGTATATAGTGCTTAGCACAATGTGAAAAATTGTAAAAGATGTGATCTAAACAGATTTTCATTTATTTTTCATTTTATTTATTTATTAAAACTCTCCTAAGTCCGTCAAGATTTTTTGGAGGGGATTAAGAGCAGCAACATGCCTACCTAGAGAATCATAGACATGTTCAATAGGATTTTAAGGTCAGGAGACCTGTATGACCATTTCGTATGTATGATAGTCTCTTGTTGAAGATATTGATTTATGAGTTTCACTCGATCAGGATGAGCATTATCATCTTGTAGGATAAATGTTGCACCTGCATACGGATGAACATAACAGTTCAGGACCACATATCTGTAATTTGCAGCACTCATGGTTCTGCTAGGAAGCACTTACAGGCCAGTGCATCTACCCAGCAAGATGTCCCCCCCCCCCCAAACCATCACACTACTTCCACTATAAGTGTTCCTTTCATGGATATTAGAAGGATGATAATGTGTCCCCAATTCTCTCCAGATCAGAGCATGTCTGATATAATACGAACCACCATTGGTCTTGGGTCTAGTTGACATGGAGCCTGGCCCATTTCAGAGGTTCTCTCCTGTTGTGTGTGCAGATGGAGGGCACACAGACCATCTTTGTGAAGCCTTCTACACAGATACAATAATCAGAAGCAGATACCAATGTCCCTGTAGTCCACGCAAAGTCAGATCATAGTTGATTTGGAGTAGCATAATAATAAATAATAATGGCCAGCCTCTAGTCGTATGATTGCTCACCATCTGAATTCATTGGTTAAACGATGTCTTGCTGCCATATCGAAGAATTTTCTATCACAAAATGTCTTGTTCTTAATTCAGGCACAAAATAGAAGCCCTTCTCTGAAATAGCCACTTTTATATTGTGGATTTGCATGCCATTCATTTGTATGTGACAACTAGACTCAGCATCATATTTTACATAATGTATTTGACTTTCATATGTCTCTTTCCTTTCTCCCCCTGAGTTATCATGGTTTTTTCTCTTTGGAATTTTGAAATTTATGGAAACCAGCATACATTGTAAAAATAGGTTGTATAGGTTGTAAAAAGTTTTTGTTTTCACTTGGTTACAAAGCAAATTTTAACAGACAAGAAATTATATTCTTATTTTAATCCTCTACCCAAGCATATAAGCAAACAATTTGCATGTGAAATATCTTCATGACTTGACTACTTGTATATAGAGGTTGTTGCTTTTGTAAAGGCTTAATACAATAATATAATTTTCTTGTTTGTTATAATTTACTTTGTAACCAAGGAAATAAACTCTGCACAACTTTCTCTGATGCAAAGTATTTTAATAATATGATGATACACTTTTTTTGTTACTTCTTTATGGAAAACATGATTTTTGCTTTGTTTTAATCTTGGTATCTTCCTAGGTCTAGCTCCCACTGATGAGACACCAATAAATGTTGCAACTAGTCTTAGTGAATCTTTCCATTATGCATAGCATTATACATGCCCAAACAGAAGTTTGCTTTGCATTATGGAATAATAAGGCAATTGATGTGAAATCAACAATCTCTATATAAAAATAGCTTAGACATGACGATACTTCACGTGCAGATTTTGTTCGCTTACATTCAAGTAAGGGATTAAAGCAAGAAGATAATTTGTCTATTATAATTTACACGTGTGACGTTAATAACCTATAACACAACAGAATATGCAGGCAAGTGAACTGAAGCTCACTCAGCTTGAAAAGGTCTTACAGCTTTCCTTGTTTTCTTGAAGTATAATGCAATTTTCTCAGAAACTTTCAGTAGATTTATGGCATACCAGCATGCATCCATCATATGTAAGTGCATAATACAAGTCATTACTACAATATCCTCTACTAACTCCATACATAACTGTAAACAGCCAAAGCAGCAATGGATCCTTGCAGGAATGACAGATGGCAATGTTTAGTAATGTAGTAATGATGCTGATAATCTACTAAAAAAAATCTTTCTTGTAAATAACAATGTTTTTATAAGCTGTTGTGTCTTAAGTGCTAGATCATCAGTTTCATTTGCATAGTTGTCCTGTATAATTACTAAAACCATCTATAGTTTTAGTGTATAATTATTCAATAATGTTTGGGATGCTGTTAATTTTTTGTCTTATGCATCTGTATTAACTGAAGGTAGATAACTTTCAACGATCTTTCTTCTTCTAATAGGTGTTCTTACTCTTTTCCTCCCAATAGCAATTGGTGGCTATCTGAACTATGGAGGAAATGTGGGTCCTGATGTATTAATGTCCTTAAGCATGGGACCTCTTAGAACCACAGTGGAAGTATTAATTGCTATACATCTGTTCTTTGAGTTTCTTTTTTTAATAAATCCTATAGCTCAAGAATGGGAAGAAATCTTGAAAATTCCTGCACGTAAGTAGGCTTTCATGATCTTTTTAGGTATCCAAAATATCTAATATTTCATCAGAATGTTTTACTTGACATCATCGTTACAATAAAAAGAACGTCTAGTATGTGTGCTTTATTTGTATTTTTTTCTTCAATGCTGAAGGAGCGATGACAAGGGGCCATCCCTGGAAGTTATGAAAGGAGGCTGTGCACAAGAGGGTGAGGAGTGGTTTCTTTGCGTGGAGGGTGGTTGAACCTTGAAATGCATTGCCTGAGAGAGTGGTTGGAGTGGGTATGATAAATGGGTTCAAGGAGTGGTATGATAGACTTTGTATTTCCTAAAAACGACCTCCCACGATGAGTCTTTTGACTCCATGGAAGCCTGGATAATAATAATAATAAAGGCAATTTTATTCCCTTTTGTTAATTCCTTCTTTTCTCTTTGTCCAACCTATTTGTGTTAATAGTCCATCATAGAAAGTAAGTTAACTGTATTTATATATAATGTTATTTTTCTTTATTAGAAAGAATGTTTTGGATTGTATCCACGATGATATATTGATTTCAAAATCAGCATGTTATAAATGAAGTTCATATAAAAAATAAATTAATTACTGTATAAATTATTTACTGCATATATGTACAATAAATACAGTTCTGTATGTTAAGTCATTCTCTGTAGAATTACAATTAGTAAATAATTTATAATATTCTATATGTCTAACTTTTAAATTCTTATTAAATGCAAAACATAACTATATGGACTTTCTAAGAATTACACAATATGAGCTCAAAGATATTTCTCTCTCACATCCTGACTCTCGCAGTTAAATTCATTTCTTAGGGATGACATTAAACAACATACAAAAAAGTGAATGAAGAAATAAGCTGAAAGGTCTATTTCTCTTGATCATTATTAGAGAACTTGATTTTCTTTGTAGTGCATTTATCTCATCACTGTCATCTTTATTTTCCTTTATTATTATTTTTGTTTCTACTTATTCATTCATTGTTTTTCTAAATTCCATTGATCTAAATAAAAGAAGGCAAAGATCATATTTAACTATTATACTTGCATATATCACTACATATATCATTTAGCAAGTATGCTTGATGAAAAACAACTTTTTCATTTCCTGAAGTTGCACCCTGGCAGTAGTACACCATTCACTTAAACAGTTTTCAAAGGCATTTCCAATGAAAAGACTGTTATTGTAGGTTTTGCCTTGCTTTACAAAGTGTATGTTTATTGGTTTCCATGCAAGCATGTAGCATTCTTACTGATATATGGATACTTAATATATTGTATTGTTCTTCAATATTAATTGCACGGTTCTTTCCTGAAGACTAGAAAAGATCCATACAAAAACTTTTATGAGGTCACAGAATTCAATTCAACAGTTTTTCCTTCTTTTTGTTCTGTCTCTTTTTTCAACTGCAGCATTCCCTTTTTTCAGGCAACAGCTGTTCCAATACTCAAAACCAATGTGCATACCAATTAACAATATTCAAAGTGAAACTCGAGTTGCATGCCTGTGATTAGTATTAGAAATAAGTTTCAAGTGTGATTACACATTACACTGATTTTGGCAATGAAAAACTACTATAGAGTTTTTTTCCATTGTCAAAATACAATAACTTATATATGTATGGTATAACATGATGTATATGTAAGATTTCTCTTATAATATTACAGTTAACATGCTGAGTATTTAAAATACATTTATTTTATATTGCTATCTCTTAACCACATGACAGTTTTGATATAACCAAGGTGTAATACTGCATTAAGAAATATGAAGAAATAAGTTTCAAAAATAAAATAAAATAATAAATAAAACAAAACTGTTTTATCATGTGAGTTTTAACATATGAAAGTATGTTTTAAGTTTCCTTTTGTATTACTACTGCTGCAACATGGTGGGTCTGGTCACACTAAGATATACAAGTGCACTAGGAAATGTGAAGAAATGTTTGAAAAAAAAAAAATCTTTTATTAACTCGGCCAGCCAGGCTGGCAAAAAAATGCCAGCCTGGCTGGCTGAGTGGTTAGCATGTCCGATTTCCAGTCAAGAGGCTGCAGGTTCGAATCCTGCCATGGGCATAGATGTTTGTGATTGTCTGTGGAAATACTAGTGGTGGTGGGCGGCGGTAGATGGCGTTGGTGTAGTTGCAGTCAGTTGGTGGAAGCAGAGTTGTAGAGTAGATGCCCTCCCTCGATGAGTCTTTGGACTTCCTGGAGGTGACAAATAATAATAATAATTACATAACAAAACTTAAATCCTGTTTATGAAATTTAGTATACAAGGTGTATTCAAAAAAAAAGACTGAACTTTTGCTATAAAGACTTTACTGCTTATTTTACAACATTTTAAGCGCTGTCCCCTTAAAAGTAGTCCTACCCCCCCCCCCCTACTAGCGATACACCATTCCCAACATTTCTTCCATTGTTGGAATGCGCTTTCTGTGATGGAACATAGTTCTCTTATCACATTTTCCTCAATCTTCTCTATGGTTTGGAAATGGCATCCTTTCAAAGTGGTTTTAAGTGTTTGGGAAACAGGCAAAAGTCTGTTGGGGCTAAGTCCAGAGAATAGGGTGGATGGGGACCAACGGATGTCTGATGTTTTGCCATATATAACTGTGGATGAGGAGTGATGCATGAGCCGGCGCATTGGCATGGTGCAACATCCAAGTCTGGTTTATCCACAATTCAGGCCTCTTCCTGTGCACAGCATCCCTCAAACACACTAAAATTTCCTGGTACAACTCTTTGTTTACCATCTGATAATATGGTACAAATTCATAATGGACAATGCCTTTCCAATCAAAAAACACAACCAACATCACCTTGATCTTTGGCCGACTCCTTTGTGCTTTATTTTGGTCGAGGAGACCCTTTCCCCACCCACTGCGATGATTGCATCTTGGTTTCAACATCATAGCCATAAACCCACATCTCATCTCCTGTTATGATGTTCTTAAGAAAGTTTTCATTACCATTTGCATTGGCAAGAAGTTCCTGACTGATTTCAAAACAATTCTCCTTCTGATCATCATTCAACAAACATGTCATGAATTTTGCGCTGACATGACACATCTGAAGTTTTTCAGTCAAAATTTGATGGCAAGATCCTATGCTGATGCCCACTTCATTAGCAACTTCTTGGACAGTTAAATGACAATTTCTACGAATCACAGCACGATCTCTCTTGACATGGTCATTGTCTGTTGATGTGGAAGGTCGTCCAGGCCTGGGATCTTTACCAACCGACGTTCTGCCCTTTTTAAAGCATTTAAACCACTTATAGCATTGCATTTGGCTCATATAGTCCTCCCTATATGCTTGGTTAAGCAATTGAAATGTTTCTAAAATTTTTACCAAGTTTGCAATACACAAAATTTTACACACACACACACACACACACACACACGTTCTTCAAGCTTTTTCATTGTCACTTTGTCACTAATCTGAAAAACAGCTTGTGCACGTGCTCACTTCAACGGATATAACTCGACAACTAATGCTCATAGCAGAACAGGGCAAATGGCAGTTTGTCAAAAGCCTGCTGCTAGGTGTACTCTCTGTGCTAGTTGGCACACTATTTAAAAAGTTCGGTCTTCTTTTGAACATACCTTGTAAACAATTCTGTAAAAAAAAAGGAGAAAAAACTTAAAATGGAAATTGCATATTATGTGAGATTTTTACAATTGAAAATTTTTTATTTTTAAAATACATAAATATACCTCTTTTTAATTTAAACAAAAGTTACACATGTGATTTCATCTTCTTTAGCTAAACTATTCTGAAAGAAACTGTTAGTTTATGTAGATCATATCTCTTCATTTCTTTCTATCCTCTCAAATTCTTCCTTCATGAACACTGTGCTAGTTCAGGTTTCTCTTTTCTAAATCATCAGGAGGTTGTTGAGAAGGATAAAATATAATAGCCCAGGTATGACAGCAATGAGATGAGGATTATAAATGAAATAAGGATTATGAATGATATGCTAGCAGAAATATGCAAATAGAAATGAGTGTAGTTTGTTAATGTGTGGAATGAGGATGAATTGAACTGTATAACAGTGATGGACTGCATTTGAATCATTTTGGTGTGAGTCATTTGGAGAGACTGCTGCTCAAAGGGAGAGTAATGAGAGCAGAGAATGAATCTGAGCAAGTGAGAAATGATGTGAAAGATGGAGAGTAAGGAGGGAGAGATTGAAGTGGTGCTTATGAATGAAGAAGTGGGTAGCATGATTGTACAAGAGAATCAGAGAATAAGTGTGCGAGACAAACAGGGAGACTCAGGGTGAACAGGGGAACACAACATGAGAAAAGTCGATGCTCAAAGAGGATGTGAATTTGTGTGTATGCAAGAAGGGAATGGGATTGCCAGGGATGTAGGTAAAACAGTTGGATTTGAAGGTTCTGGGATGAGTAACGAGAAAAAGAAATGACTTCAGGAAGATTTGGAGAAGTCACATCTAATAAGTGGTATCAGTGAAACTTGTTATAGATCCAGGAATGATCTGTTATGTTTGAATGCTAGAAGTATCAGAAACAAGGGAAATTAAATGTTTGCATTGATTAAGTTTCTTCATTCAAAAATTGTTGTAGAAAGACTTAGACAATGGTTAAACATGCTTATTAAATAATTTAAGGAATTTACAATGTACACAGGATATAAATTAAATTAAACTTTAATGTATATTTCCAATATTTCTGCAACGTCACATTGACATCTTCACAGGAACTTAAATTAAAGACACATGCATGCAGGCACTACACACAGTAAATGAGGATGAAGCAGGAAGCTATTGTTTCTCCTAAAAGTCCTGTTGGTGCCCCCCTTGCTCTACTATTAGATCTACTATTAGATTAGACTACTATTAGATCGGGCTACTTACCTCCCTATTGAGTACAATCCCACCAACTCACAAATTAGAAAACTCCACAGGCTCTTTAAGAAGGTCACTTCTTGGACTGTAGAAGTCACTAACAAATTAAAACCATTTAACTCCATAACCCCCCCCCCCCGTATATATGGACTCCCAAAAATACATAAAGAAAATGTGCCATTATGTCCCATAGTGGATGGTATTGATTCCTCCATATACAAATTAGCTGAACATTTGGCCAAAGCGCTCACACACTATACTGGCAACACAATATCACACACAAAAAACTCAGCCCACTTCAAAGCCAGCATAGAAAACCTTACACTCCAACATACTGACATAATGGTCAGTTTTGACGTCTCCTCCTTATTCACAAATGTCCCATTCAAGGAAACCTTAGAGCTAATCCAAGCTAAATTTCCTCCCAATATCTCAGCCCTATTTCAGTTCACAATGAACTCAGGTTATTTTGTTTGGCAAGGAAAATTCTACAAACAAATAGAGGGGACAGCCATGGGTTCACCACTCTCCCCACCCTTGGTCAACTTTTTTTATGGAGACTTTTGAAGAGAAAGCCTTAAACTCTGACCCACAAAAACCAACCACATGGCTTCGCTACGTTGATGATGTGTTCGCTATTTGGCCACATGAATCTGATACACTCCTTCCTAACACATTTAAACAACCAACACCCCAGAATCAAATTCACCCTGGAAAAAGAGAAAAACAACAGCATCTCTTTCTTAGACACACTAGTCACCCGCAAACCTGATGGAACCTTGGTTTTCTCAGTTTATAGAAAAACTGCCCATACAGGTACATTCACCAACAATCCCCCCCCCCACAACAATATGGAGTTATTAAGACACTACACAATAGGGCTAAACTTATCTGTTCAAATGACAATACCCTAACCACAGAACTAAACCACATCCTCAACACTTTCTCAGCCAATGGTTACCCCCCCCAAATGAAAAAAATATTGAAACCCATAAACCACAACCCCCACCCCTTCACAACAAGGATTACTCTAAATCCATTACCATTCCCTACATCCAAGGCTCCTCAGAAAAAATTACCAAAATCCTAAAAAAAAGATGACTTGACCTCGTGTTACAGACCACATAGAAAATTGGCATCCCTTATCTTCTCCACTAAAGACCAACCACTTTCCCTAGACCTACCTGGTGTTTATCAGGTCCCTTGCAATTGTAAGCTGTTCTACTTTGGCCAAACAGGCAGGACAGCGAATATCAGAATTTCAGAACACAAGGACCACATCCGGTTTCACCAGTACAGCCGCTCTAGTCTTGCAGACCATGTTTTGGATACATGCCACAGAATACGGTGGAAGAAAGCCACGGTGATACACCATAGTAAATTCGCATTTGAAAGGCTATTCATGGAATCAGCCTCAGTGCTAAGAAACAGTTCAAACCTCAACAAATTTGGTTGCATGAGACTGCCCCAAATTTGGGAGACTTTCATCAGAAGACCTTCAGCCCAATGGCCAAGAATACCTACATAGCCTACTAGGGGGCTATGTAGGTATTCTCGTCCTCATTTACTGTATGTAGTGTCTACTTGCATGTGTCTTTAATTTAAGTTCCTGTGAAGATGGCAACGTGACGTTGCCGAAATATTGGAAATGTAGATTAAAGTTTAATTTAATTTATATCCTGTGAATGTTATAAATTCCTTAAATTATTTAATAAGTCAAAAAATTGTTGGAATAAATGAGACATGGTTGGATGAAGATGATACCCTAACAGGAATAAAGATGGAAGGGTATGATATATTTTGTGAAGATAGAAAGAGTAAAAAGGGAGGGGGGGAATGCTGCTGATGATAGAAAAAGAGTTATGTCCATACAAGGTAAAGATGAAAGGAAGAAATAGAGGCAATATGATGTGATAGGAGGTGGATAGAATGAAATACTTAGTTGGGTGTTGCTATAGGCCTGGTAATGTGGTGAGTAGTAACCATAAAATGCATAAGCAAATTAGCCAAGAAAATAGGAAAAGAGTGATCATTATGGGCAATTTTAATTATGGCAATATAGACTGAGATGATGAGATAGCAACTAGAAGTAAAGAAAATGAGTCTTGAGTTTTTTGAGGGACAACTACCTCAGGCAGTATGTAAGAGAGGGCAAATGAGAAGTTGGGTGGAAAGGAGATCCATGCTGCTTGGATGACATTCAAAAACTACCTAGTAGAAGCAATGTATAAATGTCTCTTTCTTTTAAGGTTACACAGTGATCAGCATTCATATTTATGAATTTAGGGACACAAAACACACGTTTTGAAAAGATTATTTTACTGATTAATAATAAAATAATAACTTTACATTTAGACCCATGTATTGAGGTCATCTTCAGAAGGATACATGTGTATAAGAACAAGCTACATGCTGTTGCACTCTATACAAGTAAATTACATCTACGTTGTTAACTAATCTTTTTTCTTAGCCAGCCCTCTAGTGATAAAAAAAAAAATAAATTAAATAAAATAAAATAAACAAAAAATAAAATAAAAACTACAATAAACTCTGCTAAAGTCCTCACGTACTAGGATTCTTCTGGAATTATACAGTTTATATTGTTATATTATGATTATCTTCTGGATTTGTACAGTACAGGTTGCTATTGAATGTTCAGGAGGGGAAAAAAAAAAAAAAAACTTCACCAAGTCTTCTTGTATTGAGATTTTTCTTCGTGGTTGCTATGAAGGTTGTAGATGGGTCCTCCACATCTTTGGAATTGTAAGACCATCATTTTTATTCAGATTCAGATCATGTTTGAGCATTTCACATGCTTCCTTGAATTTCTGCTCAAACCAGGTTTTGGTGCGGTGTAGGACTTGGTACCTTTCCAGTCAATTCTGTTTTATGTTTGGAGTGTGTGGTCAGAAAAGCCAGTTTTTCCAAAATGGAGGCATTTTATATGACGTTTGTGTTCATCCTTTCTGATTGGGATGGTTCACCCTTTTTCCCCTATGTATGGTATGTTACATGTGCAGTCTATTTTGTAAACCCCTGGGTGGGCTAAGTGTGGCAGGGGATCCTTGGAAGAACTAAGTAGGTGTCTTAATTTTGTTGGGGTTTTAAAGGTAGTTTTGATGTTGTATTTGTGTAGTGTTCTGTCTATACCATATGTTAGAGGCATTTCAGAAAAAATAGACAGAACACTACACAAATACAACATCAAAACCATCTTTAAACCCCTGACAAAATTAAGACACCTACTCAGTTCTTCCAAGGATCCCCTGCCACACTTAGCCCACCCAGGGGTTTACAAAATAGATTGCACATGTAACATACCATACATAGGGGAAACAGGGCGAATCATCCCAATCAGAAAGGATGAACACAAATGTCATATAAAATACCTCCATTTTGGAAAAACCGGCCTTTCTGACCACGCACTCCAAACATACCACAGAAATGACTGGAAAGGTACCAAGTCCCTACACTGCACCAAAACCTGGTTCGAGCAGAAATTCAAGGAAGCATGTGAAATGCTCAAACATGATCCGAATCTGAATAAAAATGATGGTCTTACAATTCCAAGAATGTGGAAGACCCATCTACAACCTTCATAGCAACCACGAAGAAAAATCTCAATACAAGAAGACTTGGTAAAGTTTTTTTTTTTTTTTCTTCTTCTCCTGAACATTCAATAGCAACCTGTACTGTACAAATCCAGAAGATAATCATAATATAACAATATAAACTGTATAATTCCAGAAGAATCCTAGTACGTGAGGACTTTAGCAGAGTTTATTGTAGTTTTTATTTTATTTTTTGTTTATTTTATTTATTTTATTTTATTTTATTTATTTATTTATTTTTATCACTAGAGGGCAGGCTAAGAAAAAAGATTAGTTAACAACGTAGATGTAATTTACTTGTATAGAGTGCAACAGCATGTAGCTTGTTCTTATACACATGTATCCTTCTGAAGATGAGCTCAATACAGGGGTCGAAACGTAAAGTTATTTATTTTATTATTAATCAGTAAAATAATCTTTTCAACACACTTGTGTTTTGTGTCCTTAAATTTATAAATATGAATGTATAAATGTATTCATACATTGTGAAATGGATGAAGGAAAAGATTAAGCATGCAATACAGAGAAAAAAAAAGCATTATGGAAGCAACATAAGAGGAGTGGTAATAATTCCACGAGGAATACAAAGAACTGAAAAGGAGGGTGACTTGGTTAGTAAAGGTGGCAAAAGTGCAATATGAACAGCAGTTAACTAACGAAGCAAAAAAAAAAAAAAAAAAAAAAAAAAAAAAAAAAAAAAAACCCTCTAGAGATTTCTTTTGATGTAACTAGCAAAATAAAATAAAATAAAATAAATAATGATTATGGTAGGATGATATTGATTGGAGAAAATGGTATAAGGACAACTGCTGTTGAGGATACAGTTGAGATATTTAATAAGCAGTTTGTAAAGGTCTTTCTTCCTTGTGAATATGACATTATGGAGAGTGCGAGAGTAGTGGGTGATGAATTGGAGAGACTGAGACTGTGAGTGAGGAAGCGGAATATGAGGAATTGAGTAAACTTGATATTAATAAGGCTGTGAGACCTGATAATATATCACTGCATATTTTATTATATAATAAGATATAGGTATGGATTGTTATTTTTTATGTGTGACTGTGTACAAGAACATTTGCTGCTATTTTCTGTTTCTCTGCTAAATCAAATTGTGAAGAATTGCTCTGGAGAGGAAAAAGGAAGATCATTTGGAAATTTATGGACAAGATCACTCAATTTTCTTATACTGTTGATACTTTTTTGTGTGATGATTGGTTCATGGATTGAATATGTTAATTTTTTTATTCATAGACAATTTAGAAATATTAGAAAAGGTTTGACCCATGAATGTACACTAAGCGGCCACTTTATTAGGAATATCTTCTCCCCATTTTTCTAAATGGGGAGGTTTCCTAATAGGTCATGTAGAAATGAGTAAAAGGGTAATTTTAAAATTGAATTTTCATATATATATATATATATATATATATACACGCTGATAATAAAATGCTAAAAGACATATCTCAGTCTGATTCATTCAAAGAATGTCTAAATCTTAAGTTTTAAATGTGTACATTCAAAAGTACCCCCTATTCAGAGCAATCTGTAGAGAGAACCATTAGGCAAAATACCTTCACACTAGGTGAGTACCCTAACCAGATCATGGGGAAGAGATTTTGACAGTAACAAAATTAGTTCAAAAATGGCAAAACTAATTATCTTGCTACAACATGTGCACTGCATGAACTACAACATTCTCATTTGACTGTTCAATGTGACTGTAGTTGCGACATCATCAGTCATTGCAGAATTTTGCATTGACACCCTCTTCCTGATTGGACTCAAACTGTCTGTCTCTTACAATTGACAAACAATGCATTGTACTACATTTGGTGTCATTGGGCCTTTTGCATAGCCTTTAGGCATTTCTACTCGCAAAGTGCTGCCGCAGCATTTTCCCCATTCCTATAGAGACATTTTATAAGCAAGGCACATTCAGGCAAAGCTAGATCAATTACACAAGTTGAATGACTATAGAGTCAGTATTGCTACTTTGTTTGTGCTGCCTTAAAGCATATAATGTGCAAAATTCACTATTTTTTTCTCACTCACAGTGCCATGTTTCCCCTATCGATCATTTCTGAACTAATTTTTTTTATTGTCAAAATCTCTTCCTAACCAGATCATGGGAATACAAAATACATAGACCTGGAGATACGAACATGTATAATTAAAAACTGGAAAATTATTATTATTATTTTATTTATTTTGTGGAAACATTCCTGATAAAGAGAAACTAACATTTTTGGTTCAGTCCATGAAAAAGTACTTAAATATTGACATTAAAGTGCAGCCAAGTTCCTGTTTTGTTAATCCTTGGCTGACTTTTTTTTAATATGATATTTTTTAAAAGAGATACCACTATTTTTTAGAAGTAGATACAGAAATGTAGCTAGTGGGGGGGGGGAGTCCACCCTGGGGCGGCACTCTGAACTTTTGCAGTTAATTCTAAAATACAGTCTCGAGAATTCATTTCCAAATATTGTAATACTACTACAAATTTTTATCATAACTGCTTAAAGTGTTGCTGGTTGTGAGAGGAGTTTTTCTGAATAAAATTGATTAAGAATTACCTATATTACTATGAAATAGACTTCGTAAATGTCATCGACGATTTTGCTAACAGAAAAGCAAGAAAAATATCATTTTAGAATGTTGAAATTAAAGTTTTACTTAAAAAATAAACATAGTGTTTTAATTTATTTCCCTATACGTCGTTTTGACTTTTTATAGTATTTTTAGTGTATATTGAGAGGGGTGGCAAACTCAGGGACTGTCCCAGGCAGCAAAAGCTCTAGCTACACCACTGAGTAGATAAAACTGTCGACAATAAATGATATGTCACCTAATTTAAACCACGTTTTAGAGGTATATTTGGCATTTTCCTTTCTACCCACACCTCTTATATCTTCCAGTTTTGTCTGATTATGCCAAAATTCTCAGGGAAGAATTTTGGCCTTGAACAACTAAATTCTGCATTTAGTCAAATATAGTTGAAAAGTGGAGGAGGAAATCTCTCTCTCTCCTTCATTTCCTTTGAGTCTGATTAGATTGAAATTCTCAGCAACATAAGAAAAATATTCCAAATTTGGCTGTTATTGTGTAAACAGTATGGTCTACACAGCACAATGAACACAGGACTTTCATTGAAAGAGACATTGTACCAATGGCAGCCCGTGAAGTTTTGAGTGGGGGGTGCTGCCTATACAAAATTTAAAAAAAATCTTTTTAAAATTTTGTATATTAATAAATCTGTAGATTTATTAATAAATAAATCTACAGAGTTATTTATTAATAAATTGGTTACTGATTAGGAAAAAAAGAATTTTTTTAAAAATTATTTTGTATAGGCAGCACTCCAACTTAAAACTTCACTGGACGCCACTGCATTGTACATATCCTTTAATTGCATGTAGTGTTAAAATAATCACTTTTTATTCTCCCCCAGTTCTAGTGGCTGTGAAAGAATGTGCACTGTGGTATTAAGTGTTAATAATTGAATTTTGTGACAAATGTGTGATTTCACCAGGATAAACATTATTCATAATGGAAAATTTAGGGTTTGAATAAATAGGAAAATTTAGGTATTCATAAGATGAAGTAATTTTTTTTTTTTTCATGTTCTTCAGATTTCAATTGGAAGAGATGTGTACTTCGTATATTTGTTGTGGGACTGATAGTTGTGTTTGCAGTAGTAATACCACACTTTGACAAAGTATTAAACCTAATTGGTGGATCAACAACACCTCTTCTTACTTTTATTTTCCCACCACTTTTATACATCAGATTATGTAGACAAAAGGATGAGTCTTGGCAAGGCAAGTAAGTATATTAGTTCAGGCCTCCAGGCCATATTCTTGTTTTAATTGTCATTTGTTAAATATTCATATGCATTGATAAATACATGTTGTGGGTAACCATTCTCCATCATAAAAAAAAGTAGGTAGGATAAACTATTAGAAATTGATATTCATTTTAAATAAGATAATCTTAGTTTCTTTAGCATAACACTAACATCTTCATAGAATAAGTAAATATTAGTTAGGAAAGAAGAACAAAATAAAAGTAAAATGCCAAGTAAAAAAACTTAGATATTAAAATATGAGCAGATGAACTGCAGAATATGATCCTAGCAGTAGCCATCACTGTGCATTATGTTTATTCTCTATCTTTTAACATAGTCTAAAATATGTTGATAACAGTCACTACAATTTAACCCACCAACTAAAACTCATTGTCCATCATAATACTGTGGGTGAGCCAAGGGTTAGAGACTAAACATGCAATTCCTTCAAGCTTCAAATAAGCAGTGCTCTCAATCTAAACAATGAAACTGTCAACCATTGAAAGAGTCATAAACATGATTCAGCTGGACACTATCTGCTGTGGCATATTTGTGAATTGAGTAGACAGCATCTCCTCTGAAACAACTGCACAATGAGACTTTTTTTTTGCTTATGGTCCCACAGAAGGTTCTACTGTGGAACACATACACAACACTTTCCTCTCCAATTGCTACAGTGATCACAGTATTAAAAAAATAATCAAGTCCTCTCCCTTTACTCGACCTTCTCTTCAGAAAGAGTTTAGAAATGCCATCACCATACCATACATCTGTGGTACATCCGAAAAAATAGCCAAGATTTTAAAAAAGTACAACCTACACACAGCATTTAAGCCCCACCGCAAACTAGCTACCCTTATCCGCTCTACAAAAGATCAGCTCCCTCCTCTCTCAGTGCCTGGAGTCTATAAAGTACCCTGTTCCTGTAAACTGCTGTACTTTGGACAGACAGGCAGATCAGCCACTATCTGCCTGGAGGAACATAAGTCATACATCTGCAAACATAACTATGGTCATTCAGGTCTGGCTGACCATGTCTTAGATACAACCCACAGGATCTCATGGAAAAAAACCACCATGCTCCACCACGGCAAATTCAAAAAAGAGAGACTATTCGTAGAATCAGCAGCAGCTCTCAGGAATCAACCAAATCTTAACAAATATGGTTGCATTAAGATTCCTAAGATTTGGGAAACGCTTATCACCAGAGGTCCCACTTTACATTCCAGGCCACCTACAACTGCCCTTAGAGGGCACTTCACCTAGATAGGACTTTAGTGTCACCCACGTGGTTGGGCTTAGTATTGTGTGTTATTTGTTTGTATGTTACATTAGTCTCATTTACTGAGATGAAATATATAGGAAGTATTAAATTCTGTTTTAATCCTTTCTGAGTGCTGTATACAATCCATTAAGCCTCCAATATGATGATTTAGGACATCATCAGTACAGTAGAACAATACTAGGAATGACACAAAGGATAGGGTGCATACATACAATGGAATCCAAATTGCGTGCAGTGGTGCGTTGTGGCCTGAACTTAAATTATATTAAATTGAATAAAATTAATTAAATTAAATTACAATTAAGTTATTTTTACACAATTTTGTATGATAATTTCCCATACTTTAGGGATGTCAGGAACATCATTGTGGTTTAGATTTGGTCTGTGAAGTAGGGCTTCAGCACGTTCTTTATATAAGCATTCATATTTATATGAAGATCTGTGTAGGAGTTTTGTCTTTTCCCAGTGGATCTTGTGGTTTGGGTTTTCAACTCCGTGTTGAGTGAGGCCTGATTTTTGCAGTTTGATGAGGCGGATATGGTCTTGATGTTCCGAAATGGTTCTTGATATTGTTTCATATGACCGAAAAATGAATCTATTACTCTGAGACCAAAATACTTATGCAAAACTTGACTATGATTCTATAAAAAGACAGCTGAAGAAACTGAACAAGTTACTTGATGAAACAAAGTCGTTAGATGAAGAAACTTCAAAAAAACTCAAGACATACCATGCTAGACCTCCGAGAATATACGGTTTACCCAAGCTTCACAAGAATAACGTCCCACTGAGACCTGTCGTTGATTCAATTAGCAGCCCGACTTACAAGTTATCAAAGTTCTTATCCAACCTTCTCCATCCCCACATAAGTCATTCAACTTCTTCAATAAAAAATTCTACAGAATTTCACGCCAAAATAAAAGACTTTCAACTGACATGCTAATCCCCCATAAAGAAACTGTAGACCTGTTAAATCAAACATTTCTGCCAGATATTGTTGAACTTTTCAAATTTGTTATCATTTCTGGTTACTTCACATGGAAAGGAAAAATCTACAACCAAGAGGAGGGAACAGCAATGGGAGTCCCCCTTGTCACCCAACTTGGCAGACCTGTTTATAGAACATCTTGAAGAAAAAATTCTCGCATTTAAACCCAAACCAAAACTCTGGCTTCGATATGTTGATGATATCTTCGCAATCTGGAGTCATTCCGAACAAGAGCTACTTCAGTTTTTAGATAAAATCAACCTTCTTCATCCACGCATTAAATTTACATTAGAAAAAGAATTCCCACAAGGCATCCCCTTTCTGGATTTACACATCCAAAGAAAAGAAAGAAGAGGGTTCCATCTCCACCTCTGTCTATCGCAAGCCGACATTTTCAGGTCGCTACATTCACCATACTTCTGCTCACCATCACTCTCAAAAATTTGGCATCATTAAATCATTGGTAACCAGAGCACACAGATTTTGCTCCTCCAAGGATTCTCTAAAACAAGAATTGGAAATAATCAAAAACACAGCCACTCTAAATGGATACAATCTCAAAACAACTCAAAAAAATCATCAGCAACTTCTCCACACATCAACCTAGACAAGAACAAGCCCATAGGATTCCCATTCCTTATATCAAAGGCATCTCTGAATGGCTCTCGAAAATTATGAAGAAATACAATCTTGCTGCCACCTACAAACTCATCAACCAGATCCACAACTTGTTACCTTCGCCTAAAGACAAACTTTCACCTAGGCTACTACCTGGTGTATACGAGGTTCCATGCTTCTGTAAGCTCTCTTATTATGGACAGACAGGCAGATAAGTTTTTAAATGCATTTCAGAACATCAAGACCATATCCGCCTCATCAAACCGCAAAAATCAGGCCTCGCTCAACACGGAGTTGAAAACCCAAACCACAAGATCCACTGGGAAAAGACAAAACTCCCACACAGATCTTCATATAAATATGAATGTTTATATAAAGAAAGTGCTGAAGCCCTACTTCACAGACCAAATCTAAACCACAATGATGTTCTCACCATCCCTAAAGTATGGGAAATTGTCATACAAAATTGTGTAAAAATAACTTAATTGTAATTTTAATTTAATTTAATTCAATTCAATTTAATTTAATTTAAGTTCAGGCTGCAATGCGCCACTGCATGCAATTTGGATTCCATTGTATGTATGCGCCCTAGCCTTTGTGTCATTCCTAGTATTGTTCTACTGTACTGATGATGTCCTAAGATACCTAGGACGAAATATTTACGTAATAAAAAAACTACTACTGTGGTTCACATGTGTTAAATTTAGTCATGATAATAATAATGGAAGTACCTGCTGATTTCTGTTCAGGACATGGATTAGTTATTACTAAAACCATGTTCCAGCATAAAGATGTACACAAATTTACATGGAGAGAAGATGTTAGAAATAAGATAAATCTCGTTGACTCTGTTATTGTAAATAGTGATATCTTCATGCTGGTTGAAGAGTATACAGAGGGTTTGAAATTGAAAGTGGTCACAATTTAGTATTGAGCAGAATGAAATTTAATATCATATTGAAAAGAAAAGTCTGTAAGATTTTAAAACAAATCAAAGTTGAGTGGCTTTCAGAGGTGAACTGTAGAAATAAAGTGCACAAACATTCAGGAAAACCTCAGAGACTCAGTGGTAAATTGAAGAAAACATGATTCATCCAGAGAAATGTGGCAAGATTATCTGCAAGGATCAAAACTGTATGGCAGACTCAAAAAGTTAAAGAAGCAGTCAAGGAAAAAAGTGTATCAAAAGTTCCTGGCAAGTGAGTCAAGTTGTGCTGAGAGAATACAAAGAAAATGTAATAAAGTGAAGTACTGTGTAAAACTAGCTAAAACAAAAATCATCTGAAGCCTTTGGTAAGAACATAGAAAATAAAGATCAGGATGGTGGTAAAATAATAATATTATTATTATAATGATGGAGAACTCCAAAGAGTCCTTAGACTCATCAAGGGAAGCCCTTAACGTCATACTTTGCTTTGAACTTATTCACAGTCATGGCACCCACAACAGACACCCATTCACTATTCTCCAAGCAAAAAAGCTAGTTCTTGACACCCTTGCTCAGTTTCCATGGATGGCCCCTAGTTCTCCCACCACCACCACCACCAGACCTGTCCTGAAAAATTTCCTCTGAATTAATCTTGTAAAAGCATTTCAGTAATTTGTGTGTCTCAATCATATCACCCCTTTTCTGCCTATCAACCAGTTTCTGTATGCCACAAATCTTCAACTTGTTCTTATAAGGTTCATTCCATATAACCTGCTATCATCTTGGTGACTTAGCTATGAATCCTCTCCACCTCCTCCTCCTCATCACCAAGAAACCCTGTTGACCAGATCTACTTATCAAGGCTTGATAAAGAAGAACAATAACCTGCTTGTCTTGCTTGTCAAAATATTCTGCTTTAGCCACTTTTGCTATGTGTTCCCTAAACTTTAACTCCGTATCCACTAATACTCCCAAGTTTCTGGCTTCATCAATTTCCTGGAGCACAGTTCCACCAATGTGGTATACAGCTCGTAATCTTTTCACCCCAAAATGCATAACCTTACATTTTGCCACATTAAACTGACATCCATTTTTCTTTGTCCATTCTGCCAATCTATCCAAATCATCCTGCAAAATTTTGACATCATCTGTATTAACTATTGCTGTATCCAACTTTGCATTATCAGCAAATAACTGAACAGTTCCCCTCAGATCCTTTCCTATATCATTAATGAACAAATTAAACAGCAGCAGTCCAAGAACAGAACCCTTTGGCATGCCACTAGTCACAGGCCTTCTTTTAGACTCTACTCCTGAATAAACTACTCTCTGATATCTCTCTATCAACTACCCTCCTATCCATCTCCATGTGCTGCAGTTTACTGATTAAAATTCCATGTGGTATCCTTGCAAAGGCCTTTGCAAAATCCAGCAGTATCACTGTAAATCCATTTCCTTTATTCAACTCAGCTGTCACCGTATTATAAAATGGGAGCAAGTTACTGAGGCATGACCTATCCTTCGCAGAACCATGCTCCCCCCCCCCCCTCATACAGTGTCCTATTTTCATCTATCCATTCCTGTAATTTGCTCTTGATCAACTTCTCCAATACTCTGACAACTCCTGTTCTCTGATTGGTCGGTAATCTGCTACATCAGTCTTGGAGCCTCCTTTATGCAATGGAACTATTTTCCCCCTCTTTCCATCCCCTCGGGACTAATCTAGAGCTGAGACTTAGATTAACAATATGATCAAGGGCACTGACAATTCCCTCGCTGGTTCACTTAAAATTCGAGCTTGTATACCATCCGATCCCACAGCTGTATTCACATTAAGGTTCTGTAATATGCTATGTATCTTCATTTCATTTACCTCAGTTTCTGTAAGCCTTTGGATCTCTTGTTCCTGCAATATCACCACCTGATGATATACTCTTGCGAAGTGTTCACTTAGTAATTCTATTTAGATTGATTCAGTCACCTCCCTCCATCGGTATTGATTAAAATCATTTTGCCCTATATATTCTTTCTTTTACTTGCAGCATATCAAAAGAACTGTGACTAACCTAGAGCTGAGACTTAGATCAAACAATATGGTCAAGGGCACTGACAATTCTCCGCAGGTTCAGTGTGATTCTCTTCCGCTTGCATTGCTAACTTCTTTTCATAATCTGCTTTTGCCTTACTTACCACTCTAGTTATATCTTTTAGAGGATATTGAAAAAAGCTGAGAAATGAAGGAAAGAATACTGTAAATGGAATCAGGGTTAATAAATATTACATGAAAACTGAAGATATTCTAGATGGCTGTGATTTCTTTGAAAGATTGCTAAATAAAACAAGTAATGACAGCACAGTAGTAGAAAACACTCAACATGAATGTAATCAGGAATATATATCAATATTTGAAGTAGAAGAAACCATCAAAAACCTGAAATGTTGAAAGTATGGAAGTATAAAAGTTTACACTGCATCACAAGGCCTGGTTAGATGGTCGAATTTCAGATAATTGGAGTAGATCTCTCATAGTATTCATCTATAACAACTAAAATAAAATGGAATGAGCATTACAGAGAAATTTCTTTAGTGAGTGTTCTGGTTAAACTTATTCGGTAGACTTGAGAAAAAGTTAAGAAAAATTGTTGAAAGGAATCTTGGAAAACAAGCTAGGTTCAGGCCAAATACAGGTTGTCAGGATTATATTTTCATTTGAAGACAGTTAGTTGAGAAATCGTGGGAATATAATAAGGATCTGTATCTAAGTTTTGTAGATCTGGAAAAGGCATATGACAAGCTGCCATTAGAAAAGCTGCTCTAAATGGCACAGTTATATGATGTAAATAGGATATTATATCGTGGAATACCTAATCTATATTTAAGTTGTAAGTCAGCAGTTAGAATTGAAGAAGGTACAGGGAGATGGTTTGATGTTAAATCAGGTGTGAGACAAGAGTGCACGTTATCTCCACTGTTATTCATCATCTATATGGATCACATTATGAAAGAAAGTGGTATTAAATCTGATATCAAAATTGGAGATACATTGGTTTCCATAACTTAAGGTAGGGTTTCTCAAACTGTGTTCCGCGGAACACTAGTGCTCCGTGGAGGGTGAATAGGTATTCTGCGAGAAGTTCTGAAATTTGTCATTTTAGTTTTCTAAGCATTTTTCATGAATAAATATTTTATAGTAAAAATATTCTGAGGAGAATAATATTAGTGAATATGTCGAAGGCTCAAACCCAGAACACCTAATGACATCTGTGTATTGTTAATTTTCACACATCGAAACCTTTCAAACATTTGGGAAAGGGAATACCGCTGTTTAAGACGGGTCATAAAAATTTCCTGCAAGCCCATTACAACAATTGGTGTCATATCTTCTGTTCTCAAAACTGAAGGAAATGACATCTAGGTTGCAAATGTCAGTGACTAAGCAGCATATTTTTAAACATTGAAGTATTCATGAATTATTGTTAATTTTCACACATTGAAATCTTTCAACAATCGGAAAAAGAATACCACCGTTTATGACCGATCATAAAAATTGCCTGCAAGCCGATTACAACAATGGGCAGCATGTTCTCAAAACTGAATGAAATAACATCTGCGTTGCAAATATCAGTGATCATTCAGCAAGGAAGTATAAAGAAAATTTTTCCACTCATATTGAAGATCAAGGTAGTCTGTATCCGGGTTCTCAAATCTATTACTATTGAAACCGGAGTGCCATGATTTTTTTTAAAAGTAATAGGAATACAGAGTTAAAATTAATATGAATAAGAGACAAGGCATTTTGTTTAATTTTGGTATTAAGAAATCTCTTATTGAAGGTGTTTGTGACGGAACATACGGTGAGTCATCCACCTCAAGCCTACAAAGATCTCCAGGATGTACAAAAGGAGGGGGAAAACTACCAGCACACGGAGAAAAAGTCTGCATTCACTCGTAAGTACTTATAATAATATTATAAATGTATTTGGTGATCAGAATGGGATATGTCAATGAAAATCAGCACAAATTAATTTAATGATGTTTGCCTGAAGAAACTACGACATGCTGCAACATTTCATTAGTCCAGTGATTGAT
This sequence comes from Typopeltis vanoorti, assembly GCF_054136105.1. NCBI lineage: Eukaryota > Metazoa > Arthropoda > Arachnida > Uropygi > Thelyphonidae > Typopeltis > Typopeltis vanoorti. The sequence goes on from NC_143566.1 coordinate 9,598,097, forward strand.
AACTAATTTAAATGTAATTTATATTTGTCAACATGCCACACCGTACACATAAGTATACTAATACTCTTTATGATTATGCCATAATTAATTATTAATACTTATGTTAATGTATGGACTTTAAAAAAATTTGGAAAGGTATTTACGAGTAAATTTCTTGGGACCGGGCCCTCGGGGGGAAATCAGCTAACGCCTTTTTATTCCCGTATATAGGGAGTAGGCGAGGCGACTTTAAAAAAAAAAAAAAAGAATTCTTCTTACTCTTTTAATTAATTTTATAATTAATATCTGATTTATTTCGAACTGTTTAATTTTTGTTACTGAACATTTTATCAAATCATTCTTATTACAATTGCTTTTACATTATTTGATACGGTTTAGTACTTTTCTTACAAGTATTATTACAATTCATATTTACTTTTGTGTGTTGCAGTCTTTTTTTACTATTTTGTATTATTCATTTACTTTTATATTATTCGACATTTCTTATTTATAATCTTATTGTTTTTCATACTAAAGTTACCTTTACAACACAATTCTATTTGTTTTTATTATAGCTCTGACAAATATTGGAATTTGAATATTATTGAAAAAATACCCATGGATTCTTGTTTAAAGACAGGAACTTTAACACAAGGAGGAGCAAGTACTTCTGCTGACACATCTATTCGTATGATTGGAGAAGATATGGAATTGCAAACTGTGGTTTATTTTCTTCAAACGCTAATATTAAAGAACAAGAGTCATCTAAGAACAGACCAAAATGGAAGTACAATGAAAGTTATTTAAATTATGGATTTACGGGATTTACGTGTATTGGCAATACACATGCTCCTGATGTTTTGTGTAATAAAATACTAGTAAACAGTTCTTTGGCTCCAGCTAAATTTTGTAGGCACTTCGAAATGAAACACACTGATTACAAAGGAAAAGATATACATTTTTTTAAGAGACAACGTGACTCGCTAGAAAAATCCAAACTTTAAATGGCTACAATTGCTACAACTGAAAATGCAACGGAGGCGTCTTTTCACGTGAGTTACCGCATTGCACTTCATGGTGAAGCTCATACAATTGGTGAGACGCTCATTAAGCCTTGTGTGAAAGACATTGTATCATGCATGTTAAACGAGCAGGTTGCTAAAAATAGATGCAGTAGAATTATCAAATGATACTGTTTCACGCTGCATCAAAGATCTTTCTGCTGACATAGAAAAAGAGCTAATTCATTGACTTAGACTTTGCAGTGAATATTCATTGCAAATGGATGAATCTACAAATGTCGCAGGACTCGCTGTATTAATAGTGTTTGTTCATTACATATTTGATAAAAGTATTGAAGAAGATTTACTCATGTGCGAATATCTACAGAAAAAACTACCGGGGAAGATATATTCAACTGTATTAATAATTATATTACAAAACAGGAAATCGGTTGGGAGAAGTGTATTGATATTTGTACAGATGCTGCTCAAGCAATGGTAGGAAAAATGAAGGGAGTTTTAACACGTATCCTGCAAGTAGCTACAAGAGCCACCAAAAGTCATTGTGTTTTGCATTGACAAGCACTAGTAACAAAAATAATTCCTACATATTTAAAAACTATTTTGGATGAAGCCGTAAAAATGATCAACTATGTAAAATCTCGACCATTTCAATTCGGATTATTTAAAATTTTGTGCAATGAAATGGGTAGTGCACATAACGCACTTTTATTACATACTGAAGTGAGATGGCTATCCAGAGCAAAAGCATTATTGAGGCTTTTTGAACTTGTAGTGAGTTAATGTTCTTCTAGATGTCACATAATTTAGGACAAAATTTTATTGAATTATTAAGAAATTATTCATGGTTAATGAGTCTTGTGTATTTGGCAGATATTTTTATAAAGTGCAATGAAATTAACTTATCATTACAAGGAAAGAATATTACAATTTTTAATACAATAGATAAAATTGCATCTTTTGATAGGAAGTTGCAATTCTGGATTTCTACAGTTGAACAGAATAATTTTGATTGTTTTCCCACCTTGCATGAATTTTTGACTGAAATAAATTCTAAAGTAAATGAAGAAGTATCTAACGTAATTTTAGAACACTTGCATGACTTGCAATCAACCCTTTTGCAATATTTTCCAAAATCCAGTGAGGATAATTCCTGGGTCCTGAATCCATTTACAGTGACAGCTAAGCCAGAAGGGCAAGTGACTATGAAAATCTAATTGACTTAATTAGTGACTCTGATTTAAAACAAAAATACAAGGAACTGCCAATAAATGATTTCTGGACAAGCGTGTCAAAACTAGCTATTCTTGTTTTACTTCCTTTTACAACGACATATTTATGCGAGGCAGGATTTTCATATTATGCTGCAACCAAATCAAAGTCCAGGAACAGATTCAATGCTACACCAAATATGAGAATTCAACTTTCTAATATTGTGCCTGATATCAAACGAATTTGTAATTCAAAGACCCAAAAACATCAGAGTCATTAAGAACTTAATTTGCAATTTACGTTTTACTATTTTTATGTGTTTTGTTTTTACTAATTAACATTTGACAATAAATGATTGTTTTTTCTTAACGCTTGGATTTACTCATTTATATTTTATTTATATTTATCTACCCTACAAAACCAGCACACAGGAGAAAAAGTCTGCATTCACTTGTAAGTACTTATAATAATATTATAAATTTTTGGTTATCAGAATGGGATACGTCAATGAAAATCAGCACAAATTAATTTAATAATGGTTTAACTGATGTGTAATTAATTATTAATTAATAATTAATTGCCAATCATTAATTATTAATTAATACATTGCAAAATAACCAAGGTGTTCTGTAAACATTTCAGTATTTGCGAAGTGTTCCGTCGTAGAAAAAAGTTTGAGAAACCCTGACTTAAGGAACAAAGAGAAAAATTGCAATAACTAAGGGGGATGGGTATATGAAAGTTAAGTACACTATTAAGTGCATTGTGAATGCAGGTAGTGTAAATAACTTCAGAGTTCATTATGATAGACAGGTTAAGTGGGCCTCCTATTATGAGTGTGTTGACTCCATGGAGGTTATCAAAATAACAGTAATTATTGGCCTGGTTGGCCGAGTGGTTAGCGATCCACTCTCCAGTCAAAAGGCTGCAGGTTTAAATCCTCTATGGGCATGGATGTTTGTGATTGTCTGAAAATACTAGTGGTGGTGGTGGACAGTAGATGGCATTGGTGTAGATGATGATGGTAATTGCGGTTTGCTGTAGTTGATGGATTGAGTAGTGGATAAGTTGTGAAGTGGGTGCCCTCCCTCGATGAGTCTTTCTGTTGAGAGGTAGTTACAGGATTGACACTGGGAAGTTCTTTCACTTGGTGGAACATCAGGAAGGAGTGCATTGAATAACTTTTTCACATAGTACTATCATAATATTCTGCACACCCCTGCAGGTACATGTTGGAAATTTGATGACGATGATAGAATGGACAGAGCATGTAAACTAAATGAATAGAATGAAGTGAAAGACGTAATATAATCTAGTAGATTTGCATGAAGTAATAATAGCATGGAAAAAGAAAGAGTAAACCAGGTAGACCTGAAATGATGGACTATGCCTGTCACTCTTGTCTGCATATATACTCCTCTTGCATTTCACCATAAGTTCTTTTTTTACAGTGAATGCTTGCCTAATTCTACTGTTCATTCATTCATTTCTCATTTCATTTCTGTCTCGTTATCCATTGGACTGGATAGATGAAGGAGGATAAAATTACAGTTGTGCATTGAAATGCATTTTAACTAATATCTTTCCATGTAGGTCAGCTTAGGAGCCTCTGTAGCTTAATCTGTTTTGATGATGCCTTTTGGTTGGAAAGATCTGGGTTTCAATCCCACCTAGTACATGAATAAACTTTATCAAGGCTTTTTGGTTGAAATGAAATAACTGTCTCATATGAAGGTGGCAGGGTTTTTCCTCCCAGAAACTTTTTTTTTTTTTGTCCTACACCCAAACTAGCTAAGAAAACACATGTAATTGACATACAAAAATACATGATACAAAATACATACATAACCTTACGTAGTAACATAATTCATAACATAATCCCAAGTCATACTGTCTCATGATCACCCTTTCTAGCTGATAATTATGTTCACTGACACCATCACCAAATCTAGTGGAAAGGCTTAGATATTTATGCATTATTACTAAATAGTTTAAGGAAATAACAATGTAGACTAGGATATACATTAAAATAACTTTTTAATACAAATCCAATATTTCGGCAACGTCACGTTGCCATTTTAAACAGGAACTTGTGAGCAAGACACGTGCACGCAGGCACAGCAAACAGTAAATGAGGACGAAGCAGGAAGCTATACTTTCTCCTAAAGTCCTACTGGTGCCCCCCCCCCCCCCCCCCCCCCAGCGGGCAATGTTGGTATTCTTGGGCGATTGGGCTGAGGTCTTCTGATGTAGGTTTCCCAAATTTGAGGCAGTCTCATGCAGCCAAATTTGTTGAGGTTTGAATTGTTTCTTAGGGCTGAGGCTGATTCCATGAAAAGCCTTTCAATTCCATCACCAAATCAACTTTAAAATCCAGCATTTCTTTCATCACATGGTGTTTAAGATAGTTATCCCAGAACTTCAGAAATTCATTCTGTGCTTCCATACAGTTTTCTTTCTATTCCTCCTCATCAATTTCCTGATATGTACCCTCAAGGGGGTGTTAAGGTTATTATACCTGCACTACATGATTAACTTTACATTATTATTAATCTCCTATGAACAATTTTCTTCCATTTTAGGCTATTACTTGTCAGCACTCCAATATTGTCATATCTAACATATCGTTCTTCTAAGGCATTTCTGACTGAATCTGGGTCTTTTTCCTGCCATCTTGGCATCAAACACCTGTTTTGCTAATCTTTCCTCTCCCATTCTATTAAGTGACCATAACCATCTTAGATTATCCCTGCTTACACATTCTTGAATGCAAACAATGTCAAGTTCCTTTCTAGTATCTTCATTTTTAATATGATTCTGCAATTGATTCTATCTGTTCACTCCCTAATTTTTCTCTGTGTCTCTAGTCTTCGATCAAGTGCTTTATTACTAACTCAACTCTCAGATCCATAAACTTAAAACTGGTTTTTGAACACTGTCTTATATACCGCTAGTTTAGGATTTTTGGCTAATTTTGCTCGTATTCTGTATAAATTTATTCAACTGACTCCTCACCATACCTGTGCCTTACCTTACCTTATGCCCTTGATTATTCTGCTGTTCTTTTTCCATATTTAACTTGCCATCTTCGCTAAAAACTGTGCCTAAATAGCTGAAATATTTTACTTCTTAGGCTCTCCATTCAAAATAAGCAGGAACATAAAAAACTTCAAGTTGAAGTTTTTGATGTTCCTGCTTATTTTCATGTTTAATTTGTTACAGCTATTCAGTTTAGTTAATGAATCCTGGAGACATGCACTGGATGTGTTTAGAGCACAACATCTGCATAAAGGAAAGGACTAAGTTTGATATCTAAGTTTGAAATTCTAATTTCAGATTTAATGCTACTTTTTTTTTTTTCATAATGATCCATACAGATGATGAATAAGAATAGAGATAATGTGCATCATTAGCTTACCTCTGATTTCACATCAAACCATTTTCCTGTATTTCCTTCAATTCTAATTGCTGACTGACACTTAAATATAGGCTATATATTGTTACGTATAATGTTCCATTTACCCCATAACTGTAGTGTTTTGAAAAGCTTTTCCCTGGGTACCTTGTCATATGCTTTTTCCAGATCTACAAAGCTTAAGTACAGATCCTTGTCATACTCCTATGATTTTTCAATTATTTGTCATAAAGTGAAAATCTAATCCTGACAATTTCTATTTGACAGTTTCTCTTCCACAATTTTTCTCAACCTCTTTTCAAGTATGCTTGCATAAATCTTACCTGGAACACTTAGTAGAGAAATTCCTCTGTAATGCTCACATTCAGTTTTATTCTCTCTCTCTCTTTTTTTATAAATAGGGTACTATGAGAGTTATGGTCTAATTATTTGGAATTTGACCTTCTTACCAGGCCCTCGGAATTATGCAGTGTATCCACTGCAAAACTTTTATACCTTCATGTTTGAGCATATGGGTTGCTTAAGGGTCAAAGCTGTATAACTGAGAGGAGACCTCCACATAGCCTTTAAAGGAATGCAGAGAACCGACCAGGGCTTCTGACCTAATGTCCAATCCTCATCTTCTCGTAGTGCACCCTGTTGGGTATCTACTTGGATACTGAACGAACGAGGATGGGCTGGCAATTTGGGATTTAGCCGACCAAATTGTATTTTTATTGGTTAAACCAAAATAAAAAATGATGGTACAACATGACAAAATTTCATGCCGGCTGGGGCATTGCCAGTTAAATAAGGCCCCCGTTGTTTTCTCCAGGGAACCTGGGCGAACAGCAAAAAGTCAACTACTGGAACAAATCAGAAAACACACCCCAACTCAACATCACCAGAGTTAAAGATCAGTACTATCAACATAAGAAGCCTGAATGGCAAAGAAATGGAGCTAGCTGAGAAGAATTAGATAAGTACCAGATCAACATATTAGGGGTGATTGAAACAAAAAAGACAAAAACTGGTGAGATCTTTCTGAGTGATAAATACAAAATGTTATATTCAGGCAATGACAATCAAGGAAAAGAAGGCGTAGCCATAGTATTCAACACAAAATACGAGGCTAATCTTCTTGAATGGCAGTCAGTCTCAAGTAGAGTAATGTGGGCAAATATGAGAATGGGGAACTGGAAAATGAGACTTATTTGTGCCTATGGTCCCACAGAAGGTTCTACTGAGGTAGAAGTGGACGAATTTTTTGAGGCTTTAGAAAAAGCAACCGACACAATGAAAAAGGAAAAGTTGGTCCTTGTTGGGGATCTAAATAGCACAGTAGGAAATGATTGTGAGACATACAAAAATATTTTGGGAAAATTTGGAGAAAAGAGCAAAGCTAATAATAATGGCAAATATCTGTTGGATTTCTGCTCAGGACATGCACTGGTTATTACTAACACCATGTTCCAACATAAAAATGTGCACAAATTCACATGGAGAGAAGAGGCAAGGAATGAGAAAAGTCTCATTGACTATGTTATTGTTGATAGTGATATTATCTCCATGGTGCAGGACACCAGAGTGTACAGAGGATTTGAAATTGGAAGTGATTACTATTTAGTCTTGAGCAGGATAAAATTGAGTTTCATATTGAAAAAAATAACATGTAAGGAAGTTTTAAAGCAAATAAAAGTTGAGCAGCTCTCAGATGTGAACTGTAGACTAAAATACACAAAGATTATTGAAGAAAAAATGAAAGAGTTTGAGAACAGGAATCAAACCTTGGAGATTCAGTGGCAAGCCTTGAAGAAAGCCCTGATTGATTCAGCTAGAGAGGCATGTGGTGAAGTTGTCTGCAAGGATAGAAAAATTAGAACTCCATGGTGGACACAAGAAGTTAAAGAGGCAGTGAAGGAAAAGAAGAAAGCATATCAAAAGTTCCTGGGAAATAAGTCAGCTTGTGCTCTTATAGAATACAGAGACAAATGCAAGAATGCTAAACACTGTGTAAAACTAGCTAAACAAAAGTCATGGGAGGACTTTGGCAAGAATATAGAAAATAAATATCAAGAAGGTGGCAAACTATTCTGGAGGTTGTTGAAGAAGCTTAGGAATGGAGGAAAGAGTGCTGTAAAAGGAGTTAGAGATGATAAAGGTGACATGAAAACGGGAGAAAAAGATATCCTTGAAGTATGGAGTAATTACTTTGAAAAACTGCTAAATGAAACAAGCAATGATGACAGCACAGTGGTAAAAAAACACTGACCAGGCATGCAGTCAGGAATACATATCCATACTTGAAATAGAAAAAGCCATCAAAGGCTTGAAATGTGGAAAGCAGGAGTAGATGATATTCGACCAGAAATGCTGAAGTATGGTGTTATAAGAGTCTTACAGTGGCTGCACTGCATAGTTCAGGAAGCCTAGACAGAGAGGGATGAATTTCCGATGATTGGAGTAGAGCTTTCATAGTACCCATATATAAAAAGGGAAATAAAACTGAATGTGAGAATTACAGAGGTATTTCCCTACTGAGTGTTCCTGGCAAGATCTATGGAAGTATACTTGAGAAACGGTTGAGAAGAATTGTGGAAGAAAAGCTTGGTGAAGAACAAGCTGGATTCAGGCCAAACAGAGGCTGTCAGGATCAGATATTCACTTTACGACAAATAGTCGAGAAAGCATGGGAATATAACAAAGATCTGTATTTAGGTTTTGTCGATTTGGAAAAGGCATATGACAAGGGAGAAGCTTTTCAATTCGCTATAGTTATATGGTGTCAATGGGGCATTATATCAAGCAATGCTTAGTATTTATTTGAGTTGTAAGTCAGCAGTTAGAATTGAAGGAAGTACAGGAAGATGGTTTAATGTTAAATCTGGTGTGAGACGAGGATGTACATTATCCTCTCTGTTATTCATTATCTATATGGATCACATTATGAAGGAAAGTGATATTAAACATGATATCAAAATTGGAGATGTTAATGTCAGCTCTTTGCTTTATGCGGATGATGTTATACTTCTACATAAATCTGCTACAAGTCTAAAAGATTCTTCTCTGACTAAATTGAATAACTGTTGTAATAGATAGGGTATGAAGGTCAGCAATAAAAAGACAAAGATAATGAAAATAGGCAGAATCATTGAAAATGTCAACTGTGTTGTGAATGGAGAACCTGTGGAACAAGTAAAACATTTCAGCTACTTAGGCACGATTTTTAGTGAAGATGGTAAATTAAATATAGAAATAGACAACAGAATCAGCAAAGCTGGTATGGTGGGAAGTCAATTTAATAAATTCATATGGAATAAGAGAGAAATTAGTCAGAACACTAAATTAGATGTATACAAGACAGTGTTCAAACCAGTTTTAACTTATGGATCTGAGAGCTGGGTCAGAAGTAAAACACTTGACCAAAGACTAGACACTGCAGATATGAAAGTCCTGAGAAAGATTATAGGTGTGAACAGATGGCATCAGTGGCAGTATCATATTAAAAACGAGGATATTAGGAAAGAACTTGACATTGTCAGCAACCAGGAATGTGTTAGCAGAGCTAATCCCAGGTGGTATGGTCACTTAAACAGAATGGGCGAAGAAAGATTAGCAAAACAAGTGTTCTCTGCCAGATTGGCAGGAAAACGACCCAGAGGAAGACCAAGATATAGGTGGATTGATACGGTACAAAGTGCCTTAGACGTTAGAAATATAAGATCTGATAATGTTGGGGTCTGGACAAGTAACAGACTGATTTGGAGGAAAATTGTAGATAGGAAGTTAGTGATGATGTAATTTTTTTCATGTAGTACTATCATATCTTGTACACCTCTTGAGGGTACATGGCAGGAATTTGATGATGATGATATTTGAGCATTTCTGTTCGAATATCATCTACTCCAGCTGCCTTTCCACATTTCAAGTTTTTGACAACTATTTCTACCTCAGTTGTTGATATATACTCCTCTTTGCATTTATCTTGAAAATTCTCCATTACAGTTCCGTCATTGAAGTCTTTCAAAGTAATTACTCGAGACATATCCTCATCTTAACTTTTCATATGACCTTTATCAGCTTTGATTACAGTACTCTTTCCTCCATTTATAAGCTTTTTCCATAGCCTCTGGAACATTTTGGCTCCTTCCTGATATTTAACTTGTATATTCTTACCGAAATCTTCCCATGACTTTTGTTCAGTTACTTTAACATATAGCTAGCTACGGTACATTTTTCCTTGTATTCTTTTAGGGTATATGCTAACTTATTTATTAACTTGCAGTATGCTTTCTTCTTTTCCAGGACTGCTTCTTTAACTTCTTGTGTCCACCATGGCATTCTTATTTTTCTATTTTTGCAGACAACTTCACCACATGCTTCCCTAGTTGAATCAATTATTGTTTTCTTCAGGGTTTTCCCCACTTAAACTTCAAGGTTTGGCTCTTGTTTTTGAACTGTTTTATTCTTTCTTCAATAATGTTTGTGTAGTTGAGTCTACAGTTTATCTGTAAAAGCTGCTCAACTTTAATTCTTTTTAAAACTTTTAGATACTGGTCTTTTCAATGTGCTGTTCAGTTTTATCCTACTTAAAATTAAGTGATGGTCATTTCCAATTTCAAATCCTCTGTACGCTCTTGTATCCTGAACCACTTTGAAGATATTCACTATCAATAATAACACAGTCAGACAGACTTTTTCTTATTTCTTGTGTCTGGTCTGATTCACTTCCTAGTCTGCTGTTTAGATCTCCAACAAGTATCACTTTTTCCATTTTCTTTATGCTAGCTGCCTGCTTTGGTGACTGAAACAATTCATTACTTCTTCTTTAGGAGATCCTTCTGTAGGAGCATAGGTACAAATAAGTTTCATTCTCCCATTTTGAAGTTTGCCTATATAACTCTACTTGAAACTGCCTTCCAATCAAGAAGTTTATCTTCATGTTTGGTGTTGAATACTATTGCTACTCCTTCCTTTCCTTGATCATTATTGTCTGAATATAACATTGTTTACTTATTATTTAGTAACATCTCACTTGTTTTGTCTTCTTTGTTTCAGTGATGCCAATTATGTCCACATAGTACTTTTCCAGTTCTGCAAGCTTAACTTAATTTTTGTACATGCATATTATTTACTAATTTGTCTTTGACTATTTATGTTTGGGGAGGGATAAGTAGAAAATAGGTGATTTGATAGTGATGTCTAAGTTAGTGGTGGGATTTTACAAGATTAATAAGGAAAGGATTACTTTGTCATAAACGCTCATTCTTGTATCCATCTTCCTCTTGTCATGTTTTTTTAATCTCACCCCATCTTTTATTCATTATTATTTTGTCCTGCTTCCTGCACATTTTCTCATGCATCCAACAATTGATGCAAAGCATTCAAATCAGCTCATTATTCTTAAACCACTATCTACAAATTCAACACCTTTTGTCTTACAAAGTTCAGTCATCATACTCTGCTCTCCTCCTTTATACCTAAACACCATGCCATCCACTTTCTCAGCTACACTATTATCCTTCATCCAACTTCTTAAAAATCTCTTTCAGTATTTTTCTCATTTTTTTTAATTGTACCTTCTTCTTCTTTAGTATTCCACCAGAAAATGTTTTTCCACTAAGCTTGATTCTTATGTATTACTATCTTATGCACTTTATTTTACTTCCACCTCTCACTCTTTCCCCTCATTCCTTATTCATTTATAATGGTAAATCCATTTTTTAAATTAGGTTTGGGTTATGAGGCAATGTTATGAAAGGTTGCTCTGCTGGTTTTTTCCTGAGACTTTCTGTTGCATATAAAAAAATAGCATGGTAAAGATATTATTTCTGGAAATCTGTTGAAATTTTGGATTTGAATTTCAACAGATTTCCTGCTTTGGATGGTAGTAGTAAGAGAGCAAAAATAAGGAATTAGGAACTTTGTGAACACTAGGATAAGAAAGAGGTTGTGGGTTATTCTACTAGGGTTATTCTCACTGGATGAATGAAGGAGGTTAATTTGGTGATTGGCATATGTGTATTATTAATCTAGTAGTATCTCCTTGCCCCACTCCGTCAAATTCATTTGCTGTCTTTATCACTCCCCCCATTGCTACCAACCACTCTGAGCTCTTTAACTTTCTCTCCTTAAAAGATTGATCTTCTCAAGTCGTGCTTCCCTAAAAGCAAAATCATCCTCCTAGGAGATTTTTATGTCCCCAATACCAACTGGTTTTTCTCTTCCAGTTGTACAGATGAAGCAGGCAGAGATGCTACAACATTTGCCATCACCCACAACCTTACACAAATTGTTCACAATCAGAATACTAGGTGACTCTACCTGCTCTCCAAATATCCTAGATCTCTTCCTCACCAGTGACCTTCCAAATACACAGTGAATGTAGTGGACCCCTAGGTAATTCCAATCACAATCTAGTGCTTATCTCCTCCCCGATGGAACAATGCTCACACACTTCCACAAGAGTAGTTTGGCATTATAACAGTGCCAAGAGGGTCAGGAGACCCTCTCGAGACATATGACTTCTATGTCCCATTTTCGTGGTTGTACTATTGTGTTTGGCCTTCTAACCCAATCATATGCATCAAATGTATCACTGAAGTAATCCTTACTGGCATGGAAATGTACATTCCTTACGCTACTCTGAACTGCTTTCCCCTAACTAAGCTCTGGTTCTCCAAAAGATGTGCAAAGGCTATATAAACAAAAAAAATCAAGCATACCACAACTGGCTTAGAACTTTATCCTCCTGTAGTGCTTATACTCAGGCTAGAAATAGCTGAAAGAAAACTATCAGTTCCTCCAAAGCAAAAATTGGAAGGAGCAAAAAAAGCAGAAAACTTGCAGCAAACGGCAGCCAAGCCTTTTGGTCTCTCACCAAAATAATTGGTCAAAACTTTTGCACAGCACTACTCCCACTCCTCTCATACCCAGATAGTTGCATCTATCCATCTATTGCATCATCACCCACAGAAAAAGCCAATCTTCTCGCTTCACACTTTGCCTCCAATTCATGTATAACTGATGGTAAATGTCTCCCCCAACCATTCCAGATGCCCAGTACTCCTACTGTCCTTTTGCTAGAAAGAGATCTGAAAAATATTGTCCAAATTAGACACAAAAATGTCTCCTGACTCTCATGGAAGGTTTGTGCACCAGAACTGACTCCTGTCCTATGTCACCTGTTTATACTCTCTTACCTCACTGGTATCTACCCCACAACCTGAAAGCTGGTCTGTGTTCGACCCATTCCCAAGAAGGGTGACAAATCACTAGCATCAAACTACTGCCTTATCTCTCTCTCTCTCACCTCAGTCCCAGATAAGGAGTGGAGAAAACCCATCAATTCTCAATTTTTACACCACTTTGAAGCTCCACCAGCAATGATTCTTTTGTTGCTGATCAACAGGAGACCTACTCACATACATCACTCATCTCTGGACAAATGCCATGGAGAAGTTTGGTGAATTTCGAGTGTTTGCACTTGATATCTCCAAAGCTTTTGACCTGGTCTGGCACAAGCAAATTCCCATCATTTGGTCTGTCTCATGACTTCTGCAATTGGATTGCCACCTTTCTGACTGGATGCATGATGGTGAATGGTTCATTATCCTCTCACTATTGAACTAATACAAGGTTCTATGCTCTCAACAATCCTATTCCTTTGGTATATCAGTGACCTACTTTGTTTGAGCTCCAACCAAATACACTGTTTTGCAGATGACAGCACATTGCACTCCTCCTCTTCATTTGACAAACCTTACTCTACACAAATCACCCCAATCTACAGAACCTTAACTACCACTACCCTCTATTTTAATCTCCAAGCCATCCTCCAATGGATTTCAGATAACCTCATCAATTTCAGTGCTAACAAAACCCAGTTCTGCCTTATTTCCCACAAAAAAGAACCATTTTCTTCCAGTTCCTTGTATCCAGTATCCTTGACAACACTCCAATTTCTAGACAAGATTTCTCTTTTTGGAATTACTCTGACATCAAGCCTCTCCTGGAATAAACACATTGCAACCATTGCCTCCTCAGCTTCCAAAAAACTAGGATTTCTCTTTCGCTCAGGAGGTTACTTCACCTCTGAACAGCTGTTAACCTTGTACAAATCATAAACCCACCTGGCTATTGAATACTGCTCTCACATTTGGGATAGAGCCAGCCCCTAAAATGTCTCTTAAAATGAAATGCTTGACTCAGCAGAGAAGGGCAATTCGATTGATTAATACACTATCTCTTATCAACTCACTCTACCCACTTTTGCACAGTCATTTGGTTACTGCACTGTGGAACAGTCTTTCGCCTATGTGTTTCCCAAGGAATACAATATACTGGCTTTTAAATCAAACGTAAACAAGTTTCTTTTTTCCCAAACCACTATCCATACACGATACTAATGTACTACAGGCTGATTAGCCAACTTCTTGTGGATGGGCTGAACATAAAAAAAAAAAATAATAATAATAATAAATAAATATCATAGATATGTCATGCTAATACACTAGGACATGGTATATAGCAGTGGTTGATTTGCATAAGGGCTATTTTCTCAACCAGTTCATGGCTTTGCCTCTAGAATATAAAATGTTCTCACAAAGCTGGAACAGTTACTAATTCCAAGCATTTGAGTAGGATAGTGGTTCATATGTAACAAACTGTAAAGGAAAATACTTTAATACTTTCTTAGATTTTGCTAGCATATGCAGAAAACTGGAGGAAGTTCTTTTTTCTTTCTGTGTGATGAAATTCGTGTGCAAATTAAAGTCATTTAGGTGTACCACAAAATTAAGTTTTCTGGTTCATTTCACATATGAAATGCAGAGACATTATTTATAAAAGAGGACTAATTTTCTAGTTGTTAACACTATGGCAGAAATTATCTTGATATTTGTATTCACAGTCCTTAATTTATCTTTTTTTCAAACAGGAAGTGGGAGAGAAAATAAAATAAAAAAATCCTACAGTCTGCTGCATCTAAGAATACCCTAGTCAGCCTAAACTGAAAAGGTCTAAAGTTACACATTTCTAGGAACCTGAAACCAAGTTGCTTTAGTCATTCAAAAGTAATAATGTGTTGTCTTGACATTATGGAGGTTGATACCTCCATACTCTGATGAGTAGCATTTGTAATCTTCATATGTATGAAGAGGTCTGCCTAATAGTTTAAGTCAACTTTGAACATTTCTTTATACACTTAAATAGCTGGAATGACCATATAAAAGTTGTTGCAGGTTGGATAATAATAATTGCTTGCAATTTAATAAATTAGTGAAATGCAACACCTTGTCCTTTACAGTTATTTGTAAGTTTTCAAAGGGATAGGCATCACTGGATCACCATCACATTCTGCTCCAAAACACTTCATCCTTTCAGTTATTTAGATCCTGAGGCTTGGTCTGGCCTCATTCTTCCTTTTCCTTGGTTATTTCAGACTCCAGCTGAGTGGTATTGAGATTATTTTTTTAGGTAATCTTGAGCTGTCCATTCTCTCAACGTGTTCAAACTACTTCTCTCTCTTTGTATGTTTTGTCTAATTAGTTCTTTATATAATTTTGTTTCTTTTTGTCCAGAGAATATAGTCAGCTGTCCTTTGTAGAAATTTAATTTTTCCTGTTTCTGTTCTTTTTTTACTTCTGTTGCACATAATTCACTTTCATATAGTGGAGAAGGTCTTGCTAGAATTTTATAAATTCTTATTCTTGTATGCTTTTGAACTTGGTTATGTTTTAAAATGTTACTGATCATCCCTGTTATCTTTAGGAAGTCTTTGGTATCAGTGTTAGCTTCTTTTGATGACCTGAGCTCTATATTTCCTTCCCAGATTTTGATTACTGCTTACATCCTTATGATCAAAATGTTACTCTTGAAAAAATAATTGAAATAATTCTGCTATTCAAGCTTTGGATCTTTTCCCAACAAGTGAGCTCAAGGATAAAAATTTGGCATATTGCAAATAGCTCAGGTCAAAACCAGCTTTGCATTCAGGCTATCCTAGTTCACATCTGAGGGAGGAAGAACCATCAGTAATTCCAGATCAGACTGAGACAGTCAATTGCAAAAAAAAAAAAACCTTTCTTTTAATGCTACACAGTGGTCAGCATTTTGATAAATTATGGAGATTACAACTATGTTAGGAATAATTACTTTCATTTCCTGACATTCTGACCTTCATATTAAGGTCATCTTTCTGGAGTAGGCATATGTGTGCGCGCACGCACACACACAGAGGCAAATGACAATGATTTGATGAACCATTATTCTACTGGCATAATTATTATTCTAATAATAATTATAATTGAAATAATTTAATTTCAATATAATTGAAATATAATTAAAATAGAATAATCATGATTCTACTGGCATAAAAAAATTGAAATTGAAATCTGGAACACACTTCGATTTCTAGATACATTTGCCACACATCTTCCATTAAATATCTTTCCATCACTGTACTGTAAGCTTATACATACTGGCCAAATAATATATGCACATAAACTCTTACCCCCCCCTCCAAAGAAAAACAGAACTTTAAAGATTTTCTCCAGTGAAAAAGCACTTAAGCATGAATTAAAAATTATTGTATTGTATACTTTCCTAAAAAAAATGGCTCTAGCAAATATACTAGCAACAACATTCTTCACACAACTGCACCTAATAATAAAAATAAACTAGATTACAATAAAACTCTAGTCATTCCATACAAAAAAGAGATATCAGATAAAATAAACAGAATACTATGTAAATACAACCTTAATTTCACTTTTAAACCTATTGCAAAATTAAAGAACTTATTCAACTTCTCCAAGGATTCCCTTCCTCTCCAGTCACTAAATTAAGACAGGTTATAACCATGTAACCTGTCTTATATAGGTGAAGCTGGATGCACAATTCCTATTTGGAAAAAGGAACATAAGCAACACATTAAATTTAATAATTATGGTAAATCTGGCCTTTCTGATCATGCCTGAATATGCTACATAGAACTGACTGGAAAGGCACCTGTTCATTACATCACACCAAAACATGAAATGAGCACAAATTTAAGGAGGCCTGAAATTCTAATCAACCATCCTAATCTTAACAAGAATGGTCTAAAATTCCCAAGAATATGGATGGTCATATTCTACCCACATAATCTTTTGTTCTAAGAGTTCATAATTAGACTATAGTACTCCAGGATCTTAACCTTAATATAACAAACATTTAGGTTAAATTATTGATTAGTCTACAACACTGCAAGATAATATGAATTTGTTCTCTGACCATGTTATAGAAATTAGGATATAGGTTTGATGTAGTCTTTTTTTTTCTCCACTTTCACCAGTAGAAAAATGATTGATCAAAACATTGTCACTTGGACATGCTGTTTGAATTGTAATGTAGCCTCTCTCTCTGTGTATATATACATATGCATGTGCATGCATATACTCCACATGACTTTAATGTGAAGGTCTAAACATTGGGAAAGTAAAGTAATTATTCTTAACATAGTAGTAGTCTCCATAAATCATCAAAGTAAATGCAAAAAAAAAACAAAAACAAAAAGGACCTCCTGCTCAAATGGTGTTTCAGTTCTTTTCCTCACTAAGGGTATTTATCAGGTGGACCTTTTGCAATTTTATCCAGATGTTTTAAGGACATGTATAATAGACATTATGAATTAAATAACAGTTAGCACATGTAAACAATTGTAGAATTTATTAATTCCTATATATTTCTTCCTTGTTACAAGGCCATCATTAAGGAGATAAAAGATTTGTTGACAACATGCAAACTTGATGAGTCATGTAGCACTTGTTTACTTATTTATAGCAGAGTAAACAGAAGAATACATTATTAGAGTTCTAAAGAAACAATGGTTAGTATTTTGTAATTCAAATACAGGGTTGCATAAATTATTAAAAACAATTAATTCTGTAATAAAAAATTAATTCTAGAATATTTTTATATGTGCTATTATTTAATTCATAATATCTGCCATTTTATGTTTCATCTCCTGATGGCACCATGTTATCATCATTCAGAGATCCCTTGGTATCTTTCTTTTCTTCCAACTCACATACAGACAATCAAAAAAATTACCTTCTGCTATACTGTACACTATCTACTAATAATTGTCTGGACAACTATTTTAAGTTATAGAACATTCCAGATTAGGATAGCAGGGTGTGGAGGTAGCCTGGTGAATGCTTGCTACAACAGTGTGTTGTACCCACTGTAAAATTTGGTGTTAGGTGCATTTGGCTGATTTGGAGTTAGACTACTGGTGTTTGTCCCTGGTTTCATGAAGGCAGCTCAGTACCTTAATATTTTGGATAATCAGATGCTGCTTACCCTGTGGAGTTTTTATGGAACGGACCTGTGTTACTATCAAGATGACAATGCCTCATGTCACAAAGCTGCAGCTGTTATGAAATGGTATGAAGAAATGGATGTTAAATGACTGCCCTGGCCTGCACAGAGTCCTGACCTCAATCCCATCAAACATCCGTGGGATGAATTGGAGTGCCGATTGAGGTCCAGAGCAGCACGTCCAC
Source organism: Typopeltis vanoorti (assembly GCF_054136105.1). Classification (NCBI taxonomy): domain Eukaryota; kingdom Metazoa; phylum Arthropoda; class Arachnida; order Uropygi; family Thelyphonidae; genus Typopeltis; species Typopeltis vanoorti. Next base: position 9,616,252 of record NC_143566.1, read on the forward strand.
GATCTGTTGCTGAACTCAGTGCTGCTTTGATGAAGGAATGGAGACAAATTCAATCTGTCTGTCCCACATTGGTGGAAAGCTTCCCTCAAAGGGCGCAGGAAGTGATCAAAGCCAAAGGTGGACATACCTGATATTAGGGTTTGCCTGCTGATATCAATTGTATCTGCAGGCAGAATTGCTAAAGTGTCCATACAATTATTGGTAGATAGTGTATAGTGTATGTATACTGGTAAAATGTTGAAAGTTTATTTTTCACTTGGTTAGACTATAATAAATTTAGTTTAATCCTTTAGGAGATTTTAATGTCCTCAATACCAACTGGTTTTTCTCCTCCAGTTGTACAGATGAAGCAGACAGAGATGCTGAAACATTTGCCATCACCCAAAACCTTACACAAATTGTTCACAATCAGAATACTAGGTGACTCTACCTGCTCTCCAAATATCCTAGATCTCTTTCTCACCAGTGACCTTCCAAATACACAGCGAATGTAGTGGACCCCTAGGTAATTCCACTCACAATCTAGTGCTTAACTCCTCCCCCCATGGAACAATGCTCACACAGCTTCCATACTCTTGTATGGAAGCTCACACACTTCCATACAAGAGTAGTTTGGCATTATAACAGTGCCAAGAGGATCTCCTGACCCTCTTGGCACTTTTTTCACTTCGTTAGACTATAATAAATTTAGTTTAATCCTTTATCCAAGTGTGAGCAAACAAAGTTTGCACCTGAAAATATCTTCAGGACTGAGGTAAGGTAGTACAACACTGGGTAACTCGTAGCAAAGGTGGACCAAGCTACTATCACTCCTATCTCAGTATCTCCCATAATGCAAAACACATCTCCTTGCGGCAGATATGTATAATTCCCTTAATGCATAACATTATACATATACGCAAGGAGATGTGTTTTGCATTATGGGAGATACTGAGATAGGAGTGATGGTGGTAGCTTGGTCCACCTGTGCTATGAGTTTCCTGGTATTGTACTACCTTACCTCAGTCCTGAAGATATTTTCAGGCACAAACTTTGTTTGCTCACACTTGGATAAAGGATTAAACTAAATTTATCATGTATACTGCATGTCTCCCCTGATCTTTTGACAGAAAGACATTAGAAAAATCCTCATTTGTGTTTAAAGTTTGTATACTTCAGAATTATTAACTATTCAAGCTATTATATTCATCTGGAATCAACCCAACAGCATGAAAGCAAGCTTATATCCAACCCATCTCTAGTAAGGTATATGGCATTTGGCTATTAACTTCAGCCCTTCCTTATCCAGATGTTTCCATTTTAACAAGAAAGAGTTAATAAGAATTGTTACCCCCCCCCCCGATTAATCTTCTTCTCTAGTCCTGTAAAGATGGCCATTTGCAGATCACCTTTCTTTGCACCTAGAGTGGCTCACTGCATAATACCTCTAATTTTTAAATAATACTCTGATCTCTAGTGAAGATGGTTTTTCTTGTTTACTAGACAAAATTGAGTTTCAAATTTATTGAACTTCTCATGCACTCTTCCTATCATATGGTCTTCCCATAGTTTTCCCCAAGGATTACAACCTCCAGATATGTTCAAGAGATCCATACACAAATATTAGACACATAATGTCATTCTTCCTGGCTACTTTACTTCATACAACACTCTTATGTTATAGGTTTCATTATTGTGTGGAATTGATATTTATAAAAAAGAAAAAAAGTTAACTTCATATCAAATTGCTTCTTGTATTCCATAATAATATAGAATGCAAGGAGCCAAAATATTTGAACGCTTGCTTGATATTCTGTGTTAAAATTAACTTTTTAATGAATAAATACCATTAAAGTTTTTAATTAACATGTACAATGAACACATAAGCCTAAAAAAATACCAGTATTAACCTTTATTAAGTTTCTCTCATTAAGGCATTTACAGTATTAAAAACATCCTGACAGTCAGCAGATGGTTATAGGAATGGAGAGAAGGTAGAGCATTATAGGAGAATGGTAAAAGAAGTAAAAGAGCATAAGTCGTTTCAGGCATTTGACCCAAAAGGCCATTTTTGACACTAGTGTCATACTATTCATTCTTGAAAAAGAAAAGTCCCAAAAGACTAAATCATGCAGGCAGCTCATGGAACTCAAAAATGAAATGAAATCAATTTATGGCATCACATTGCGTATGCAGATTGAAAAAAAAAAAAAAAATTCTTGGATGACTGGCCAAATGATCAAACCTGGGCAGTGGGTTTGTTATGCATCTTCATAAGCATCTTGTAAATAATGCAAATAAATATCCTCTATGTGCAAAAAACAAAAAAGATTGCTTGAGCTTCTATAAAATGACAGTTTGATTTGTCTGTAACACAATTAAAATTCAGTGGGTGGTATACAACATCTATTTAGGAACTTCTCCTTCAGAGAAGTTCCTAAATAGATGATCTTTTTCCTGCTACGTAATGAAACAAAATCACAAATAAACCTTAATTGGTTAACAACAGGAAAATAAGTAGACACAGAGGAACTAAATATATATGTATAATGTATATGAAGAATTTGCTACCATAAAATTCTTGCTCATCAGTAGTATTGGAATGATTGGAACACACAACTGAAAATTCAGCCATACAACATCAATGATTCCATGAGCAGTCCTCTTTCTCTAATACTGTTAATTATTTTATGGAGTATTTTGAGCAGCATCGCCTCAGTAATATTTTTCTAGGCCAACAGTTTGATCTTGGAAAGACCATGCTCCTACCATAATGAAAATAAATATCGTCTGTGTGCAAAAAAACAAAAAAGACTTCTTGAGCTTCTATAAAATGACAGTTTGATTTGTCCCTAACACAATTAATTGGGCTGCTCCAAATAAGGAATAAGGAGCCATGGACCAAAGGCTGCAGCAGGGGAATGGCTGGCCATTCCTCTGCTGACAGTTTGCCATAAACCCCTATGAACTCAGAGGATCCAAATAGATAAAATGTTACCACGTCCAGGGCAGCTGACGCGACTGCCTCTCGAGCACAGGAAGCAGTTGGGAAATACGCAATGTGGTCAACAAAAAATATTCTTACCTCCTGACTCTCAATATAAGAATGCTTTATAAGACAGGAAAGCAGGGATTAATGGAAAAGGACTTGGAAAAAATCAAATTGGATATAATTGGTCTCACGGAAAAACGAAGGAGCTATAAACAGAAAGTGGAAGATTGTTCTACTTGGGAAGAGATGATAATGTCCACAGAGAAAGAGTTGGCTTGCTAGTGAAAAATACTCTTATAAAATCCATCATAGCTGTTGAGCCACATGGACCAAGAATGATCTCGATTAGAATGAAAGCTAAGGAAGAGGGGATATACATAAAAATAATCCAGATCTATGCACTGGACCATTCACATGATGATTAAGAAATAGATGTCTTCTATCACAAACTACAAGATCACATAAACAAAACTAATAAAAAAGATATCTTAATAGTCATGGGAGATTTCAACTCCAAAATTGGGAAATACTCACCAGATATGAAAGGTGTCATGGGCAAATTCGGAATAGACGAGAGAAATAACAGAGGAGAAAAATTAAAAAATTACTTGAATTCTGCAAACAGAATAATCTATTCATTTCCAACACCCAATTCTACCACAGGCCTTCCCGTAAATATACTTGAACATCACTGGATGGCGTCACCAAAAATTGTATTGACTACATTTTAATAAGAAATAAATAGAAAGCATCAGTCTAGAATGTCAAAGCCCTAAAAAGCCTGATTTTGACTCTGACCATGATGCCCTCTCATCAAAGATTAAATTAAAATTCAAAAATAATATTCCAAAGAGCAACTATAACCTAATAGACATAAGCAAAATAAACAAAGAACATATAAATAAATGATATGAGAATACCATAGAAACAGAACTGCAAAACATACCCTTTGCTAATGTAGAAACTGCATGAACCAGGGAAGAACAATAGTCAAAAACATTGCTATTGAGATTCTAGGCACAGCCATGAAACCAAATGACAATTGGATCACCCTTGAAATCTTAAAACTCCAAGAACAAAAAAGAGAGACTAAAAACATATTAAATCAGAATAATTCCGAAAAGAGCAGACAACACTATAAAAGGCTAAAAAATAAAATCGATAGAATGTGCAAAGAGGCAAAGGAATCATGATTAGAAGAAAAAGTAAAACAATGTGAGGAAGCAAATAAAAAGCATGACACTAAAACTGGTTACAAAATAATAAAAGATCTAACCAAAGAATATAACACCACCACCACCTTAAAAATGAAAGATTCTAATAATATAGAAACCGGCACGATTCAAGATATACAAAAAATATGGAAAGAACACTACCAAACACTATTTCAAAGAAACCAAACATGAGATTCATCAAATAGTGAAGAAAAAGAAAGAGCACCTGCTATCCTAAAAGATAAGCTACTTAAAGCAATAAACCAAATGAAAACATCCCAAACTCCTGGAATTGACCAAAATTCCTACTGAACTCTGGAAACATGGAGGCCAGGCAACCACAAAAGATTTATTGAAACTTTTTAACCAAATCTTATTCTCAGAAGAAATACATAAGGGTTGGAAAACTGGGGTCATAATACCCATCCATAAAAAAGGTGACAAACAAAAATGTGAAAACCATCACCCTATCATTCTTTTAAATCATAGCTACAAGATATTCGTTTGAATTATACAAAAACCGCATGCATAAATTAATGGAAGAAATCGTCAAGGAGGAACAAGCTAGTTTCAGACCCAGAAGATCTATAATTGATCAAATCTTCACACTTAATACTATAGCAGAAATGTGCTGGGAACACAATCTACCACTGTACTGCAGCTTCATTTACCTTAAACAAGCCTTTGATTCCATAGACAGAGACAAACTGATCAACATCCTAAACTCTAAATCAATAGACTCCGAATTGTTGACCTTCATTTCAAACTTTTACAAAGACACAAAAGCACTCGCCAAATTTAATAATATAAAAACAAAAGAATTTAAGATAGAAAAAGGAGTCATGCAGGGCTGCCTGCTTTCACTGCACTTATTCAACATATACCTAGAGGAAATGTTCAAGGAAATCTCCAATGAACTAGGGATAAATATAAATGGAAGAAACAGCAACCACATCAAATATGCTGATGATATAGTAATCCTGGCAGTATCCAAGCTACAATTAGAAAAAACAGTCTATGTTTTAAATGAAGCATGTAAAAACTTTGGAATGAGGATCAACAGCAGTAAGACCAAAATAATGAAAATAGGAAGAGAAACTGAAAACATCTGAATAGTGCTGTAGAACCAAACCCTAGAACAAGTAAAATCCTTTGTCTACTTAGGAAGCACCATTACACACAGTTTAGACAGCACTGAAACAGTAAAACACAGAATTAACATTGGATGGTCAAACATGAATAAACTAAACAAAATATAGAACAATAACGAACTCTTGAAACATCTTAAAATCAAACTATTCAAAGCCATGATCATCCCTACAGCAACATATAGAAGTGAGTCATGATGACTCTAATGCCTAAGAAAAATAAACAAAACACACTGGACTGAACATAAAACCACAGAACAAATAAAGCAGGATCTCAACTACCAGGACAACCTCACAGACATTATTCTTCAGCAACAGCTCTGTTGGTTCGGCCATGTCCAGAGGAATGCCTCCTCACAGACTTCCAAACATCGTGCTAAATGGAAGAACAGGAAAACAGTGTCCATCCACAACACCAAGGAAAAGTTGGCTCATATCTTTAAAAGAAAGAGGCGAATTCCCCAACTTCATTACTGTGTTCAAGAAGACTAGAAGTAGAACCATTTGGAGACAGATTGTACAAAGGGACTCAATCCATCACCAGACAGATGAGAAGAAGAAGAACAGTGTGATATAAGTATCATCGGCATGTCTCTACTAATTGAATTGATTCTACATCACAGCTCCATATGTTTTTTAGAAAGATTAATGATGTCCAGCAAAGGATACAGTTTATTTTGCTATTTTATCTCCTAAACTTCATCATCTAGATGGAATACTTCAATTTACAATCTTTTGTAAAATACCACATATAGGTCATTACTCCTTGCACAGTTTCATCGTCTGTGTCAAAAATCTGACACTTTCAAAAGTGTCGTTTTTGCTCCTGACCTGGTTCATTTAGCTCACTCCCTGTACTGCATTGAGGCTTTATTACATCAAGAAATAACATATTTACCTTTCTGCATTTGTATCTGCCAGTTTCGAGTCTTTTGTCAACAAAACTCCCAGTTGTTAAAGGACTCCATTTTCTTTCTCTCAGTAAGAAGTTAATCATACTTTCGACATAATGGATTAAAATATATCTGTACATATCTCTAAGATTACTTATTCCTTATAATATTCATGTAGCTTTTTTACCTGTTCATGACATGCTTTATTCCTTTTATCAGCCAAGGTCAAGCTTTTCCATTATGGTCTTTCTAAGTGTTTGCTAGATTCTGTGCTCCTGTGGTTTGTCATAATTTGGCTGATCCAGATCTGCCAAAGTTTATCGTAAAGAATTTACACAACTTCCAGGGACAGCCTCTAGGTTTTCCCTCTCACCTTCCACTCAATAATCTACAGTAATCCAGTATAAAATTTCCTCATTAACTTAAATGTCTATCGTATCAACTCTTTTACACATATCTACGAAACTCTCCAATTTACATTCCCTCAGGCTCTTCCCATAACACATTTCAAAACTCTGATATTGTCTTAATCACTTCCTTAGGACCCATATCCCGAGTTTCCATATTAAAACAGTAACTAGGTGACCAAGTTTGAGCACAAATAGCCTATTTGTGTGATTTGACTAATACCTTGTACATTTGCGTAACTACCTACTTATTCCTAGTTGCTGTGTAGTTTTGCAACATCTGCAACTGTATCCTCTAAATTTCACGCCACTGTCAAATCTTGTCCCATCTCCTGAAGCACAGTTACAAGCTTTATATCTCTGCACTGAAAATTGCAACTTTTGGTTGTTTCAAAATTACAGCTGAAACAGCTAAGGTACTGTCAGCTAAGGAAAGCACTAGAGTACTGTCTTTTGTTCTTCTACTTTGTTTTCCTGTTCTGTGGGTGAAAAACCCGAGTTTTTGGGAGAAAACTGCCACTTCTATATTGAGACTGGCTGACTCAGCTTTAAATGAAAGAACTTTTATAAAGGTTCTTTGTGTCCAAGTGCAACAGCTTGCATCTATTAAAACTGCAACCCCGCCCCCCCCATTCATTCATGCAAAATATTTCCTGAAAGGAGTTAACAAAGTATCACTCCTTATAATTCCCTCCAACTTTGGTGATCAACAAGCAACTGAAGATCTATCCAAATGAAATATTATATGATTCATCTGTTGTGAGTTCAGGCATTACTACATTCCCTTAATCTTAACAGGTCTGACTGTTTATCTCTTTTATGGAAAATACAGCTCCTTGACTATGATCATCATAATTCATTTTTAATCATCTACCATTTATCCAACCTTCAAAATTAACAACCCTTCAATTAACTGATTCTTGCTTGTCAGTTGACGTCTAGTACAGCACCATATAATTGACATGGTGATACAATAGTCAATCAATTATTATGGGTGGACTTCAACTATGGGGACATACGCTGCCTAGAAATATAATTAATGGACACCCCCCCATGGACAATGTGCATTGTACCATGTAATGAGCCACGTGTTTGTAGCTGATATAAATGTATGCAGGCTTATCTGTTTGGCAAATAAGTGACAAATTGGGTATTCCAGGTCAATAATCAGTGAGACCATACTGAGATGGAAGTGCATGGAGTACACTGCAAGTGCTACTCACAGTGGGTGACCTACCACACTTGCCGAATGGACTGTAGAGTGCTACGAAGGATAATATGTAAAAACTGCCATTCTTTGGCCAGCATGTTGAATGCGTGTTCTGGGCATAGAGTGGAACATGAATCTGCTCTTTTTTTGTTCATGAAACATGAACAAAAACATTCAGAACCAAGGCTCACAGCATGAACACAGTATGCAAATCCCATATTACCCAAACCAACATGTATCATGTACAGTGGGACATGGAAGCTTGAAAAGCTGAGTCATGGAGTGATGAATCATGCTACACCCTCTACCAAGCAGATGGATGGGTGTGGGTGTAGCAGATGCCCGGTGAACATCTTATTAGAGCATATAGCCCCAACTATGAAATTCGGAGGTGGTGGTGGTGTGATGGTATGGTACTGGTTTGGCCTCAGACCCCTGTTTGTAGTGCCACGAATATTGAACTCTGTGAGGTATCTCAACATCTTGAACAATGCAATTCTCCTACTTTGTAGTATTTCTATGGAACTGCCCATTGTCTCTTTCTTCAAGACAATGCACTGTGTCATAAGGCTGCAGCTGTAACTACATGGTTTGTGGACATGAACATCACCACACGTGGCTGGCCTCCACAGAGCCCTGATCTCAACCCTATTGAACATCTGTGAGATGAACTGGAACATTGGGTGAGGTCAAGGGACATCCCCTCCCCCACACACAACAGTCCAGGACTTCATTACATACCTATAGGAAGAATGGTCCAAAATTCCCACTGATCAGTATAACTGCATGGTTTACAGTTTTATATAGTTTATAGTTTTATAGTATGCTTGTGGAAAGTGTGCTCCTTAGGATTTCTGCAGTCATCTCAGCGAAAGGAGGTCCTACATCTTAAGGTGAGTGCTATGGCTGTTTGTTCCTCATACTATGGTGTCAACTGACTTTTTTCCAAGCAGTGTAGATTGGAGGGAGGAAAGGGGACACGGCAAGAAGGAAGTGAAATTTATACAGTGTCTAAGGGATAATTACCTGAAACAGCATGTCATGGAGAGGACCAGGGGTTTGAGAGTGTTGGATATGGTAACAGCATCAGAAGATGTATCCTTTATAATCCATGATGTATCCTTTATCCATTTGGATGAAGAGTTTAGAGGTTCATGAAAATGAGGTTGAAGAGCTGTTGCATAACCTGGATAAGAATTTGTCTATAGGGATGGATGGAATATCAACCTGTTTGCTAAAGATGTTCAGCCGAATTAGCTACGCCTTTCAGATGTTCATAGAACTTGAGTCTCAGCTCAGGAATGGAAGGAAAGTATGATAGTTCCATTGTACAAGGGTGGTGCAAAAACTGATGTCTAACTACCGACCTATCAGTATGTCTGGTGTGGTAGTGAAGATTTTAGAGAAGTTGGTAAGAACTCGCATACAGAAATGGGTAAACAAACATGCTATACTCTACAAGGAACAGCATGGGTTTACTAAAGGAAGGTCATGTTTTAGCAGTTTGCTCATATCTTATAACAATGTTACGGCCAAGTTGAATAAAGGGAATGGATACACTATGATAATGTTGGATTTTTCTAATGCATTTGATAGGATACCACACGAAAGGCTGTTGTATGAACTGGAGAATATGAGATTGGAATATAAACTCTTGACTTGGATCAGGGGATGGTTTATAGACAGATATCAAAAAGTGGTATACAGTGGGTGTGAATCTGCCAGATTTAAGGTGACCAGTGGTGTACCTCAGGGTTCAGTTCTTGGGCCATCATTGTTTAATCTATGCATTAATGACACCAGGAAGGGTCTAACATCAGATGTGCAATTGCTTGTCGATGATGCGAAGATAGGCAGGGCAATCAGGGATGCTACTGATATTCAGCACTTACAAAATGATTTGAATAGAGTGGAAATTTGGGCAAACAAAAATTGCTATCAGTTTAATGTTAGTAAGTGTAAAGTTATGCACTTTGGTGTGATTAGAGTTCCAGCAGCATATTATATTAGCAGGGTTATGCTACAAGAAACTGAAGAGGCATGGGATATTGGTGGATAGGAATTGAAAGTTCAAAGGTCACATAGCAAAAGTTGCAAATACAACTCGGAGGATAATTGCGATTTTGAAGTGAACCTTGACATAAGGTTCACTTCGACGTAAGGATGAGAAAGTCATTTTGTCTCTTTATAAGACCTTGATAAGACCACACCTAGATTATTATGCACAGATTTTGTCTCCCAGGTTCCAAGGGGATAAAAGAGCATTACAAAGATTATATATCTGGAGTATGGGATTTAGATTATGAGGGCAGATTGCAAGTATGTGGATCGCAGACTCTGGTTAACAGGAGAAAGAGGGGTAATATGATAGAGGTCTATAAACTTTTAAATGGGTGTTATAGGATATCAACGATGAAATTTTTCATTATATGGAAGATGGGAAGAGAACATGGGAGCATCAATGGAAGTTAAGTTTGTTCACAGGCAAGAAAGAAATAAGAGCTAAGTTTTTTTCTCAGAGAACACTGAGTGAGTGGAATAGTTTGCCTTAAGGGATAGTAAGTGCATTTAGTGTGAATGAATTTAAGGGAAGGTATGACAGCTGGTTTGGGTGATTTATAGCCTCCCTCGATGAGTCCTTGACTCCCTGGAGGTCTCAGATAATAATAATAACCAAGGCAGACGACATTCTGCCTCCAGTTGTGGAAAGTGACAGCGAGTTCTTGTTCTGGGAGGTTGCTAAACATGTGGAATTATCTGTCAAGAAAGCGTTTGTTGAATTATAAAGTTAGTAATTGAATGACTCAGGAGGTAGCTTGGAGTAGTGCCATGGCTTTAAGAAGCTACAAAGCAAGAATGTCAGTGGTGCATGGAAAGGTGTTATGGATTATTTGAGAGAAGCGGTATCAGACTTGCATACTCATGGTCTGGAGGATAAAAAGTGAGGGTTAAGTGGATGAGTAGAAATATAAGCAAGAGCTGCAAGAAAAGAGAACATAGTGGAGGGAATATAAAGAAAAAGGTGATCAGCATACTCACGAGCAGTACAAAGTGCAGGTAAGAAGGGTGACTAGTATATAAGAAAGGCCAAATCATTTTATGAGAGAAAATTAGCTAAGCAGGCCTAAGTAAATCCAAAAAATGTTTTTTCATTATGTAGCAAGAGAAAAATTGATTATGGAAGGCTGACTGTAATTAGTGCTGATGATAGGAAGGTGACAGAAGTATAAGAAATAGTTGAGCTACTAAGTGATCACTTTCCAAGAGTGTATCATCCAGGAGCAAATTTTGTAGTTGCTGATGTGACAGAGGTTGATGTGAAAATTGACCGCCTCATGATATTCCAGTTCAAGAGATTGGCTTATAATTGAAATCACTCATCAATTGAAATTATGAGCCAATCAAGAGATTGGCTTATAATTTCAAGTAAAATTTCACATGGGGAATTGGATAATGTGATATATGGATATGGTCCCAAAGAAGGTTCTACTAAGGAAGAAGTGAGTTTTTCGTCATTAGAGAAGGCAGCTGACATGAAAAAAAAGCTGACTCTTGTTGGAGTTGTAAACAGCAAAACAGGAATTGAATATCAGGTGTATAAAAATGTTTTGAGAAAATATGGAGAAAAGAGTAAAGCACATAATAATGGTATGCACCTGCTTGCTTTCTGTTCAGGTCATCAGGTCACATAACGGGAAGATACAAGGAATAAAGAAATCTTATTGCCTATGTTATTGCTGGTGATATCTTCATACTGATTATAATACACGAATATACAGGGAATATGAAATAGGAAGTGATTACTGCTTAGTTTTAAGCAGGACAAAAATGAATATCAATATTCATTTTTGTTGTATTCATTTGAAAGAAAATATTAAGTTTCAAAAAAAAAAAAAGAATCTAAGTCTAGTAGCTTTCGGAGGTCCACTGTAAACTCAGATTATTTGGGATTCATTGGCAAATTATGAAGAAAAGACTGACTGATTTAGCTAGGGAGACATACAATAAAGTAGTTTGCAAGGATATGTTCAGCAAATTTTTTTCGGTTGGTCAGAAAGTAAATTATATTTGACAAGAAATCATATTCTTCTTTTTAGCAAAGCATGAGCAAACATAAGCTTGATAGTCATCTTCATGACTAGGCTTCCTTTTATATAGATGCTCTTGATTTGCATCAAAATCGAATTGTGTCAGTATCCTATAATGCTCCCCCCCCCTTTTCAGATGGGTATGTTGTCATGAATTATGGCAACAGTCACTACCCATATGAGGCATTTACTGAGATGAGAAATTGTAGGGGGTACAAGAGAGAGAGGGCCTCAGCTTCTTTATATCATCATGTAAAGTAGGAGGAAAAAAAAAGTATCCATCATCTGCCTTTTTTTTTTCTATTTTTCACTATCATGCATCTGAATGACCAAAGGACTAACAGGGACCAAAATTATTATTATTATTATTCGTGACACCTCCAAGGAGTCCGAAGACTCATCGCAGGAGGACACCAACAACTGTCTCAGCCACTACGCTGAACCTCTACTACGAATCATCTCCATCAACGCCATCTACTGCCCACCACCACAACTAGTATTATTTGTCTGTATGCAGGAGAAAAAACCCTGCCTACCTCCATATGAGATCGGCTAACTCACCTTCGATTGAAATCTTCCAGATAAAGATTCCTCCCGTCGCGACGAGAATCGAACTTAGGCCTATTCCAATCGAAAGGCGCACTGTACCGTTGTTCTTCCAATTGTGCTACGGAGGCGCTTAAAAAAATAAAAGTGTTCATAATTCTACTACCAAGGACTACAGTAGGCTTCCAATTGAGGTGGACTTCCTCTCCTAGATCCTCGATGTCAAAATCTAGGAAAAATTAGTATCCAGGTGGCAGTTAATTCTAATTTAACTGCTTTAGGCCTTCAGTGCCTCCAGTCATCCCTACAATTGACCATAAGAGAATGGAACAGACGGTTTGAGAAACCTCTCACAATAAGAACAGAGAATTTTATCTCTCTATGATGAATATTGCTAAAAGTGGATGGTCTGTACCACCTTGCCAAAATTTTGGCGTGTCCACTGAAAATCTCTTGAATTTTACTGTTCTTAATCACTTAAGCAATTGACAACGTATATAAGAATATAAATTAAATTACACTTTAATAAATATTTCCGATATTTCAGCAACGTCACGTTGCCATCTTCAAAAGGAAAGGCACGTGCACGTAGGCACTACAACACAATAACTGCGAATCTTCTCAGTAACTGAGAATAAATATTCTCAGGCACGTGCCTTTTTTGTAAGTTCCTTTTGAAGATAGCAACGTGACATTGCCGAAATATCGGAATTATTAAAGTGTAATTTAATTTATATTCTTATATACGTTGTCAATTCCTTAAGTGATTTAGTAATGCATAACCAACATATAAGTTTGTCTACGAGAATTTACTGTTCTTATTTGATTTATTATTATTATTATTATTAATTGACACCTCCAGGGAGTCCAGAGACTCATTGAAAGAGGGCACCTGCTCTACAACTCTTCATCTCCACCACTCAAATCCTCCAACTATAGCGAATTGCATCTATACCAACGCCATCTACTGTCCACCACCACCACCACCACTAGTATTTTCACACTCAATCATAATTTCCTATCATTACAGGTATTACTGTGCTAATTTGTAAAATCTTGCAATAATTTGTCTCGGGTTCCCAGATCTTTAACTACAAATAAATACTTCCTCCTTCCCTATGGCATGAAGAAAAATATCTTACTGGTCCTTATTATCTTTTAGAACAAACCTTAGTCACTTGTCTCTTCTCTTCACATCCTGGAATATCAATTCCTATTGTTTCTCAAAATTTACACTACTGTTGAGAGAATTTATATTATCTCAGAAAAAAAGAAAAAAAAGAGAGAGAAAATTCATATAGTGCAGATGAAATATAAACAGATATAAGCTGCACTACCAGTGATCTTATAGTAATCTCAAATGAGATTACTAGCAGATAAATTTTACAATCTTAGGAATGCTTACTTGAATAATCTTAGTAGGGGGGAAGTGGAACTACCATTTCAGCAAAATAAATTTCAAAATATCAAAAATAATAAGTATGCATAAAAAATCTGAGTGCTTATATGCTGAAATTCTATACAACCATCAGTAGGAGATAAATATATGGAGATGCCGAGAGTTTAAATAAATTCATATACAAATAACAGAATGGTGTATCATCTATTATTAAAATACTCTGGGTGCAGAGTATTTTAATATTGTTATAATAATATAACAAGAAATAATATTGTTAATTTAATCTTTTATTCAAGTTTGGGTAAATGAGTTTGCGCAAGAAGTATCTACAAGACTAGGCTATATGAAAAGGGGAGGAGTACTGTGCACTTAGGAATACTGAAGCAATTGATGTGAAGTTAACAACCTCTGCATACAAGTATCTTGATTCATGTCAATGAAACCAGCAACCAGTCTTTTTTGGAAGCGAAAGCCTTCCAAGACTTTTCTGACCAAATTGGAGAAATCTCAGCCTGGTTATAAAGTTGCAAAGTCAAATGAAATTACTGCTAGCAATATGCAAGCCATTTGGAAGCACATTCTTCCACATTGTGAAAATGATTTTAGAGGCTTTTCAAATGAAATGGACAATCTTTATAGGAAATTTCCAACATTGGACGTGAATTGGGTTTTGATGAGATTGACAATGATAATGTCCAATTGTATTAAAAACAACATTGATATGAAATGGAGGTAGCTGAATAAATTTACATGAAATAAAAGAGAAATTAACCAAAGCACTAATCTTGCAGTATACAATATGGCATTTAAACCAATTTTAAAGTATGGCTTTGAGAATTTGGTTAAAAATAAAATACTGTAAATAAAACTGCATATATGATTTTGAGAAAAATTCGGGAGTGAACAGATGATATCGGTGGTAGAATCACATCAGAAATAAGGATATTACATATTTAACATTGTTAGCATTCAATAACGTGTGAGCATAATTAATTGAAAGTGTTATGATCACTTAAGTAGAATGGGAGAAAAAAGGTTAGCAAACCAGGTGTTTGATGCCAAGATGGCAGGAAAAGACCCAGAGGAAGACTGAGATCTAGGTGGATTGATGCAAGATTGAAATACAATTTTAGATATAGATACTCTAAAATATAGTGTCTATATCTAAACTCTGTTCATATTTTGATTCTGAATGTTTTAGTAGCAATTGCGTCTAAGGAAAATACTGATCTTTGGGATTCATCTTCACTTCTTATGATTATTTCATCTGCATATATTAAGTGTAGTTTCACAACCCAATTTAAATGTTGGTTCATTTTTCTTCCATTTGTTTATTGTTTTGTTTTATATAGATAGATAGATATTAAATAAAAGAATGGTAACGTTGGATATCCTTGACAAATTCCCTATTCATTTCCATTTGGCAAGTTCCTCATTGGTTTGGTGGTAAAGCTTATATGTTAGCTATTCATAACTAGTTTTTTAAGGAAATTATAGCACAGACAAATATTAATTAATACAAATTTAATATTTCAGCAAGTCAAATTGCTAGCATCAGAGAACACAATATGATATATGTGCATGCAGGCACTACTATGTCTTCAACCATCCGTCCCTCAGGATGGGTAGATCCTCTGATTACAGTCATGACGAATTAATGCAGCCAGCATGTCACTCCTCTGCTGCATCCGGTAACAGCAAGTCTTTTTTTGGCTGTAGATCTGTGTACACAGCACCAGTTTGCCTGTTCTGAGGCACGAAAACCAGAGTTTCCTGGAAAAAAAAAAAAAAATTCTCCACCAATGCATGAGACTGGCTAACTCACCATTTGATTGAAAAGACCTGATAAAGGTTCCTTACATTATAGATAGGATTCGAACCGAAGTCTTTCCAATCAAAGCGCTCATCTACACTAACTGAGCTACAGAGGCATTACACTGTGTGATAAGGCTGAAGCATGATAACTAAAAATAAGAATCAAGTCATACATAGTGTTCTATAATGAACTAAAATGGATGTTCTTGGCCATTAAGCTGAAGTATGGAGGATAAGAATTTACCAATTTGGGACAGCTTCGCACAACCAAGTTTGTTGAGGTTTGGGTAGGTTTTTTAAGGCAAAAGCAGATTCAAGGAATAGTCTCTCATGTTTACGTTTGCTGCAGTGGAGCAGAGTGGCCTTCTTCTAGCATATCTTGTGGGCAGGTGCATGGTCAGTGAGTTCTGAGTAGCTGTAGTGGTGGAAATGAATGTAGTCCTTACGTTTAACAATTCCGAAGTTGGGCTTTCCTGCCTGTTTGGCCATAAATGGTTGTAAGATTGTGTTTTTTAAGGCATTTATCTAGTTTTTAGTTAAATGACTTAAAAAATGTTTTTTCAGATGTGCCCCAGATATATGAAATAGTGACAGCTTGGTGTAGCCTGTAATGGAGGGGAATTAGTTTTTTTTTTTTTTTGAACATGGTGAGAATTGTAGCCATTGGCTAAGAAGATTTTGTGAATGTGATCAAGTTCAGTGGAGAGAGAACTATTATTTGTACTAATTATGTGCCAGCATGCACATACATTGTATTGTGTTCCATGATGATGGTAATTTGACTTTGTTGAAATACTAGAAATATTAAATGCTCACCGCTCTTTTAATTTGCTTAAAATAACTACAGTTAATAATTAAAAATCGTTAAATCAAGAATTGCTACAATTAATTATAACTGTCTCAAAGAATTCAGGAAAAAAAGCTTTTGATAAGAGCAATAGTGCTCTAGATAATAAATGCCTTAATCTATTAAATCGATCAAAAAAGATCACTAACAAATTACCATTCTTGTAGACAGGCTTATACGTTGGTTATGCATTTCTAAATAACTTAGGGAATTGAAACAACGTAGATCCGAATGGTCTTGCAGACCATGCTCTGGATACTCGCCACAGAATACGGTGGAAGAAAGCAACAATAATACACCGGAGCAAATATAAATTCGAAAGATTATTTATGGAATCAGCCTCTGCCCTAAGAAACTCTCCAAACCTCAACAAATTTGGTTGTATGCGACTGCCCCAAATTTGGGAGGCATACATCAGCAGACCTTCAGCCCAACGGCCAAGAACGCCTACTTAGCCCTCCAGAGGGCACCATCAGGACTTCTAGGAGAACGATAGCTTCAAATCTTCATTCTCAGTTACTGTATTGTTATTGCCTTGTGTGCACCTGCCTTTTTGTAAGTTCCTTTAGAAAATAGCAATGTGACATTGCCGAAATATCGGAAATATCTATTAAAATATTAAAATATAATTTAATTTATATTCGGATCTACGTTGTTTCAATTCCCTAAGTTATTTAGAAATAACAAATTACCAACAGAAAAATGGGTAGTCAATTTATCTAACCGTTCACTAACAACAGATGAATTAAATGTCCTAGCAAGAGGCCATAAATTTGCGATGTCACCAAAATGTTTCCCATATTTAGACTTCATACATAATATAGAAAGAAATGTCAACCATCTCTCCAGTATTGAAGCTAACAGACTTCATTTTGAGGTAGCTAAAGTGATCTACAATGCCAAACCTTCGGAATTAAATATCCCACCATCAGAATTGAAAGCTATTATATCTTTAAAATGTAATAAAAACATAATCATTACCAGAGCCGATAAAGGAAATATCACTGTGGTTCTTGATACAAATTCATATGACCGAAAAATGAATTTACTTCCTCGAGATCGTAATACTTACGCCAAATTGAATTATGATCATACAAAACATCAACTCAGAAAATTAAATAAGCTACTTAATGAAACTTCCTCCTTAGATGAAGAAACAATCAAAAAACTTAAAACATACCATGACAGACCTCCTAGAATTTATGCCTTACCTAAGCTACACAAAACTAATGTTCCACTCAGACCCGTCATAGACTGTATCAGCAGTTCAACTTACAAGTTATCAAGATTCTTATCTACCCTTCTCTGTCCTCACATAGGCCACTTAGTCTCTTCAATCAAAAATTCTACAGAGTTTCACACAAAAATTAAAGACATTCAACTTTCAAAAACTGACTTGTTAATCAGCTTCGACATTGTCTCCCTCTTCACGAACATTCTGAGTCTATTAGAGAGCAAAAGGAAAGGGTGAAAGAAATGATTGTTGTGGCAGGTACGAATGATTTGAAAGGAGATAAAATGGAAATGATAGAAGACCTGAATGAATTGTTTGAGGTAGCAAAAGAAAAGAGTGAGAGAGTTAGAATGATTAGTCTTTTGCCACAGTATGACAGTGAAATGTTTAAAAGGAGGGCCATAATTGCGAATGACTTTATGCGTGGGTTATGTATGACGAGTGGTGAGGAATTTGTGGACGTGTGGAGTGAGTTTGATGGGCGAAAGGATCTATATAAGATGGATGGCTTGCATTTGAATGGTTATGGTGTAAGAAGACTTGAGAAAGTGTTGCTGAATGTAGTGGATGTGCAAATTCAGGGAAACTAGATTTGTTAAAGGGGGGAGTAAATATACAGTCCTTAGGGAGGCAGTTGAATGTAAGAATGAATATAATATGCTAGAGCAAATAAGGACAACAAACCAGAGTGGGATAGTTAATATAAGGCATCAAGGTAGGGTTGGGGCTAATGGGGGTCTTAAATTCATGTACACTAATACTAGGAGTATTAGGAACAAGAAGGAAGAGTTTTTGGCCATGGTTGGCACTTCCAGACAACAGGTTATTGATATTAGTGAAACATGGCTGACTGTAGATGATATAGCTAGTGGGATTGAATGTGATGGGTATAGTGTGTTCAGGAATGACAGAGAGAATAAAATGGGGGGAGGAGTATTGTTGATGATAGCTAATGAGCTACAGCCAAGGAGAATAGAAGTTGAATTGCAGGATAGAGAAAAGAGCACATTTGAGGCCATTTGGTGTGAGATTGTGGCTAGCAGAACTAAATATACAATTGGGTGCTGCTATAGACCAGGTGATGGAAAAGATGGTGGTGACAGTATGCACAAGAAAATAGAAGAAATGGGTGGAAGGAGGGTGATTATTATGGGAGATTTCAACTATGGTCGCATTGATTGGAGTGAGGAGAGGACACACGGAAGGAAGGAACTGGATTTTATGCAGTTATTAAGGGATAACTATCTGCGACAGCATGTAATGGAAAATACTAGTGGTCAGAGAGTGCTTGACCTAGTAATTACATCTGAGGATTTGGCTGTAACAAATATGACCACATTGCCACCAATCGGTGAGAGTGATCATAGGGTCTTGACTTGGGAGTTGGCTAAAGATGTAGAATTTTCAATTAAGACAGGGTACATGTGGAATTATCGGGCTGGAAAGTATGACAAGCTTAGGAGTTTGATTGGCTCAGTGCCATGGCATGTACAACTGCAAGGACTAGAAGTTGATAGTGCATGGGAGGTAGTTAAGAAGTGCTTGCATGAAGCAATGGCTGACTGTATACCTAGAGTCCGAATAATAAATCAAGTAGGGGTTAAATGGATGAATAACACCATTAAGCTTGAGCTGCAAAAAAAGAAACAACTATGGAGGGAATTTAAGGAGAAAGGTGACCGGCAGGCACATGAATGGTATAAAGCGCAGGCCAGAAGGGTGATGAGTGTGGTAAGAAAAGCAAAAAAGGATTACGAAAGAACATTGGCCATGCAGGCTAAAGAGAATCCTAAACAGTTTTTTAGATATGTAGCAAGTAAAAGGAAAAATGTACATGGCAGAATGATTTTAAAGAATGCCGATGGTAGGGAGGTAACTGAATCAGTTGAGATAGCTGAGTTACTGAGTGAGCACTTTGCAAGAATATATCATCCAGGTGGTGACATTGCAGAAACGAATAAACCAGTAGATTATACGGGAATTGTGGTTAATGAAGTGGAGGTGAGTAGTCTATTGCATAACCTCAATGTCAATACATCTGTGGGATTGGATGGTATACCAGCTCGTGTAGTACGAGAAGCAGCTAAAGAATTGTCAGTACCCTTGACCATTTTGTTTAATTTGAGTCTCGGGTCTGGGTTAGTCCCGAGCAGGTGGAAGGAGGGGAAAATAGTTCCACTGCATAAAGGTGGTTCCAAGACTGCTGTTGTAAATTACCGACCGATTAGCATATCAGGAATCATTGTCAAGGTCTTAGAGAAATTAGTCAAGAAAAGAATACAGGATTGGATAGATGAAAATGGGTTATTGTATGGGGGACAACATGGTTTTGTGAAGGGTAGATCATGCCTCAGTAACTTGCTCACGTTTTATAACACAGTGACGGCTGAACTGGATAGGGGTAATGGGTTTACAGTGTTACTACTGAACCTTGCCAAGGCCTTTGACAGGATACCACATGGAACCCTAATCAGTAAACTCGAGCAGATGGGGATAGATATAGGGTTGGTAAGATGGATAGGAGGGTGGTTGAAGGAGAGATACCAGAGAGTGGTTTATTCAGGAGTGGAGTCAAAAAGACGTCTTGTGACTAGTGGAGTGCTGCAGGGCTCTGTTCTTGGACCACTGCTTTTCAATTTGTTCATCAATGATATTGGAAAGGATTTGAGAGGAAGTGTTCACTTGTTTGCTGATGATGCAAAATTGGGTAGAGCAATTGTGAGTGCACAGGATGTCAAAATTTTACAGAATGATTTGGATAGTTTGGAGGACTGGGCTAGGAAAAATGGATGTCAATTTAATGTGGCAAAGTGTAAGGTTATGCACTTTGGGGTGAAAAGAACAGCAGCAGTATATCGCATTGGTGGAACCGTACTCCAGGAGATTGATGAGGCCAGGGATTTGGGAGTGCTGGTGGATAGGGAGTTGAAGTTTAGGGGGCACATTGCAAAAGTGACTAAAACAGCTCACCAAATCACTTGGCTTATGAAAAATACTTTAACATGCAGAGACAAACAAGTTGTTGTTCCTCTGTATCGAGCCTTGATAAGACCCCATCTGGACTTCTGTGTCCAGTTATGGGCACTAGGGTTTCTTTGTGATGGGGAGGAAGTGGAGAGGGTCCAGAGACGAGTGACCAAGATGTTAACAGGTCTGTGGAATGAACCTTATGAGAATAGGTTGAGAATTTGTGGGTTGCAGGAATTGGACGATAGGCGAATGAGGGATGATATGATTGAGACATTCAAATTACTGAAGGGTTTTTATAAGATTGATCCAGAAGATATTTTTGAAAATATGACTGGTGGTGGGAGGACTAGGGGCCATGCATGGAAGCTGGGCAAGAGCGTGGTTGACAAGGGTGTTAGAGCTAGGTTTTTACTTGGAGAGTGGTGAATGAGTGGAATAAGCTTCCAGAGTCTGTTGTGGGTGCTACGACCGTGAATGAGTTCAAGCAAGATATGATAGATACTGTGTGAATGTTGAATAGTTGTTCCAGACATGATGTTAGGGCCTCCCTCGATGAGTCTGTCGACTCCTTGGAGTTTCCCGGAACAATAATAATAATAATAATAATTCCCCATAAAGAAATAATAGAATTACTAACTCAAAAAATTTCCATCTGATATAGTTGAATCGTTCAAGTTTGTTGTTGCATCAGGTTACTTCACCTGGAAAGGTCAAATTTACAAGCAAGAAGAAGGAACAGCAATGGGATCTCCTTTATCACCAAACCTAGCAAACTTGTTTCTAGAACACCTTGAAGAAAAAATATTCACTTTTGAACCCAAACCAAAAATTTGGTTAAGATATGTCGACGACGTATTTGCAGTCTGGGATCATTCCGAACATGAATTACAACTGTTTCTAGATAAAATTAACCTTCTTCATCATCGCATCAACTTTACTTTAGAAAAAGAATCTCCACAGGGTATCTCCTTTTTGGATTTACACATTCAAAGAAAAGAAGATGGTTCTATCATTACGTCTGTCTTTCGCAAGCCTACATTCACAATTCTTCTGCTCATCATCCATCTTAGAAATCTGGCATTATTAAATCACTAGTTTCCTGAGCACACAAATTCTGCTCCTCTGAAGAATCTCTAAACCAAGAATTAGAAATAATCAAAAATACAGTTATCCTAAATGGTTATAATCCTAAAACAACTCAAAAAAATCATCAGTCACTTTTCCACACATCAAACAAGACAAGAAGTCCATAGGATTCCCATACCTTACGTCAAAGGTATCTCCGAGCGTCTTTCTAAAATTATGAAGAAATACAATTTTGCCACTACTTACAAACCTATCAACCAAATTTACAACATGTTACCTTCTCCTAAGGACAAACTCTCACCTTTGATGTTGCCTGGCGTTTATGAGATTCCATGCTCATGCAAATTGTCTTACTTTGGACTTTTTTTACTTCTGTAACACGTTACACACGTTTAATGAGATTCTATTGTAATCATGCACCCTAACTGTATGTTATTCCTGTTATTGTTTAAACTACTGTACTGATGATGTCCTAAGATACTTAGGATGAAATATTTCCAAGTAAATAATTTTCACTGTGGTTAATACGTGTGTTTCTTTTAATTATGATCTCACCACAGGGTTCATTATTTAAAAAAAAAAACCCTACAGTTAAGTTCCGAATTGGTTCTTACAACTGTTTTTGATATGTTAACTGTGGGCAGCTGATCTGGAATGCTTCATGTCTTGAGTATGATCTGTAGTTTATACTTCATTACTTCAAAAACTTTCCAGTAGTCTACAAATGCTGTTGACCACTAGAATTTTGAATGTAAAAGGTCAATCGCCCTTTTTTGTTCTACGTGATTTGAGTTTCTAAGAATTATTATTTTTTTAATATTTATTTATTTCTCCTCTATGTTTATACACACTCATGTTCATAGAAACCCCCATCAGCTGCTGTAAGCATATTTTTTTGGTAATTAAATTTGAATGCCTATTTGAAAAGGGATAATAACACAATAAATGTTACAAATAATGAGGAAAGTAATATAGCATTTTTATTTTTAATTAATATTTAGCTCTTTTTAGTATATAAGATGTGATATAATTAAGAAATTAATACAACAAACTTGCAAATATTTTAAAATGGAGTGGACAGTGATATTTTCATTGGAAAAAAAAATACTGGTCTCAAAATTTAGTTCAACTACACAGTTTTACTAACATTCAAAGCTAAAAATTCGCTTTTTATTGTTTAGTACTTCATAGGTCCTCTTCTTGCATTTATTACAGCTTGCCATTGACAACATCAATTCCTGATGGATGCAACTGTTAATTCATGGTTCCATACTCTTATAATGGCTTCTTGGAGCTTCTGAAGTGTTTTTGGCTTCTTCTTTGTATTTCAGTCTCCATTTGGTACCACAAATTCTCAATGGGGGTTGAGACCTGGGCTGTTTCTGGCCAAGGTAGTCACTGAATCGAGTGTTCATTGAGCCACTTATTAACCTGTAACAAAAACTAAAGCTTTTTTTAAGTACTAAACTCAATTCATATGGTATATTTGGGTTATAATAGCATTACTTGCACTTTTAGCCCTACGATAAGGGGGAGAGTCATCCTGAAAGATGCAGTTTATCGTTACGGTAAAGTGGTCTCTGATAGTAGGCAGCAATTCTAAAATTTTCTGGTAAATTTGTGCATTCACTAAGCCTTTTGTGAAATGCAAGTGATCAACACCATGATATGGCATGCAGTCCTAGGTTATCTGACTGTTGACACCAGACAGTCAGGGGAAAACAATCAGAAATCAGAAAAAAAGTTTAACCTTTTTCTCGTCAGAAAAAATTACTTTTTTTTCCACTGATCAGGGATCCATTTGGCATGCTCTTTGCACTAATTTAACCAAGCCAATCTCATTTTTTGATTAGCAAGGACTTCTTTTTATGGTGCCTAGCTATGAGTCCCTGTCGAATGAGTCTTCTCTTGACAGTTACAGTACTTGCCACAATTCCTGTCTGTTCTTCTCAATCCCGTTTCAGTTCTCCAAACGATGCACAGCGATTTTTGAGGCAGAGCCACTTTAGAACTCGATCTTGGCATGGTGCAGAGAGTGGCTTTCTTGCTGTCCCTTTCAGCAGAGCTGGTTTCCTTCACTTTTGACAGCAGCCATAGCATAGTAAATTGACTATAGGACACCCTTTTAGCTATTGCATGAGAATAGTCTTCTCTACTCAAAGCTTGAATTACATTTTTTCTGTGAGGTGTCAATTGCATGTAACTAGCCATAGCAATCTCAGCAAGAAAATGTGAAAACTAGTGTAACGTATAGCATAAAAAATTCTGATGCAATAGCAGCAACTATTACATTATACCTGTGGGAATGATAAACAATGCAAATAACCATTTAACTACTAAAAACTATTTATGTAATGATAATGGCCATATTCCAATGTTTTTCTTTGCTGCCATATGTTTGATGAATATCATGCCAGTGTATTTAATAAGTTCTATATTTATTCCATCTTCCCGAAGGGATTTTCCTGATTTAATTTGAGGTATCAATTGTTGGATTTCTTTTTTTTTTGTGTGTGTGTGTGTGTACTTTTTGTAAGAAAGACCTGGCTTGTAAGTGTCAGAACTCAAGTCAGGGCTTCCTTAGAAAGTTATTTTTTCAATAAGTTCTTCAAGAAGTAGGATATAGGTTCACAAACTTTCTCGGTTCATAGTGTCCTTAATATCTCAGTAAGAAATGCCCAGTGGTCTGCTTCCCAATGGTTCTGCTTATTAAGCAGTTAGGTCTAAATTACTTAAAAGTATTTGTCCTAAAAATTAGCCATTTGAAAAAATAATGTACATAAATTGAGTGGGTGTTGCAGCACAGTCTGGCTTAAGGTTTAGTGTCTGTAGTGTAAATTGGAATATAAGTTCCACTGTTAATGGAATTAGCATTGTCTAGCCATAATTCAAACAGAAGAGGAAAAAAATCTTTGATTCCGTATAAAGATGTGCATAGTAGATTTCTTGAGGAACTTGGCTTGTTTTAACTGTCGTGTCTTATTTTACTTAATTTGCATAATAATCTTTGTGTTCTGATTCCTCAAAAATATGCTGTAAGGAACGTTAACCCAATTGGATCCAGATGATTTCAGTCAACATCATTGTAAAACAATTGCTGACTCGAAATAATTTCTTCAAATTTGTTGAGAGTAGTCAAGCATATCAGTTGTTTAAGGAATTGTTTCATTTCCTGATAACAACAGCTCATGTACAGTGCACGATTAAAGTGACTTATTTGGAATTTATTAATTCACTCGACACTGGTAATGTTATCTTACCAGGAGGCCTGTTAGAACTGTTTATTTACTAGAGATAAATGTGAAAAGCTTTTTTTGTTGTGTTGCACTGGATTGAGTAGAGAAAAAATTGCTTTATTTTCATTAATATTCTTACAAAAAGCAAACAATACTATAACCATCAGAAGTGATGCATCTTGTTTTTATGCCATTAATTATCATACCCAGAAAGTCTGGGCATCATATTTTATTTTTTTTTAAGATAAAAAGGTAAATAATTTGGTACTTTGCAAATTATAATAGCAATTTGTAATACCGTAATCATGTCAACAGCATTCTGATTCACCACATAATTGTACCTTCCGTTATCAGAAATCACGTATCTGATTGACAAATTGCTTTTTCTATGATCAGATAAATGGTAGAATATATTTTGTTTGAGTTATCTGAATTTTAATCCTTTTTCAACATTTATTATTGTAAATTATTAAAATTCTAGGTGTTTCTTGTGGTGTTCACTTTATGCACTTTTTTTTTTATCTTTCGTGAATTTATTTGGTTGATAATGAAACATCCTTGCTTATAACTGATATGGATAGAAGGGAACCTTTTTTTTTGTTGCTTTTCTTTTCTTGTCATGATACATGATATTTTTGTAATAGTCATTGCAATATTAATATAATTTTGCATTAATAGATCTATAACTGAACTCTTGCAATCCAGTATCAAAATTGCTAGAGTGAGGTGGGAACCTTTCTTTACCAACTTTCATCTTAATAGGAAAATAAGATGCATTGCATCATTTAAGATTTAATACTTTATTTTCTGATCATAATGAGTTTCATGTAATGCAGAAAAATATTTTCACTTTGATATGTAGCAGTTAGAACAGTTAAATTTGCCTTAAAAGAACACCAGTATTACAAATTAGTGTGTGGATCTTGTAACAGATTGTTGAAACTTTTTTCACTTGGTTATTAATTAAATTATTATTATTATCATCATCATCCAGGCCTCCATGGAGTCAAAAGACTCATTGTGGAGGTCGTTTTTAGGAAACACAAAGTTTATCATACCACTCCTTGAACCCATTGACCGTTCCCACTCCAACCACTCTCTCAGGCAATGCATTCCAAGTTCACCACCCTCCACGCAAAGAAACCACTCCTCAGCCTCTTGTGCACATCCTTCTTTCGTAACTTACAGGAATTGCCCCTTGTCATCGCTCCTTCCCACCATTCCACCAAGTGAAAGAACTCTCCAATGTCTACCATGTAACTGCCTCTCAACAGTTTAAAAGTCTCAAAAATATCGCCTCTCCTTCTTCTATCCACCAAACTATGCAGTCCACATTCCCTCAGTTGATACTCATAACTCATATTGTACAGTCCTGAAACCATCTTTGTTATCCGCCTCTGTACCCTTTCCACAGTCAATTTAACCCCTTCAAATCCTGGGGACCAAATCTGAGAACAATAGTCTAAGTGTGGTCTGATCAGGGTCTTATACAACGGAATGATAACTCTCTTTTATCTCTGCAGGTCAGCATTCTTCTCAATATTGCAGCAATCCTCTCAGTTGCCCTCACCACCTTTGCAATATGCTCCCTGAATTTCAGGTTTCTATCAATCATCAACCCCAGATCTCTTGTCTCCCCTACTTCCTCCAGTATAACTCCTCCCATAGAGTATGCGGCATCCCATCGATGTTTCCCAAACCTCAAGACCTTACATTTTGCTGCATTAAACTGATACCCCCATTCATTTGCCCATCTATCTAGTTTATTCAGATCCTCCTGCAGGGCTGCCACATCTTCATTATTACTGATAACCCTTCCCAGCTTCACATCATCTGCAAACAAATGCATGTCCCCTTGCAAACCATTGACAATATCATTGATATAAAGGTTGAACAATACAGGTCCCAGTACTGAGCCCTGTGGAACTCCACTTGTAACCTTCTGCTTCCTTGATATTGTTCCACCATACACAACTCTATGAAGTTGTGTATGGTGCATAAGAACTTCAGCCTTATTTGCAGTCTCCACTCAAAACATGCCAACACACATACACAAAATTATTTTGTACAAATGGCAGTTTGGATGCGCATTTGGCTCTTGTAAAGGTCAACCACTAGGTGTAATTCATGAGTGCTCCCATCTCCTTCTCACCTGATGACACTGCTGAAACACCTAAAGAAAGTTTAGGTATTAGTGCTGCTCTCAACAGCAAATCACTTCCTACCATACCAAAAATAGTGCACTACATGCCTTCTGTGGCCTTTGTCAGAAAGACATTTTTGCATCTCCAGCTGTATGCAAAAGTTATGTTCCAGAACTCTTGTCCTATGTTGTCTCTACACTGGTTTCCATAAATTAAGGATCAAAAAGGAAAAACACATTACCTCAAAAACCATGTGATGAACTGTTATGTAATTCAGTGAAAAGCAGTATGAGAGATGCAAAAGAAATGCCCATAAAACTTGTAACCGAATAGTTTAATTAGACCATCATCAAAAACAAGAGGTCAAAATGAGATTGTGAAAGTGCTTTGGTAAGGAATGTGGTAACCCCTCACAGCAATATAGTGCTTGCAATGATGTCCAGGAGATCAGTTGGTAATAACAACCATTCCTCCTGGAAAACTCTTCTAAGTCCCTCAATGTTTGGGGGTGGGGGAGTTGAGAGCAGCAACATGCTCATTAGGATTAAGGTCAGGAGACCTGGCTGGCCAGTCCACATGTACAATGGTCTCTAATTAAAGATACTGGTCCATGAGCTTTGCTTGATGAGAATGAGCATTATTATCTTGTAGGATAAATGTCTCCCCTATCACACCTGCATATGGATGAACATAGGGGTCCTCTTCTCTACAAGTTGCAGCATTCACAGTTCTGCTACTAAGTATATACAAGTCAGTGTATCCACCCAACGAGATGCTTCCTCAAACCATCACACTACCTCTACCACAAGTGTCCCTTTCACAGATATTAGAGGGATGAAAATGCATCCCTGGTTCTCTTTACAAAGAGATACAAGACATGCTCTGATCTGAAAAGAACCCGGGACACATTTTCATTCTTCTAATATCTGCAAAAGAGACACTTGTGGTGGAGGTAGTGTGATGGTTTGAGGAAGCATCTCATTGGGTGGATGCACTGGCCTGTATGTGCTTTCTAAGGAACCAAGAAGTGTTCATACTTCCATACACTACAACCAGCAACTCCAAACATTACAACTCTGCCACTAAACTTACTATAGGAAATGATGCAGTGGACACAGTGCTCCACACATTCCACCTATACTTACCATCCGATTAAGAAGGGGGGGGAGAATCATGATTTATTTGCTCCATAGCATTGACTTAAAATGCTCTATGGGCTATAAACAATGTTGTCTAATTCACTGATACTCTATCTGGCTGATTTCCATGGTTTATGTCTGATTCATATGCAGCTATGATGTTGGAATAGTGTTCTACTGTTAACCAAACCCCTATACTCTTTTTGAACTTCTGAATAAATGTTTCCACATTTGACTGGTGAGATTTATGTACCTTTCTTGGTCTTAAATGCCAGCTGATCATCGAATGGCCATGTTGCCTACAGCTGATCTTAGTTGAGGCACTCTTTTACCAATGTTATGAACAATATGCTGATATAGCATCCTATGATTATAGCGCTTCGAAGTCTAAGTTCGTTTCCACATTCTATTGGAAGTTTAAAGTTGTACAATTGACACTAGGGATATATCTGTTTACCTGATGCAGTATAAACCATGTATGATGACAGTGATACACATATCTATTGTACAAGCAGTTAGCATATCTGCTCCAACTAGGGATTGCATTATGGTAAATCAGTTTACTAGCTGTTTATTTCATAAACAGCTAAAAAAATGCATTGGTAAATATATCGGTAATTTGCTATTTTTTACCAGTAAAAATAGGTAGATATGAAATAGTTTTTGCAAAGCCAAATATTTATTTGTATACACTTTCATGTATATTTATATGTTAAAGACACCGAAGTCAAATGTTTTAACTTAAACCATTAAAGTAGTTTATATAATTTATCTTTTAAATTTTTATCCTTATGGCTTACAATGAGGTTACGTTCCAAAAAATCCATTGTAAGTGAAATTCGTACATAGAAAAAATATTTCAATTTTTCCTTTTCAAGTAATGATTCAAATGCAAGACAAATCATTAATTAGTTATGACATTCAATTATGAATTGTGTTTTTATGAAGAAACTGTGAATTTAATAAATATATTATGTGAACATTTAATTTTATTTTCTTTTTACGTAACCTAAGTGATATATGTCAGTTGTCATTTTGCAGATTTTTATAACGAAATTGGTACAAGCGTGTCAACAGTCTTTTTCTGTGGTGTGTGTGTGTGAGAGAGAGATCTTCTGTCTCTTTTCTGCAATTTTCAGTGCACATGCAGCAAGTTTCTGATTAGACCAATCGGGCATTAGGATGCAATTTGGAGGCAGAACTTACCATCTCTCCTTAAGAGAGTAAAGAGATATTAAAGTCTATACTACTGAGTCAGTAGTAATGACTCAGTATAATCATTACATTTCATTGAATGTAAAACGTGAGTTAAAGCTTAGGCATTCTTTTTTCAAAAAAGTGAAAATTGTGGATCTCTTTTTAATATTTTGCAGAATAGTCAAGTTCATATTATTAGTATTATACTATTATTTAAATATTTGTA
This sequence comes from Typopeltis vanoorti, assembly GCF_054136105.1. Taxonomy (NCBI): domain Eukaryota; kingdom Metazoa; phylum Arthropoda; class Arachnida; order Uropygi; family Thelyphonidae; genus Typopeltis; species Typopeltis vanoorti. The sequence goes on from NC_143566.1 coordinate 9,646,022, forward strand.
TATTGTTATTATTTTAGTAATGGATAAAAATTAACCGTGGCATTATTTTGCTGGTACAAAAGAAAGATGCAGGTATATGCAAGCAGTGGTTAAAAACAATTAAAGCAGTTCATTGGCCATGTTCCTAAAATTAAAAATTCTGTAAGAAAGAGCCTTACTGATATACATTCAAATATTAGTTTTGAAGAAAGTGAACTTGAATTACTCTCCCAAATAGTATCAGCTCTACAGCTCATAAAAGTAGCTGTAGAAACATAATGTAAAAAAAAACATATGAATTACTCTCCCAAATAGTATCAGCTCTACAGCTCATAAAAGTAGCTGTAGAAACATAATGTAAAAAAAAACATATATATATAAATCTTTGTTAGTGACATAACATTAGAATTCATGCTGGATGAACTAAGTAAACAAAACGCTTTCTTGAGTAATGCTCTAAAAGAGGAAGTAATCTTGTGAATGAAAGAAAGACGTACCATTTGTTCTGATGTTTTACAATATTTACATAATCTTAAAAAATTAAATATTGGTGACAATCACAGAATTTTTAATAACAGGATTTTAATTGAACTGCTATAACAAATGCAATTCTCAAATTGCTCAAACGTATACATACCAAGGAAAACGTTATACAAAAAGGCAAAACAATAACTGATGTTAATGATACAAATTCAGTACTGTCATAAAACTTCAGTTTTGCTAGTGCTGGGCTGTAACTTCCAGATCAGAATTTTCCGGTAAAGAATTAACAATAAAGGAAAAATTGAATTTGTTTATTAAACAAAAGATGCAATCTAATAATGAACAAATATATATAACTCATAATAAAAAGAATAATGGAACTAGTAAGAAAAGAAATGATATATCTGGAGAGCAGAATATTAAAGGAAAAATTTTAGACAACTTTTGATGTGTTAATTACAGTTTGCCCCACAAGTATTGAAGCAGAGAGATCCTTTTCAAATGCAAGTCATTACTGCATCAAGATTAGATCACCACTGGAGAATGATAGTTTAAATACTGTTTTTTTTTAAGAGCATATTTTTTATGCTCTTAAAAAAAAACAATAAGAAAAATAATGTGTAGTCTTATAAGTGTTTAATAAATAAAATATTTTGCTCTCTTAAGGTTTCTGCCTGGTCTCTGAAGAGAACCAACTAGTTCGAAACAGCTGTCAGGCCAGTGAAACCTTATCAAAATTGACTAATAAAAGGTGAATATATATATATATATATATATATATATATATATATATATATATATATATAGACGCTTGGGTGGCACCTATGTCTTTTAAGTAGTCCACACTAAGGCATGAATGCTTGGGAGTGTATTCCTGTAAGCTCTAGTCAACTTACTTTATGAAACTTTCATGGTTTCTACATTCGGCTTTGAAATAATGCTGGATCTAATTATCCACTTTGCTTATGTTATTCAATTATTTGTTTCATTTTTGTTTTATTTTAGACCTTTTTTATACAAAATTTGTTAGCACGATGTTTTTATTAAATTTTTTGCATTTGAAGTCAAAATTTAAAAAAGTACCGGTAAACCAGTAATGTTTTGAAAATTTACCGTATTACCGGTAATAATTAAAAAAATTCTGTAAACTTGCAACTCCTAGCTCCAACCAATGGGCTGTGGGTTCAAATCTCACCATGGGTATGGATGTTTTTGAATGCCTTTAGTGGCAGATGAATTTCATCCTGCTTTAGGGTGATAGCTTGAAAAATTTGTGCTTAGTATCTAGGGCAGGGTTTCAGGATTATCTAAGTTCATCTGTGCTGCTGATACTATAGGCTTCTGCCTTTTGTTGGTGGGATTTGCATATAACAAGATGTTTCATTCTAAAGGGAAAGAGGTCCCAAGAATATAGTATATACAATGAAATGATTTAATAGTCTAAAATGCATAGTGTAGAACTTTATGAATATAATCTTGTTGATTTGCAGTACCTTTTTATTATTTTTTTTAAGGACAGTAACTTTAATGGAAGGAATAATCATGACAGAAGTCGTCATTGTTGGAACAGCTGGAGGTGTTGCAAGTACTTACTATGCAATACAAGATATAGCAGATGTATTTTCTCATCATGATCTTGAGAATGTAACTCATATTAATACAATATAGCAGAATTAATGTTAGTATTGAATTTCTGAAATTAAAATGTTTTATGATCCATTTTGTTAGTATTAAGTTATAATCCACATAGGTAGAAAATATGCTTTATTCAATAGGACCTTCTATTTATATTTTGCAATTTGTAACAATCTGCATCTTTGGAGCACTGTTACAAAATAAACTGACAGTATTGCTGCAAATCGAAGGTAAATACAGTGCAATTATCACTTGGATTATAGCTATCTTCCTTCTAAACATTATCACTTTCTGATTCTGCATGTGTGCTTTGGCAGTAGTTAATCACTAATTGAGAATTAAGTCTTTGTTTTTAGTTTCATGTTAATTCTGAAGAAGTCTCCCAAAACTTACAAGCATGTAATTAAGGACTTTGTAGAATTTGCTCTTCCATTCTTTTTACTTTAACACCTATGTGGCACTAGCAGCATGATTTGAAATGCTCATTTTTCCAAAATGGATATAATCTTTTCCTATAACCTGTGCGCTGAAAAAAAAAAAAAAAACAGATTTGCAAAATCCAGCAAATGATGGAAGAAACTCCTCTTTGACACATGTTAAAAAGTGGCATTTTTAGCTCTGTGCAAATCAGTGTGCAAGCTACATTTTCTGAAAGACCTTTGTTGTTGTGTTGTGCTGGAGCCTGCTCACACAAGCCAGTTGTTAATCCGAATGATGGCTATAAACTGTAGAGCAACACGCACGCACTTCACAATCATAATAGCTAGCAGCATTTGGCAATATAGTGACACATAAAATCCAGCATCAGGAGCACTTATTTTGGCACCCTTTGTGGTCCTGCCTCCCCTTCATGTATGGAAGCCTTTGTAAGGATGATATCCTCTACCAATTTTTCAGGAATATTATTTTTCAACAAACATCCTTAATTTTTTTTTTCTGAAAAAAAATTAAGGATGGTTTTTTTAAGCTTAAGGTATAACATTTACCCTTCTTGATGTCTGTCATTACCCTAAGAAGTAGTCTAGGTAGAATTAAGGGAATGTTATACTGATAATAGAATTTTTTTTCAGGAGGGAGAATTATGGTTGTAATTCTCACATATGAAGAATTTGTTGCATTTGAGATATAAACAGCAGAGTAGGAAATGAATCCTACCAGGCATACAGGAACATTTTGGAGTAAAGGGCAAGGCTAATAATAATGGTAAGTACCTGCTGGATTTTTGCTCAGGACATGAACTAGTCATTATTAACATCATTATGACACATAGTTGAGAAATCATGGGAATATGATAAGGATCTGTACTAAAGTTTTGGTGATCTAGATAATTCATACAACAAAATAACTAGAGCCGAGTGGTTAGCGTATCTGCTGTCCAATCAAAAGGCTGCGGGTTCGAATGGGCATGAATGTTTATGATTGTCTGTGAAAATACTAGTGATGGTGGTGAGCCGTAGGTGGCGTTAGTGCAGTTCACTTTAGTTGGTGGATTGAGTGATGGGGACGGAGAGTTGTAGAGTAGGTGCCCTCTCTCAATGAGTGCTTGGACTCCTCAGGTGTCACGTAATAATAGAAAATCTTTTCAAAACACTACAGTTATATAGGGTAAATGGAACATTATACAAAGAAATATGTAGTCTATATTTAATCTAATTGTCTGTGAAATATAGACAAGCTTAGGGATTGGATGTCATTCAAAACTCATATTAGCAGTAGTACAACACTAAACAAACAAAATTATAAAAAATATCTTTAACCAACCCAACATATGGTATTTTAAAAACACTTACACACAGAGCCAAGAGCCACGTAGTATTTTATGTTCCTGGCCAATGACTACAGCTCCTACAAAATACTACATGGCCCTCTTACTCCCCTCAAACACAAGAACAAAACAAAACACCACCATTCCCATTCTTTATGTCCAAGGTACATCTGTAAAGACAGCCAAAGTAATAATAAAATATAAGCTTTGCAGCACATTCCAGCCACATGCTAAATTAGCAACTCTGATCTGCTCTCCTAAGGATAACCTCCATCTCCTAGCTTGTGCAAAATTCCATGCGACTTGGTCTACTATGGACGGACAGGAAGATCTGGTAACATCTGCCTCGGAGATCATAAAAAATGCGTTTGCTATCATTTTTATGGCAAGTATGGACTGGCAGACCACGCTTTATGCACTCCTTCACACAGGATTAGCTGGAAGAAAACCAATGTGTTATATATGATGGGGGGGGGTTCTGATAAACACCTATAACAAAAATTATATTAAAGCAACTGATATAAACAAGAAAGAACATGAGGATATAAGAACATCAGTTACTTTCCTAACTCTGCTACTAGTATGTTCTTTCTTGTGGTTATATCAGTTGCTTTAATTTAATATAATTTTTATCTAGGTGTTTATTAGAGCTTTCCAGATCCCCCCCCCCCTCATAGAAGTCATTATTTTTAGAGTCAGCCATGGCTATGAAGCATTCTCCTGGCCTAAACAAATATGCTTGCAATAATTTGCGCAAAAAAAAAAAAAAAAAAAAATTAACATTTATCTTAAGATTAACTCCTACATGGTCGTATTACTTCTTTTTTACAACATTAGAGGATTTCAGAACTTTTGTCTGTCACAATTAAATTATTTCTCTTACTCATTAGCATGTATGAACTATAATGTATTTGCACTGAAGAGGCTTTGAAATTCAGTGAAACATAAGCCAATTTAGCATTGCAAACAATCTAAATTATAATTTAGTTTGCATGGTGTTGTAATACCATTAAAATAAGTTATGAACAGTTCAAATTTAAATTGTAAGTCAGCAGTTAGAATTGAAAGAAATATAGGAAGCTGGTTTGATGTAATAACAGGAGTAAGACAAGGATGCACATTATCTCCTCTCTTATTCATCATCTATAAGTGTATGGGTTGGTATTAAACCTAATATTTGAATCAAATATCAAACAGCTTTTCACTTTTTGCAGACGACGATGTATTCCTAAATATATCCAGAGCAAGTCTCCAGGATTCTCTAACTGAATTGAATAATAGCTGTAACAAATTTGGCATAAAAATCAGCAATAAAAAGACCAAAACTATGAAAATAGGCAGAAAACTGCAGGTGCATTTTCAATGGAGAACCTATAGAACAAGTAAAATATTTCAGCTATTTAGGCACAGTTTTTAGTGAATATGGCAAATCAAATTTAAAAATAGACAAGAGAATAAGCAAAGCTTGGTATGGTTGGGAGCTAGTTGAATAAAATTATATGGAATAAGAAATTGGCTAAAATGCTCAAGTAGCAGTACAAGACAGTGTTCAAACCAGTTTTAAGTTATGAATCTAAGAGGTGGGTTAGAAATAAAGCACTTAATCAAGGACTGGTGATCATAGGTATGAAAGTTATAACAAAAATGAGAGAAATGAACAGATGAATGAAGCTATTAGAACTTAACATTGTTAGCATGCAAGAACTAATCTAATTGTTAGACATTTTTCCACTTGGTTATACCATAAATTAAAAATACCAAGAAATTATGTATACTTAGTTTAATCATTTATCCAAGTGTAAGCAAACTAAGTTTGCGTCTGAAGTATTTTCAGGACTGGGGCAACTCATATATAGAAGCTAATGACTTCACATCACTTGCCTTAGTATCCCATAATGCAAAGCACATATCCTTGCAGACATGTATGATGCTATGCATTATGAGAAGGATCACTAAACGATAAAGGATTAAACCAAGTATATAATTTCTTGGTATATCTTCAATTTATAGTATAACCAAGTGGAAAAACTTCCAACTATCTCTAATCCAGAGTAATTTAATAATAAGGTGTGACATCTTTTGGCTACTCATATATGGAAATATGATTTCTGCATTATTTCAACTTTAGTATCACCGCTGGGTCTGGGTAGTGACCCTTCTCATAATGCATAGCATCATACATATCTGTAAGGATATGTGCTTTGCATTATGGGATACTAAGGCAAGTGATGTGAAGTTAGTAGCTTCTATATACAAGTTGCCCAGTCCAGAAAACACTTCAGGCAACTGTGTTTACTTACACTTGGATAAATGATTAAACTAAGTATATAATTTCTAGAGCTAAGGTGGTATGGTCATGTAAACAAAATGGAAGAGGACAGGTTAGCAAAACAGTTGTTTGATGCCAAGATGGCAGGAGAGAGAGACCCAGAGGCAGACCAAGATCTAGGTGAATTCATTCAGTGAGAAGTGCCCTTATAGGAATGAAATGTTAGCTATAACAGTATTGGAGTGCTGACAATTAATAGACTAATTTGAAGGAAAATTGTTGATAGGAGATTAATAATTATGTAAAGTTAATCATGTGGTGTTGTCATAGTATGCTGAACATCTCTTGAGGGAACATATCAGGAAATTGATTATGTTGATGTTGCTAGGAACGATTTAAAGGTATATACAGCTGTTTGTTGCTGATGTAAAACTAGTGAGGGCAATAGATAATATGTAGATATCGTGCAGAATGAGTTAAATTGGCATTGTGGGTGGAGCATGATGATTGTCAATTTAATATTGCAAAATGTAAGGTTATACATTTCAGGTTGAAAAAGTTATACGCTATGTATCACATTGCTGGTACTCGATTGCAGAAAGTCGATGAGGCTAGGAACTTTGGGGGTAATGGTGGACAGAGAGTTCAAGTTCAGAGGACATATTACAAAAGTATATGGCAAAATGGCTCAAAGGATTGTGTGAATGTTGAAACATACATACTAACAAGTAAATGGAGGTTTTTTCCCCTTGTAGGAAAAACCTGTTTAGCTAATTTTTCTTATTCTGTTTAAATCACATTACCTCCTGAGAACAGCTCTTCTCACACATTACTGAATGCTAACAACATCAAGCTCTTTCATGATTCATTTTTAATATTATTCTACCACTGATGCCATCTGTTCGCTGCCCTAATTTTTCTCAGAACTCTCATCTATCCGGTTTTCAGGTTTGTAAGCTGTCTTGTATATGGTTACTTCAGTGTTTTGGCTAATTTCTCTCTCTTATTCCATATAAATTTATCCAGCTGACCCCCTACCATATTACTATCTTTGCTAATTCTGCCTTTAATTTGCCAGCATCTAAAAATGTGCCTCAATAAGTGAAATGTATTACTTCTTTAGGTTTTCCATTCAGGAAACAGCTAATATATATATATTTATATATTTTGCCAATTTTTATACCAAATCTGTTACAGCAATTATTCAATTTAGTTAAGGAATCCTGCAGACTTGTATACTAGACTAACTTAACAGTATAACATCATCTGCATATAAAGCGCCGAGCTGAATATTTCCAATTCTAATATCTAGCCCAGTGTAGCTTTCCTTCATAATGTGATCTATGTAGATGATGAATAGCAATGGAGAAAATGTATATTCTTGTCTCACACTTGATTTTATATCAAACCATGTTCCTTGTGCATCCTGTGTCTTGCAGACTTGCAAATTAAGTATTAGAGTATGTGCTGCATTGTATAATATCCTATTTATACCAAGTAACTATAGGTAAAAAGGCATGAGATAAGTAACATTATCTCATGTCTTTTTCAGACAAAACTTGATCTGTATTTGTTATATTTTCATTCTCTCTTTGTCTTAAACTAGAAATCTCAACCTGACAAACTATTGTTTGACCTGAATTCATCTTGTTCTTTTTAATGCTTTTTTTCATCTCTTCTGAAATATGCTTACCTTGTATAAATCTTACCTGGAACACACAGTAAGGAATTTCCTCTTTAATTCTCAAATTCACTTTTACCTCCCTTTTTCATGGATGGGTACTATGATAATTATACTCCAATAATCTGGAATTGGAGTGTATGACCCTGCCTTCTTGAATTATGCACTGCAGTCACTAAAAGCTTTAGAACTCCAGATTTGAGTATTTCTGGTCAATTTTTATCTGTTTTGTGTTTCCCCCCCCCCTCCTTAAAATAATTAGTTGATTTAATAGTATATTACTGCCAATTTTTATTCTATTTGGTATATTTTCTGACATTTTGTTGAAATATTGTAATATTACAGAATCTATAAAAAAACATAGCAGTAATGCTAGTCTGAATAGTGAAATTGAGAGCAATTGGAATTGCTCAGAAACCGGTCTGGGTAGTGGCCCCTTGCCTTTAATACATAGCATCATACATCTCCTCCTGGAGATGTGCTTTGCATTAGGGGTAAATATTAAGAATACTGATCAGAGCTTATTCTACCTTTACCACGAGTCGCATTGGACTTGCACTAAATAACTGTTTTTTATGCAGAGCTCATACATGAGAGGTTGGTTAGACAACCTATAGTATGTTAGTACGGCTACCCATACACAGTACTAATACCATAGTATGTTAGTAGTGGGTTGGGAAAGCAGAAACTGTTCCACAATACAGCAGTAGCAGGGATGAAGGAAGAGGAAAAGAAACTTGTTCTGTGGGTTTCGAGGTGTACTATGAACAAATGTTGGGCTGCAGCCACACGTGTTCCAGCAAACTTAGTACTGAGTGAGGGAATTATTGATGCTATTTCATAAGAACATTTGGCATGGAAATATTTATAGAACACACATATGGCAGGAACCAAATGCCTGTGCAAAAGTGTGTGGATGAGTTCATAAGAGATAGGTTATTAATCAATCTAATTGCCCTCCTCTGTATTGGGGTCAAGCATTTTGAAGGAGCTCTTAGGACCACATCCCAAATGTGAGAGCAATATTCAATAGCTGGGCAGATTTGCGATTGGTATAATGTTCACAGCTGTTCAGGAAGTATTGACATCTTGAGAAAAGAGAAATCTTGATTTTTTGGAAGCTGAGGAGGCAATGGTTGTGATGTGTTTATGCTCGGAGAGGCTTGATGTCAGGATGATTCCAAGAAGAGAAATCTCATTTTGTCTGGAAATTTGAGTATTGCTAAAAATAATAATGTGAGAAAATGTTTCTTTTTTTGTGTGAGAAATAAGGAAGAACTGGGTTTTGCTAGCATTGAAATTGATGAGGTTATCAGAACCCCATTGGGGACATCAGAATCCGTGTGTTGAGACTTAAGTGCTGTGAAGAATTCATGTTGGAGGTTTAATGGAATATTATCAACACTAAGAAAGGATTAAAACAAATTTTAATGCTTCCAATATTTCATCTCAGTCACAGAGACATCTTCAAGGATTACAAAAGACTTTTTGTAACAACACACACACACACAAATACAATACAGTACAACAGTGAGTTGTATTGTATTTGTTAGTGAGTGAAACTAAAGTCCTATCTAGGTGGTGCAGGTGGCCTAGGATGTAAAGAGGGATCTCTGATAATTAATTCTAGTAGTAAGACTTACTTTACGTTGGTTAGACATAACTGGTAATTAATTTACGGAATTAACAACGCATATAAAGTATATTAATTAAAGATAACATTAATGAATCACTTCTATATTTCGGCATCTTCAGGAACATAAAGATATGGTATGTGCACTAAGGAACTAACAAAGCAAATGAGGAAGAAAGTAAGAAACTAATTTTGTTCCTAAAGTCCTAATGGTGCCCTCTTGCGGGCTAATTTAGTAGTCTTGGCAGTTGGGCTGAAGTTCTCATAATGAAAGTCTCCCAAATTTGGGGCAGTTTCTTGTTTTCTTCCAACGAATTTTATGGTGGGTATCTAAGGCATGGTCTGCCAGCCCAGAGCGGCTGTACTGGTGAAATTGTCCTACTTTGGCCAAACAGGCAGAACAACAAATATCAGGATTTCAGAACACCAAGACTACATCCGGTTTCACCAGTACAGCCGCTCTGGGCTGGCAGACCATGCCTTAGATACCCACCATAAAATTCGTTGGAAGAAAACAAAAATAATCCATCGCAGCAAGTTTAAATATATTTTAAATATGAAAGATTATTCAAAGAATCTTCAGCAGCTCTAAAAAACGTTCCTAACCTCAACAAATTTGGGTGCATGAAACTGCCCCAAATTTGGGAGACTTTCATTATGAGAACTTCAGCCCAACTGCCAAGACTACCAAATTAGCCCGCAAGAGGGCACGATTAGGACTTTAGGAACAAAATTAGTTTCTTACTTTCTTCTTCATTTGCTTTGTTAGTTCCTTAGTGCACATACCATATCTTTATGTTCCTGAAGATGGCAATGTGACATTGCCGAAATATAGAAGTGATTCATTAAAGTTATCTTTAATTAATATACTTTATATGCGTTGTTAATTCCGTAAATTAATTACCAGTTCTGATAATTAATGTTTCCCAAATTTTGGGAAGTTTTATGCAACCGTATTTGTTTAAATTAGGTTGATTCCTGAGTGCAGATGCAGATTCAAAGAACAGTCTTTCTTTTTTGAAAGCTTATACAGCTTTTAAGCCCCACTGTAAACTTGCTGCCCTTATCCGTTCCACCAAAGATTAGCTCCCTCCTCTCTCATTGCCTGGAGTATATAGAGTACTTTGTTCCTGTAAACTGGCTTACTTTGGACAGACAGGCAGATCAGCAACCATCCGATTAGAAGAACACAAGTCATACATCTGCAATCACGATTATGGTCAATCTGGCCGCCTTGCAGACCATGTTTTAGATACAACCCACAGGATCTCCTGGAAAAAACCACCATAGTAAATTCAAAAAAGAAAGACTGTTCTTTGAATCTGCATCTGTACTCAGGAATCAACCAAATTTAAACAAATACGGTTGCATTAAACTTACGAAATTTGGGAAACATTAATTATCCGAGATCCCTCTTTACATCCTAGGCCACCTGCAAATGCCCATAGAGGGTGTACTACCTAGATAGGACTTTAGTTTCACTCACTGTTGTATTGTATTTGTGTGTGTTGTTACAAAAAGTATTTTGTGATCTCTGAAGATGTCTCTGTGACTGAGATGAAATATTGAATGCATTAAAATTTGTTTTAATCCTTTCTCAGTGCTCATAATATTCCATTAAACCTCCAACATGAATGGGATATCAGAATTGAGGTTGGTGGTGGTTGATGTTCTGTAGGTTGAGGTGATTTATGTAGAGTAAGGTTTATGAAAGTGAGGAATGCAATGTGCTGTCATCTGTAAAACTGTGTATTGGGTTGGAGGTCAGCAGAAGTAAGTCATTGATATATAGAAGGAAGAGGGTTGGTCTCACTTCCAGATAACAGTGAGAACATAACCTTGTGGAACCCCAGCATTAGTTGAATGGTGAAAGGATAATGAGCCATTCATCATCACACAGTATGCATCCAGACAGAAAGCTTGCTATCCAACTGCAGAAGTCCTGGGACCGACCAAATGATGGGAGTTTGCTTAGTAGGCCTTTGTGCCAGCCCTTTTTTCATTTTCTCTGTCCATGGTATTTTCAACATTCTTCTGATGGTCCACATTTCGAAAGCTTCTAATTTTTGTCTGCTTCTTTATTTAGAGTCCAAGTTTCACTGTTGTAGAAGGCTTGACCAGATATAGCATTTTATTAATCTTTTTCTTGTGTCTATATTAATGTCTCTGGATGTTAGAACAGTTTTCATATCAGTAAAGGCTTTTCTTGCTATCTCTATTCTTTTTATTTCTTTAAGGGAATTTCCTCTGTCTGTAAACATTTGTCCCAAATATATAAAAGACTGAACCTGTTCAATTTTCTTTTTGTTAACAATTATGTTCAATTTCTTATTTATTGGTTCTTTTGATATAATCATGCACTTTGTTTTCTTTAGGTTAATAATTAGTCCCATGTCTAAGCTTCTGTTGTAAATTTCTGTGATTAAGTTTTGAAGATCATCTTCAGATTCAGCTATAAGAACTGTGTCATCTGCATACCTGAAGTTCCTGCCTCCGACTTTTACACCCTTCAGTTCTGAAATATTTTTAAAAACTTGCTCACTATATATATTGTACAGTAAGGGTGATAAGACACATCCTTGCCTTACTCCTTTTTTGATTTCAAAGTTGCCAGAATATGTATTTTTATATGTTATTGAGGCCATTTGATTCCAGTATATATTTGTAATTATACGTAGATCTTTTCCTTTTAACCCATTATTCTGTAGGATATGTATTAATTTCTTGTGATCTGTTGAATCAAATGCTTTGGTGTAATCAATAAAACAAAGATATATGCTTTTCTGGTTGTCAAGGCTTCTTTCACATGATGTTTTCAAATTGAAGATTCCTTCTCTTATACCTTTGCCTTTTTGAAAACCTGACTGAGCGTCTTCTATTTCTACTGACAAAGTGCCTTTTATTCTTTCTAGGATTATTCTCAGTAGTAATTTTGTAACATGGCTTGTTAAACTTATTAGTCTATATTCTGTACATTCAAAAGTTCTTGGAATTTTGGGAATAGTGAGAAATATGGATTTCCTTAGATCATCAGGGATGCATCCTGAATCATAGATGTTATTAAAAATAACATTTAGGTCATTAAGTGTGTTTTCATTTACTTTCTTTAACAATTCAATAGGGATCTGATCAGGGCCTGGTGTTTTAGCTGTTTTCATTTGGCTTAGAGCATATTCTATTTCTTCATATGTAATTGGTTCACAATCTATATTTTGTATATCTGGTGTATCTGTGCAATCAGAGTCAAACAGTTCTTTTCCATATTCTTTCCATCTTTTTATGATATCTTGTGTCTCTAGTAGCATTTTTCCATTTTGATCTTTTATACAAGGATTATGGTTGAAATTTTTCTTTTTATTTGTCAGGGCTTGGATTGATTAATGCATTTCTTTACTATTGTGTTTCTTCCAATTCCTCTATTTCTTTACATTTTTCATTTAGCTACTTGTCTTTGGCCTTCCTGCATTCATTTTTTATAATTTTACTGAGTATTCTATACTGTTGTGTACTTTTCTTTTTTCGTCTTTCATTCATAAGTTCTAGTATTGATTCAGTCATCCAGGGTTTTTTCTTATTGTATTTAATTTTTGGGATAACCTCGTTAGCTGTCTTATATATTGCACTTCTAAAATTTGACCACCTGTTTTCAATTTATTCTGTGTTACAAAGTATATTGTCTTCTGTTTTATATCCTACATGATCTAATTTCTTCCTAATTTCTGAGTTAAACACCATTATGTTGTCAGGTATATTCAGAGCTGTGAAGTCAAGTCTTTCAGTATGATTGTTTTTAGAAATGTTTTTTTAGTTTAATTTTTAAAGTGGACACAACAGGGTTATGGTCTGAACCTATATCAACACCTGGGTATGTTTTTATGTTGGTTATATTATTTTTGTATCTATTATTTATCATTATGAAATCTATTTGGTTTCTTATAGAGTTATCTGGGTTTGTCCAAGTATACAGTCTGCACTTTGGATGTTGAAAGAAAGTATTCATTATGCGCAAGTTGTTTTGAATGCAGAATTGTATCAATCTCTCACCTCTTTCATTTCTGTCGCCTAGTCCAAATTTTCCAACAACTGGATTTTCATCCCCTTCTCCAACCTTTGCATTCAAGTCACCCATCACTATGAGTATCTCATTTGATTTTACATATTCTATAGATTTTTGTAAGTTATTATAAAAAGCTTCTATTTCTTCATCATTGTGATTCATCGTTGGGGCATAAACCTGGATAATTATGATGTTAAAAGGGCTTTGCAGGCATGTGGGTATGATGAGGTGTAAATAGTGTTGGACAAAAGTTATGACCAATTGCTTTGGCAAGAGACCAAAAGGCTCAGCTGCCATTTAGACAGGCTTCAAGTTGTTTCCTGCTCTTTCAAACTTTGTTTTGGAAGCAGTGATAGTTTTCTTGCAACTATGTTGGGCTTGAGATAAGCATTAAAGGAGGATGGAGTTCTTGATGTAAGCCATTTGTGGTATGCTTGATTTTTTATTTGTACAGCCTTGACACATCTTTTGGAGAAACCGACTAACTTAGGGGATGGTAGTTCAGACTAGTGTGGGGAATGTATGTTTCCATGCCAGTAACGATTACTTCGGTGATACGTTCAGTGTGAGTTGTGTTGGAAGGCCAGAAGCTGTTCCACTTGGCACTGCTATAATGTCAAACTTCTATTTCATGGGAGTGGCTGTATAACTGTTTTTGCTTGGGGAAGGAGACAATCACTAGATTGTAGTCAGAATCACCTGAGTAAACCTTTAATACAATTGGAGAAATGCCATCAGGATCAGGAGACTTCTTTGTGTCTCATCTGGAAAATATTTTTCTGATCTTCTGGCATAGGAGCATTGAGTATTGGTCATCTGGAATGGTTGTGGGGCATTTACCGTGGTCAGTTATGCATGCATTCGAGGCAAAGTGTGAAGCCAGGAGATTTGCTTTTACTGAATAAATACCAGATTCTGTTTTACTAATTAGATAAAGGATGTTAGTGATGCTGTAAGTATGCAGAAGAATGGAGCGAATGAGTTGATTGTATTAGCTGGCACAAATGATTTGAAAGGTTAAAAATATGCAATGAGAGAAGATATGAAAGAGTTGTTGGTGGAAGCAAAAATGAAGAGCAAGAAAGTAAAGATTGAAGTCTGCTGCCTCGGCATGATAGGACAGAACTGAGAAGGGCCATGATTACAAATGAGAAGATTGTGCAAGAGGAATGGTGTGCGGTTTATTGATGTATGGAGTGGGTTTGATGGATGAAAGGACTTGTATATGTCTGAGGGACTACATTTGAATGATTTTGGAGAAATGTTGTTTATTGAGAGTGTGGTAGTGCAAAACTAGGGAAATAGAGATATTAGGTAAGATGAAATCGAGCATGTGTCTGACCACCCATGTGATAAATGAGCATGAGTACAGTAATGATTATACAATGCCAAATGTGATTTCACAGGTCTCCAGTTTAAATGGGATGGTAATGACATTACACACAAGGGTAACTATGGAACAAAGGGATGTTGAAATGCATGTACACAAATGCTAGAAGCATCAGGAATAAGGGTGAGGAGTTTTTGATATTGTATGCTCAACTTGGCCAAAAATTATAGGCATCACTGAGACCTAGTTGACTGAAAATGATAGTTACAAGGATAGAATGTAAAGGGTATTCTATTTTCTGGGATGATAGAAGGAACAGGACAGGAGGTGTGGTATTGCTGATGATAGCTGCAGAATTACAACCAACAAAATTAGAAGTAAAAGAGGATATTAGGTCTTCTTAGTGAGATGGTGTATTTGCAGCTGTTTGGTGGGAGATAGAGGCAAATAGGACAAAATACATTGTTGGATGGACAAGGGGGGGGTCGTCAACAGGAAGATGTAGATGCTATGTATTGGCAAATGTTATGGGACAGTTATTATGGGAGACTTTAACTATGAGGACATTGATTGGAGGGAGGAAAGAGGGCATAGCAAGATGGAAGTAGGATTTATAGAGTTGCTAAGGGATAATTACATGACACAACATGTAGAAGGGACAAGGGGGTTTGAGGGTGTTGGATCTGATAACAGCATCAGAAGATGTATTCATTGTATAGACACTCTACCTCCACCTGGGTAGAGTGACCATGCGGTCTTGTTGCCAAACATGTGGAGTTCTCTGCTACAAGGAAAGAATGTCAGTAGTGCATGGCAAGTGATCAGAGATTGTTTGAGGGTAGCAGTATCAGACTACATACCCAAGGTCAGGAGGAAATATAAAGAAATAAATTATCAGCATAGTCATGTGAAGTACAAAGTGCAAGCAAGAAGAGTAATTAGTATGGTAAGGAAGGCCAAATCATACTATGAGAGAATTAGCCAAACAGGCCAAAGTAAACCCAAAAGACTTTTTTGTTATCTAGTAAGTAAGAGGAAAAATGACTATGGCAGAATAATTTTAAAAAATGCTCATGGTAGGAAGGTGACTGAACTAAACAAATAGTTGAGCTGCTGAGTGATTTTGCAAAGGTGTATCATCCAGGTGGTGATTTTACAAAGGTGCATATCAACAATATAGTAGATGAACAGGAAGTGTTCAGCATATAAAAAAATATGAATGTGAACACAGCAGTGGGACTGGATGGCATATCATCCCATGTACTATGTGAATGTGCAAGAGAGTTGGCAGTTCCTCCAATTAAGTTGTTCAATCTAAGTCTCATCTCCGGCAGAGTTCCAAGGGAGTGGAAAGAGGGTAAGATAGTACCACTACATAAAGGTAGCTCCAAGATAGAGGTAGCAAACTACAGACCAATTAACATATCGGGAGTGGTTGTTAAAGTATTGGAAAAGTTGCTGAAAGGTAAAATACAACAGTGGGTGGATAGGGATATGATACTCTATAGCTGGTAGCATGGTTTTGTAAATGGTAGGTCCTGTCTTAGTAACTTATTCACATTTTATAATAAAGTGACAGCAGAATTGGATAAAGGTAATGGCTACACCATGATACTGCTCGACTTTGCGAAATTACCACATGGTAAACCATTACAAAAACTGGAGAGGATGAGAATGGATATGAGTCTAGTAGTATGAATAGGATGATGGCTGACAGAGACACCAGAGTAGTATACTGGTGGAATTTACAGCACAAAGTACCATTCCACCATATATATATGGTGGAATGGAGTCTCGGAGAATGGTGGTGACTAGTTGAGTACCTCAGAGTTCGGTACTAGGGCTGCTACTCTTTAATTTGTATATCAATGACATAGGGAAAGATTTAAGAGGGGATATTCAGTTGTTTGCTGATGATGCAAAACTGGGGGAGAGCAATAGTTGATAAACGTGATGTAGACATCCTGCAAGATGATTTAAATAAATTGGAATTGTGGGCAGAGGATAACGATTGCCAATTTAATGTTGCAAAATATAAGGTTATGTACTTTGGGTTGAAAAGTTTACATATGGTGTGTCATATTGATGGTATTGGTTTGCAGGAAATGATGAGGCTAGGGACTTGGGGATTATGGTTGACAAAGAGTTCAAGTTCAGAGGGTATATATTGCAAAAGTTGGTAAAATAACTCAACGAATTACTTGGATATTGAAAAACATACTAACAAGTGAAGATAAGGAAGTTATTATCCCTCTTTATAAGGCTATGATTCGTTGACATCTTGACCTGAGCACAGATTTGGTCACCTGGGTTTCCCCAGGATCTGAATCTTGAAAAGATTCAGACACTAGTGACCAAGATGATGACAGTTCTGCGGAATTCTCCCTACGAAGATAGTTTGAAAGTTTGTGGGTTACAAAGTTTAGTTGATAGGCAGAAAAGAGGGGACATGATAGAAGCTTTTAAGATATTGAAGGGATTTTATAAAATTGATGCAAGTGAAAATTTTCAACATATGAGAAATAGAAAACTAGGGCCATCCATGGAAATCATGTAAGAGTATAGAAAGTTTTTTACCTTGGGTATATACTATGTTAAAGATACCAAGCAATTTTATAAGCTAGGTTTTAATCCTTTTTCCCAAGTAAGTCAAGTTTGTGCCTGAACATAGTTCAAGTCTGAGGCAACTCGTAGTAAAGGTGGAGTAAGCTCTGATCGTTTTCCTTAGTATTTCCCCTAATGCAAAGCACATCCCCTTGCGGAGATGCATGATGCTATGCATTAAATTAATAAGGAAGTCGTCATATCATCATCATCATGCGTATCAAGGATTTAGGCCTAGCATGGCCTGTTCCGCCCTTAGAAGTGATCGTTGAATCATTTAAGAGGATGTCCTAGTTTTCTTTTTCCTAATGGCTTGTACTTTAAGGCTTGCTTTGGTAATCTTTCTGTTTTCATTCTTTGGATGTGTTCCATCCATTTATGTTTTATATTTTTTTAATTTAATTTTTTCTATTACTGGTTCTTAGTTTAATTCTTTCATAATTTCTTCGTTTCTTTTGTGATCAAATAGGGTATACTTTGCAGTTTTTCTTATAAACTTCATTTCTGCTGTTATTAATCTTTGTCTTTTTTTATTAGCCCTACCAGCCTTAATGTATAAGGAATTTATATTAAATTAATAAGGTCAAAGCATCTTGTGGCAACTTGTTTAGGTAAAATTTATAAGTTCTTCATTACTTCAACCTTGGCATTTTTTAGGTCTGGCTCCCACTGATGAGATCTCAATAAAGGTCGAAACTGGTCTGGGTAGTGGTCCTTGCATTTAATGCATAGCATCATACATCTCTGCAAGGGGATGTGCTTTACATTAGGGGAAATTCTAAGGAAAGTGATCAGGGCTTACTCCACCTTTACTAGGAATTGCCTCAGACTTGAACTATGTTCAGGTGAAACTTGACTTACTTGGGAAAAAGGATTAAAACCTAGCTTATAAAATCGCTTGGTATCTTTAACATAGTATATACCCAAGGTAAAAAACTTTCTACATCTTACTCTCATCCTGAGATTTTTATTTAATAAGGTCAAAGCACGTTGTGGCAACTTGTTTAGGTAAAATTTATAAGCTCTGCATTACTTCAACCTTGGCAATTTTTGGGTCTGGATCCCACTGACGAGACCTCAATAAAGGTCGATTGAAACCAGTCTGGGTAGTGGCCCTTGCCTTTAATTCATAGCATCATACATCTCCGCAAGGGGATGTGCTTTGCATTAGGGGAAACACTAAGGAAAATGATCAGAGCTTACTCCACCTTTACTACGAGTTGCCTCAGACTTGAACTATGTTCAGGCGCAAACTTAAATTACTTATCTGTTTGCTTACTTGGTTAAAAGGATTAAAACTTAGCTTATAAAATTGAATGGTATCTTTAACATGTAAGAGTGTAGTTATTAGGAGTGTGTGGACCAGATTTTTTTTTTTTTCCCTTTGCATGGAGAGCAGTGAGTAAGTGGAATGGATTGCCAGAATTGGTTGCGAGTTCCCTGATGGTGAATGAACTCAAGAAGCAGTATGACTTGATTTGGGCCTCCCATGATGAGTCTCCGTACTCCATGTAAATAATAATTAGCAGCTTTTTTGTCAGAGGTATTGATTTTTACCCACCAGAAACAGTTGTATTCATTAATAGTCATTGGTAGGGTGGTTTTGGCAACTTTCCACCACTCTATCACTAGTTCCTTTGTTGCTTGTCATCTTGTTTCTTGAATACTGTCATTATCCACATTTTCTTCAGGAGAGTAGTCATGACCCAGATTTCATCAAATGTTTTAGAAACAGGTCTCTTGCTCCTGCAAGAGGCTTGGCAGTCTGGTATGAAGCATGGCTTTAAGAGAGAAGAAGAAGACAGGAAAGAAGAGGTATATGTTCTATCCTGAAATGGAGGGAGGGTTTATGGGGATAATTCTAGTCCTAACAGGATTTTCCTATGGAACTTACATTTGTTTGGGGGACAACCTCCCAAAAGTGGATTCTGTCCACTTTCTGGGCTAGACAACGGTGTTTTATTATACATTTATATATATATATGTAAATACACACACACACACACATTTTTATTATTATTTTTATAATATTATACAGTAGCAAACAAAGTAATCTGAACACTCACATTTTGAAGAAAAATTTTAATTTCACATGAATATAAGTACATAAATTAAACTTCAACTTTACCTACTAATTTATGTGCTCCTCTGTTCCTATTAAGTTCATTAATTCGCTTAGGCATGGACTCAACCAACAGACCACATTTTTCTTATTTCTAAACTATACTTTTATAATGGATTGTATTAAGTTATCATTTGTATCACAATTTAATTTTCCAAGTTAAATTTTCTATTGGGTTAATGTCAGAAGAGTTACCTGGCCAGCAAGTGCATATTGTAATTTTTGAGGAACTCTCACTTTTTTTGAAGTGTAGCATGGAGCGAGATCCTGTTGGAAGATGAGATCTTTGTCTTTCTGGATCTGTGGAACCACTATTTTATTATTATTATTATTCAGGCCTCCATGGAGTCAAAAGACTCATCATGGGAGGTCCTTCTTAAGAACATAAAGTCTGTCAAGACTCATCAAGGGGAGATCCCCCCCCTAAGAAACACGAAGTCTATCAAACCACTCCTTAAACTCATTGACCGTTCTCGCTCTCACCACTCCATCAGGCAATGTATTCCACAGTTCAACCACCCTCCATGCAAAGAAACCACTCCTCACCCTCTTGCTCACAGTTTCCTTTCGTAACTTCCAGGGATGGCCTCTTGTCATCACTCCTTCCCGCTGTTCGACCAAGTGAAAAAACTCCCCATTGTCAACCCTGTAACCACCTCTCAACAGTTTAAAAGTCTCAATCACATTACCTCTCCTCCTTCTATCCACCAAACTCTGCAGTCCACATTCCATCAGCCGATCCTCATAACCAAAATTGTACAGTCCTGAAACTATCTTTGTCATCCATCTCTGTACCCTTTCCACAGTTAATTTATCTCCTTCAAATCATGGGGACCAAATCTGAGAACAATAGTCTAAGTGTGGTCTGATCAGAGACTTATATAACAGAATGATAACCCTCATATCTCTGCAGGTCAGTGTCCTTCTCATAATTGCAGCAATCCTCTGTGCTACCTTCACCACCTTTGCAATATGTCCCCTAAATTTCAGGTTTCTATCAATCATCAACCTCAGATTGCTTGTCTCCCCTATTTCCTCCAGTATAACTCCTCCCATAGAGTATGCAGCATCCCATTGATGTTTCCCAAGCCTCAAGACCTTACATTTTGCTGCATTAAACTGACACCCCCATTCATTTGCCCATCTATCTAGCTTATTCAAATCCTCTTGCAGGGTTACCACATCTGCACTACTAATAATAATCCTAACCAGCTTCGCATCATCCGCAAACAACTGAATATCCCTTGCAATCCACTGGCAATGTCATTGATATAAAGGTTAAACAATATAGGTCCTAGTACTGAGCCCTGTGGGACCCCACTTGTAACCCTCTACCTCCTTGAAACTGCTCCACCATACACAACTCTCTGATACCTATCAGACAGCCAATCCTGAATCCAGTTGACCAATCTGACATCCAGACCCATGTGTTGCAACTTAAATATCAGCTTATCATGTGGCACCCTGCCAAATGCCTTTGCTAAGTCTAAGAAAATTGCAGTATATGCCTTTCCCGCATCTAATGTTCTTGTAACTTTATTATAAAAGGCTAGCATATTGCTAAAACAAGAGCGCCCTTTCACAAATCCATGTTGGCTCTCACAGATAACATTACCCTCATCTGCCCAATGCTGTATACGGTCCCTCACTACTTTCTCCAAGATCTTAACAACTACTGATGACACACAAATTGGCCTATAATTAGACACTTCCAGTCTGTTACCACCCTTATGCAATGGCACTATCTTACCTTCCTTCCATTCCCAGGGCACCTTTCCTGCAGCTAGACTTTCATTTTCCCCCAATATTTTTATGTATTTGTCACTTTTCATCATACCGTCAACAGGCACAAGTGATTCTGGACTGTCATGTGTAAAACAACTCCAGAACATCTCTTTAATTGGGGGAAAAAGTCTTCTCAGCCACTGATTTGTGAATATAGGAGTACTTACTCTACTTGGAGAAAGAAATAGCTCTCATCTGAAAATATGACCTCCTACTTCCCAACAGTCCAATCTTTGCCCACTGAAGCCTCTTTTTCTGCATAGCCTTTGTCAACAATTGTTTCTTTTTTGGTCTGTGGGCAGTCGTCCCTGCTTCCAACAATCTTTGACAAACTGTCATGTCAGAAACATTAATCCTGCTAGCTGCCAAGTCTCTATTTAAGTCTGCAGCAGACAATCTCTGATTCATTTTGATTTTCCTAAATAGTAAACAACCTTAGGTAAGTATAGTTTTCCTTTTTTGCCCACATTTTCCTGTCAAGAGAAAAGGTACTCATCTCCCTAAACTTCTTTAAAATTTGAATGCAATCATGGATGTGATATAGCACACAAAGCTAAACAGTATGGTAAGTGGAAGATTCATTTATCTCAGGAACTTAATTGGCTGGCCTTCCCTAAAAGGTGCTGGGATAATGGTATTATACCTACCTGCATTAAATTTAAAGCAAAGTTTCACTCTCCTAAAGCTCCAAACATCTATAGATGCACCAGCTTCGCTTTGGTTCATGAACAATTCATGCTAAATTATAGCTACACATTAAATAAAATACTATGAATGTTAACTTGTTTACACTATTAAAAATGGACAACACTATTAATAAACATCGTAGATATAGTTAAAACACGCAGCACTCAACCAAAACTAAAATTGTGAACTGATACAAAAACCAAATGAATAACTTGTCTTGTTTGAATTATTTTTTTCACTTATGTATATATATTTTTGTTTTATATGAAATTGGTGCTTTTATGTTAAGGGTAATGGGTAAATATGGTTTGTCTTTTTTCTTTTTTTTTTTTTGCATTCAGAAAGTGACTCAAGAGTTAGTTGTTAGGGAAGACATTCATGTTGTACTTTAATGGAATTAATTAACAGCACAAAGAGAGATAATTAAACCACAGGTTTAATAAATTTCAATATTTTGTCTCAGTCAAAGAGACATCATTAGGAATACAATGTTTTCTTGTGTATGTGTGATAACACACATACACAAGAAACATACTCCATAGTTTGGGTTTGAGAACGGAGAAGAGTTCAGCTGGAAGAGAGCTAATAGCTGTATTAATAGTAAATAATTTAGCTTGAATAACAGTGATTTCTTCATGAAGCAAAGCAAAGCTGGTACATCTATAGATGTTTGGAGCTTTAGGAGAGTGAAACTTTGCTTTAAATTTAATGCAGGTAGGTATAATACCATTATCCCTGAACCTTTTAAGGAAGGCCAGCCAATTAAGTTCCTGAGATAAATGAAACTTCCACTTAACCATACTGTTTAGCTTTGTGTACTATATCATGTCCATGGTTGCATTAAACTTCCCAAAATTTGGGAAACTAATTCTTAGGCTTCCTGCCGAATATCTAAGGCTAGCCAACAGCACCCATAGAGGGTGACCTTCATAGGACTTTAGTCTTTATTTATTCTACCTCATTTCTTTCACATAAGTGAAGTTTAATGCAACTTTAAACTGATAATTAAACTCCAAATTTTTCACTTATGTGAAAGAAATGAGGTAGAATAAATAAAGACTATAATAAATTTAGTTTAATCCTTTATCCAAGTGTGTGCAAACAAAGTTTGCACCTGAAAGTATCTTCAGGATATCCCACTGAAGAGACCTCAATAAAGATTGAAGCTAGTCTGGGTAGTGGCCCTTCCATTAATGCATAACATTTTATATATCCGCAAGGAGATGTGTTTTGCATTATGGGAGATACTGAGATAGGAGTGTTGGTAGCTTGCAAGGAGTTGCACCACTTTACCCCAGTCCTGAAGATACTTTCAGGCGCAAACTTTGTTTGCACACACTTGGATAAAGGATTAAACTAAATTTATTATAGTCTGACCAAGTGAAAAATAAACTTTCAATAAATAAAGACTAAAGTTCTATGAGGGTGTCATCCTCTATGGGTGCTGTTGGCTAGCCTTAGATATTTGGCAGGAAGCCTAAGAATTAGTTTACCCATTTTTTGGGAAGTTGAATGCAATCATGGACATGATTGCATTCAACTTCCCTTTCCACTGCACAAAGGTGGTTCCAAGGCTGCTGTTGAAAATTACCGGCCAATCAGCATAACAGGAATCATTATCAAGGTCTTAGAGAAAATAGTCAAGAGGAAAATACAAGATTGGATAGAAGAAAATGGGATACTGTATCGGGGACAGCATGGTTTTGTGAAGGGTAGGTCATGCCTCAGTAACTTGCTCACGTATTATAACACAGTGACGGCTGAACTGGATAAGGGTAATGAGTTTACAGTGATTCTACTGGACCTTGCTAAGGCCCTTGACAGGATACCACATGGAATTCTAATCAGTAAATTGCAGCATATGGGAATGGACATAGGGTTGGTGAGATGGATAGGAGGGTGGTTGACGGAGAGATATCAGAGAGTGGTTTACTCAGGAGTAGAGTCCACAAGACGGCCTGTGACTAGTGGTGTGCCACAAGGATCTGTTCTTGCACCACTGCTGTTTAATTTGTTCATAAATGATATAGGAAAGGAAAGGATCTGAGAGGAACAGTTCATTTGTTTGCGGATGATGCAAAGTTGGGTAGGGCGGATGATATCGATAGATTGGAGGTCTGGGCGAAGGTGAATGGATGTCAATTTAATTTGGCAAAATGTAAGGTTATACATTTTGGGGTGTAAAGATTAGCAGCAGTTTACTACATTGGTGGAACTGTATTCCAGGAAATTGATGAGGCACGAGATTTAGGAGTGTTGGCGGATAAGGAATTGAAATTTAGGGGACACATTGCAAAAGTGGCCAAATCAGCTCATCAAATCACTTGGTTGCTGAAGAATACATTGACAAGCAGAGACAAGCAGGTTATTGTTCCTCTGTATCGAGCCTTGATAAGACCCCATCTAGACTACTGTGCTCAGATTTGGTCACCTAGGTTTCTTCTTGATGGGGAGGAGGTGGAGAGGATCCAGAGGCGAGTGACCAAGGTGATAGCAGGTCTGTGGAATGAACCATATGAGAACAGGTTGAGGATTTGTGGGTTGCAAAAATTGGTTGATAGGCGGAGGAGGGGAGATACGATTGAGGCATTCAAATTACTGAAATGTTTCTATAAAATTAATTCAGAAGATATTTTTGAGAACAGGGCTGGTTGTGGGAGGACTAGGGGACATCCATGGAAACTGGGCAAAAGTGTGGTTAGTAAAGGTGTTAGAACTGGGTTCTTTACTTTTAGAGTAGTGAATGAGTGGAATGCGCTCCCTGAGTGTGTGGTGGATGCTGTGACAGTGAATGAGTTTAAGGCAAGGTATGATAGATACTGTATGAATGTCAAATAGTTGTGATGAATATGATTTGGGGCCTTCCTCGATGAGTCTAATGACTCCCTGGAGTTGCCCGTAATAATGGTAATAGTAATGATATAGCACACAAAGCTAAACAGTATGGTAAGTGGAAGTTTCATTTATCTCAGGAACTTAATTGGCTGGCCTTCCCTAAAAGGTGCAGGGATAATAGTATTATACCTACCTGCATTAAATTTAAAGCAAAATTTCACTCTCCTAAAGCTCCAAACATCTATAGATGCACCAGCTTCGCTTTGCTTCATGAACAATTCATGCTAAATTATCTACTATTAATACAGCTATTAGCTCTCTCCCAGCTGAACTCTTCTCCATTCTCAAACCCAAACTATGGAGCATTCGTTAAAGATACCAAGCAATTTTATAAGCTAGGTTTTTAATCATTTTTCCCCAAGTAAGCAAACAGACAAGTAAGTCAAGTTTGCGGCTGCACGTAGTGCAACACTAGGCGACTCGTTGTAAAGGTGGAGTAAGTTCTGATCACTTTCCTTAGAATTTTCCCCCAATGCAAAGCACATTTCCTTGCAGAAATGTATGATGCTATGCATTAAGGTAATGGTCGCTACCCATACCAGTTTCGACCTTTATTGAGGTCTTGTCAGTGGGAGCCAGACCTAAAAAATGCCAAGGTGAAGTAATACAGAGCTTATAAATCTTTTACCTAAACAAGTTGCCATAAGGTGCTTTGACCTCGCTAAATAAAAATCTCAGGATGAGAGTAATATGTAGAAAGTTTTTTAACTAGTGTTTAATCCTTTTTTCTCAAGGAAGCAAACAGACAAGTAAGTCAAGTTTGCGGCTGCATGTAGTGCAACACTAGGCAACTCGTTGTAAAGGTGGAGTAAGCTCTTAATACATAGCATCATACATTTCTGCAAGGAAATGTGCTTTGCATTAGGGGAAAATTCTAACGAAAGTGATCAGAGCTTACTCCACCTTTACAACGAGTCGCCTAGTGTTGCACTACGTGCAGCCACAAACTTGACTTACTTGTCTGTTTGCTTGCTTGGGAAAAAAGGATTAAAAACCTAGCTTATAAAATTGCTTGGTATCTTTTACATAATATATACACAAGATAAAAAACTTTCTTCTATATGGAGTATTCAGTCTGATATATCAGAGAAATCTGCATGTAAAGAATTTCAAAAGATAAACAAATAAAAAAAAAAAAAATCTTTGCAGTTCTCTTCAACCATCACGAGTATTGTCAACTTATCATTAAAAAGACGCAACGAAACAGCTGTTACTGTTTTGCTGTAGCACCTTGGCAAGTTCCTAGTTTAGAAATCATGTAGCATATAGAGCATAGTGTGCATAACTTGCCTCTTGATATAGCCAGTGGTGAGCTATAAGGGGCTCGCATGAGCCCTTTGTTAAATTTTTCTCAAATTTGCGAGCCCCTTGTTCTTCTTGTTTACTTTTTTTTTTCAAAATAATTTTTTTTTGAAACATATTAAGCGACAAACTTATACAGTAACCTAACAAAAATTAGTCTATTCGGCTGTGTATAGATTAATTGGAATTATTGTTTCAACTCCTCTATAACGAATGCGCCCAAGTTTGAAAATAATATAAGCGCATTCGCTACTTTACCCTTCTCCCTTCTGGTAGCTAATCATATGATAAAACCAGTAGCCAATCAAATGTTTTATAAAAGATTTCATTCTTATTATATTTTGATAGTTAAAAAATGTTTTTCGTATGCAAGATAAATTAACACAGTTGATTGTGTGCAAATATTTCATGTTTAGATTATGGAATATTTGTTTAAAAATGATAGCCTTTAGAGGTTGATTGTCCTCTCATACTTTTTGATTGGAATTTGTACACAAGCTGTATTAATAAATGTTTTTGTGTGAAATATGGCTTCTTTTTTTTTCGACGATGCGAGCCCTTTGTTAAAATTTCCATAGCTCACCACGGGATGTAGCTAATATCTTATCACAAACGTCACCACCAAAAAGAAATCTCAAAAACAGCCAAACACATAACCATTGTCCTCTATTCCAGTGATTATAATAGAAAAATGAATGTTCTACTCAGAGAACGCACCACTTATAAACTGCTGGATTATGATCCCTAGGAAAAAATGTTAAAAAGGTTTCTAAAAATGTCACATCTTGACATTCTGAAGTTGTTAAAAAACAAACCTTTTAGTCTCCTCCAGATTGCTGAAAATTCCTAACTCCAACAACCCTCTCCTTCTTTTAAATTAGAGAAAACAGTTAGCAAAATCTTTAATTCCACTTACTGACTACACTTCTTACATGAAAAATTCCACTCATTTCAAATTTTTAATCCAGAATTTAGTTTTAAACAATAATGATATCATGGTAGGTTTTGATGTTGCCTCCTTACAAATATCCCTCTTTCTAACACCCTTAATTTACTTAAGAATGTGTCCCCTCCCTGACATTATGATCTTTTTAATTTTGCTATCCATACTGGTTACTTCTCCTGGAAGGGCACCATATACAAACAGACAGAAGGTACTTCCATGGGCTCTCACAATTTCTATATAGAGCATTTTGAAAAAAATGTCCTCGATACTACCAGTCTCAAACCTATTTGGCTCAGACACATTACTCTTTTTTCCTCCACTTCAGTCAACATCCCAGAATCCAATTCACTATTGAAAAAGAAAAAACAACAATTTACCTTTTTTAGATACTCTAATCACACGTCTGCCCAATGATACACTTTCTTTCTCCATTTACAGAAAACCCACCCACACAGGTAGACAAATTACATAAACTTACCCACCATACCCCTTCTCAACAATGTGGGTTCATCAAAACTTTTGTCAACAGAGCCTCCAACTTCTGTTGAACCCAAGCTTCCCTTACGGTGGAATTTGCCTTTATTTACCAAACCTTCCTGTCCAATGGTCACAATGCCAAAAACATCTACCCATTACCTCTCACTTCCACCCATCACATTCCTCTCAACATAAACACTACAGTAATATCACTACCATTCCTTATATCTGGGACACTTCAGTAAAAATAATCAGAACTTTGAAGAAATATAATCTCTGCAATGCTTTCAAACTTCATTTGAAGCTGGATTCCTTTCTCCATTCTACTAAGGATCTACTTCCTCCCCTCTCCATTCCAGGTATTTATAAAGTTCCTTGTTCTTGCAAATTATCATATTATGGCCACATGGAAGATCTGCTAACATCTGTCTAGAAGAACACAAAAAATACATCCACTGCTACAACTATGGTCAATCAGACCATGCCTTAGATGCCATACACAGAATCAGATGGAAGAAAACAACCTTGCTCCATTGCAGCAAATAAAAACTCAACTCTTTTTAGAATCTGCAGGAAGTTTAATGCAACTATAATAAATATAGCTGCACTAAACTTCCCAAAATTTGGGAAACTAATTCTCAGGCCTGCATCCCAATAACTAAGACTAGCCAACAGCATCCATAGAGGGTGCCCATCATAGGACTTCAGTGTTTATTTATTCTACCTCATTTCTTCAACTTATTGTTTCTTGTGTGTTATTATGATTTTAACATTGTATTCCTGATGATGTCTCTTTGAGATGAAATACTGAAATCGATTAAACCCATTGTTTAATTATTTCTCTTTGTGTCTTTAAATTTTTCTTCCCTTCATGTATTAGGCCTACTGGCCTGTTATGGAGCTATCATTAGCTCTTCTAAGCCGTGTCCGTCCTGAGGATAAGGTGACTAGCTTTATGCCTCCCAGTGTGTCCTATGTCTGTAGATGCGTGTGTTCACATGCCATAAATTAATTCCATTAAAGTGTAGCATGAATGTAAACCAGCACCTAAGCCTAAATACTCGTTAGGGAAGACTGACTGTCATGGTTGTATTTCTATGTGCATGCATTCTCATTGGTTATTAGGTGTATATGAGGTTTGCCGAAAAAGGTCAGAAGAAACATTTCCCCAAGTGAGAAAGAGATATTGGAGTGAAGCTCTCCCTGAGAATAGGGTAGGAGCCCAGGAGACATTTGGAGTATTATAGGAAAGCAGAGTAGGAGTTGGTACACATTATGTTTATATTGTTGTTAGACTGGTTACATTGCGCCTGTGGAAATATAGTTTAAAGAAAAAGTAAACATGAAAAGGTAATAAAAGGTGTGAAATTTCGACGGAGTAAAATAAAGGCATATTTAAGATAAAATTGAACACAGAAGTAATAATAAATAAATAAATTAAAGAACAAAATAAAATAAAGTAAAAATTGGAATAAAATTAATGATAAAAAGGAAATAAATAAAAT
Organism: Typopeltis vanoorti; assembly: GCF_054136105.1. Lineage (NCBI taxonomy): Eukaryota > Metazoa > Arthropoda > Arachnida > Uropygi > Thelyphonidae > Typopeltis > Typopeltis vanoorti. The sequence continues at coordinate 9,675,177 of NC_143566.1, forward strand.
AAAAGTTGAAGTAAAAGAAATATGACAATAAAATAGAAAATAAAGTTAACAAGCAAAGGAGTAAGAAAGTAGAAAGATAAAAAGGAAAATGTTTTATTAGAACTTTCCAGGTTTTGAAGGAGAAAGAATTGGAGCCACTTGCTTATTTTTCTCGAGTTCTGTTGTGGAAGTTTTAGGATAATATTCCTTTCAATTTGGTAACATAATACAAATGGGAAAATTGAATCACAGCTAGAAGAATTGATTCTAATTCTTCTAGCTGTGAGTTTAGATAATTTTTCATTGAGGCCCTTGAAGTTATTTTAATGTCTTCTATTGTTTTCTTTAGCTTTTGATAGGTTACAATATTTCTAATTTTCCACATATGGTATTGAATTTTAATTAGCAGGTAGAGGAATTGAATTTTCATGCTTCCTTTTCCAAGTATGTCTTGTAAATATAGTGCTTGGTCCTTCGTCAATGTGTGTGTGTGGGGGGGGGGGGTTGAAGTTGCGGCTGATATGAGCCCATATTTGTGTTGTCATTGTGCATTCATTAAAAAGATGTTCTCGTGTTTCTTGTTGGGTGCAGAAGGCAGAATTTGCACTTTCTCAAGTTTTTTGGATTTTTGTCTTTACTGGTAGGATATTGTGCAGTATCTTCCAGTTGAAATTGTGTCTGGAGGGATAAGTGTACCTGAAATAGCAAATTTTCCTTTTCTTGTGGAAGTATATCTATTGGATCATTTCTAATTGCTTGTATTATGTCTTCTTTTTTAAGTTCTTGGAGGTGTTGTTTATTCTTCTTGCCTTCTCACTGTTATGGTTTTGGCCTATGAAGATTTTGTACTTTGCACCTAGTGAGTACTTATACATTTAATGGGAGGGGTTTGTAGTTTCTGAAAGCTTAATTATCTGGAGAATTTTCTCTACTGAAAGCATTTCTATACATCCTGGGATGTTCCATTCCCCCCCCCTTTTTTTTTAGGGCTAATTAATCTTTACTGACCTTTGCCTTTTTTTTTGTTGTTCCATTGTTCCAAAAGAACAGAAAGGTATGTGCAGGCAGACTTACTATGGTGATATAAATTGGAAGGAGGAGAGGGCACATAACAAAATGGAAATGGAATTTATACTTATACAATTACTACAGGATAATTACCTGAAACAGCACATGATGTAAGGGACCAGGAGTTTGAGCGTGTTCGATCTGGTAATAACATTCCAAAGATTGATCTATAACTACAGTAGCAACTCTACCTCTGATAGGGAAAGTGACCATGCAGTCTTGTCCTGGGAGGTTGTTCAACATGCGGAAATTTCAGGCAAGAGAGGGTTTATGTAAAACTACAGAGCTAGCGATTATGGCAAACTTATGAAGCAACTTGGAGCAGTGCCATTCCTATCCATGGGTCGATAGGAATATGATACTTTATAGGAGGCAGCATGGATTTGTAAAAGGTAGGTCCTGCCTCAGTGATTTATTCATATTTCATAATAAGGTGACAACAGAATTGGATAAAAGAAATCACTACACCATGATACTGCTACACTTCGCAAAGGCATTTGACAGAACACCACATGGAAAACTATTACATAAGTTGGAGCAAATGGGAATAGATATGAGGCTGGTGGCATGGATGAGGGGAGGAGGGAGAAGTGGCTGATAGACATCAGAGAATGGTGGAATGGAATCAAGGCAAACGAGGGTGGGTGGTGGTCCTTGTACAGTGCCCCAGGGCTCTGTACAAGGACCACTACTATTTAATTTGTACATTAATGCTACAAATTAGTGGAAGATCTGAAGGGAGATATTCAGTTGTTTGCCGATGATGCAAAACTAGGGAAGGCAATAGTTGATAAATGTGTGATGTAGATATCTTACAGGATGATTTAAATAAATTGGCAGTGTGGACAAAGAACAATGGTTATCAATTCAATGTTGTAAGGTAATGCATCTCGGGATGAAAAAAATTACATACTTTGTATCATATTGATGGTACTAGTTTACAGGAAATTGATAAGGCTAGGGATCAGGGGGTGATAGTGGATAGAGATTTGAAATTCAGAGGGCAGAATATCTCAGAGAATTACTTGGATGCTAAAGAACACAGTGATAAGTAAAGATAGGGAAGTTATTATCCCTCTCTATAAGGATATGATTCGGCTATATGTTGACTACTGTGCACAGATTTGGTCACGTGTTTCTTGCAGATCAGGAGATGATAGAGAGGAGTCAGAGACGAGTGAACAAGCTGGTCTGTGGAATGCTCCTTGTGAGAATAGATTGAGGGTGTGTGGGTTGCAGAGTTTAGCTGACATGCAGAGGAGAAAGGATATGAAAGAAACTTTTAAGTTACTAAAGGGGTTCTATCAGATTGACACAAAAGAAAATTTTCAATACATGGGGAGTAGGGGGAAAACAACGGGGTCATACTTGGAAGTTGTCTAAGAGTGTGGTTAGTAAGGGTGTGTGTGTGTGTGTGTGCAGACTAGGTTCTTTACTTGGAGAGTGGTGACTGAGTGGAATGGATTGCCAGAGGTGGTGGTGAAGTCCAACAAAGAAGAGGTTTAAGGTGATGTATGAGAAGTATTGTGTTAATGGATAGTGGTTCTTCCGTGATGAGTCTTTCGACTCTATGGAGTACTCATAAATAATAGTTTAAAAATAATGGCTTTACTGAGCTCAAGCACACAAAATTCAGTTCTACTCAAGAAAGAGTTCTTGAGTAGAACTGAATTTTCATAACAGATGTCAGAATGTGTTCACAAAATTCAAATGTGTTAAAAAGTTTGAGTGGAGATTTTTTAATGGAAGAGTGTGCTTGAGCTCAATAAAGCCACTATTTTTAAACTATTATTTATCTACATCAGCTACATGGAGGAAAATATTTGTACTAGTGCACATATTAAAGAAATTCCAGTGCTAATGTATCACATGGTCCATGTCTTCCCATAGATGATAAAAATAGTGGGAAGCATGAATGCTGATCAAAAGTCATAAAAACCATGAGATTATTAGGAAAGGGAGACAGACCATGTGGCTAATAATTTAGCACCACTGTATAAGAGAAGAATATGTAAGCAGTTGACAGCTTCGACATGATGATTAGTGCTGCTGAATGTTTATCTAAGGCTTGGATTAGTGCAGAAATTTCTGTTTTTGCCTCCAGTACGTAACAGTTCTAAATTTGTAGACAGTGATTTGTAACAGTTCTAAATTTGTAGACAGTGTAAAAGATAAACATAATTCCTGCAGATTTTCAAATGACTCTCACAAGAGAAAATTTTTCAAAACTTCTATATACAGAGAACAATCACTTAAAATAGAATGTGTATCATCTAGTGCCCAACTTCTCACACAAAGTAAGATACCTCTCCTCCCCACAACAAAAAGCATTGCCATGTGTGTTCAAGCACTTCACCTGAAGGGAAGAAAAGGAAGTAGAGAGACGTGTTTAAAAAATATATAAGGACTAAATTTTAAAAGGGTAATGGAAGCGATGGAGAATGTTCCGTATTGTAGAAAAATTGAGCAACGTTTTGAATATAACAGTTTATAAATATCACAATTTTGATTAATCCTGATTTAAAAACAAATGCCTAAAGGTGTGCATATTCTTAATTTAAATTATAAATTAAAAGAAAATCTGAAAATAAATCAGCAAAGAAAATTTGGCTGGCTTCTATTTGTGGTCTCAACAGAGACAACAGATATGAGAATTCTGAGTAAAATTAATGGAAGTGAACAGATGGCATTAGCAGAATCATTAAAAATGAAAATATTAAAAAGGAATTTGACAGTGTCAGCATTCAAGTGTTCACATGAACAGAGCTAACCTAATGTAATATAGTCATTTGACCCTTTGCCTGTCCTGTGCATCATTTATGATACATATGGTTCTATCTGAGATTAACACTACATGTATCTCATATAATGCACAGGACAAGCCAAGCAAAGGTTTGAACAAAATAGGAGAGGAAATATTAACTAAACTGGTGTTTTATGCTAAAATACCAGATAAAGAGAAGACTAAAAGTTAGGTAGACCGATGCAGGTAGTAATTGCAAGACCAAATAAATAACATTAATTTAGAAGAAAAGTGTTGATAAGAAACTCGAGTAGTATATTATCTACTATATAATTATGTAATATTATCATAGTACAAGGTCTGACACAGAAAAAATGAGACTGTGCTTGCATCTCTTTTTATTTAACAAATTGAGAAAATCACCTACAACCTCCTTCAAAATAGTTTCCTTCTGAATTGACACACAGCTGCATACAATGCTGCCAATGTTCAAAGCAAACCTTTGAGCACTGACTTGATCTTTGGGAAGAGGTAGAAGATGCAGGGAGCCAGGTCTGGCAAACAGGATGGGTGCTCAAGCACAGTGATGTTGTGATTAGCTAAAAACTGCTTCACAGACAAAGCGTTGTCAGCAGGCGCATCATCTTTGTGCAAAATCCGACCATTTCTCCACAATTCTGGTCATTTCCTTCTCATGCGTTCATGCAATTTCAACAAGACTTCAAGATAATACTACTGATTTACCGTTTGGCCGCTGGGAACCCACTCTGCCATTATAATACCCTGGATATCAAAGAAAACAATCAACATGGCCTTCAACTTCGAACGACTAATTCGTGCTTTTTTTGGTCTTTTTGTTGCTGACTTCCACTGCATTGATTGTTGCTTGTTTCTGGATCATATGTAAATATTCAAGTTTCATTACAAGTAATTACTGAATTCAACAAATCTGATTCATTCTTAATGCGTTGCAAAAGGGCTAAAGTTCCTTGCAATGTTCTTTTTGTTCATCTGACAACATTTTTGGAACCATTTTTGCACCAACCTTTATATATTCAATTCTTCCATTAAAATGCATCGAACACTTTCTCTGTCCAAATGAACTTTCTCAGCTACAGCTGGAACAACCAACCTCCTTTCTTTTCAAATCACATCTCACACTTTTTTAATGTTGTCATTGGTAACTGCTGTGCATGGGCAGCTTCTAGGCAATCATCATCTTTCATGCTTTCTCTGCCTTCCAAAAAATTGTTTGTGCCATTCAAAAACGCATGCACGAGATATGCACTCTTTATCATAAGCCTCAGGCAATAATTGAAAAGTTTCACAAGAAACTTGATGTTAACTCACTGTTCACCCTTACCCTCCAACATTATCTGGCTGAGGGTAAGAAAATGTCTATATTTGAACACGCTTCCACTCGTGCTGAGTAAATCGATGGAGTTGAACCTTGTCTCATGGTGACAGGTTAGAACATGCTCTATAACCATCTCTTTGTCTCTCCCCTCCCACTCTCAGTTCTCAAGCTATAGGGTTAGTCTCATTTTTTTGTGTTGGACCTCATATGTACCATCAAGGAAAGTACAGGATACTATGATAGTAATACCTAAGTTTATATTATCACTCTTATCAATACTTTTCTTTTAAATTATGTTATTTATTTGGTCTTTAATATTCTCAGACTTTAAATTTTGGGCATGCCATTGATGAAGCACAATAAAAGGAATCAAAAATCATTGGGATGATATAAAAATTAAAGATAGGATATTTTGGATGTGAAGTAATTTTGAAAAAATTATTAAGCTGAACTAACAAGTGGCAGAAAAGGTCATTGCTGAAATATGGCAATATATGTTTTGCAATGGCTATGCTACATTACTAAGGAAGCTTGGAACAGAGCTCTCATCACATAGAGAGGAAGAATAAAATGAATGTGAGACTTTTCTGCTGAATGTTCTTCAAAATATTTAGAAAAGCATACTTGAAAAAAAAAAAATGTTGGTGGGTAAAAACTAGCGAAATCCAAATTGGGTTCAGGCTGAATAGGAGAAGATCATACGATATTCCCATTATTTCTAATAGTTTAGAAAATCATGGGAATATAATACAAATACAGAATTAGAAGCTTTATACATTTTGATAATAAAGAATCTAAAGGGGGGGGGGTTCGAAATGGTACCCACAAAGGTTCCACATCATCAATTTCCTAGTATAAATCCTCAAGGGGTGTTCAGGCTACTATGACAGCAATACATGAATAAGTTTACATTATTAATAATCTTCTATCAACAATTTTCCTCCAAATTAGTTGATTACTTGTCAGCACTGCAATATTGTTTTATCTTATGTTTCATTCTTCTAAGGCACCTCCAACTGAATCCAGCTAGACCCTGGTCTTCCTCCTGCCATCTTGGCATCAAACACCTATTTTGCTAATCTTTCCTCTCCCATTCTATTAAGTGACCATACTACCTTAGATTAGCCCTGCTCATACATTCTTGAATGCAAACAATGTCAAGTTCCTTTTTAATATCTTCATTTTTGACATGATTCTTCCATTGATGCCATCTGTTCACTCTCTCTAATTTTTCTCAGAACCCTCGTATCTTAAAACTGGTTTGAATACTGTCTTGTATACTGCTAGTATAGCGTTTTGGCTAATTTCTCTCAAATTCCATATAAATTTATTCAGCTGACTACCAACCACACCAGCTTTGCTTATTCTGGTGTCTATTTCCAAATTTAATTTACCATCCTCACTGAAAACTGTACCTAAACAGCTGAAATATTTTACTTGTTTATAGGTTCTCCATGCTCCTGTCTGTTTTCATAGTTTTTGTCTTTTTATTGTTGATTTCCATGCCAAATTTGTTACAGCTTCATTCAATTTAGTTAAAGAATCCTGAAGATTTGCACTGGATGTCTTTACAAGTACAACATCATCTGCATAAAGCAAAGAACTAACTTTGATATCTCTGATTCTAGTATCTGGTTTAATGTCACTTTCTTTTGTAATGCAATCCATTTAAACGAATAAGAGTGGGGATAATGTGCATCCTTGTTTTACATCTGATACTACTATTTCCTATAATTCTAACTGCTGACTGACAACTTAAATATATATAGACTATGTATTGCTATGTATAATGTTTCATTTACCCCATATAATTGTGTTTTGAAAAGCTTTTCCCTGGGCGCCTTGTAGCATTCCTTTGCCAGATCTACAAAACAAGTACAAATCCTTATAAATTCACCTGGCTACCCACCATGCCAGCTTTGCTTATTCTGTTGTCTATTTCTGATGCAGAGACAAAGACTGTACCCAAGTTCATTAGAATTAAGCATGTATTCCACTCTACTAAAGCAAATAGAATCTATTGAAAAACAGAACTAGCTATTTTAAGAGAACGGATCGCAGCCACTAGATCAGAGCTTGCAAAGATAGGCCATGATATGTTTGCTGTACACAGCGAATTGGCTACATTGTTACTGTCCGACCTTTGGAATAATATTAATAGCATTACGTACAACGAAACTACAGCTGTTGCTAATCAGAAGAAATATAATTGAATGAAAAAGTTCAATTTGCTTCAGCAAGAAAAAGAAAAATATCTAGATCAGTCTAAAGTGGTGATTAATCTTTCTTCCAGAGTCCTGTCAAGAGCAGAAAAATTCTCCTAATGAAAGGTTTCAATATTGCTTTAGCTCCACAACATATTCCAAAAGTAGACATCATTGCACAAATTGAGAAAGGAGTTTACAATCTTCCTAGAGATTCAGCAGATCTCATTTGCATACAAAGTTGAGCTTTATTTTTAAAATGTAAAGAACCATGTGGAAATTTACCTAAATCGGAATTCGTAGCCCTTAAAGAATTAAGACGATAAAAACATAGTGATAATTAAGGCAGATAAAAGGAATGCAACAATAGTCATGAATTCAGAAGAATACAAAAATACATAAACAAGATATCCTGTTAAGGCCTATTGTAGATGGGAGAGATTCTCTGATCTCAAATTTAGCGAAATATCTGACAAACATCATAACATTACACATAGGAAAAAAAAAAAAAAAACAGATTCATACAAAAAAAAAAAGTTTACATTTCATCAAAAAGGTAAAGGATATAAAATAGAACCTTCAGACATCTAGCAAGTTTCGATATAGTCAGCCTCTTCACCAATGTACCTAGAAATGACACAGTGGATCTTCTTCCACTGTGTCATTTCTAGACAAACCTGACTATACAAACACTGCATAGAAAACACTTTTTTCATTTATCAAAAAAAATATTGGGAACAAAAAGGACTAGCCACGGGTTTCCTCCTCTCTCTCTCCAGCTTTAGCTAACCTTTTTATGGAAAATTTTGAAACAAATGCTTTAAAAAACTATCAAAAAAGACAAAAGATGAAAACATCATCTACGTTATGTAGATGATGTTTTCATCATTTGGCCAGGAATGGTAGTAGAACTGGTTGCTTTTAAAGAGTATGTTAACGATTTGAATCCAAATATAAAATTCACTATAGAACTAGAAGAACATAAAAAATTACCTTTCCTTGATATCTTGATAGAAGTAAATGAAGAGGAAAAAAGGTTATCCTTTTCCATATATAGAAAACCAACCACAACAGGAAGATTTCTTAATGCTGCCTCACACCACCATCCATTGCAAAAAATAGACATAATTAAAACATTGAGAGAGCATACAATATATCTAGCACACAGATGAAGCAAAATGAAGAATTAAACTACCTAACACAGAAGCTCACACTTAATGGTTTTGAACCCAAGACATTGAAAGTATTCTTAACACAGCTCCTGCAACTCCCTTAATCAAAACAAGATTTCAAGAACATAATCACACTGCCATACGTCAAGAATGTCATGGACAAATTGGCTACATTGCTCTGCAAGCAACATAAAAGTGGCTTTTCTTCCTTTACAAAAATTATCAAGATTCCTACATCCACCAAAATCTCCACATCATCCCATGAAAAAACCAGGCGTCTATCAAATTCACTGTTCTTGTGGCATCTGTTACGTAGGCCAGACGAGAAGGTCAGGAGAGATCAGCATGGCTGAACATATAAAAAGATGTCGCAAAAAGAAGGGAACACAAATCAGGCTTAGCATTCCACACAGCTGCTACTGGCCATTTTTGCAACATACAAGCATTTTTGCAGCTTCTTTAAATTTTCTTGTACTCTGGCAACAGACAAACATGTCATGTTGATAAGAACTGTTTCACAAGAAAATTTAAACAAGCTGCAAAAATGCTTGGAATCCCTATGCAGTACAACAAAAATCAAGGCTTGATTTTACATCAAGTGTGGTCTGCATTCATAAAAAATTTAACTACCTCAGATACAACATGCATGAACCACAGAACGTAGCAACAACTAGCATTGTTCCAATAAGCATACAATAACAAATGTCTCATTTTGTATTTAGTTTCTCAATTAATGAAGTCAAAAAACATCTAATTGACTATTAGTTATCAATAATCTTTGGTTGTTGTGTTAAACTTTTATACATCATTACCCCTGATGATATAAGTCTTACGACAAACGAAACTTGGGATTTTTATTCTTCTATTTTTATTGCTTAATAAACATGCAGTCTCAATACCGAAAACTATCTCCAGAACTGCTTACCCACAGAAATCTTCGCTTACAAAGTACAAATCCTTGTCATACTCCCATGATTTCTCAACTATTTGTCTTAAAGGTAAGAATCTGATCCTGACAGCCTCTATTTGGCCTGAACCCAGTATATTCTTCTCCAAATTTCTCTTCCACAATTTTTCTCAAAATTTTTTCAAGTATGCTTGCATAAATCTTACATGGAACATTTAGTAGAGAAATTCCTCTATAATTCTCACATTCATTTTCATTCCCTTTTTTATAGATGGGTAGCCGGTAGTCCAATCATCTGGAATTCAACCTTCTAACCAGGCAAAATGAATTATATAGTGCAACCATTGTAAAACTTTTATATCTCCATATTTGAGCATTTCTGGTTGGATATCATCTACCCCAGCTGTTTTTCCACCTCAGATACTGATGTGTGCTCTTGGTTGTACAGGTAACCCTCGTATAATGTGGATGTTACATTCCATAGAAATTCCGCATTATACAAATCGCGTTATGAGAGACTCAGATCACATAGAAAAAGTAGGGTTATGTTCCAAAATCATTTTTTTTAAATTTATATTTATATAAACAATGACATATCCAACAAAAAAATATTTTTATTTAATTTAGGTAATTCATGTAAGTTAAGGAAACATAAACTATGAAACAAATACATAGTATAAAATTATAAAAGCTACAAATTGTATGTAAACTTCATTGCACATAATGCATAAATGTTTTAGGCAAAATAAAATAAAGTGCATATAGTATTTTAATCTTTCATAGCACGAGGATGAGGATCGGCTAATAAACATTGGTTTGTCATGTAATCACCTGATGCATTACTACAAAACAGTAAAGTAATTCTGTCTTTGGAAACTTTGAATCCAGGAGCTGACCTTTCATTTTTAGAAATATAGGTGTGTTTTTGCATTTTTTTCCAATACAACCAGGATTCATCCGCCTTGAACACCTGGTCTACACTATAAATGTTTATAAACTTGAGCTTTTTGTTTAATAAGATTTCCATCCAAAGGAATTTTCTTTTGAGTGCAATCTTCTATCCAAATCATTAGAGATTTCTCCATTTTTTCCATTAGAATATTGCGTACACGAGCAACGCGCTTTGCACTTATCATTGAACAAGCCATAAACACTTGCTTGGATTTTATGTTCATTTTGTTTGATTGTTCGAATTGTTGATTCATTTAAATTCAAAGTCCTTGCAACAACTGGTTTTTCTCCATTTTTCAACTGATCCATGATTTTAATTTTTTCTTCGAGAGAAATGAATTTTCTTTTCAATGTTGGTTTTTCCCTTTCATTGCAGTTTGTGGCCATTAACTATAAGAATAATTTTTTCACATAAAAAAAAAAAAAGGAATACATATTAATTATGTATGTATCTCACTAGAAAATAAAGTGCTCAGCTTGAGATTAACACACTTATCATTTTTAATACCTCTTCCTGGCAGAAAACAAAGGCAATTTTCAACAAAAAATACTTTATATGGTAAACAATTGATGAACATGCATGCTAAAGGATATTTCCCCTAATATAAATGCAAAAAATGCATGATACATGCAGACTATGGGCAGACACAAATATAACGAAGATAAAATTTGATTTTCAAGTTGCACAGTGAAAAACATATGAAACGATAAAGGGTTACTACAATTTGTAGACCGTGTTGTACAAGTACCGCATTATACGAGGATTACCTGTATTCCTCTTGAATATTTGCTACTTTGTTTCCGTCACTGCTTGTTTCATTTAACAGTCTTTCAAAGTAATTACTCCAGACATCCAGGATATCCTTATCTTCAATTTTCATGTCACCTTTATCATTTTTAATTCATTTTACAGTATTCTTTTTTCCATTTTTAATCTTTTTTCAAGGTTCCACATATGCCCAGTAAGTCTGTAAATTAAACTTTATACAGGACAATACACATCTACACTTAAGCTGAAAAACTATTACTGGCAAATCACAGGAATGGGAAGTTTTACTATCTCCACCACATCATTAAATAAAATTATATTCAAAATAAGGGAATTAAGGTAGTTCTTTATTCTGTGCACATGATATTATACTCTTAAATAAATCTACTACAATTCTTCGTGGATAACAAATTAAATCTTGGTATGAAAATGGTGGTTAAGGTAATGAAAACATTCGTTTAAAGACAGAATTCAGCATTGAGTGAATAAGAACAAGTTGGAATTGGCTACATCATGATATTGCTAGATGAAATCATCTGATAAGAAGACAAAAGATCAGTATATGGCAGAGTAGAATCCAGATGACCAGCAGTGTAGTACAGTGATTCTGTACTTGGGTCACTGCTATTTATTTGTATATTAACCCTTTAACTGCTGATTTTATATTCTACTGACATTCTCCCATGTGCTGAATTAATTTTGCAAAAAGTTTATAATAAAACCAATTAAAATTCTTACTGAAGTAAGAAGTCCGGACAGCATCATACATTCTTGATATACACTTGTTCACTCACATAAATGGCAATAATAGTGTTTTATAAAATTTGTATAATCAAGGGGTGTCCACTTGATTATGCAAATTACACACATTAATTTATGTAGAAATTAATCAAAATATATAAAGGGCACTATTATTTCCAACACAGCTATTACTAAGCCTACCAAGTGCCAGGGTAAAAATTTAGCATGGAATGAAATTTTCAAAACAGGGCCGTACACTGAGTCCAACGTCACATTTGGTGCACATATCCCAGCTCTCACGATGCTTCTTCTGCTCAAGAGTGAAACAGACATAACAAACTCGAGCTGCATTCTTCTTCTCAGTAGAAGGTACAAGAGAAGGGAAATGCCTTTCTTTGAGATGCAGTGGTTGATCTCCAGGTGATGGACGTCCTTTCAACCTCCCTGTTGTTCTGGGAGATATGGTACTTTTGAATTATTTCCCTGATAAGCATGAGTTGGTAGTCTGCTCTGAGTTTGTGTTTTTTCCAAATTTTACATTATAGAGACAGTGGGAATTTAGTATGGTCATATCTAGAAGGTGGAAAAATAGTTTTTGTACCACTTCATAGATTTTCTCATACACTCAACAGAAGTGACCATTCATAGTAACAATTCATCAATTTGATCATCAGTAAGATGACGCGGATATTTACTGGTAGACGTCATATTGTCACATCCCTGCAGTCACGTGGTTTATGCATCGTGCTGCATATGATTAGTTGCACCAGTTGAAATTTTTCTCTTTTAGATATCATACAAGGACAGAAACTCAAGTCAATAAACTTCAATTGGTTGGCAATAGCTGGAGGAACCTACCTGTGAAGTTTGAATATCTTACAATTCTTTCCATACTAAAAAATTATCTGAATATGGGAGGCGTGGCAACTGTATATATACGGGCTCAGCAAAGCAGGCGTGTATTTCCGAGCCCGTAATAATATGTTCTCAACAGTTTAAGGATTAAAGATATAGAGAATGATGTGATGGGAAAGTCCAGTTGTTTGGTGAAACTAACAGCAATAATCATTAATAAAAGTGATTCAGAGGTCTTGCAGGATGATTTAAAGAGATGAGGACTATATTAAAATAGTATGGGCTACAAAATTTGGCTTAGATGGACAGATTCTTAGTTACTAGGAGAATTTTATAGTTTAGACGTAGAAGAAAATTTTCAAATACACAAGAGATAGGTAGAGAAGAAGGGGAACATGCGTGGAAACTGAGGAAGTGTTAGCAAAGATTTTGCATGGTGAGAGTGGTGAATAAGTTAATGTGTTGCTGGAGGTATAAAGCTTATAAGTACTTTATAAGGAAAGAAAAGGTATGGTATTATTTGATAATGGGCTCTTCCTGCAATGAGTCTTTGCACTGTATGGAAACAGATGTAATAATAATCAACAACAATAAAAAGACTGTACTATGAATACATGCAGGAAAACAGCAACTACATTCTCAGTAGTGATCTACAAAATAGTAAAAAGAACTATGATCACCTATAACCATACAAATATCGACTGCAATAATTTCTATGTTAAGATATTATACTACTAAGAGTATATAGTTTGATTTTTTCAGTCTGAGACAGTTCCATCTGCAGAAAACTTATAGAACACTATTACTATGGCCATGCAAAATGGTTAGATAATTCTGGAGCTCTATTCTTTATCTGACCAAACTTGTTTTTGTTTTTTTATTCCACTTAAGCAATTTTGAATTTACAGTTCTTTTTTATATTAAAATGTTTTCTGTTCATCCAACAGGAACATAATTTGTAACAGTGTATTGTTATTATAAATTACATATTTTTATTGAATTTTCAATATAAAATATATAGAAAATTCAATACAAGTGAAATATCCAAAGCAAAGAAAATAGAACCTCACTAAAAGCCTTTTTGAAGGCAAAAAATGGATTCCCTGTCTTTTAGATAAAAATGGAAGCATAACAAACAATAGAAAAGCATTTCAAGGATCACCAATGATTTTTACCTTTATACAAGCTGTATAATTGGATTAAATTCAGCAAAATAGGAATGTGGAAAATGTCAGTGTTCCACACATAATAGAAATAGAAATTAAAACTGCTCTCAATGAAATGAAATGCAATAAGTGTTCAGGACCAGATGAAGAGCTTTTCTAATATAGGTTGGACAACTTATTACCATTATTACTTAAACTGTACAATAAAATCCTAAAAGATGAGACTTTCCTTAATCAGTGGTTGAAATCTAAAATAATTCTTCTTTACAAAAAAAAGCATAAAATCAGATATAAACAACTACAGGCCTATAAATTTACTATCACCAACTATAAAAATTTTACAAGAATAATCCTCAAAAGAATTTGTAACCATCCAGACTCTGAACAACCATATGAACAGGCATGTTTCAGGGAAAAAAAAATTTCTACAATAGACCATCTACACACAGTTAATAAATAGTAGAAAAATATTTAGAATACAATAAACCTTTATATATGGCCTTCATCGACTATAGCAAAGCATTTGACGCCATAGAACATTACCCTCTTTTCTGTGCTTTGAAAGACATGGGAACTGAAGAAAAATATATCCGGCTACTTCAAACCATTTATGAAAATAGTGAGGCATCTATCAGTAGGATGAAGTAAGGTATCAAACAAGGTGATCCCATTGCTCTCAAACTTTTTACAGCAGCCCTCAACACCAATTTCAGGGATCCGGATTAGGATGATTATGGTATTAATATTCAGGGAAAGATGTTAAACAATCTGTTTTGTGAATGACATCATTCAGTTTGCTGAAGATGGCTCTCAACTTAATCTGATAATCAATGAATTAAGCATAAAAACAAGGAAATAGGTCTAACAAACTATTATAAAACAAAAATATTGACAAACCATGAACATATTCCCATTGATATTGAAAATACTATAATAGATATGAAGAGAACTACAAATACTTAAGAAAATTATTTCCATGTCAAATCGCTTTGACTTGAAATCCAGTGCAGAATCAAGCATTGAATGAAAGGGGACCTAAAAGGAAAATTATTAGATATGATTGTCCTAGCAACTTTGATTTACGGTTCCCAGACTTGGGTACTAACCACTACACAGACAAAAATGTTCCAGGTTTTCCAAAGAGTAATGGAAAGGACTTTAATCGGGGTATCCAGATTAAAAAGAATAAGGAACAAGGACTTAAGAGGTCTAACAAAAATAAAATACATCGTTTGGAGAGCTAGAAAATCAAAATGGAATTGGGCAGGCCACTTGGCAAGATATCAAGATGATAAAAGAGAGCAAAGTGGGTGCTGAGAGATAGAGTCAGAAAACCTGGAAGATATCGAAAAACTACTCAATCACACGTAAGAGTGGCCCAGGATAGGAGAGAGTGGGAGAGGCCTTTGCCCTGCAGTGGGACGTCTAGGCTAAAAACAACGACATATTTTTATAATTATTACTATAAAAGGTAATTATAAAAACTTAATTTTTAAGTCAGACATACTAACTGGTATCAAGTGTAAAGGGTACAATAATTTTAGGAGGGATAGAGAGGGGGCATGCTGCTAATGATATTGGATGTCTTGAACCCAATTAGAGTTGAGACCTATCATTGTAGTACTAATACTAACAGTATTTCATGTGGCAGTGAGTTTGAAGCCCTCTGGTGTAAGGTGGAATCTAACACAATCAATTACATAGTGGGATGTTGTTACAGACCTGGTAGATCAGTTGCTAGTGATGAAGAAATGCACCGGCAAATAGAGACGATAGATGCAAAGACAGTAATCATAATGGGAGACTTTAATTATCCAAATATTGATTGGGTAGCAGTTGAATCTCATGAGAAGAATGAAAGCGAATTTACTGAGCTGTTGTGGGACAACTTCTTCATGCAGCATGTAACAGAAGGTACTCGAGGTCAAAGAGTGTTAGATTTGATTATAGTGTCAGAGGACGTTTCAGTTAAAGATGTAACTATTCTGCCTCCGGTTGATGACAGTGATCATGCGGTACTACTCACTTGGGCTAAGTTTATGAATGTTCTATTCAGAAAAGGTTATATTCTGAATACAAAACAAGAAATTATGACCAACTAAGGAGTATACTGAGTTCAGTGGAATGGAATAGGTTGCTGGATGGGAAGCATTTAAACAATACTTAATGATGCAATATCAGAATGTGTCCTTAGAGTGTGAAGAATAAATAGGGAGGAGTCAAATGGATGTGCAATCTCATTAAGCAAGAGATTCGTAAGAAAAGAATGACGTGGAGGGAATAATGTGTGCATAAGAATGATGTCCATAACGAAAATTATAAGCAGCAGCCTAGAATAGTCATAACTGTTGTATTGAAAACTAAGTCTGAGTATGAAAAGAAACTGGCTCTGCATGCTAAAGACAATCCAAAATAATTCTATCAATATGCTGCAAAGAAAAGAAAGAATGAACATGAAAGAATAACTCTTTTACATGCAGATGCCATGAGGATAACAGATGCAGAAGAGGTTATTCAACTAATGAGTATCCATTTTGTTAAAAGCTGTCAACCTGGTGTACACAATTTTTTCAACACAACGTTGAGTTCACTGCTTGAAGAAACTCAGATGAATGAGGACGAGGTATTAGAGCTGTAGCAGAAACTGAATAAGAATTCAGCATAAGGACTGATGGGATATCAGCACATGTGCTAAAAGAGAACTCAGCTGAACTGGCTATTCCTTTGACCAAGCTGTTTAATATGAGTCTAGAAACAGGAAAGATGCCACAGGAATGGAAATAATGTATGGTAATTCCATTGCACAAGGGTGGTGCAAAGACTGATGAATCCAACTATTGACCAATTAGTATCTCAGGAGTGGTGGTGAAGATTTTGGAAAAATTGGTTAGGACTCACATTCAGAAATGGGTTGACAGTGAATCTCTACTTTGCAATGAGCAACATGGGTTTACTAAGGGAAGGTCATGGTTTAGCAACTTGCTCACATTCTATAACAATGTTACCATTAAACTAGACAAGAGGAATGGATACACCATGATACTTTGGGATTATGCTAAGGCTTCTGACAGAATACAGCATGGTAGACTGTTGCATAAATTGGAGAGTATGGGTTTGGGTTATAGAATATTAGCATGTATAAGAGGATGACTGACAGATATCAAAAAGTGGTACATGGGGGATGTGAGTCTGCAAGATTGAAGGTAACCAGTGGTGTACCACAAGGATCAGTGGTTGGTTCACTGTTATTCAATCTGTACATTAATGATATTTGGAAGGATTTGAGAAGCGACATACAGCTATTTGATGATGATGATGCAAAGATGTTATTCAATCTGTACATTAATGATATTTGGAAGGATTTGAGAAGCGACATACAGCTATTTGATGATGATGATGCAAAGATAGGTAGAGTAATCAGGAATGCTGCTGATATGGAGTACTTGCAGAATGATTTGAATAGGCTGGAATTGTGAGCATGGGAAAATGGATGTCAGTTCAATGTCAGTAAATGTAAAGTCATTCACTTCTGTGTGATTAGATATTCAATGTCATATTATAATGGTGGGATTATGCTAAAAGAAACTGATGAGGCTAGGGATCTTGGAGTGTTAGTAGATAGGAAGTTGAAGTTCAGGGGCCATGTAGCAAAGATTGCAAATAAAACTCCAAAGATAACTGCGATGCTGAAACGAACATTCACATGTAAAGGTAAGGATGTAATTTTGCCTCTTTACAAGGCCTTGATAAGACCTTCACTGGACTAGTGTTTGCAGGTCTGGTCTCCTGGATTCCTTTGTGATTCTGATATAGTGGAGATATGGTAGACTGTTGCATAAATTGGAGAGTATGGGTTTCAATTAGATCAAAGGAGAGTGTTAAAAATGATATCAGGACTATGGAATACTGATTATGAAGACAGATCGAGAATTTTAATTTATGGAAGGTGAAGAAAGAACAAGAGGGCATCCTTGGAAGCTGAGAATGAATGCTGCTAAGGGGTGATGGCTAGATTTTTCTCTCATGGGGTGGTGCAAGCAGTGTGAATGAATTCAAGTATGATAGCTGGTGCATGTAATATGTGACCTCCCTCGATGAGTCCTTGACTCCCTGGATGTGTCTCGTAATAATAATATAAATTTGTAATATGTGACCTCCTTCGATGAGTCCTTGACTCCCTGGATGTGTCTCTTAATAATAATATAAATTTTCCAATGCTTCTCAAGTTTTCTGCTAGAGATAGTACTGGTAAATTTGCGATATCAGAAGGTAGAAATTAATAACTCAATTTTTAAAAAAATTAAAATTTCACATCTATAATGATATATATGATAAACAATACACTGTCACACAAATACACCAGATTTCTTGGGGGGAAAAAAGTTTTTTTATATGAAAATGAAAAAATATAAAACTCATTTGAAGGAGAATAGACATTCAAATACCCATTGTACAGAGTTATTAAAAATGTTGGACACCATTTCATAATTTTATTGTACAAATGGAAAAAAGAGTTTGTGGGAAATTTTTTGATTTTGATGCAAGAGCCATTCTTCACATGGACAACATCAAGATGGTATTCAATTTTTTTTGACCACTATACATAAGATGATATAAAAATTGGGTTTAATAGGTCGGAGATTTTTATACAAACTATTAGCCTACTAGTTTTGCCACGTTAACTGGTGGCTTCTTCTGGGCCAGATAAATCTACACATATCAGCTTAAAAACAAAAACGAGATTAAGTTACGAATTAATACTTAACTGAAAGATGAAAAAAATATCAAATTCATAGGAACCGTTACACAAACGCATGAATGTTAACACTTAGTCAGTCATTGTTAACAATGACTGAGGTGTGTCCTATAATTGGCTGCGAAGTTGAACTCTGATGTGTTGAGAGATCTTATGAGTGATTTCGAGATATCACAGAGGATCATCCCTTGGTTTCTGTTCAGGGTGCCTTGTAAGTGGATAACTACAGCTTCTTTTATGTTGAGGGAGCTGTAGTCTTCTTCTATGTATGGTATAGTACTTTTATCCCATTCAATGTTGTGGTTAGTGTTGGAAAAATTGAAAGCTAAACCAGAATTGTCCTCTCTGTTGTTGTGTATGTCTCCGATGTGCTCCTCTTGTCCTATTTCTAGACTTCATGAATCATCATTATGGCCAATGTGTTAATCATCACAACAGCAGCCTAGATGCTTCTTCTGAAACTTTTCATGGCAAAGAAAGGATATAAACTGCATCATTCACATAATCTCAATGTCTCATCCCATCCACCTGATGGGAAACTTTGCATTGAGACAGAAGCTGAGTGAGAAAAATCATCTTCCATTCTAGCTGTGGGCTTAACCAGCATTCCAAATCTGTCAAGAAATGCCATGCATGTAATTGCTGTATCTTTTAACACGTGACAATTTGGTATCTCAGATCTGATGGACATCATGCAGCTTCACAAATCCACTTAAAAATGAAATGGTTGGATCCATCACCATTTCATGGAGGATATTTTATCTTCACTTAGTAATTCCAGAAAATCGCTTGCAAAGGAAACTATTCAATATCACAATTCATAATGTGCTGAAATACCCGAAACTTGAATGATTTAGTGCTGAACTGGTATTACCTGTCCATTATATATTATTGATTTCTGTAGGCTTTCTTTGAAAGTCTGTGAAAGAAAATTGGTGCCATTTGCAAATTCTCTCATTCAATGGAAGATCTTTGTTCAACTCTACACTCTCTACGAATAATTGTTCAGACACTTTAGCAATTTACAATTGATACCAGCAGGTGAATCCTAATATCAGGTATGTCCACCTTTGGCTCTGATCACTCCTGCACCCTTTGATGGTGGCTTTCTACCTATGTGGGGCAGGCATTAGGTGGAATTTGTCTCCATTCCTCCATCAAAGCAGCACTGAGTTCAGCAAGAGATCGAGGACATGCTGCTCTGGACCTCAATCACCGCTCCAATTCGTTCCACAGGTGTTTGATGGGAATGAAGTGAGGACTCTGCACAGGCCAGGGTATTCGTTTAACACCCATCTCTTTATACCATTTCATAACAGCTGCAGCTTTGTGACTTGGGTAATTGTCATCTTGATAGTAACGTGAGTCCGTTTCATAAAACTCTGCAGTGTAGGCAGCACCTGATTATCCAGAATATCAAAGTACTGAGCTGCCTTCATGAAATCATGATCAACGACCAGTGGTCCCACTCCAAGCCAGCTGAATGCATCCCCACACTGTTACTCCTCCAGCACCAAACTTTATTGTGGGTACAACACACTGTGGTAACTAGCATCCACCAGGCTGCCTCCATACCCTGTGATCAGATCAGACTGGAAACATGCGAACCTTGATTCATTGCTCCAGAGTACCATTTTCCATTGGTCAATTGTCCAGTTCATATGCTCTTTGCACTAGGCCAGACGAGCCATCTTGTGTGCTGCTGCTCTTCCAGGGAACCCAGTGGAGTTCTTTTCATACAGTATTAGTGCTTGCCAAGGTGTTACTGGTGCTTTGGAACTCCATGGATGGTCTGTACTGATTGTAGCTGGTTTTTACGACACCTGTTTTAACACCTCCTGTCAGTCATTTTCAGCAGCCGCTCTGAGTGTTATCCTGCACTAGTGATGCCAGAACATCTCCATTTGTTGATCACATTGCCAACCATTGATTTTGGATGCTCCAGTTGAGTAGCAATAGCCCACGATGATACCTCTCTCGAAATCACTACGTTCACGTTGTGCTGCCATATACCACCTGTATTCAATTGCTATGATGAAACACTGCTTCCTACTATCTGTACACTGGTTTTTATGTTATTAACAAACCTGGAATGTTTCATAACTTCAAATAACAGGGGTGTCGGACAATTATTGGTAGATAGTGTATGTACTGTCTCTACCTAGTAACAAATGATTTGGTCTAAGTGAATCAGAGCAATGCTTTCTCCATGAGTAGCCATTTTATAGATATGGCTACTCATGGAGAAGGAATGCACTAGTACCTCTAACTACAACTGGCTACTTGAACATCATTTTTAAGATTTGTGTAATTTACATGTGTTCAGTATTTGTACTCACACTATCAAAAAGCTGTTTCATATAAGTGACTGATGCAAATATACATATTTAACTAATGAAATGAGTGTCTAAATCTAGCTTTAATAAAATCACTCAGGCTGTAAATTTAAAACCTATTTACTTACTAGTTTAAAGTTTGTACAGAAACATAATTAAGTGCCCTGCTGATTATAAGCAGTAAACAGTATTACAAATATGACTATGAATCAGCTCTCCTGTTGAGCCCCCAAACTATAACAGCTGTTCAGGAACAATCTTATCTGGTAAGATTTGCACCTTATCTGAAAAAGAAAAAAAAAATCAATTTGGCAATATTATTATTTATGGAATGCAATATTATATAGTGAGTGGCCAGATTATTAGAGATACCCAATCTAACAAGCAGCATGCTAACACCCATGAGCCTTCACGAACAGCTTGAATATGCTTAGGCATTGACTGAGGATCCGCAACACTTCACAGGCAGACTTCCCTGTCATGAACGAACATCATGTTCTCCCACTAACTCTCAATCCTGTCAAGTATCTTTGCCGGGGATCAGTTGTGTAGATGAAGAGCAATCCATTCATAGCCATCCTAGCAGACAGTAATTTTGAATACTCTTACAAACTCCGTTATCAGTCCACTGGCTTCCACTGTCATGTTCTCTGTCCAGATCAAATGCATATGCTGCTTCCTAGAGGGCAACCTAGTGTCTATGAGGTATTACTAGTCGCATGTTACCAGCACATGACTAGTGATTTCAGTTAGCATGGAGAATATCTCTAATATTTTGGCAACCAAGTATAGGTCAACTATAAATATAAAAAGGAAGCAGTACATAACAGAGAAAGCGAAGCACTATATATACTACATTTTCATTAAATTTATTTTTTACATAATCTGGAAACTTTCCTCTAGAGATCAAGCATGGAACTTTTATTTTAGCTACTCAGGCAATGAAATTCATCTTCCATATAATGACAATCACAAACATCTAGTCTCATGGAGAGAATTGAAACCTGGAGCCGGTTGGGTTGGAGAGAACTGCACTAACCACTTGGCCAACTAGGCTAGCATCTATCATCAAACTACCAACTACTGCTCTTATCAGTGCTGTCTAAAACAATAGGGAAGGCTATCAATAGTTCATTTTTTCAACACTTGGAAAATCAAGTAATGACAAGCAACATGGATTCCACCAGTTAAGATCTACAGCAGATCTTTGTCACATCACCCACCTCTGAACAAGTGCCTTGGAAAAACTTATGTTGTTGTGCTTGACATTTCCAAGGGTCATCAAGGGCTTCTCAGCAAATTGCCATCTTAGGTCCTTTTACCCTTTGTAACTGGATTACCAGTTTTCTCTGGATCTCAGTCATGTGTTATGGTGAAGGGTATTCTCTCTCTTCAGATTTTTCTATTAATTCAGGTGTTCTTCACAGACTTTTTTTACTTGCTAAGAAGGACCTTGGTTCTCACCCCCCCCCCTTCACACACACACACACACACACACACACACACACACACACACACACACACACACACACACACACACACACACACTATATTTCATAAGCTTTAAAAGTTAAGACCAGCATAAGTTTGTTGGCCTAAGTTTTATTCCTAATCTTAAGTGGTGTCTCAGCTTCAAAAAACTCATATTTTTTTTGCTCAAGACAATGTTTTACATCTGTCAATAAATTCATCCAACCTTCGAATACTGCTCTCATGTTTTGATGGTGTGCGCCTAACATCTTTGAAAATTCTTCCTGTTCTTCAGAAAAAGGCAGGGTTGGCTAATTGATGAATCCTCCTTTCCAGACTCTCTCCAGCCACTGTACTCAGATATGGTCAGTTTCTGCAATGAACTGTTTCTCCTAAGGATGAGATTAAAGAGATGGCAAGAACTCAGTGGCACAGAAAATGACTGATGATGATGACCGTCTTTTCTACAGATAATTTCCATAGTCATTATTCAGCAGAATTGGCATCTATCAAACCCCCTCTCCCCACTCCAATTTCTGAAAACTTATAGTAACATGAGCAAAATCTGCTCTACAATGATTTTTTTTTCAGTCAAACTGCTGAATCACCAAACCTTTACTCCCACTCTACTTTCATTCTATTCCATTCTTGGCTCTGTGAAACATCATGTGGTCAAATCATACTGTGAATATTGGTGTTTATGACTATCTTTAGGTTGTAGATGAATTTCATTGCTCAGTATGTACAGTCTCCATAGGTCAGTTGGTATAGACAAAGCCCTTTAGTCAGAAAGACCTGGGTCCAATTCCCATCTACAATGCGAGGAACTTTTCTGGGTCTGGCTCCCACTGATGAGACCTCAATAAAGGTTGAAACCGGTCTGGGTAGTGACCCTTCCCATAATGCATAGCATTATAAATATCTGTAAGGATATGTGCTTTGCATTATGGGATACTAGGGCCAGTGATGTGAAGTCATTAGCCTCTATATACCAGTTACCCAGTCGTGAAGTTACTTCACATGTAAACTTTGTTTGCTTACACTTGGATAAAGGAAGAACCAAGAATACAATTTCTTGGCATCTTTAATTTACTTCATCTGGTCTCTTTCAACTAAAGGTGAGTTAGAGGGTTTCCCCACCAGGAAACTCAGGTTTTTTGTCCCTCAAAATAGGCAAACCGGCCTTGTGAACACACATGGATTTACAGTGATAAACTTCATTAACTGGCGTTCACGTGATGCTGCAAGCACGCAATCTCCCAACAGTGCAACAAACAAAAGAACAGCTTTAAATACAACTACAATGTTTTCATGCTAATTATGTATAGAGACTCTCTATGTTGTTCATAGTTTTTTAACCTTCAGTGGATAGTGTTTTTTCTTTTCTTTTATTATGTCACCTGATGAAGGCTGTTATAAGCCGAAACTAGTCTTGTTTTACTATTAAACCCCCTTTTTTTACCTAACTCTCGGTTTAAGTCATTCAACTCTATTTTTACAATATATATATATATTCTTAATCCCTCATCAGGAAGGTTCAATCCCCTCCCTCTTAAAAAAAAGGGACATGGGAAAAAGGGGGTAACCCCATACAAATATTATATTATTATTGCCCAGTATGAGCAATAATACTGAAGTGGCTTAAAGTTCCACATTGTTTAGTTTCTAGAAGGTTTTTGGATTATATAACTGGAAGCCCACTACTGGTAAAAATATAGTATAGGTTTACAACTTTTTCTGAGCAAGAATGTTCTGAAAATTATATACACCAATAACTATGCTCTGGCTAAATGGAATTTAATAAACTATGGAATACCACAGTTAAATTTTAAATATAAAATGTAAAGTATATGCAACGTGCTTTACATTTTACAGTACGTGTAATATAAAATATAAGCTAGAAAGCTTATGTTTTAGAAATCAAATTTTGAATATGTCAATTCGGTTCGATTTCATTCTTGTTAGCAAAAATATTCCAATTGCTAATAAATTCTTACATGACTGAATAGAATAGAACAAAATTTGGTATAATTTTTTTTTTTCACTTAACTTCAATTGGTCTAATGTGTAATTTCACAATTACACAAAACTATGCCTTTTATGCCCCCATGTTTTTTTTTTAATACCAAACCTACATGAACAGTTGCAAAACCTATAGTACATTAGCTGTGTGTGACATAAAATGTTCCACTAAGTTATCAATGTCGATAACACAACAGTATACAGTACATAAGCCCAAAACAAGCTGACATCTCATAAATAGCATCATAAGTTTTGACATACTGATTGAATTTTTATAAAAGTACCACAACCACTTTTTTATTATTATTACGGGCGATATACTTTATAAGTGATTGTTTCTTTAGGTGGCTGAGGAAAGTATCTAATGTCTAGTGGCCATTTCGTTATCTGGCCCCATGGCCACCAGGACATTAGACACTTTCCTCAGCCACCTAAACAAACAACACAAATGCATACAATTCACAAGTGAGATTGAAAAGCAGAACACACTTCCGTTTCTAGATACACTCGTCGCACATCTTCCTTCTGGCAGTCTTTCCTTCAAAGTTTACTGGAAACTGGCCAATGTATACACATAAACTACTACCACCACCCAACACAAAAACTAGGGGTCATTAATACACTTAAAAACAGGGATTTGAAGATTTGCTCCAACGAACAAGCACTTAACGATGAATTAAAAGTTATCAGGCAATAACTTCCTAAAAATGATTAGCTGTTCGATTGTGATAGAGTGGATAATTAAGTATTCCTATTTTATCACAGTCTAACATGCTTTTCCAAACAAAAGAATGAGATAAATACAATAAGTTGCCTCTAAGTGTAGAATAAGTATTATGTATATATAAATCAAGTGTGTTCTGTTAAGAAAAGGTTAAATAAGTGTATATTTTGTGCCATTTGCGAACGTGATTAATTTAGTATTGAAAATGTAAAACATTACCAGAGCTTTAGAAATTAACCTGTGCAAAAGGATTATAAAATGTAAGAACAAATTCAACAGTTGGAGGGGAGGGTGTCAAGTCCAAAGGTTACGGAGTCGTAACGCAAGAGTACTATGACATCATTGTTTACTCCAAGTAAACAATGATGTCATAGTACGTGCAACAAGCAGGGCAGACGATGGACGCCATGACGTAAGAGTTTGCCAAATATGAAAAGGGGCGAGAAACGCCGAGAAATAGGAGGGAAATATAAGGGTCATGCGACCCTGAAACAAGGCTTTTTCTCCCTGGATTTCCTGGTGTTCGGTTTCCATGTGGTAGCGTGGGGCGCGAATGTCCTCGATGACGGAGGACAGGTTCCGATATGCAGCTACGGTCTTGGCGGCCGTGTTCTCCGTGGAAGGAACGAAGTCTGGCAAGCCCACAGGAGGCCAGTTTCCTGTGAACCTCTGGAGCTCTAAAGAACCAAAGGCAAAGATAAGTAAACTTTATTTGTGTTTAACAGAATATGTGCCAAGTTAACATGTTATGGAAAAGGAACATTAATGATATTGGATAAGATTATATTGCTAGGACTTAAGAAGGATATTGAAATTATGTTTAATATCTGTCGTTGTGTTTAAGCTTGCCATTATATTATGTGAAATTAAGGATATGTTTAGAGTAAAGAATTGGCATAATATTAAGAGATTGTGAAATTAGTACATAAATAACGCATTAGCGAAGGTTAATATAATTCATACTTTAGGAAGCTACTGTATATCAATTTATATGTGTAACAGTAGTGTTTGAATTTTATATACCTTGTCTGAAACTCTCTTAAGATGGGATTTTTTTTAGTGTTCTTATGTGTATCAACCTTTGAGTATAATAAACCTTGCTTTTGATTCTAACAAAGACTTTCTGTGATTTCTGGAATCCGATGCGCCACTTATAAAAATATTAATGTGAACCTATGCAGGATATTAAAAGGGATATTTGAAAAGAGTAAATTTTGGTCACGTCTGCAGAGTTAATTGGTATCATTAAGTACTGTCCTGAGATTACCTCTTGGTTTTTAATATTAAATAATCTAATAGTGCTAAGTGGCGCAGCGAAACAAATAAATTTCTTGGCGTTTTAAGAGAGGTTAATCCCAGACACTCTGATACTGTCTCGATCTCGAGGAATTTCCATTGTCCCTCAGAGGTACCACGTATTACCCGCTAGAGTGTATTACGGAGATATAGTAAAAGGTTAAAGTAGTTGTATTTGAGAAGAAAAGTTATAACATAAACCGCGCAGCAGATAGGATATAAAATAGTTGTACAAAATAAAATATAATAAAAGGGAAGAATCGTTACAACATAGCCAAAATACTGTCGACAAAATTCTGCACAAGACCTCACTTAAAAACAAAAAAAAAAAAAACCTATGACTAAACAAACACGCGTAATAACCAGAGTGATAAGTTTTAATAAGTAAATATTTCATCCTAAGTATCTTAGGACATCGTCAGTACAGTTAATTCAAACAATACTAGGAATAACATACAGTTAGGGCGCATGATTACAATGGAATCCCAATATGCATGCAGTAGCGTGTTATAGAATTAAATTAAAATATATTTATAAATATAAGAAATATTTACTTATTAAAACTTATCACTGTGGTTATTACGTGTGTTTGTTTAGTCATGAATTCTCCACAGGTTTTATTGTACAATAAAAAATAACCTAGACTACAATAAACCTGTAACTATCCCATACATTAAAGGGAATCAGACAAAATAAACAGAATACTATAGAAATACAACTGTAAAGCCACCTTTAAACCTTAGTTGGTACATCTGTCATAAGCATCCATGTGAAATTACAAGCCATTCTATCAAGTAGTTTGTTTTATACAGCTGTCTGAAGCAAAACTGTTATCTGCATCCCTTGAAATAGATAAAATTGAGTATCATGTGGTTATAACATTCTTTGTAAAAGAAGGTTTAACGTCAAAAGAAATTCATTCGAAGTTCATAAAAGTTCATGGGCACTCTTCTCCTTCGTTTTTGACAATTAAGAAATGGGCTGCCGAGTTTAAACATGGCCGTACCAGCCTCGAAGATGATCCACGTGAAGGACGTCCAAAAAGTGTACCACCACCAGAAATCATCGATCAAGTGCACAATATGGTACTGGATGACCGCGAAAGTGCGTGAAATTACTGAGACTATAGACATTTCAAAAGAACGTGTAGGATATATTTTGCATGAAGAATTGCATATGAAAAAGTTTTGTGCAAGATGGGTGCCATGCTTGCTAACAGCAGATCAAAAATGCACTCGCATGAAAATCTCTGAACAGTGCTTGGAGCATTTTAACAAGAATAAAACTGATTTTGAGCATCAATTTATTACTATGGATTAGACTTGGATTCACCATTACACACCAGAATCCAAACAGCAGTCAAAACAGTGGACAGAAGTCAGTTGTTCAGAGCCAAAGAAGATAAAGTCAGTTCCATCAGCAAGAAAGGTTAATTCATCGGTGTTTTGGGATGCTAAAGGCGTTTTGTTTATCGATTACTTTGAAAAGGGTAAAAGAATAACCAGGGAATATTATTCCAATCTTTTAACCAGACTAGACAAAAAATTTCGTGAGAAAAGACCTGGCTTGCAGAAGAAAAAAATCAACTTTCATTAGGACAATGCACCTGCCTACAAAAGTGTTTTGGCAATGGGAAAATTAAGGGATCTGCATTATGACTTGTTGGAACATCCACCCTATTCCTCAGATTTGGCTCCCTCTGACTTCTATTTCTTCCCAAAACTAAAACTCTTCCTTGCTGGTCAGTGTCTTTCTTCGAATTAAGGTGATTGCAGTTGCAGAGGGGTATTTTCCAGATCTTACTGAGAACTACTACAGGGACAGGATAATGGTGCTGGAGCATTGCTGGAATAAATGTATTATTCTCAAGGAAGATTATGTTGAAAAATAAAAATAATTTTGAAATTATAAATTTGTTTCTTCATTGTTCAGCCGAGAACTTTTCAGACCACCCTTATATATGTGTATACTCCAGACGTTTCGACCTTAATATGAAGGTCAAAACATTGGAAAATTAAAATATTTATTTATAACATGATTGTAGAGTCCATAATTTGTGTAAAATGAAAATAAATTAATACTATGATTAAAAGTTCTATTAATTGTTTACTATGAAGTTGTTTAGGACTGAATATTAAACTCTAATTAAATTTATTATTATTATCTGAGACCTCCAGGGAGTCAAGGACTCATTGAGAGAGGCTATAAATCACCCCAGCTGTCATATCTTTCCTTAAATTGATTCACACTAGATGCACTCACTACCCCTAAAGGCAAACTATTCCACTCACTCACTGCTCTACGAGATAAAAACTTATCTCTTACCCCTTTCTTGACTGTAAACAAACTTAACTTCCATGGATGCTCCTGTGTTATCTCCACACCTTCTATATAACGAAAAATTTTTATCAGTAATATCCTATAACACCCATTCAGAAGTTTATAGCCCTCTATCATATCACTCCTCTTTCTCCTGTTGACCAGTCTGTAATCTACATATCACTTGCAATCTATCCTCATAATCTAAATACCATACTCCAGATATAATCTTTGTAACTCTTCTTTATCCCTTTGGAACTTGGGAGACGAAATCTGTGCACGATAATCCGGGTGCATGCTTATATGAAGGTCTTATAAAGAGGCAAAATGACTTCCTCATCCTTACATGTCAAGGTTTGCTTCAACATTGCAATTAACCTCTGAGTTGTGTTTGCAACTTTTGCTATGTGATCTTTGAACTTCAAATTCCTATCCACCATTATGCCAAGATCCCTAGTCGCATTAGTTTCAAATGTCATTTTGTAAGTGCTGGATATCAACAGCATCCCTGATTGCCCTGCCTATCTTCATATCATCGGCAAACAACTGCATGCCAATTTCGACCCTTTCTAATGTCATCAATGTCTAGACTGAACACCAATGTCCCAAGGACTGAACCCTGAGGTACACTACCACTGGTCACTTTAAATCTGGCAGATTCACACCCACCATATACCTTTTGATATCTGTCTGTTAACCATTCAGTGATCCGAGTCAAGAGTTTATATTCCAATCCCATATTCTCCAGTTTATGCAACAGCATTTCATGTGGTATCCTAAAAATGTTAGCAAAATTCAACAGTATCATAGTGTATCCATTCTCTTTATGTAACGTAAGATTGTTATAAAACACAAGCAAATTGCTAAAGCATGACCTTCCTTTAGAGCAGGCCTGCACGACTTGATTGTCTTTGAGGGCCAAACCCAACTTGGACCACCTGATCAAGGGCAGATCACTTCGGACCTAGAATCTTAGACTAGTCCACTGCAGCTAAACTTAAGTAAATTTGTTAGTAGATCTACAGTAAATACTAATTAATATGCATATTTAAATTTTTTAGAGTTACAATTAAAATTATAATCAAAATTATTTACAAAAACAGATATAGCTGCAAAATTTCTCAATAAAAACCACTTAAACATAAACACAAAGTTTACTATAATAAATTTAGTTTAATCCTTTATCCAAGTGTGAGCAAACAAAGTTTGCGCCTGAAAGTATCTTCAGGACTGGGTTAAGGTGGTACACACCAGGGCAACTCGTTGCAAAGGTGGAGCAAGCTACCAACACTCCTATCTCAGTATCTCCTATAATGCAAAACACATCTCCTTGCGGATATGTCTAATGTTATGCATTAAGGGAAGGGACACTACCCAGACTAGTTTCGACCTTTATTGAGGTCTCTTCAGTGGGAGCCAGGCCCAAGTGGAGATATCAGGCAGAAGCATTAGCAGGTCATCTCTACCTATAGGAATTGCCAGTTGGTGTGCCACCCTTTTTTAATAATTTACTCTGGATAACCACTGAAGAGACCTCAATAAAGGTCGAAACTAGTCTGGGTAGTGGCCCTTCCCTTAATGCATAACATTAGACATATCCGCAAGGAGATGTGTTTTGCATTATAGGAGATACTGAGATAGGAGTGTTGGTAGCTTGCTCCACCTTTGCACCGAGTTGCCCTGGTGTGTACCACCTTAACCCAGTCCTGAAGATACTTTCAGGCGCAAACTTTGTTTGCTCACACTTGGATAAAGGATTAAACTAAATTTATTATACTCTAACCAAGTGAAAAATAAACTTTCAACATCTTTCTCTAAATCCAGAGTAAATTATTAAAAAAGGGTGGCACACCAACTGGCAATTCCTATAGGTAGAGATGACCTGCTAATGCTTCTGCCTGATATCTCCACTTGGGCCTGGCTCCCACTGAAGAGACCTCAATAAAGGTCGAAACTAGTCTGGGTAGTGGCCCTTCCCTTAATGCATAACATTAGACATATCTGCAAGGAGATGTGTTTTGCATTATAGGAGATACTGAGATAGGAGTGTTGGTAGCTTGCTCCACCTTTGCAACGAGTTGCCCTGGTGTGTACCACCTTAACCCAGTCCTGAAGATACTTTCAGGCGCAAACTTTGTTTGCTCACACTTGGATAAAGGATTAAACTAAATTTATTATACTCTAACCAAGTGAAAAATAAACTTTCAACAAAGTTTACTAATAATTTAACTGAGAATATCACACTTATTCTCAGTGAAATATCAGTAACAGAATGTCACAATGTGACACATTGCATTTCTTTGTTGCCACTATTTTATCAAAGTTTGGTGTCATGTTTGAAGTGGCCGTTCTTAATATGGCCTCTAAATTGATATCACTCAAAGATGAATGCTGTTTGATTTGTTCATGGCTAAAAAGGTTTGTTCACAAGTATATGTGCTCCCTAAGTTTTCAGAACAATGGAGATCAATAACTTCCATCTGGAGTTCGACAGGTAGATTTCCTGCTTCGACAGAAAATGGATCCTCAATCACTTTTATGCGGACTTCGTCTTCATTACTCAATGGCATTCTTTTCTGAAACTCCTCACTTAGAAGTGATATGTGCTTCTTATATTTTCCACCCACCACTGAATGATATATTGATGGAATATTCTGTCAACAAGTTAAGAAATGTGAAATATCCCCCTTAGCAAGTTGATTTTTAAACAAACTTAATTTCATTTTGAATGCCTTTATAAGAGACATTAACTGAAAAACAAACTTATTTTTTCTTGAAGCTGTAAGTTAAGGTCATTCAAGTGACTCAAAATATCACACAAGAAAAATAAATCTTGATTCCATTCTTCATCCATTATTTCTGGGAATTTTTCCATATCTTCTCGAGATTCCAAAAATTGAACTAGTTCATTTTTTAGAGCGACAAAGTGTGACAAAACTTTACCGCGGCTCAACCAACGTACATCAGTGTGGTATGGTAGATCCCCATACTCGGCATCATTTTCTTCTAGATACGCCTGAAACATTCTGTTTCAAACCCCGAGCTCGAATATAGTTGACCAGAGCAAATACTACTTTAATCACATGATCAAACTGCAAAATCTTTGAACATAACACCTGCTGATGAATTAGGCAGTGAAATTTTGTCAATGGTTTACCAGCATACTGTTCAATAAATGTTACAGCACCAACACTTTTTCCACACATAGATGGGGCACCATCAGTGCAAACTGCTACTAAATAATTGAAATTTAAGAATAGTTTTTCGGTTACACACATCTTTACATTTTCGCGATCTCCTTTCCTGTTGTTCTTCCTTTCATTGAACACAAACCAGCAAGCTCCTCTGTCACCTCAAAATTTTAATTAACACCTTTACATATATTAAAAGCTGTGCGGTATCTTTCACGTCAGTACTTTCATCCATAGCAAGCAAATAATAGACAAATTCACTAGCCGATGTTTGCAGGTTATCTTTAAGAACCTCGGCAATATCAGCCACCCTGCGCTGAACAGTCATATGGGACAAACTGATATTTTCAAAATTATTTTTCTTATCAGGACACAATTTGGAAACGGCAATCGTCAGACACTTTTTTTATCAACTCTCCCTCAGTAAATGATTTGCCAACGCAAACTATTTCTTGTGATATTTTTAAGCTCACCTTTGTGGCAACTTCATTTGCAGATGTCACTTTTTTAAAGGCTTGTTGCTCACTGCTAAGGACTTTTAATAACTCTGCTGCTTTTACTTGCTTTTCACTTGCATCCAACTTGCCAAGGTTAGGATGTTTCGATTCAAAATGATGTCTCAGATTGTACTCTTTCAGCACAGCGATAGATTCCCAGCAAACAATGCACACTATTTTGTCCTTAAACAATGTAAAAAAAAATTGTTTGCCACTCAGGGTTAAATGCTCAATGTTCCGAATCAATTTTATGCTTTTTACTTAAGCTCATTGTGTTGAGATTGACAATATTAATTACAAAAAACTAATGATGAAAAACTCATAATAATGCAAGTTATGATTATGTAATGTATTGCTCCAGCTACAACCAACCACTACACTGCCAAAGCCAGTCAAGGCACTGCCAACTTTGTGTAATACGATTCGTTCTCGTTTGGAGACATCAACTCGTTATCATGGAGATGTAACTTTGAATTTCCTCGCAGCAACACTAGCGCTAACAAAACCTCAAAGCGACTGTAATAATTTGTTATTAAATACGACAATGGGAATAACTCCAAATGCAATTTATTGTTGAATTGAAAGAAACATGATTGTGACATTAATAGCATGAACGTAAACATGCAGAGTCTTAGTAAAAATTTAATTCAAATCGTCTAATTTCGTATTCCCCCGTATGATTAATTAATTTAAATCAGGCAGACAGGCCAAAATAAATAGCAATTGTGGGCCATATGTTGTGCAGGCCTGCTTTAGAGTATAATCTGTCTACACATTTTTGTATGAGAGTTCTTACCAACTTCTCTAAAATCTTCACTACCACATCAGAGATATTGATAGGTCAATCAAAGAACTGAAACAAGCAGTGATTCTTTTGTAAAAATCAGTGCATCAAAAAAGTGCTAATGCATTTATAACATGACAATCCACTTCAGACTTATGTAATTTAGACATATAATTTGGTTTTGCTTAATTTTGCCATAATAAATGATCCAGTTAAAAGCAAAAGTGAAACAGTTTGACCATGCATCCACACCAGTGCATTAGAGTTATTAAATAATCAATTTGCCAATAAAAAGATTTGCTTTTAATCAAAATTTGCTGGATTTCATTATAATTTGCTCAAGCTAAAGCAAAATATAATGATAAGAAATATGAAGACACTGATAAGGTTTATTAGACATTTAATTTATTTTTGGCATTTCATTTTGTAGTCCCTGAAAACAAAATGAAAGTGTTGAAATTTATTTTATTACAATGGCAACTGGGAGATAAATTAAAATTTGCTGGATTTCATAAAAGAAGGTGAAAACATACAGAACTGGAGACATTTTTTGGATAGATATTTGGAAAGGATATCCATTCTGTTTAAGTGACCGTACCACCCAAGATTAGCTCTTTTAAGACATTCCTGAATGCTAACAATGTCAAGTTCTTTCCTAATCTACTTGTTTTTAATATGATACCACCATTGATGTCATCTGTTCAGTCCCTTAATCTCTTTCTCAGGACTCTCATATCTGTGGTTCCCAGTCTTTGACGAAGCGTTTTATTTCTAACTAACCCCTCAGATTCATAAGTTAAAATTGGTTTCAACACTATCTTGTATGCAGCTAGTTTAGTGTTTTGACTAATCCCTCTCTTATTCCATATAAATTTATTCAGTTGACTTCCTACTATACCAGCTTTGCTAATTCTGCTATCTATTCTTATATTTAATTTGCTATCTTCGCAAAAAATTGAAATTAGCCAAAATGTTTTACTTGTTCTATAGGTTCAGGATACAGTTGATATTTTCAATGTTTCTGCCTATTTTCATTGTCTTCTTATTGCTGATTTTCATACCAAATTTATTACAACCATTATTCAATTTGGTCAAGAAATCCTGGAGACTTTTACTGGATTTATTTAAAAGTATAACATCATCTGTGTTAAGTAGAGTTGAGGTTGACATCTCTAATTTTGATATCAGGTTTAATACCACTTTCCTTCATAATGTGATCCATATAGATTAATGGTTCCCAACCTTTTTCCACCTGTGTACCCTTTTTAAACCAATTTCTATAAATTGTGCCCCTTGTTTTGAAAATTGCTTTTTTTAAATACTAACATTTATTGTTCCATAACTAGTGCTTTGCATTTTGTTTACTTTACTTGTTTTTCCGCCAATACTGATTATTTTTCGCGTACCCCTGAACAGCCTAGCACGAACCCCCTGGGGAGGGGGTACGCATACCACCGGTTGGGAACCAATGATGATGGGATAATATAGATGATGAATAATATAGGGGATAATGGACACCCTTGTCTCACTCCTGATTTAACATCAAACCATCTTCCTATAACTCCTTCAATTCTAACTACTGACTTGCAACTCAAAATGTATTCAGTTGACTTCCTACTATACAAGCTTTGCTAATTCTGCTATATATTCCCATATTTAATTTGCAGAACAAGCTGGATTCAGGCCAAATAGAGGTTGTCAGGATCAGATTTTCATTTTAAGACAAATAGTTGAGAAATCATGGGGAATATAATAAGGATCTGTATTTAAGTTTTGTTGATCTGGAAAAGTCACATGACAAGGTGTCAAGAGGAAAGCTATTCAAAATACTACAATCATCTGGAGTTCAACCATCTGCCCAAGCCTTCTGAATTTTTATACCTCCATACTTGAGAATTTCTGGTCGAATATCATCTGCTCCACCTGCTTTTCCACATTTTTGATGTTAAAATTGGTTTATCAGATCTATTGAAGGTATGCATTGTGGCTTTTTTTTTTCAACTTCAAGTATTGATATGTATTCCTGATTGCATGGCTGTTCAGTGTTTATTATCATTGTGCTGTAACTGCTTGTTTCATTTAGCAATCATTCATTCAAAGTAATTACTCCATACATCATACTCCATACATCATGAAAACTCCAGTTTTCATGTCATGTTCATCATCTCTGATTCCTTTTACAGTACTCTTTCTTCCATTTCTGAGCTCTTTTGAATAACCTCTAGAATATTTTTCTTTTAATATTAATTTTCTATATTCTTACCAGTCTTCTCATGCCTTGTTTAGCTAGTTTTACACACTGCTTTACTTTCTTACACTTGTCTCTGTATTCTGTAAGAGCACAAGCTGACTTATTTGCCAGGAATGTTTGATATGCTTTATTTTTTTCCTTCACTGCCTCTTTAACTTCTTGAGTCCACCCTGGAGTTCTTATTTTTCTATCCTTGCAGATAACCTCACTGGTTGATCAATTAATGTTTTTTTCAAGGTTTGCTTTTGTTTTTTTTGAATAATGTTTGTGCATTTTATCAGTTCACCTATGAAAGCTGCTCACTTTGATTCATTTTAAAACTTTATGTGAGAGAATTTTGGAAGGCAATAAATGAAGTGAATGATCTATTGAAGGTATGCATTGTAGCTTGTATTTCTATGCTAGTTTTATTATCTTGAATAATCAGTGCTCCAAGATATTTGAAGAAAGTAGCATTTTTAAATTTCAGATTATCGATGGGAAACTGGTCATTTCCCCCTTGGTTGCTGTTTCTATCTGCTTTCAAATATTTGCTTTCATCCTGGTTGATTTATGATTCTAGTTTTTCAGCTTACTGAAGGTCATTCTAATATCTTCAGCATTTTCTCCAACAGGCAAATGTCATCTGCATATCCTAATATTACTCTTCTACTTGTGTTATTTTTCACAGTTTTTCTAATACATTTTTCTAAAGCTAAATTAAATAGGATGGGTGAAAGAATATCTCCTTGCTTCAATTTTGTTTTCATAGTAAAAGGTTTTCAGATCTAACTCCATTAACCAGTATCATGCTTTGGCTGTCAGTGGTGCAAATTTTAATTCAATTTATTATCTTATGAAGTATTTCAAATTCATTAATACTTCCCAAAGGCTTTCTCTATGAATGCTACCATATGCTTCTTTGAATAAAATATGGATATACTGATTATATTCCCATTTTTTCTTTAATAAATTAAAGCACCATTTATGACATTTCACTTTACGATGATCCACTTATATGATTTTCAGTTATGATCAATGCCAATTTATACAACATAACACTGCCATGAATCAGGGAATGCGCAGATTTCATGGACTAAGTTTACTTACGATGTTGCTGCTCTCTGCTTCTCTGTGTTTCTATTACACCACCATCATCATCATCAAATTAAAATGATTCAATTCAGTGATGATTTTGTGAGTATGCATATTTTAGACCAGTATGCCCATTATTGAGAAATATACAGATATAAGGAAAGATAATTTACCATCCAACGTTTCTAAATTTTTTATTTGCATAACTGAATTTGCAAGAGATAATTATTTGCTATAACAATAGTCTGAAACTAATGCATTATATGACTGGGTATACCTGTATTTGTCATAGTGTAAAAATCTGGTCAACTAAGGAATTTTTTTTTTTTTTTAAATCCTGCTTGGTATTCACCTGTATGTTTTTCAGTATATAGTAATATCAGATAAAATTTTGTAACTTGTAGACAGGAGCAATATACATCTGCAATTTTCACATTCATTTTTGCTTCCTTTTTTTTTTTTTTAATGCTGGTATGATTAGTGATTCTTTCCACTCCGTGGGGGTACTCTGTTTTCCCATGTTAAATTTACTAGTTGATGTATTTCTGTAGTTAATTCATTGACACCATATTTGATGAGTTTGACTACTATTTCATGTACCTGGTGCTCTGTTGTGTCTGAGTTGTTTTGTGCTTTCTTCTACTTTTGTTAGTAAAGGTTTAAATAATTCTGGGTGACAAGTTTTCTGTTCAAAAGTCTAAGCAGGTTCATTGCAGTTTAGTGGTTTGTTAAAGTACTCTCTCCACCTGTTTACTAGTTTGTCTCTGGTAGCTAGTGGTTGTCCATTATTGATTACTGCTTTCATATATAGACCTATGTTTTGGTTTCTAATTGCTTGAAATCTAGTCCCATAAGCTGTGTCTGGGTTTCTTCAATATGTTTGTGTAGAAATTTTATTGCTGTCCCTTTGTATCTCTGAAAAATGTGATTATCAGATGATAAGTTATTAAGTAAAGGATACTTCTACCACACTTTTCTTAACTGCCAGTTCACATTCTTCATTAAACCATTTTTTTTCACTGTATTTTACTTTGAATTCCAACCGAGTTTTCTGCCCATTACTTTTATGCTATCCTTAATATGATCCCAGATGTTTTCGGTATTTTCGTTCTCTTTCAGCTGCTCAGTTTTAAATTTTTGTTTTATTTCAATCTCATATTTT
This sequence comes from Typopeltis vanoorti, assembly GCF_054136105.1. Lineage (NCBI taxonomy): Eukaryota > Metazoa > Arthropoda > Arachnida > Uropygi > Thelyphonidae > Typopeltis > Typopeltis vanoorti. The sequence goes on from NC_143566.1 coordinate 9,712,971, forward strand.
CTTCTCTCCTCTTTTTTTTTATCTTGTGTGTTAATATTGTATCTCAGCTGATTCACGTTTCTTTTCATTCTTCTTCTCTTCAATGATTAGGCATTTGCCTGTTCTTATGGCTTCACTGGTCTTTCCATCTTGTCGCTGTACATTCACTATAAAACAATGGTCTGAAACTAATGTCTTATGACCTGCCATGCCTGCATTTGTCATAGTGTAAAAATCTGGTCAACTGAGGTTTGGAATCCTGCTTGCTATTCACTTATCTTTTTTTTTAGTATATGGTAATTCACATGTGCCACAGAAAACAATATTTACTGTTTATTTTGACCTTAAAAACAGCACCAATTAGAAAATGGTCACTATCATACTCTACTTGTTATGTAACTCTAAATATTCGAGATGCAATTCCTATGCTTTTATTGATGGTCTATTTGGTTAAATGTATAACTATCAGGAGATTTCCATGTTTGTGTATATTCTTTCTTATAAACAGTGCTGCTTATTATTAAATTCTTATATGCAAACAAATTAATCTTTCTCCATTAATATTTGTTTCTTCATGAAGGCTTTGACTTCCGATAATTTTTAATATATTTCTTCCTTTCCAGTTTTTGCACTAAAATCTCCTAAAATGATAATCATATCCTTTGGGGGGATATTTTTATTATTATTATTATTATTTCGGGCGACTCCAGGAGTCCTTAGACTCATCGAGGGAGGCCCTAAACATCATGTCTACACAACTATGCGATTACATTCTCACAGTATCTATCATACCTTGCCTTGAACTCGTTCACCGTCATAGCACCCACAACAGACTCTGGCAGCTTATTCCACTCATTTACCACTCTAAAAGTAAAGAACCCAGCTCTAACACCCCTGCTAACCACACTCTTGCCCAGCTTCCATAGGTGTTCCCTAGTTCTCCCACCACCACTCCTGATCTCAAAAATATCCTCTGAATTAATCCTATAGAATCCCTTTAGCAATTTGAATGTCTCAATCATATCTCCCCTCCTCCGCCTATCAACTAGTTTCTGCAACCCACAAATCTTCAACCTGTTCTCATATGGTTCATTCCATAGACCTGTTATCATCTTAGTCACTCGCCTCTGGATCCTCTCCACCTCCTCCCCATCAAGAAGGAACCAAGGTGACCAAATCTGGGCACAGAGGTACAATAACTTGCTTGTCTCTGCTCATCAAGGTATTTTTCAACAACCAAATGAGTTGATGAGCTGATTTAGCTACTTTTGCAATGTGCCCCCCTAAACTTCATCTCCCTATCCACCAACACTCCCAAGTCCCTGGCCTCATCAATCTCTTGGAGTACAGTTCCACCAATGTGGTATACTGCTGCTAATCTTTTCACCCCAAAATGCATAACCTTACATTTTGTCACATTAAATTGACATTCATTCTCCTTAGCCCAGAACTCCAATCTATCTAAGTCGTCCTGCAAGACTTTGACATCTTCTGCATTCACTATTGCCCTACCCAACTTTGCATCATCAGCGAACAAATGAATTGTTCCTCTTAGATCCTTCCCTATATCGTTAATGAACAGATTAAACAGCAGTGGTCCAAGAACAGAACCCTGCGGCACACCACTAGTCACAGGCCGTCTTTTGGACTCTATTCCTGAATAAACTACTCTTTGATATCTCTCCATCAACCAACCACATATCCATCTCACCAACCCTATATCCATTCCCATATGTTGTAGTTTACGGATTAGTATTCCATGTGGTATCCTGTCAAACACCTTTGCCAGGTCCAGCAGTATCACTGTATTTTTCAAAGCTTAGTTCCAGTTTCTCATAAAATTCATCTTTTTATTTCTTTCTCTATAGCTTCTGTGGGTGCATATACTTTAACAAAAGTTATCTTTAACCACCAATTTGTTTGTAATCTCATCTTGCTTATTCCTTCAATAAAAGATTCAAATTCAATCCTGAGTTGTTTCCACCAAAAAGTGCTAAAAGGTTGTCTTTCTTCAAATTACCTTCCCCTTTTATCTTCCATTTCATCTCTTGTACTGCAACTATATCCATTTCATATCTGTTTAATTCATGGGTAAGTTCTGAAATGCCCCAGCTCTATACAAACTTCTCATGTTACATGATCCTATTCAGAATTTGTTATTCCAAGGCTTGGGTCAAAATCCATCTAAGTGCATCCAGAGAAGATTATCTGATACTTGTTTCATGACTAGTAGATTTTTTGAGATGAAGTTGCTGGTCCCATGCTCAACTCCAAACCTGAAGGAACAGAATGACTCTCATTGTCTGACTTGTCACCTGTCCAGCTTAGGAGGCCCTGCTGGTATGAACACTACCTAATATATACTGACCAATAAATGGACCCACACAAAAGTAGATGCAGAACATGAAGCAAAGTATTGATTCCACATAGGTGCATGATTTATATGAGAAGAATTTCTACTTTTCCCAGGAGATCTCATGTTTATAATACAGGGTGTTTCAAAAGGGGATATACAACTTTGAATGACAACAGAAGGTAAATAGCAATAGGTGAACAATTTTTATTGCTGCAAATGTAGCATAACACTTGAAGTTTGATATGACTGCTTCCAGTTTACAATTTCCTGCCAAACGCAGCAGATCATATCTGGCGTAACTTCAGAAATAACAGCAGTAATTATGGAACGCAGCTCATTCAAATTGGCAGGTAGTGGTGGTACAAACACTTGATCTTTCGCAAAGCCCCACAAGAAAAAATCTAACAGTGTAAGGCCGGGGGATTGCGGTGATGCTACAAGCGCCCCTCTACCAATCCATCTGCCTGGAAAACGGGTGTCAAGATACGACCTTACGTCTGTCAAGTAATGAGGAGGTGCTCTGTCCTGCTGGAAGCATAAGCATCCATCATGGTCATCATCGTCAAATTGTGGTATTAGGTATCCTTGTAGCATGTCCAGATATGCACCACTAGTAATGGCAGATTGCAAAAAAAAAAAAAAAAAAGATGGGTCCATATACTTTCTTCTTGCTTAGCCACAAAAAACGTTAGCTTTTGGGAAACATGTTCTACAATGGTGTGTGGATTTTTGCTTCCCCAAATTCTGCAGTTGTGAGTGCTTACTTGCCCACTTACATGAAAACGATCATGTTCAAAAAATCCTCATTTTGTTCTATCCTACTCATCATTTCTGTGCAGAAATCCTGGAATATCTTCTTATCATCTTCCTTCAAATGTTGTGTGAGGGTAAATTGGTAGGGCCTTAAATGCAGATGCTGTTGTAAAACATGCCACACAGCCATATATGGAATTCCAATTTGACGAGATGTCTGTCTGGTTAACTTTCCAGGGCTTTTCTGGAAACTTTCCCAAACTTCTTCCACAACAGCAGCATGCAGCCTCCCCATTGACCTTGGATGACACACAGAACAGCCTGTTTCCACAATTTGGTGTCACGTGTAGATTGTGCACCTGAGGAGGTTCTTTGCCATATTGAATGCGGAAATTCCAATGAACTTGTGTTGCAGACTTCATTTTCTCAAACCAAAACACACAATGTGCTCACTCTGCACCATCGAAAGTCACCATTTTCAAATGGTGCAATGTATTATGCCATCTAGTGTTATCATTTGGTAATAAAGTTACGTGACCAAAAACTGATGTGTTTCACTACATTATGACACTCACTCAGCTTTTGTAATCCTTTTGAAACACCCTGTATATGTAATACAATCAACTATATCCAGAATGCAGGATGAATATCCAGCACTGCATAACAGCTCAAGTATTTGAATGAGGTGCAGTTGCTGGCAGGCAGTTGGAAGAAATTTCAGTGAAGGTGCAGAAATTGCTAACTAGCATTTTTTCTAAGCTAATGTCAGCTGCAAAAAGAAATCATTATTAAAAGACAAGTGGAAAGAAAGATTCACTTAACAATATAACATGCATTAGTCTGGATTGAAAAGAGAAATGGGAGAGCAGAAGAAAAAGAACTAAATCAGATTTTAACAACAGTTGCAAATACCCTTTATTGTCTAAAAAATCTTAAGGTTCAATCATGGATTGGTTGCTCTGCTCAAATCACTCATAATTCAATCAATATCCATTTGCAAGGTTCAGTGATATAAACCACATAGGGAACTGACTAGACCAGATGAGAAATATCATGTAGTGAAATGAGTTATTCACAATTAGCTCCTCCATGGAGCATTTGCAAGAACGATGAAACACATCATTTGACTGGAAAAATTTGAATTTGAATAGTGTCTGAGAGAGAGATGCAAGGAACCATTAAGGGCTTTTCTGCTGAAAGTGAGTTAGCAATTCTATAAGGAGGGGCAAGATTTCTTCCCATAAACTTGGATTTTTCATTCTGAAACAAGCAGACTGGTAAGAGAACACATGCAACTGACAGACATAATAATAGTTTCATGACTTAATTGCTTTGGCCATAATTACAACTAAATCAAATTAAGGGCCAATTATAAAGAAAGAAAACACACACGATTGTTTAATCACATTGCAATAAGGATTTTGCCATTAGGGTTAAAATGTAAGACTATTTTCAAATTCTTCACCATTTAATACTTCTCTAACTTAAGTATCTTCTTTCAGAAGTTTTGGCTTCAGAAATAATTTTCACAATGATTTTAATTCTAAATCAAAATAATTTGTATCTTTCTGGCATTGTCCTGCTGTTCAATTATGCATAAAAAACTTAAGTAAATCCTTTTTATTTAATGCAATTACTTTTAAATTGCCAATAATATTCCAGTAGTAGTCTTTATACTATATTACATGGACATATTTTCAGAAGTCTTCTTATACTTTATTGCTCCCGCAGACAAGAGATAGAGGGCCAATAGCTTGGCCCTCTATCTCTTGTCTGTGGGAATAAATAAATGCCATGTGTGGGCAGGAGTCAAGAGTAAAGTAATCTATTGATATTATTCTTAAACAGTTGGAAGTTGTAGGACTTGAAAAATGCTTCATGGAGGAGTCTGTTCCATAGAACTGGGGTGGATGATGAAAGATGATTGGGAGTAGTGTGTTCAGTGAGTATGCAGTTTGACTGTAAAGAAATGTTGAGTAGCTGTTGTTCCAGTTCCTGTAGATCTTGCAGAAATGGAGAGGCATAATGAATGCTAGTTCAGCAACCATGGAAATATGTCATAAAGACAAAAAACAATGCAAAAGCTGATATTATATGAGAAAGTGGTTGAAGAGGATCTAAGAGATGTATCATTAATCAACTGATTAATGACACATCTCTTTCAATTACATTGAACCCCCCCCCTTTTTTTTTTTCAAAACAGCATCAAGAACTTTTATGGAGGTCTCAGGTGCAACATCACAAACATGAGAGCAGTATTCCAAGTTTGGCTGGATTTGGGATTTATACAGAGTAATTTGTTAGAAGAGGAGTACAGAGTCTTGAGTGAAAAAATAAGCCAAATTTTTGGAATCTGAGGATGCTGCTTGGAGTAAGTCAGTCTGAGAAGAGAAATTTTATCTTGACTGTTGAACTGAACATTATAACTGGAGAAGATTTAAGGTCTTTTTTGTGGGGGAGAAAAAAAAACAACACTGTGTTCTGGAAACATTGAAGGTGACTAGGTGGTTTTAACCCCAATCAAGGATACTGTAGAGATCAGTATTCAGGGCACTTATTACAGATTATGAAAACTATGAATAGGATTTCCAGTCAATGAGAGCAGGTTGTTTACATAAATCAAAAAGAGGGTAGGTGAAATGACAGAGTCCTGAAAGGGATGTCTGCATTAACAGGAAAATCTGAAGAAAGAACACTTTTCACTATTACATGTAAAGATCGAACTGAGAGAAAATTGGCAATCCAATTACAAAGGGAGGAAGACAGTCCATATGATGGTAATTTGTTGAGAAGTCCTCAATGCCAAACTATCAAATGCTTCGGAGAGGAATTTCATAGGTCAAGTGATAGCACAGGTTTCTCCAAACCTTTCCATGAATCAGTCCAGAGGTAGGTAATGTAGGCTAGGAGATCTCCTGTAGACCTTTACTGGCAAAATCCATATTAGTCATATTAGTCAAAATCCATATTAGCAACAGGTCGCCTTTTTTGGGAATTGGCTATATGGATTTGCTTCCATGTGGTAGGTGGAATACCAGCTGGATACAACACATTGTATAGATGATAAAGAACAGGTGTTAGTTCCAGAGCACATCTCTTGAGCATAACAAGTAGTATTACATCAGGACTAGCTACCTTTTTTGGTATCCACATTTTTCAAGATTCTTCTGATGTCTTTCTGGCAGGAGGTCACAGCATGTAATGCTGTAACTTTCTGAGAAGCATGTAATGTTCTAGGCAAAGAAGGAGGTCATTTGCCTTGTCATCTATGGATGAGCTGGAAGAGAAGAATGAAGTCAGGATATCAATAGTCTTGTCTTCAGTGATCATACAATTTGCCGGGCCGAGTGGTTAGCATATCCGCTCTCCAGCCAAAAGGTTGCGGGTTCGAATCCTGCCGTAGGCACGGATGTTTGTGAGTGTCTGTGGAAATACTAGTGGTGGTGGTCGGCAGTAGATGGCATTTGTGTAGTTGTGGTCAGTTGGTGGATTGAGAGTAGTGGAGACAGAGCTGTAGAGCAGGTGCCCTCCCTCAATGAGTCCTTTGACTCCCTGGTGTCAAATAATAATAATACAATGTCCATTAGGGTGAGAAAGAGCAGGTAGCACAGACGAACAGAAGTTGAGCCCCAACAGCTATGGCAAGGGACTAGAAGGCATGACTGACAATGGCACAAGTGGCAAGTTTCCCACATTTAGCCTATCAAAGTTAGATTTAGCCCTTTTAATTATGGTTTTACAAGTGTTGCAGGTAACTGTAGGCCGTGAAGGAAGCTTGAGTAATAGTCTTATAATAGGCTGTTTTCTTTTCTTCAACTGCCCTGATGCAGTTCTTGGAAAATCATGGTTTAGATATAGGGCAAGAATTTTGAACAGAGCGAGGAATAAAAGCCTCACCCTATTCAAGATTCCTGTCCAATGTGGATTATTTCTGTAAGATCAAAAGAGATCTCCGAATCTGAAGAAAGAAAACAGTAGTCTGACCATGGAAATGAGAAATAAGTCATGTAAGTCCTCCCACTTAGCATTGCTGTAATAGCAGAGTATAAGAAGTTGTGAATGGTTGGGGGAAGGGTATTCCATTAGAGATGAAACTTGGATGAGATTGCAAGAGGAGCAGTCACCAGAACAGTGTACTTGGAAGGAGAACTAGTTAAGAATAGATCCAGAGTGTTGGATAAGTGAAGATGATTGTCAGGAATTCTGACAGGGAGATGACTGATCTGTTTGTGTCACCGCTTACAACAAAAATGCCTGCCTCTCTTCCAACTTCAACAGTAAAATTGGAGAAAGTAAGCTAGTTGGAGTTGACACCAGTCAGAAAGCCAACTTCACTGTTAGGAAATTTGGACTGAATGAAATCGAGCTTTAAAGGTAAGAAGTTAAAGAGATCAGAATGATTTTCAGAATGGGAGAACAGTACAGAAAGCAAATGGATGATGGCAAAATGTGGCAAAAAAAATCTTAAGCAACAAAAGGTCAAAATGGTGAGATGCTAGATTAGGCATCCTCTGGAGAGGAACATCAGATTACACAAATGCACAAGGACCTCCCCCCTTTGTGGCAGAAGAAATCATGTAGGGTGTAATTTTGACAGTTAAAATGGATGCTGTGGTTGATTTAGTGAAAATTTGGGGTTGTCAGAAACAGAACACCAGGTTTGAATGTCTGAAGGTGATGATGTACATCATTTAAGTTATTATTGATGCAATGAATGTTGGTAAAGTGGATATGGGAGCTGTTCTTTTTTTTTTTTTTTTTTTTTGTAAGATTTTTGAATTTTTACAAATTTTTTTTTCTTTGTTTACCCTCAGTGACACTAATTATTTAGGTTTATGCTCATATTTAATGCCTCAAAGGTGAAGAGCAAAAAAGACAAGCAGGGAGCATGCAGTTGGAGAAAATATGGACATGTTTACTCACAGAGAAAGCATCCAGTCAAAAAACCATAATGTGGCCTTGAGAGTGCTCCCTCCTCCTTCAATATCATTACACAAACATGACCTGATTATGTGCCAGTTCATCAGGAAGCCTCCTAAAGAGTATTACCATCTGGTCTTGTCCCATACAATAACTGGCAGCCAGCCTGTGGAACAGCTTAACTGCTGTATCCTCAAAGGTCGGGGAGGTTCTTGATCTCTGTAGTATGCTTGGCATATCCTTGATGCATATTACTCACACTGTTTTATCACTGGATGATGAAGTAGCTCTAGTTGGCATTTTCTAGGAAGGTATCCTTCATCATCATCAAATTCCTGCCATGTACCCTCAAGGGGTGTACAGAATATGATAGTACTACATGAAAAATTTACATCATTACTAACTTCCGATCTACAATTTTCCTCTAAATCAGTCTGTTACTTGTCAAGACTCCAATATTATCAGATCTTATATTTCTGTCTTCTAAGGCAATTTGTACCGTATCAATCCACCTATATCTTGGTCTTCCTCTGGGTCATTTTCCTGCCAACCTGGCAGAGAACACTTGTTTTGCTAATCTTTCCTCGCCCATTCTATTTAAGTGACCATACCACCTGAGATTAGCTCTGCTAACATATTCCTGGATGCTGACAATGTCAAGTTCTTTCCTAATATCCTCATTTTTAATATGATATTGCCATTGATGCCATCTGTTCATGCCTCTAATCTTTCTCAGGATTCTCATATCTGCGGTCTCTAGTCTTTGGTTAAGTGTTTTACTTCTGGCTCAGCTCTCAGATCCATAAGTTAAAACTGGTTTGAACACTGTCTTGTATACAGCTAATTTAGTGTTCCGACTAATTTCTCTCTTATTCCATATGAATTTATTCAATTGACTTCCTACCATACCAACTTTGTTGATTCTGTTGTCTATTTCCATATTTAATTTACCATCTTCATCAAAGTAGCTGAAATGTTTTACTTGTTCCACAGGTTCCCTGTTCACAACACAGTTGACATTTTCAACAATTCTACCTATCTTCATTGTCTTTGTCTTTTTAATGCTGAACGTGGGAGTATTCCCACTCCAAAGGGATACCTTTGGAGTGGGAATACTCATTGTCACGAGAGCCCATTAGTAGAAAGGGGCCACACCATGAGAAGGCAGGGTTAACTTGAATGATATTGCACACAACCAGCCCATAGTGGTCCTCATGTGCAATAAGTATAGATGACTTCTCATGCTACCATACACCCATGTTTAATATATCTGTTAAAGTATATGGTGAAGACTGTGAGGGAAAACATTCTACTGAAGTGTTAAAAATATATATATATCAATTCTTAGGCTTTCTTCCCCAACAAATGATTTTGTTTATGGAAGATACTGTTAGTTTAGGTAATTGAAAATGAAATAAAAGATGTATAAAAATATCGTTATACCAATAAAATTATATTAAAATGATATTCAACTGTAAAAAGAATATAGCAGTGTTGCTTGTAGTTTCGCTATTAGCAGGTGACTAGTAGGGCCGTTAAACTTAACTGCACCTCATGGCTATATCATTGGTGGAAACAGTTTATCATTTAGCAGCACATAGAATTGGCAAGATACATCACTGGAATCAAAATACATGTATTTTAATTTAATTCAGTATAAAATACACATTTTATACTGAATAATCATCAAGCAGAAAGGAAACTTTATCACACTGCAAACAAACGTTATCTAGTCTGCCATTACTGAAAACTTTGCTCTGCTATCATGATATCATTCATGCATTTGCAAATGAGAGAATACAGTGTATACTCCACTGTGCTATGGAAACGAACAGCTGATAGACACAAGAGAGAATACTCATTTATATATAGAGAGAGAAATGTAAAAAAATAGAACGGAGAGAAGAATAAAAGGGAGAGGTCAAAATGATTTCCTTTAAGAAATAAAGAAAATATAAGGAATGAATAGCTGTATTGTGTGAATTCCTTATTTGTTCAATTTCCTGTTGAGAAGTTTATGTATCTTCACTGTAATAATTTTTGGGATTTTTTTGAGTGAAGATTACACGGAAAGCTATTCTCTGTTTGTGGAACTGACAGTTGTCAAGTAAAAACGCTGGAATGTTCCATATACAGGGTGTTCGGGATAAATTTGACATATTTATAATTAATTATATTTTTCCGTAAGTTACATGTATTAACACACACTTCTCTTCATTTAAAAGTTTGGACCCTTCTTCATTCATATACAAGATGTCAGAAAGGATGGATAGCTGGAACCCACCTGAATCATGGAAGAGAATAACTTGTATCATGATGATTCGTGCCCGCCATCAAAATAAGGATATTACGACTGCTGCCCAATGCTCCCTGAATACAGTAAAAACAATCAGGCATGAACTAGAGACTTGCAATGGTGACTACGAGGATGTAGCAAGAAGAAAGATCCCTAGCAGACGATCTGATTGCGTTCGTACAGCAGAATTCCTCGCAAATCTGCAGGAACAGGTGTTGAAGAACCCTGGCATTGGAATTCGGGCTTTGTTCGTGGAGTTGCTAACTGTAGTCAAGCCCTGGATAACAAGGGTAGCCAATGGTAGGCCGTATGTATGGCAGCAGGATTCGGCCCCTTGCCACACCTCTGGGAAAAGTCAAAAATGGTTGTCTGAAAATTTCTACGACTTCACCAGTCCAAATGTTTGGCCTCCAAACTCCCCAGACCTTAACCCCATGGATTATTTTGTATGGGGCGCAGTTGAAAAAGATACCAATCGCACTTCCAGTAATACAAAAGCCCAGTTAATGGATAAAATTAAAACAGTTTTTGCGGCCCTTCCCAGGGAGACTGTAGCATCAGCTTGTTCGAGGTTCCGAAGCAGAATTGAAGCTGTGATCGATGCTAATGGTGGTTATTTTGAGTAAATCTTGTTGATAGTATTGTAATTAACTCTGCCTGTAATGTTTTTTTGTCAATTCATTAAATTTAATAGATACAAAGAAGATTTTCTTTTTCCTTACGAAACTGTCAAATTTATCCCGAACACCCTGTAGTTATTTTCTGTTCTAGTGATGGATAGCTGAATTTTATGAAGAAAACTATTAGTGTTTTTGATACCCATTTTAAAGAGAAACTGAATGTGACTGAAATAAGGCATATGTTGAAGACAGAGGTATGAGCTGTCATTTTCTTGTATGATTTGTGTACAAGATTTCCCAATTTTCTGTTATGCCTGAGTTTCTGACTAAAATATGTTAAAATCTGTCTTTGCAGATGTTTTGTATTTAATGCTGGAAGACCTAATGTTTTAAAGTTTTGAACATGTGTATGTGAGTGAGTAGTAGAAGGGTCACTAATTTTTTTTTAATATACAATTTTATTTTATATGTTGTATTTATATAAAACATGAGTCATATTTTAGAATATGTTGCATGGCAAAACTTGTAAAATTTAGAGGGAAATATTAGATGGCTTATTCATAACAGGATTAGTCAACACACACACACACACACACTGCTATGGACATACATCCAAGAACAGTTTGACAATTAGATGAGTGGGTAAATTATTATTCTCTCTCTCTCTCTCTCGCTGCTCTAATTATAGGATTAATATATTATTCTCAAAAGTAAGATTACAGTCAGTTCTATGTATTTAGGAAAACAGTAAATTTATAATTTATTAGTTAGTCCTCATCTTTTTTGCAACTTACTTTCCCATATGCTGGCTCTAACTAACATGAGCGAAATATTTTTAGCATTGCTGATCAACTTAGTTGTTAAGATGATTAGTGATAATCCATTTCTATTTTTTTTAACTATATAATTTAACTATTTGAACTTACTCTTTGAAAATTACATTCATGGACTTCGAAAACTGGACCGTTTAACAAATTCTGGTCGTCCTTCCCTATCTAAAACATAAGGACCATGATAGTACCTCCATAATATACTAGAACCTCGCTTTAATTGTCCCTGTAGTGAAAAAGAAAAGAATAGCATGGTTAAAAAAAATGCTCTAGTGTTTAAGAAAAACATACTATTGATATTTCAGGTTTGAGTAGTGAACCAGAGGAGTATGAGCCATTGATATGACTACTCGAATCTCAAACAGCTTCATAACTTTTTGCTGTTTTTATTATTTTTCATATTACTTTCTTGTTGTGCTTTCAGGAATAACATTATTTCTATCCTGATGAGAGGGAAGGAAAATTTAAATACTTTTAACTTAAGACAAAATACAAATGCACGAATAAGATAAAAATCATAACTTCTGAGTCATAAAATGATACTGGTGAAACAGACTGAAGTACTTCTTCAGAGGCTAAAAAGAAAACATTCACATGCAAACAGGTTTAGACATTGATGATTGTTATTTGTTTCAATAATGGAATCATGTGAGTTGGCATAATAGTAGTAGTAATAATAATAAAACTCACATAAAAAAACGTATGAAATTTTCACATAATTTACTTACAGAAAAATTTTACAATAAATAAGTTTTTATGTGAGCTTTCCTCCATTTTTATAGTTATTATTATGATGATTGTTATCTTTATATAGTATTAACTAACAAAATACTGGCAGGCATGAAAGTGAGAGTGTTGTCAAGAATAATAGGGAGAAATAGTTGACAAAATATGACAGTATAAAAGAAGTGTTTGAAGATAATGCAAATGATAACATCACAGTGAAGAATGAAATAATATGTGTATGTGGAATCCTTCATGAGATAAAATGTGAGCTTAAGCAACATGAGAAATGTTTAGGTGTGCAAAGAAGGGAGGAGAATGAAAAAAAAAATGTACAAAATGTACGGGAAGTATATGAAAGAGTGAGAAACTGGGAGTAAGGAGAGAGTATCGTATGGAGGTGTGCTTGATGACAACATGATGAAAGCATATTTCCTGGGTGCAAAGGATTAAGGATGTAAGTGAAGAAGTTGTTATGCAGAAAGAAATAAAAGAGTTGCATGTTTTAGTATGCAAAAATTATTTCAAATGAGAGAAGATATGAAAGAGTTTCTGGGAGAAGTGAAAAAGAAGAGTGAGAGAGAGTAAAGACTGAGTCTACTGCCAAGGTATGAACAAGAATTGAGAAAGGCCATGATTGTCAATGAGAGGACTCTACCCGTACAGTCAATGAGAGGACTGTACGGGTAGGAATATTATTATTATGGGCAACTCCAGGAATCCTTAGACTCATTGAGGGAGGCCCTAAACATCATGTCAAGATATATTCAACATTTGTGCAGTATCTATCATTCTATGCTTGGAACTCATTCACATTCAAACACCCTTGATAACTATACTCTTACAAAGTTTCCATGGATGGCCCTAGTTCTCCCACTACCAGACTAGTTCTGAAAAATTTTCAATGAATTAATCTTTAAAGATACCCGTGGCATAACTGTAAACTTAACCCAATAACCACAGTAATTGACTTTAATGAAATAAAGGTACAAATATTTCATACTGAAATTAACAGTACATCATCAGTGTAGAACAAACAGTTAAAAGGAATGGAATACAAAGTACAGAACAGTCAGTGGATTACCAATTAAAATTGTCAGCACATGCTAGAAAATTAATATTAATAAAATATTATTAAATAATTCTTAAAACCATTTCTTTGATGGTTACATAGGATAAGAATCTCCCAAACTTTTGGGAGAGAGACAATCATTTCAATTCAAATTTGGCCGATGTAAAAGGGCTTCGCAACTTTCTTTGAAAAGGCATTCATATTTAACCTTGCATCTGTGGAGAAGACAAGCTTTATCCCACTGGATATTGTGTTTAGTGTCAATACTATGTTGTGCCAGACCAGACTTTTGAGGTTTCATGTACCGAATCCATAGACCTGATAACATCTTGGTCAATCGCCCCTGGATCCTATCCACCTACTCTCATCACCAAGAAACCCTGGCACCCAGATCTGTATGCAGTAGTCAAGATGGGGTCTTATCAAGGCTCAATAAAGAAGATGATGCAAAGTTGAAACAATAACCTACTTGTCTCTGCTCGTCAAAGTATTCTTCAGTGACCAAGTGATCTGATGAGCTGTTTTAGTCACTTTTGCTATTTGCCCTGTAAACTTTAATTCCATATCCACTAACGCTCCCAAGTGATTAGCTGTTTTAGTTCTGGCTTCGTCAATTTTCTAGATTACAGTTCCCCCTAATGTTGTGTACAGCTGGTAATCTTTATCACCCCAAAATGCATAACCTTACACTTTGCCACATTAAACTGTCATCCATTCTCCTTTGCTTAGCCTGCAAAATTTTGAAGTTATATATCATGCAGTTATAGATGGAATGAATTTGATAGATAGAAGGACTTGTATATGCCCGACAGACTGCATTTGAATAGTTTTAGAGTTTGATATCTGAAGAAAGTATTGTTCAGCGAGGGGTTGGAGAGGAAAAATCGTGTGGGCAAATTCAATTATGGAAGCACAGACTGGAGGGAAGAAAGGGTGAATGGCAAATTATGAAATGGAATTTATATAGTCACTAAGGCATAATTACCTGAAACAGCATATGATAGAGGGGACCAGGGGTTTGAGAGTGCTGGATCTGGTAATAGTATCAGAAGATGCATATAACCAAGACAAATGTTCATACAGTGCTAAGCACATTTTCCCAGGTTTTTGCATTTGAACGGGATGGCAATTACATTACACAAGGATAACTGCAAGACCAATAGGATATTGAAATACATGTAAAGGAATGCCAGAATTATTATCAGAAATGAGGAGATTCTGGGACTGGTCAATTCAACTTTGGCAAAATTCATTGGCATTAGTGGAATCTGGTTTACAGAAGAAAATATAGTTATAGGGATAGAGTATAAAGGATAGTTTATTTTCCTGGTGTGAGACAACAGGATAAAATATACTGTTGGTTGCCAATTACAGACCAGGAGTCACACAGAAAGTGTGGATGCCATGCATTAGAGGATTAGCACAATGAATGCAGACCAAGTAATTATTATGGGCAAATTCAGTTATGGAAACACAGAGTGGAGGGAAGAAAGGGTGCATGGCAAAAGATGAAAATGGAATTTATACAGTACTAAGGCATAATTACCTGAAACAGCATGTGACAGAGGGGACCAGGGGTTTGAGTGTGCTGGATCTGGTAATAGTAACAGAAGATGCATATAACTAAGATAGCCACTTCCAATCAGGGAAAGTGACCAATAAGTTTAGTTCTGGGGGACAACTATCAGTCAAGAAGAGGTATATGTGGAATTACAAAACCTGATTACAACAGACTTAAAAGGCAGTTTAAAGCAATTCAATGGTATAAGAAGCTACAAGGAAAGAATGTCAATACTACATGGGAATTAAGAAGTAAGGGCAATATAAGGAAAGCAGTATCAAACTGTATAGACAGGGGTCAGGATGATAAATGAAGTGTAAGTTAAATGAATGACCAGCAAAAAAAGAAAACACTATGGAAGGAATATAAAGAAAAATATGATAATTATCTACACAGGCAACACAAAGCATAGACAAGAAAGGTAACCAGTATGATTGATAAGGAAGCCCAAATCAGATTATGAGAGAAGATTAGCTAAGGACAAAAGAGTTTTTTCACTATGTAGCAAGTAAGAGGAAGAATGATTATGGAAGGAAAGTAACAGAATCAGCATTTGAGTTACTAAATTATCACTTTGAAAGGGTGGAGATAATGCAGTTGACAGTATGAAAGACTAACATGAGAATAAGTAGACAAACTGGAGATACTGAACACGTTGAGAAATATCAATGTGAACACCGCAATAAGTTTGGATGGAATGTCAGCCTGTGTGTTAGAAGAATGTGCAAGAGAACTGGCAGTCCTCTGACCAAGCTGTTTAGTCTATGAAGCAATAAGTGATTATGATCTACTTTTGAAATGAATACCACACTGTTAATGTGTACAAAAGTTTTTTTTTTTTTTTTTTTAAATCATCATCATCACAAATCATGGGCTCACTGCCTGTTGGTGTCTGATGCTTCCTTCACTATCTTCTCCCACCTTTCTTTGTCCAGTGCACAGTGTCACAGTTTCTGTACACCCATTCCACATCAGTCCTTTATGTCATCTATCCATTCTCTGTATGATCTACCTCTTCTGTTTACACCATCCATAATACCAAACATAAATGTCTTTATCTTCCAGTCCTCACTCATTCTACAGATGTGTCCAAATAATTGCAGCTTCCATTTTATAATCTTCTGCATCAGATTCTCTTTTACTTGTATCTTACGATAGACCTCTTCATTTGTGATTTTCTGTACTAATTCTATTCTTAGAATCTTCCTGTAACAAGTTCTTTCAAATGCCAAAATTCTTTTTCTTGATTCCTTATTCATTACCCACGTTTCAGATCCGTACAGTACACCGCTAAAGATGCATTTTTCCAGTACTCTTAGTTTTGTTTGCAGACTGATCACTTTACTTTTCCAGATGTTATCCATGGCCTTCAGATTTGTTCTTCCCTTTGCGATACTGTTCTTCATTTCTTTTTTACCATCCAAATCATGCATCATTTTACTTCCCAAATATGTGAATTGTTCTACATTTTCTATATCAATTCCATCCACTTGTATCTTTTGTTTCATGTTCTTCTCACCAAATACCATTGTCTTTGTTTTTTCAAAGTTCATAACAAGTGCAAATCTCTTCCCTTCCTCATTTAATAGTTTCAGTGTTTTTTGTAGTTCTCTTTCTAGCTTATTTCCTTTCTTGTACAATGTCATTGATTTCACCCACTCCCCTGGCATTTTCCCTTCTTTCCATACCATATTATATAGTTGGTGCATCTTTGTAACCATACTTTCCCCACCATATTTAATCATTTCTTCAGTGATGTTATCGTTACCAGAACTCTTGTTGTGTTTTAGCCATCCTATTGCTTTTTCTACCTCTCCTCTTAAAATGTCCATATGATACTCATTACCTGGTGGTGATATTCTGCTTCAATTCTTCACTCAGTTTCCCAATGCTATCTAAATCTAGTTTTTCTTCATATCTACATCACTACAGTATCTTGTCAACCGCTGCACAATTTTTTCTTTATTCATCAATACTTTGCCTTTTTCATCTTTAATTGTGGTCTGTTTTGGTTGCCGCCTGCTACTAACGGTTCTAATCATTTTGTATGCCTCCCAAATTTTATGCTCTCCATCATGTTGTTCTATATTATTGCATTAGGCTTCTAACCATTTCATCTTTTGACTTTTTTCACCTCATTACACTTTCTTCTATACTGCTCCTCTATTTGTTCTGATGTATCCATTCTTATTTTCAATATTCTTTTCTCCTGTACTAACTTCAGTGTTTCTTGTGTAATCCATTTCTTCTTCTGGTATTGTTTCTTCAACTGCATCTTCTATCGCTTTCATTACTGTTTTCACTCTTAAATTCGAGTTTTTTTCTTTCTCCACACTTTTAAGTTTCTCTTCTAACACTGTTCTGTATCTTCTTCCTATTTCTGCTTCAGTTATTCATGCTGTATCTCTTCTATTCTGATGTTTGGGTTTATATTTCTTTTTTAATTTCATCTTGAAGTTTGCAATCACTAAACTGTGGTCCGAGTCTATATCTGCTCCTTGAAAAGTTAGCCATTGCTGTACTGATGTTATCCATCTTCTTTTAATCATATCAATCGTGTTTTTGGTTTTCCCATCATTTGATTGCCACGTCCATTTTCTACACTCCTTTTGTTGGAATCTTGTGTTACAGATCATCTCATGGTCCATAGCAAATTCTAACAATTTTTCACCTCGTTCATTTCTTTCTCTGAAACCATATTTTCCCATAACTCTTTCCCAACCATCATTATCTATTCCAACTTTGGCATTCCAATCTCCTTCAATAATTAGCACATCTTGCTTTGGTATTGTTTCTATTGTCTCTGTCAGATCTTTGTAGAATAAGCCTGACCATATTACTTTGCATCCATTGATCTCTCCAGATGATGTCCATCTCATCTCTGCCAATCCTAGTATATCCCACAGATATCTCTTCACGAAGTAGTTATCCAGAGTGTCCACACATTCCACATCCCTACTGATAACAGTTCTGTTAATTTCAGTTTCTATTTCCTTTCGGTGTCCCACTTTTCGATCCAACCCCGATCGCTCGATTGGTATCACAGGCCTTGTTTATCCAGGTGATGCCCGAGCCGGCATGTTGTAGCTGTTGATTGTATATGCATCAGATAACGATCGTGTTTTTTTTTTCTTTTTTCTGAGTCTTGGACAATGAGAAAAGATGACAGAAGAAGAATTGAGGCGTTTGAACTGTGGTGCTGGAGAAGATTGTTAAGAGTGTCTTGGGCAGAAAAACGAACAAACAAAAGTATCCTAGAAGAACTGAATATCCACACAAGACTGATGAACATAATTTACAAGAGAATAGGGCAATATTTTGGACACATATGTAGAAGGCAAAGCAACTGCCTGGAAAAAATAATCATCCAGGGTAAATCGTGTGGGAAAAGAAAACGAGGAAAACCCCCCAACAGGTGGATTGACCAAATATCAAGAATCACTGGCCTTATACAACAACTAGCAATAAGAGATGCACAGGGGAGAAAGAAATGGCGAAGCATCATCAGGAAGGTCACGAGGCCTCAGACATGAGGAGATCTGAGAGAGAGAGAGAGAGAGAGAGATGAAAAATTTTGAGTTAGATTATTATTTATTACAGTAAACAATATGACTTCTTTTCTGGCTTGATCAGTTAGATTAAGTTAGAGAAGGGACACCAGTTTGAATTACGAAAAATGAAGTTTCGAAGATGATCTCAATGTTTGATAATTACACTGTATGAAATCAACCTTCAGGGATAAATAATCAAAGAGGAGAGCAGCAAAGACAGCAGAGGAAGGCAAGGCAAAGGAAATTTGAGTGTTTCATCTGTCATAGAATGTCAGATCTGACAAATTATTATAAAAATTAAAAAATGGATAATTTAAGTTAAATACAGAAATTTTAATAAAATTTTCACCTATGTATCAGCAGCATCTTCAGTACAGCTAAAAATGGAGCAACATGATATGCAATTAATAGAAAGATTCCAGAAAGTGCCACAACAGCTTTAGCAAGGTAATAAATAGATAAGTTGCCTTATACAAAGATATTTCATATGAACTTAATCTAGAAAAGACGAAAATCCTCAAAATGGAAAATTTTTGTTTTTTCCAAATTTTCCTTCTGATTTCACTGTTCATTCTGGATATTTTACTGCTCAAAATAAACTGTACAGCCACTTAGTTTTTTTGTTTTTTTATCTTCTGATTCTTGGTCCAGATGGAAGCCTTTATTTCTCAGTATTTCAAAAGAAAAATATCTGAATGTATTGTGAAAATTTGAAAGCTGCTCAAAATTTATGTGGCATTTTGTCAGAAAAATCTCCACCTTATACTTTCTTCACTTATTTTTCCAGGTGTCCACCAGATCCAACCCTTGTTCTTGTGATACATCTCAGGACAATCTAGAAGATCTGACTTTGTCCATCATGAGGAACATAAATCTTATATAGTATCATGAACTTGAACAATCTGTTTTATCAAATGAAAGGGAGGAGTGCAATGTGCTGTCATCTGCAAAATTGTATTGGGTTGGAGGTCAACTGAAGTAGGTCACTGATGTATAGAAGAAAGGGGGTCAGTGAAAGAACTGAACCTTGTGGGACCCCAGCATTAGTTGGATAGTGGGAGGATAGGGAGCCATCTACCATTACACATAGTGTGCATCCAGACAGGAAGCTGGCAATCCATCTGCAGAAGTCCTGAGACAGTCCAATTGATGGGAGTTTGCTTAGTAAGCCTTTGTGCCAGACCTGGTCAAAGGCTTTAGAGATATCGAGTGCAACTAATTGGGATTCGCCAAATTTTTCCATGGTACATGTCCAGTGATGGGTAATATATGAGATCAGGTCACCTGTTGATCGGCATCGGCAGAATCCGTACTGGTGGTGGCTTAATAGCTGGGTACCTTCAAGGTAGAGTAGTAGTTGAGAATTGATGGTTTTCTCCATCACTTTAGATAGGATTGAGGTGAGTGAGATATGGCAGTAGTTAGATGGCAGTGATTTGTCTCCCCCTTTTTGGGAATGGGTTGGATATATAGGCCAATCTCCAGGCTTTGGGATATATATATATATATATATATATATATATATATACCAGTGGAGTAAGATAATGTGTAACAGACGGCATAGGATAGGAGTCAGTTCTGCTGCACAGACCTTCAGGACAATTGGAGGAATGCCATCAGGGCCAGGGGCTTTTTTGTGTCTAATTTTGACAACAGGTTTATAATCTCTTTCAGGCAAAAGGATACAGGGGGCACTGTATGTTGGGCAGTTGGAATGACTGGGGAGCATTTGCCATTGTCGGTTATGCGTACATTGCAGGCAAAGTGTGAAGCCAGGAGATTAGCTTTTTTCTGTGGGTGATGTTGCAATTAAGCCATCTGGGTATGATAGGGGTGGGAGTAGCGTAGGGCAACAGTTGCGACCAATTGCTTTGGCAAGAGACCAAAAGGCATGGCTGCCGCTAGGACAGGCTGCAAGTTTCCTGCTTTTTGCCCATTCAAATTCTGCTTTGGAATCATTGATAATTTTTTTGCATCTGTTTCGGGCTTCAGTATAAACATTGAAGGAGGATGGAGTTCTTAATTTGAGCCAGTTGTGGTATGCCTGGTTTTTCATTAGTACAGCCTTGGCACATCTTTTGGAAAACCGGGATTTGGATAGGGGACGGCAGTTCAGTGTGGTGTGTGGAATGTATGTTATCATGCCAGTGTGGATTACTTTGGTGATGTGTTCGGTGCATATGTTTGGATTGGAAGACTGCAAACAATAATCCAACCATGGGAATGAAGCATAGCAGTCTCGGAGGCTGTCCCATTTGGCACTGTTATAATGCCAGACTACTCTTGTGCAGGTGTGACTGTGTAGGCGTTGTTGCATGGGATAATGGGAAATAGGATAACCTCACTATTGGGCTATTTTGACTGTAGAAAGTCCACCTTTGAGAGAGATAGCTGAAGAGGTCAAAGTAGTTAACAGAGTTTGGAAAGCAATAGAGAACATATGAAAAGGGGGGGGTTGATTTGGTAGGGAAATTTTGAGCTAAAGCAGATCAAACAGTGGGGGATTTGAGGTTTGCAATCTCATGGTATGTCAGTTTTGGTGAATGTACAGGTGCTGCCCTTGTGGCAGAAGGAATTGTGTAGTGCAGTGTTTCTCAAACTTTTTCTACGCCGCAATACTTCATAAATCCTGAAATTTTCACGGAATACCTTGGTTATTTTGTAATGTATTAATTAATAATTAATTGGTAATTTAGCTTATTTTTATTATTAATTAATAAGTGATAATTAATTAAAGCTTCAATAAATCATCATTAAATTAATTTGTGCTGATTTTCATTGACATATCCTATTCTGATCACCAAATATATTTATGATATTATTATAAGTACTTACGAGTGAATGCAAACTTTTTCTCCTGTGTGCTGGGTTTTCCCCTCCTTTTGTACATCCTGGAGATTGCTTTGTAGGCTTGAGGTGGATGACGTCACAAACACCTTCAATAAGAGATTTCTTAATACCAAAATTAAACAAAGTCCCTTGTCTCTTATTCATATCAGAATTTAAATCTATATTCCTATTACTTTTTAAAAAAATCATGGCACTCCGGTTTCAGAACAAGCACTTGCACACTGCAATACGAACTTGCGAAGAAAGTATTCAGTATTAATAGATTTGAGAACCGGATACAGACTACCTTGATCTTCAATTTCAGTGGAAAAATTTTCTTTATACTTCCTTGCTGATTGGTCACTGACATTTGAAATGCAGATGTTATTTTGTTCAGTTATGAGAACATACCACCCATTGTTGTAATCGGCTTGCAGGCAATTTTTATGATCGGTCATAAACAGCAGTATTCTCTTTCCCGATTGTTGAAAGATTTCAATGTGTGAAAATTAACGATAATTCATGAATATTTCCATGTTTAAAAATATGGTGCTTGGTACTTGGTTGCAACACAGAAGTCATTTTCTTCAGTTTTGAGAACAGAGGATATGCCACCATTGTTATAATCCGTTTGCAGGCAGTTTTTATGACCGGTCATAAACAGCGGTATTCCCTTTACCAAATGTTGAAAGGTTTCTATGTGTGAAAATTAATGATACACAGATGTTACAGTGTTATTAGGCGTTCTGGGTCTGAGCTTTTCGACATATTCACGAATATTATTCTCCTTAGAATATTTCCACTATAAAATATTTATTCATGAAAAATGCTTAGAAAACTAAAATGACAAATTCCAGAACTTCTCGTGGAACACCTATTCACCTTCCACAGAACACTAGTGTTTTGCAGGACACAGTTTGAGAAACCCTGGTGTAGTGTATAGTTTAGGCAGTTGAGGTTCTGACAGGAATAGTAACTCTAGTTTAGATGACTAGGTGGTGCAATAATTTATATTGCACCTAAACAGCAATAATTTATATTGCTGTTTAGGTCATGGATGTTGGTGAAGTAGATGCAGAAGCTTTTTTTTTTTGATAAGAATTAATGTTGGTGGGTTGTTCAGGGATGTGGGATAGGGGTTGGTTTAATTTTTGTTGTTTTTTTATGTTTTGTTTTTTATACTATTTTTTGTGGGAGAATTTTTGTGATGCAGAAATTTTTCTGCAGTAAAATCACAGTAATATTCTTTGGGTTGTGATCCATTGTATGCATCGACAAAGAGATATAAAGGAAGTGGAGCACACAGTGAGAGTTGACACACACACACACACACACACACACATTCCGCCCATACAGAGGGAACTCCGTCTCCTATCCATACATGGCCTCGAGAGTTCCCCCCCTACACTGCACTTACCTTTAAGTGTGTGCAGTAAGGGATTTCTAAAGAGATATGTGATAAAACAGACAAGAACATTAACAACTGTGCAAAAAAAATTAATTTTTGTATTTCTTTTTTTTTTTGTAGAAAAATAGATGAATTAGCATGGTCATCAAAGAAATTTAATACAAACATTAATGTGGAATGTATCTTAAGAATGTACAGTACCCTTAGAAATATCTTTATAAGGGTCATGATGTAGCATCTAAATGACAGCAAAGGGAAGGTAGTACTCAGAGTTATGGTCTTCAAAACTCTGAGATTCAAATGATGCGATTTGATGTGATTCAAACTTTTGATGGATGACATACTAGCACACATGAAGCAATGTTGTGTCTGAACGAGTTTCTGATGATGAAGTTGCACTCCATTACAAGAATGGCAGAGCAGTCTCAGTCAGCAGCATGGCATGCCCAAAGAGGACCTGCAGCATAACAGCAAACACTGTGCACTTGAGAAATAGCTTGAACAAAACAGAATGATATGCAAGCAATGAAATTTGATTACACAAACATATTAAATAATGTTTTTATATACTGATCCCATACATGAAAGGTCAAAAAAATCATGAGTACATCAGTGGGATGCAGGTGAGGATTGAGAAAGAAGAAGTGTTAATTTTTCTTTTTGAGTTGCAAGTTATATTTGTTTGGGAACATTTCATGAGGAAAGCTGTCACAGAGGACAGAAATAAATGGAATAAAAGAGGAAGAAGAGAAGCAGATTCGGTGAAATTATGGTTGCCACTTCAGTAGTCTTTTTCCTACCATCCTAGGAAAGAACGCTTGTTTTGCTAACCTTTTCAAGCCATTTGTTTAAGTGACCATATCATCTGAGATTAGTGTAATTCTTCTGCATATACAGAAAATCACATAGCCTTCAATTCCCATATAAATGCTGGAAAAATTAGACATTGTTATTTGTAAACATATCTTCACATCTTTCTCACACACACACACACACACACACACTTACTAATGGGGAATAGGTTTCCTGCAGACAGCAAAAGGATAAGAGGATCCATGGATAAACACCTGTAGAGTGTCAAGGAATGACAGACAAATAATGTTTTCTTCTTGTATGATAAAATGGACCCTATGGTACTGCTATCAAGGTGTCCAAGAAACATTTCAAACATATCTATAAATGAAAAACATATCAACATAATGCAGCCATATTGTGGGGTTGAATGGAGTCTAAGGCATGTTTCATAAAAATATTGTCTTATCAAGAAACTTATGAATTTGTCCCAAAATACACAAAAGTATCAAATGCTACCAAAACAAACTGTGATTAATTAGTCATATATTGGCAAGAAAGAAACTATCAGTGCCCCAGCCTGAGCCACCAGTATGTAATGGCTCTGAAAGAATAACAAGCCTACAAATTATGTCAAAAATAGAATGAAACATCTATAACTTCTATCCTATACTGCAATAATATCAAACTAGATATAGATAGCAAAAAAAAAAGTAGCTTTAACATTGTTGTATAATCCTACCCCTCCCCCCAATAATTTATGAAATGCCTAAAACAAAAGAAGGACACAATGAGACCCTGTAGTTGATACTGGTTCTCTAATATATAAACTGATGAAATACTTAGGCAAAACGCTCTATCTCCACACATATTAAAATGTCTGTGAAATCCAAATCTTGTTGGACATTATCCTCAAAGGATACAGATATTATAGTCAATTTCAATACAGCTTTGCTTTTTCACTAATGTCCCCTCAGTCTCCTGACCAAAAGAAGCCTCAGAACTATATCAGACTCTTTTTCTTCCTCATATATCTGCTTATTCACTTTTACCATGCATTCTAGTTACTTTACTTTAGAATGGCAAGACATGGAACATTGAGTGAATGAATTAAACTGAATGAACACTGAAAAAAGTGCTTTAGAATCTGAGATCAACAAATAATATGACTACACTATGCTGACAATCTTCATTTGGCAAAGTGGCTTGGATATATTAGAAATATAAAATTTTAGGAACCTTAACAACCAATACCACAGGATCCATTTTATCATTGAAAAAGAAAACAATAATTGTCCACACTTCCTTGACACTTTAGTCACTTGTTCACCCAACAGATCCTCATTTTATCTATATATGTTATCTATAAAAAACAAACACTAGTGGGTATATCCATCATCTAATGCAGAGATTTTCAACCGGTGTGCTGCAAGATTTTGATATAAAGGAATAAAAATTTATGTGAAAGAAGTTTCTTTGCACATTTTACCTACAAAGTATATAAGGAGTTAATGTTCATATTGCATCGAACGGAATTGTTATGAGTGAATAAAATTTATTATTATACTGGTATAATATAGATTTCGTATATCTGTCATTATAGATGTCGATCATTCTATGTGTTTACGGGTTCCTACTGCAGTGTTGGCACCATATAAAGATGAGACAGGTTTAACCAGTGAACAACTGAAATCTTTGAGCATTTTTCTTGCTGAAACAGTTGAATCAGTTCCAATTCTGTAAGATCTGTTTCGTTATGTTTCAATGATGTTGAATTTTAGTAAAAACTATGAGTGCCGCACTTTTTAAATATTACGAGACCAGTAATTTCAAGTCATATCTGTATTTTCTTTTAACTGATAAGAGTTAATTAATTAATTTTTTTTTTTAACTTTGGTTGTTGTTTTTATTTTTTTTTTATAAGGATCCATTCAAGTTTCTACTTAAAAATTGAAAATTAGATGACAGTGAAGTGATGACTTAAAATAACACCAAATGACAAATAATCTCCATTGGAGATTATTTGTCATTTGGTGTTCTTTCAAGTGAAGATAATCCACCACATCCCACGTGTGTTGCATGTGGCAAAAAAACTGGCAAATCAAGCAATGGTTTCTAGTAAAATGAAGAGACATCTGCAGTCAAAACACTTCAACATGTGTAAGAAACCAGTGGAATATTTCAAAAGACTTGTAAGCAATAAAACTTGCCAGACCAAAAATTGGACCAAATTCGTGACAATATTTGAAAAAGCAGAGGAAACAAAGTTACACTGTCACTGAAATAGTTGCCAAAAAGATGGTGTGCTGTAGAATTTTGGTAATTAGTTTTAGTGTGCTATAAGATAAAAAAAAAGGTTGAAAATTGCTGATCTAATGGGACTGTATAGAAGTTAGTAGTAGATAACTGGGAGGAAACCTCCACATAAACTATGAGGGATGTGAGGACCCAACCAGGGCTTCTGTCTTAATGTCCAATCCTCACCTTCTCGTAGTGCACCCATAGCAGGTATCTGCTTGGATACTAAATGAACAAAGATGGGACGGCAATTTGAATCTGAGCCATCCAAATTGTATTCTTAATGGCTTAAACCAAAACAATATGATAGAACAACATGATGGAATTTCATGGTGCCTGAGGTGTTCCACATTTAAAAAAATAAAAATAAAAAAGCCCTGCTGCCTTTGTTAGGGAATCACAGTGAAAAGTCAGCTACTAGAACAAACTCAATCACCATCACGAGAGAGAGAGAGATTCAAGATTGACATCATCAATGTAAGAGAAGTGAAACTGACAAAATAATTGAACTACCAGGTTGACATAATTGGTGTTACCAAAACAAAGACAAAAACAGGTGGGATTCTAAATAATGTGTAAAAGACATTATTCATGCATATGATCAGCTAAAGGAAAGAGTGGCTATAACATTCAACACTAAACATGAGGATAATCTTCTTGAATGGCAAACAATATCAAGTAGAATGGTGTGGACAAACCTCAAAAATTAGGTCTTTGTAGAAGATCTTAACAGAAGAGTAGAAATGAATATTTT
Source organism: Typopeltis vanoorti (assembly GCF_054136105.1). Classification (NCBI taxonomy): domain Eukaryota; kingdom Metazoa; phylum Arthropoda; class Arachnida; order Uropygi; family Thelyphonidae; genus Typopeltis; species Typopeltis vanoorti. The sequence continues at coordinate 9,739,713 of NC_143566.1, forward strand.
AGGAAATATTTAGAGAAAATGGCAACGCTAATGATAAAGGTAAGCACTTGCTGGATTTCCAGCAAGTGCTGGAAATACAGACACTACCCAGAAGTCTAGCTAGTGGCTCTTCCCTTAATGCATAACATTATACATATCCGCAAGGAGATGTGTTTTGCATTATGGGAGATACTGAGACAGGGATGTTGGTAGCTTACTCCACCTTTGCAAGGAGTCGCCCGGTGTTGTACCACTTTACCCCAGTCCTGAAGATACTTTCAGGCGCAAACTTTGTTTGCACACACTTGGATAAAGGATTAAACTAAATTTATTATAGTCTGACCAAGTGAAAAATAAACTTTCAATATCATCAGAGTTGAAGATCGGTACTATCAACATAAGAAGCCTGAATGGCAAAGAAATGGAGCTAGCTGAGGAATTAGATAAGTACCAGATTGACATAATAGGGGTGACCGAAACAAACAAAAAAAAAAAAGACAAAACTGGTGAGATCTTTCTGACCAATAAATACAAAATGTTATATTCAGGCAATGACAATCAAGGAAAAGAGGAGTAGCCATAGTATTCAACACTAAATATGAGGCTAATCTTCTTGAATGGCAGCCAATCTCAAGTAAAGTGATGTGGGCAAATAGCAGAATGGGGAACTGGACAATGAGACTTATTTGTGCCTATGGTCCCACAGAAGGCTTCCACTTCTGTGTAACAGAAGTGGAAGTGTCACAGAATCCTTCCATTTCTACCTCAGTAGAAGTGGAAGAATTTTTTGAGGCTCTAGAGAAAGCTACTGACACAATGAAAAATGAAAAGTCGGTCCTTGTTGGGGATCTGAATAGGAAATAGGAAATGAATGCTAGACATACAGAAATATTCTGGAAAATTTAGAAAAAAGAGCAAAGCTAATAATAATGACAAATACCTGTTGGATTTCTGCTCAGGACATGGACTGGTTATTACTAACATCATGTTCCAACATAAAAATGTGCACAAATTCACATGGAGAGAAGAGGCAAGGAATAAGAAAAGTCTCATTGATCATGTTATTGTTGATAGTGATGTTTTCTCCCTGGTGCAGGACACCAGAGTGTACAGAGAATTTGAAATTGATCACTATTTAGTCTTGAGCAGGATAAAATTGAATTTCATATTTCATATTGAAAAGAATAACAAAGAAAGTTTTAAAGCGAATAAAAGTTGAGCAGCTCTCAGATGTGAACTGTAGACTAAAAGACACAGAGATTATTGAAGAAAAAATGAAAGAGTTTGAGTACAGGAACAAAACCTTGGAGATTCAGTGGCAAGCCTTGAAGAAAACCCTGATTGATTCAGCTAGAGAGACACATGTGGTGAGGTTGTCTGCAAGGATAGAAAAATCAAAACTCCATGTTGGACATAGGAAGTAAAAGAGGCAGTGAAGGAAATGAAGAAAGCATATCAAAAGTTCCTGGCAAATAAGTCAGCTTGTGCTCTTAGAGAATACATAGAGACAAATGTAAGAAAGCTAAACTGTGTGAAACTAGCTAAACAAAAGTCATCGGAGGACTTTCGCAAGAACATAGAAAATAAATATCAAGAAGGTGGCAAAATATTCTGGAGGTTGATGAAGAAGCTCAGAAATAGAAAAAAGAGTGCTGCAAAAGGAATTAGAGATGATAAAGGTGACATGAAAACAGGAGAAAATATATTCTTGAAGTATGGAGTAATTACTTTGAAAAACTGCTAAATGAAATAAGCAGTGATGACATCACTGTGGTAAAAACACTCAACAGACATGCAATCAGGAATACATATCCATACTTGAAATAGAAAAAGCCATCAAAGGCTTGAAATGTGGGAAGGCAGCAGGAGTAGATGATATTCGACCAGAAATGCTTAAGTTTGCAGGTATAAAAGTCTTCAGTGGCTGCACTAGTTCAGAAGGCATGGACAGAGGGACGAATGATTGGAGTAGAGCTCTCATAGTACCTATATATAAAAAGGGAAATAAAACTGAATGTGAGAATTACAGAGGTATTTCCCTAATGAGTGTTCCTGGTAAGATTTATGCTTAGTATACTTGAGAAATGTTTGAGAAGAATTGTGGAAGAAAAGCTTGGTGAAGAACAAGCTGGATTCAGGCCAAACAGAGGGTGTCAGAATCAGCTCTTCACTTTACGACAAATAGTCGAGAAATCATGAGAATATAACATAGATCTTTATTTAAGTTTTGTCGATCTGGAAAAGGCATATGACAAGGTGCCAAGAGAGAAGCTATTCAATACGCTAGTTATATGGTGTCAATGGGGCATTATATCAAGCAATACTTAGTCTTTATTTGAGTTGTAAATCAGCAGTTAGGATTGAAGGAAGTACAGGAAAATGGTTTAATGTTAAATCTGGTGTGAGACAAGGATGTACGTTGTCCCCCTCTGTTATTCATTATCTATATGGATCATATTATGAAGCAAAGTGGTATTAAACCTGATATCAAAATCGGAGATGTTAATGTCAGCTCTTTGCTTTATGCTGACGATGTTATACTCCTAAATAAATCTGCTACAAGTCTGCAAGATTCTCTGACTAAATTGAATAACTGTTGTAATAGATATGGTATAAAGGGCAGCAATAAAAAGGCAAAGACCATGAAAATAGGCAGAATCATTGAAAATGTCAACTGTGTTGTGAATAGAGAACCTGTGGAACAAGTAAAACATTTCAGCTACCTAGGCAGAGAGTCCTTAGAAAGATTGGAGGCGTGAACAGATGGCATCAATGGCAATATCATATTAAAAATGAGAATATTAGGAAAGAACTTGACATTGTTAGTATCCAGGAATGCGTTAGCAGAGCTAATCTCAGGTGATATGGTCACTTAAACAGAATGGGCGAGGAAAGATTAGCAAAACAAGTGTTCTCCACCAGGCTGGCAGGAAAACGACCCAGAGGAAGACCAAGATATAGATGGATTGATATGGTACAAAGTGCCTTAGACAATAGAAATATAAGATCTGATAATGTTGGAGTCTTGAAAAGTAACAGACTGATTTGGAGGAAAATTGTAGATAGGAAGTTAGTAATGATGTAAATTTTTCTATGTAGTACTATCATATCCTGTACACCCCTTGAGGGTACATGGAAGGAATTTGATGATGAAAGAGTGTGTAAGGAAGTTTTAAAAAGTATCAAAGTTGAGAAGTAGGCTGATCATCAATTCAAATGAATTTACTGATACACACCCTCTAGGGGTATACAGGTATTATGACAGTAGTAATTGTGTAGTAATCTCTTGTCAACAATTTTCCATTCTTAAGGTCACTATACTCAAGATGTGTAATGAACGTAAATCAAAGTCCAGTTGCTCAGGCAACATGCTCTGCTTGCATTCTCAAAAGTGGAGCTGTTAGAATCCCCTGATATATCCCTTACAATTCATTTTACTCTTATTTTTTTTTTATTACTTTTTAATGACAATTCAACCCACAAAAGGTTGTAAACCAGAAGCATACCATGAGTGGGTTACAATGTGTTCTCATGGCCATGAGTGGGTTACAATGTGTTCTCATGGCCATGAGTGGGTTGAGGGTTAGATAATCCAGGAACCTTATTATTATTGTATGACATCACAAAGAAATCCAAGGACTCATTCACACGAGAGCACTCTACTCCACTAAGCATAACTCACCACCTTCCCTAGTACCACCACAATGACACTACTGCCACCAACAGTATTTTTGTCGGTAAATTGCATGTGTTCTCATGGCCAATTTGCCTGCATGTGGGATGAAAAACCCAAGTTTCCAGGAGAAAAAAACTCTGTCACCAATTTATGAGATCAGCTAACTCACCTTCAGAAGAAGTCCATATAACGATTCCTCTCAGACAAGAATTAGATTAAGGTCTTTTCCAATCAAAGTGCACAATGTCTGATTGTTCTTCCAACTGTGCTATGGAGGCACTTATTTTAAAGATTAACCTAGCACAAATTTTTTTTCAAGCCACTTCAGGCCTTCAATAAGCAAGATAATGGTATAACACTAGGTAAGAAAAATTACAGCGTTTTTTCCCTTGGTTGCAAAGTAAATTAGACTTGTCAGGAAATTATATTGGTTAATCCTTTATCAAGTGAAAGCAAACAGTCTGTACATGAAGTATCTTCATGATCAGGCTATTTGTATATGGAGACTGTTGACTTTATATCAAGTGCCTCAGTATCCCATAATACAAACCAGACTTCCTTTCAGATGTGTATATTGCTATACATTATGGGAAGTATCACTACCCAGACCAGTTTTGAACTATATTGGGGTCATGTATCCAGAAAGGTCGAAGCCTATCTAAATACACTTCCAAAAGGAAGTGCATTATGGGATACTAAACCGCAACGAATGTAAAGTCAATAGCCTCTATACACAGGTAGCCTAGTCGTGAAGATACTCCATGCATAAACTTTGCTTACACTTGGTAAAGGATTAAACAAGAATATAATTTCTTGGCAAGTATAATTTACTTTGTAAACAAGTGAAATAACTTTCTATTACTATCTCTGATCCAGAGTATTTCAATAATATGGTGACACACCTTTTTTGTATATGGAAAATATACGATTTCTGCATTAATTCAACCTTGGTATCTTTCTAGGTCTGACTCTCACCTTATGAGACTTCATAAAGGTTAAACTGGTCTGGGTAGTGACTCTTCCCATAATGCAGGCAATATACATGCCCGAAAGCATTATGTGGTTTTGCATTATGGGATACTGAGACAACTGATACACTTGTTTATTGTTGACTGTTGTCAACAATAAACAAGTGGTCAAGTTATGAAGATTCTTCAAGCCAAACTTTGTCTGTTTACATGGTAAAGGATTAAACAAGAATATAATTTCTTTGCAAGTATAATTTACTGATAAAAATTAAATACCATGTGCATTACATCTTTTTGACTTTTGTCCCATAGAAATTGTACAGCTGTTTATGTAAATGTTCTTGAAATCCAATGTCCAAGAATGAGCAAGTTAAAATACTCACTTCATGATCATCTTGAGTTAAAAATGTCTTTGCATAATTTTGTCTATTTGTTTGTGTCTGTCACACTTTTTTATGCCATGAACTATACTAATTTTCATTTGCTTTCTTGAAATCTATTTTTTTTTTCCCCTCCAAAACTTTCTTAATCTTTAAACCTCCAATTGCACTGGTAATTGCAAAAACTGGTATGGTGGGTAGCCAGTTGAATAAATTTATATGGAACAATAGAGCAAGTAGCCAAAACACCAAACTAGCAGTATACAAGACAGTGTTCAAACCAGTTTCAAGTTATAGATCTGAGAGATAAGTTAGAAATAAAGCACTTGATCAAAGAATAGACTACAGATATGAGGGTTCTGAGAAATTACGGGAATGAACCAATGTCAGAATAGTATTGTGTCAGCAGAGCTAATCTAAAGTGGTATCGCCACTTAAATAGAATGGGTGAGAAAAGGTTAACACAACAGGCATTTGATGCCAAGATTGTAGAAGAGAGACCCAGGGGAAGGCGAAGCTCTTCCCCTCTCTCTCCATCCCATATGTGGGAGCAGAATACTGCTCCCACATATGGGCCCCTAAAAGCTCTCTCAAAATGCTCAACTCAATACAGAGGAGAGGAATTAGACTTATCAATGATTCATCCCTTACTCTCTCCTCCCACTTTCTCACAGACATATGGTCTCTACAGTATGTATATTCTACAAATATTTCAATGGGAAATGCTCATCTGAAATAACATCAATAATTCCTCCGCTCAGTACCAATTGGAACACGTGCAGCTGCTGCACAACATCCCTTCACAGTACACCTAAAAACAAACAGAACAAGTTTCTTTTCCTCTCCCTTCATCCCTGCAACTGCTGCACTGTGGAACAGTCTCCCACCTGATGTGTTTCCCAAGGAATACAATTTAAAGTCATTCAAATCAAATGTAAACAAATTCTTCCTTTCCTAACCCACTACCCATACATGGTACTAATGTACTATAGGTCGACCAACCAACCTCCCGTGTATGGGCCAAACATATTATATATATATATATATAAAAAAAAAAAAAAAAAGGTGTTGGTGGATTGATTCAGTCAGAAGTGCCTTAGAAGCATGTAATGTTGGATATGACAATATTGGAGTGCTTACAAGTAATTAGACTGATTTGGAATTAAATTGTTGATAGAAGTTTAATAATAATGTAAACTTAATGATGTAGTGCTGTCATAGTAACCTAAACACCCCTTGGATTTGCATATCATGAATTTGATGATTATCTCTACTGTTAGTGTGTTCTTCAATAGCCAAGTAATCTTATGAGCTATCTTAGCAACCTTAGCAACATGTCCTCTAAACTTCAACTCTCTGTCTATCACCACCCCTAAATCCCTAGCTTCATCTGTTTCCTGGAGTACAGTTAAATCAATGTTGTACACAGCTTGTATTCAATTTACTTCAAAATGTATAACTTGACATTTCTCCATATTAAACTGATACCCATTATCTTTTTCCCATATTGACAGCTTATTTAAATCATCCTGCAAGCTCTCCAACATCACTTTCATTCACTATTACTCCACTTAATTTTGCATTATCAGCACAACTGAATATTTCCTATCAGGCTATTTCCTATATCATTTATGTACAAATTAAACAGTAGTGGTTAGTTACCTGCTTTTACCTGGATTCTGCTCTTCCATATACCACTTTTTGATATCTGTCAAAAAGTGGTATATCTTATCCACTTAACCAATGTGTTATATCCACATAATCCACTTCTCTTTTCACATAAGTCTGTCACATATGACAGACATTATGTCTGTCACATGCGACAGACTTAGCATTAACTTCACTTGTATGATATATATCCTTGCAATGTGGTCAATCAGTAACCAACTATTTTATCTGTTTCTGTCACCTCGTGACTATCAGCACTCATTTAGGTTATTCTTCCATAGTCATTATTCCTCTTACTTGCCACAGCAAAATACCTCTTTGGAATTTCCTTGGGCTAGTTTCTTCTAGTAATCTGATTCTGCCATATCTTACCATATTGTCACTTGTCTTGCCTGATCCTTGTACTGTTTATGAGTTTGCTGATCACCTTTCTCCTTATATATTCTCCACAGCATTTTCTTTTTCTGAAGGTCATGCTTAATGATATTACTCATCCATACAATTCCTACCTGATAAACCCTCCTTACCCTAGTTATACAATTTAATGTAGCTTCCTCTAGATGCCCCTTAACAATCTCCCATGCACTACTAACATCCTTCTCTTGCAAGGTTTTATGCAATGGCACTTCGAGCTTCCTCCTGAGCTTGTCATAATCACCTGCATTGTAATTCCACATATATCTCTTCTTGAGAGAATATTCTTCATTATTTACAATCTCCCTAGTCAAGACCATGTGGTCACATATAGAGCTATCTGTAATTAAGGTGGCAATATCGCCACCTTAGTTAAAGATAGCTCTTCCGATCCTATGATCAGGTCCAATACTCTCACACCTCGAGTCCCCTCTATCACATGCTGCCTCCAATAATTATCTCTCAGTAGAAGTATAAATTCAATTTCGTTCCTGCCATGTGATCTCTCTTCCTTCCCATCTATATCTCCATAGATGAAATCCCCCATAATAATCATTACTTGACCTGCACTTGTAATCTGCTGATGCATGTCTTACAGATCATCTCTTGAGCCCCTTAACCCACAGCATCAACCAACCATATATTTTGTCTTATTGGCCTTGATCTCAATATCAGGCTGCTTCAAATGAACAGGCACCCGTCTGCCTATCTCCTATTCTTTTTGGCTGCAATTCATATGCTATCATCAACAATATCCTCCCCCAATCCTATCTTCCCTGAACATATTAAATTCTTCACATTCTATCCCTGTAATTACATCATCTGCTGTTAGCCAAATATCAGTAATGCCTATAACTTTTGGCTTTGGTGAGGTTGCATTAACCAATGCCAAAAACTCCTCTCTCTCTTGTTCCTGCTACTTCTGGCATTAGTATATAGAAACTGCAGCATCTCTTTAGGCCCTCAACTAGCTTTACTTCCTGAACTGACTACTCTATTCAACATTTCGGCTTGAAAGACTAGATTCTGCACTTGTTGGCCATTCTTACACTCACTCATGTTATGGGTGCCTTCACACACATTCACCTGCATCCATCCTAATTGCTTCAGTTTTCCTGAATTTGTGCTTCAGCATGCCTAGTGAACAAAGCTCTCTCTAGACACCTAACAACAGAACCATTTAGATGCAGCCCGTCAGCTTCATACAAATTCTTCTTTTGATTAAACACAGGCCCATCAGTCCACAAAACTCTGCATCATTCCTTATGCACAACCTGTGCATTGATTTGTTTGCTATCAATGCCCTTCCCCCTTAATTGGCCTCTATAATAGCGTGGCAGGAGACTTACAGTTTTTACCTTCTCGCTCATCATTTTTGCTTCATCCAACAACTCCTTTACATCCTCCCTCACTGAATACCTCTTACCTCTCAGATCATTAGCACCAACCAAGACAATTAGTTCTTGGGCCTTACCCATTTTGCATTCAGATGGCATGACTTCTTCTTTCCCTTGTGCTTTATTCCATCTATTTGAGGTCGGCCTTTTACATGATGTGACTTTTACAGGCACGATTCCAACTGACTTGTCACAGAGCCTGATGTTTGGGGATGGAGGTATTTTATGTCTGTAGAAGTGTGTGTTCATGAAGCTAGTATGCCTGTTCTGAGGGATGAAAAACTTTCCATATCTGTATGAGACCTTTAGTCGAAAGACTAAAGGTCTCATACAGAGACCTTTAGTCTTTGAAAGACCTTTGAAGAGACCTCTGAGAGACCTTTGAAAGAGAGCAGATAAAGGTTCCTCATGCCATGGATGGGAATTGAACCCGGGTCTTTCCGACCAAAGGGCTTCATCTATACTGGCTGAGCTACAGATGCTCTATTCAAATGACATGCCTAATATCATTCATTTTTGTACCAGAGAAATATGATTTTGTCATACTCCTCTGATCACTGAGTCTCCGTACATAATTTTCTCTTTCCCATGTTTTTCTCTTTTGTTGATATAATTTCGATTTTTACACCAGACCATCTGCTTTTTTTCTCTTCTCAGTCCTGCTAATCTCTTGCCGATTCTGCTTTTCAATTTCACACTTTGTCTTGTGAAGCATACATTCAAGCATACTATTTCCTTATTTAAGTCTATTTCATTCTCCTGTATTTCCACTGATGCATGCTCAATATTAATTTTGACATTAACGTTTTCCATTTTACTATCAATGCTATCTGATCTACTGCCATTTGCTTTGTACTCGCCACTTAACTGGTGCTCGCTGTCAAAATCTGAATATAAACTTGTTCACCTGTTTCACTTGCCTTCCATAAATCCTTCAATTTTCATGAATATATCTCTCTCACACACACACTACACTATACAAAATCACGTAAATTCAAATCACCCAATTATGACATCTTTGCCGCCACTGTTGTACAACGCTTTGGTACCATACCGACAATATCGTACCAAAAAAATCAATGTTTACTTACAGACTAAATAACTCAGTCAATCACATACCCATATAAAACAAAAACTACAGTGAGTTAACCTAATAAAACATGAAAACATGACTTATCTTTCGGCAGCAGTAATAACAACACAACACTCACAATTCACCCTCTCGCGGTTACTTCTAAGCATTAGCTCACCAAGCTTTTCTAAGCCTTGGCTTACAGAAGCACGCTACTGTTCAAAAGAAGAATCAAGAATATCATAATTCCTTTTCAGTAAAATCTATATCTTCCTTTTCTGTCTGTACTAAACTCAAAACAGATGCAAGCCAATTATCAAGATATGAAAAACTGATTTTAAAATGGTAAAAAGAAGAGATTTCCATAATGAATCTTTTGTGGATCTATAGGCATGCATTGCCTCAGTTTATAATTTTCCATTTTGAAATTTGTCAACATAAAACTTGAACAGAATCATTTACACAGTTAATTTCATGTTTAGCATTGAATATTATGGCTGCTCTCTTCTATATCCCCAGCAAGTCATTTCTCGTTCACTAGGATTTAGTTATTTCAGGGTGAGTCTTCATAGCTCAGTCAGTATAGACGAAGCCCTTTGGTTGGAAAGACCTGGAGTTCGATTCTAGTCTACGATGTGAGGAATCTTTATCTGGTCTCTTTCGACTAAAGGTGATTTAGCTGGTCTTATACAGAGGTAGAGGATTTTTTCATTCAGAAATTCAGGTTTTTTGTCCCTCAGAACAGGCAAACTGGCCCATGAACACACACAGATCTACAGTCATAAAATACATACTTAATCCCTCAATTAGCAAGGCTCAACCAATTCTAAGGGATGGTAGAGGAATGGGGACACACGAATAAATAAAGATATTTCAGGGGAAAAAACAGTTTTCTTCTAGATTTACCAGAACAAACCTTGCTGATTCTGTAACGTATTTTTCAATGAATATGCATAAGGAAAACTGGCCGAGTTTTCGCATTTGTTGAAATTTCCATATGTTTATGATATTCCTAATAAGAAACCTCTGCTGTTCCTAACAGAAGACCAGTGTAAAGGACTATGACTAATATGTACAAATCTTTTTGTACATATTAGCAAAGCAAAAATAAAAAGCAAAGCTGAGTAAGAGAACAAAGTTTTTTTTTTAAGTTATGCAAACAGCATAAAATCAGTTTTCTGTGTTATGCAGAGAAGAGTAGAATGATGTTATTTTTTAATCTATACTAAACCAGACTGATTTAAATTGCATAACCTTAGCATACATAAGAATTTAGATTAGATGTGTCAACAAAAAAAATACACTTTTTATATCTGATTTATTTTCTTTTGGTCTAAATAACTCTTATTATAGTAATAAAGTTGGTAGTGATTAGAACTATAATAAGATTTTTGCACATATTCCCATTATTCAACATTTTATTATACTGCTGGTATGGTCTAGATCAGTGTTTCTCAACCTGCGGTTCGCGACGATGGGACAGGTGGTCCACAGGCAGACTTAAATTAAGTGAACAAATATATATTTTTTAATTAGCTAAACAAAACAAGTTAAAATTGAATAAGTAAAAATTATTAAAATCAAATAGAGACTTAAAAAACCAACTAATAGAGTCAGAATGTTCCAAGGCAGAAGCAATAAAACTATATTGTTGTTCACTTCACCCCTCTTTTATTATTCGTCATTCTATCGCTAAATTTGTAGCGGCAAAATGATGAATAATAAAAGAGGAGTGAAGTGAACAACAATATAGTTTCATTGCCATAGACAATATGGCAAGATTTTTTAAACGCCAAAAAATGTGCCGCCACCGGCGGTCTCTCCCCCACCCCCCAGTTATGTCTCTGTAACTCAGTGGTCTGTAGAATTGTTTTAGGCATTTTACTGGTCCTTGGGATTAGAAAGGTTGAGAAACGCTGGTCTAGATGATAAAATAATTCAGAAATTTTCACAATCAAGAATTGCCACTTAAGTATATACTTAGCAGGCTAATATTTAAAGATACACAAGTAATTAGTATCGACACCAGATGTTACAGCTAGATATTAACTCATTTTTTTAATTTATGCAGTTTTTTTTTTTTTTTTTTTTCTCTCATCAATAAATCCACTATACAGGGTGTTTCAAGTAGAAACAGTGAATATTTTGGTAGGTAATAGTATCGATTATTTAGGTAAAAAAGTTCGTATAAACATGTGTCCAATTACCAAAGGATGCAGAGATAGAGCTGTTTGAAACTGTCATGTAAAAAGCTATTATGAGGAGTATTAAAGAATGATGAATGACTTATTGTTTGTATTTATTACTGTTTGAATGATATGAAACACAGATAATTGACAAATACTATAATTTACAGTTCATAATAAATGTCTGAAAATTCCAACAGCCTCAATACACTTTGCAACCCTTGTGGTAATAGTAAGTGTTGTTCTTCTGAGGTCATCTTGACGTTCTTTTATGATGGCAGCATTATCCATAATGCGAGCAATCAATTCATCTCTTGTATTTACCTTTCCTTTGAATACTTTGCTTTTCATCCACCCCCACAAACCAAAATCTAAGGGAGTGAGGTCTGAAAACCTTGGTGGCCAATGAACAGGACCACTGCGGCTGATCCATTGTTCAGGGAAAGTTTGATTTAGATATTGTGTCACCTGATGGCTATATAATGTGCAGGATCTCCGTCATGCTGAAAGAACATACCAATCCTTGTAGCCAAGTGAACATCCTCTAACAATAATGGAAGTTTGATTTGCAGAAGTTGGAAATAAATGGGCCCTGTAAGATGATTTGGTAACACAATAGGCTCAATGAAGTTATGGTCAATCTTATTGCACCACACGTTTTACAGAGAAGTGATGTTGGAAATTTGATTCTTCAGTGGTATGTGAATTTTCGTCTGCCCACCAATGACAGTTATGGGCGTTGTTGATACCATCACGGGTGAAAGTAGCATCATCAGTGAGCAGTATTAATGGAATTAATTGGCATTTAGCATTTACCCACTGACAAAAGTCCAATCAACTGCCTTCACTGCTTGGGAGAAGGTATTGCCCCTGCTGTACGTGAAATAGATACAAACCTTGCTCATATAACATTCATGATTATCGAATATCAGAGTGCCACAGACTCTTGTATGTGGAACTCTGATATGTGCAGAAATTCTCCATGTGCTTGTAGTAGAACTAGGTTCTACTGACTGAAGAATGTGTAAATGTGTACTACTTCATTCGCATTTTGTCAATTTCCATGTTCAAAAGAAATATGACTGCTGAGAATGGTACCGGTCTCACGCACTTTGTTATAAACATTAATAAACACTCTTGAATCTGGTACTCTGCAGTTAGGTAACTGTAGATGGTATTCTCTACAAGCACCAACAGCACATCCATTACAAAAACCATAATTGAACATCACATCAGCATATTCATCATGTGTAAAGATGTACATGAAACTGCATCAGGTTATAAGTGCTTCTTGGTCACATCTGATTCAGAGAGCTGTGTGCTGGTCACCTGTTCTACAGAGCTACATGCACACTGGAGCTGATATATATGCCAGTTTCAAACAGCTGTATCTCTGCTTCCATTGACATTTGGACACATGTTCATAAGAACTTTACTCAGAATCGATACCACCAACCAAAATATTTATTATTCTTCCTGAAACCCCTGAATATTTTTAAACCTCTTTAACTAAACAAAATGACTATTATAAAAAAAATTTGTATGAATTTAGTCTTTTTATTCCTAATCTGGAAACAGAGCAGAAACTCAGACATACTACATTCCCAATGGTGTTTGTATAAAATAAATTAAAACATTTTTTATATGTGAATCCTGCCTGTGAAAAGTTGTATAACTATTGCACATTAGTAACTAGTGTCCAAACCTAAGGACAAACACTATTTCTGAAAATCAGAACCACAAATTCAGATGAATCAGCTTGTGGCAATTTGTATAACTGACAATTTGAGTAGAAAGTGGGTATGCATTCAAATTTTCGAATCGCGTACAAAGGGGTGATGTGATAGCATTCAACGAGAAGGCTGTGCTAAGTGAATTGTGTTTGAAGAAAGGAAGGAATAAAGTTGCAAACTTGGATGTCTTCTAATATCTCAGACATTTAGATGATTTCACGTGGGGAAGAATTATTGGAATAAGTTATTGGAAGAATAACTAATTCCAATAACTTTGAAACCAATGGAATGTGTTCCAGACATTTGCTAAGAGGTCGCTCTTGCTCTACCATGGAGCATGAAGATAGATTTCTGGTTATAACAGAAAAATGCAATTAACACACTATGGTAGATCAGCTTGCAAGTCAGTTCCATTCAAGCACAGGTACATGGATATCTTGACAAACTGTGGCAAGATTTCTGCGAAAAGTAGGTCTACAGTCTGCATCCCTTTTTCCACAGCACATCATGGAGCAAATTTTCAGTGGTGTTGTATCCATAAAAAATGTAATGTCTATGGTGTTGTAGGGAAAGAATTCATTTTTATAGATGACAGTGCCACACATTGTACATGAGCAATGAAGATATTTATGGAGACCAAAGATATTAACTGAATCGAGCAGCCAGCACACTCCCCAGATCTCAATCCCAGAGAACATTTGGGATGCGACTCAAGAACTCTTGAATCACTTGGCACTAAGTATGATATGACATCGTGAGAGAGGCATCGCAGTTCGAGGTGGATATATTCCACTGAAATGTCTCTCTGCATAGTTTTTGTAAGTTTGTAAGCACTGTATATTAATTCCTTAACTACATCCTCAGAAAATTTGTAACTTTTGCCAAAAACGTATTGCAATTTAATGTGTACAGAATTTATAACACACCTATGGCAGCAATAAATTTATGTCCACGTTTGGCTGTAGTCATGAAATTGTTTTCATATATAGGTAAAAACATAGTTTGCCCTTGGCTTTTGGACACCAGTGTACTATGAGTGGGCTAAGGGATGAACGATTCAATTCAGATAACCAATTTTCAGAGGAATATGTTAATATTGGTCTTACAAGTACTTTGCACATCATTATTTTTGTTATGTTGAGATCTTCTGCAAATATTTATGTGCAGCTTGTAGTAGAGATGGCAAATATGAGACTTGAGTAAAAACAGTAATAAATGAATAGAGACCATTCACGAGAATTCTGAGGAAAATTAGTTAGCAGATGACATTAATGGCAGAATCATATTAAAAATGAAGATGTTAAAAATGGAACTATGGCAATTTCCATTCAAGCAAGCATGAATGGAAGTTAGTTCTAAGGCAGGAATGAATGAGTAACTCAACAGATGTTTGATTCACTGATGACATAAAATAAGCCTAAAATTTTGTGGATTGATGCAATAGTAGTACATTAGAAGAGTAAAAAGTGATAAAATCAAAAACCTGACAAATAATTAACCAATATGGAAGAAAATGGTTGACAGAAAGCTAACAATAATGAAAACTGTATTGGATTATCATAGCAGCCAGCTGAGGATGCAAACCTACAAATGATATGTATATTAATTTCCTTCAATATATGCTAAAATATAAATAATATAATCGCCATCTAAAGAAAATACTGAGTTAATAATTACCATCGCACTAAGGTGTGACCAGCAGTCCCTCCAGCTTATATAAATACGCATATTAGGTGGTAATCCAGCTGCAAGTCTAAATATTAAAAAAAAAGCTTGCCTATTATTTATATAACAGCATTTTCTTATTGCTATAAATATTTGAAAACTATTTCTGGAATTATGAATATATATATAATTAAAACAGCTAATTGTTAATTAACTGTCCTAGATAATTAAAAATACAGTCATGATTTTTCTGGATTAAAGAAAATCTTGTATACAAATGTATAAATGATTATTATTATCTTTAATTCCGAAAAATATATATACGATAAACTACAGAGAAAGCATACTGAAGAAAATTGTAAATAAAAACAGATAATCCAACACATTTTGCTTTAAAAGGTGAATTTTTGCAAAGAAAGAGCATGCCTTTTAATGACCAAGTAAGTAATAAGTGTGCCCCTACACAAGAAGCAATTTGCTATTTCTTGTTATAAATGTCAGTACTAAGTCTTGTGTTGTTTATTTTGTACATCAATGATATAGGAAATGATTTGACAGGCAATATCCAGTTATTTGCTGATGATGCTAAACTGGAAAGAGCAATGGCAAATGAAGGTGATGCAGGAAGACTTACACTAGCAGTATGGGCAAAGGTAAATGCCTGCCAGTTTAATGTGGCCAAATGTAAGGTAATGCACTTTTGGAAGAGATCAGAAACTTTGTACTATATTGATGGAACTGAATTGCAGGAAACTTATGAGGCCAGGGACTTGAGTGTGATTTTGGAAGAGAGTTGAAGTTTAGAGGGCATATTGTGTAGGTAACCAAAGCAACACATTGGATTACATGGTTGTTGAAGAACACACATGATAGGCAAAAAAAAAAAGATTAGACACAATAGAAGTATATAAGTTAGTAAAGAGGTTTTGTAGGATTAACACTGAAGACTTTTTTTTGAGTACATGGCAAGAAGGGAGAGAACAAGGAACCACCAGTGGAAGTTGTGTAAGTGTTGTTAGGACTAGATTTTTCACTTACAGGGTGGTGATTAGGTGTAATGGGTTGCAGAAGTGGTGGTGGGTATTTGATCAGTGAATGAATTTAAGGAGAGGTATGGCAGGTATTATGTGAATGATGGATCTCCCACAATGTCTTCTGACTCCATGGAGTTTACCTGTATAATAACAATATACTTTAAAATCTTACATCATATAAAGTTTTAAAGATAACACTATATTTATAATAGTTTTCAAAAGTTTCTTATAAAAATGTACTTCACATCATTGCATTTTTTAAAATTTTTCTATTTATACTTATATCAGTTTTAAAAAGATGTATTTATTATGAGATCTTCATATGGAACAGTTGTCCGAATTATTTATAGGGTTGGCAGAAAAATTAATATTATCGCTGGAATAGCATGTTTGAGTGACTAATGTTTCATTAGTAATTATACAGAGTAAGTAAAGCTGCTTTGGCTCAAAATCTCTACCAAAGCAACCTGCCCTTTTCATAAGCTCTCTCTCTATTGCTCTCCAACCTCTTCAACTCTCTCTTTCTCTCTCTCTAAAGCTTGACTTTCTGCAGTTGAAATACCCCCAATAGTGACGTCATCCTTCTTGGAGACTTCAATGTCCACAACTGACATTGGCTCCCCCTTCTCCAGTTTCACTGACCAAGCATGCAGGGATGCTGAGGTGTTTGCCATCAACAATGACCTATCTCAGATCATCAATCTTCCTACCAGAATACCTGACAACCCCCTCCAATTTGCACACTCAACCTCTTCCTAACAAGCTCCCCTTCTAGGTATACTGTGGTTGTCTGTTCTTCTCTTCTTGGTAACTTGGACCACAACCTCATACAAGTCTCTTTTGCCACAGAACAATCTTCACCCACCAGTTCTCAGTCTTGTGTCCTTTGCTACTACAAGGGTGCCAAATGGGACAACCTCAGTAACTTCTATTCTCCTTCCCATGGTCTGACTATGGCTTCATTTATTCTGATCCAAACACCTGATCAAACTGAATAATAAAAATCATCTTCACAGGAATGAAGGGTTTCATTCCTCATTCCACTCCAAATTCTCAGCTACCATCCAAGCCTTGATTCTCAAAACAGTGTGAAATGCTGTAAAACAAAAAACCTCTGCTTACCATGAATGGCTCAAGACCAAAACTCCATCTGCCTACTCTGCAGCTTGCAAGTGTTGTAAAAGAATCATCACCAGGTCCAAGTCAGACTTTGAAGGTGCCAAATGCTGGAAACTTGCTTCCTACCCAAATGGAAGTCGCTCTTTCTGGTCAAGTTGGTCAGAAGTTGTAACCAATGGGCAAGGCCATTGGTTGCAACTTCTGCCCACTCAGGTTTCCACCACTCTTACATCTGAATGGTACTAAAGTTACCTCATCTAAAGACAAGGCCAACTTACTGGCATCACTCTTCTGTTCCAATTCCTGCAATGATGACCTGGACAAAGTTCCTTCCACACTACCAAGAATGGCTCCCTTCATGTTGCCCATAGTCTTCCGATAAAAATAAATCAGAAGAATCCTCAATAACTTGAACAAAAACAAGCATCTGGTCCTGATGGTATCCCACCTACTGTGTTATAAAATCGTGCCCCAGAACTAACACATATCCTGTATCACCTCTTCAATCTATTCTGTTCAACTAGCATCTATCCTACATGGAAGCAAGTACACATCTAGCCCATCTCAAAGAAAGGCAATAAAAGTCAACCAACTTTCCTTGTTGCCACAAAACAATCTTCACCCACCAGTTCTTAGTTCTTAGTCTTGTGTCCTTTGCTAGTACAAGGATGCCAAATGGGATAATCTCGGTGACTTCCATTCCTCCTTGAGAAATTGGCTGACAATTCGGAGGAATTGTCATCCAATTGCTCTCACTTCTGTTCTCTCTCTAAAATTATGGAGAAGGTCATCAACAACCAACTCTTGAACCACCTAGGGTCATACCAACTAATCAGTGACCAGCAGTACGGATTCTGGCACTTGCAGTCTACAGTTGATCTTGCTTTCACCACTGACCTATGGACTCAAGCCATGGAGAAACTCACGTGGTTGCCCTTGATATTTCAAGGGCATTTGATTGGGTTTGGCACAGAGGCCTACTTAACAAACTGCCATACTATGACCTGCACTCCTCACTCTGAAACTGGATTGCCAACTTTCTCACTGGTCACTCACTACATGTCATAGTAGATGGTTTACTACCCTCAGATTTCCCCACCAATGCAGGAGTATCCCAGGATTCTGTTCTTTAACCTATTCTCTTCCTCTTGTACATAAATGACCTGCTCTCTCAGACTTCCAATCCTATCCATAGCTTTGCTGATGACAGTACACCTCACTCTCTCCTTTTCATTTGACAAACCTTGTAGTGCTTAAGTATTGGAATCCTCAAGATCTACCAGTGACCTAAACTCAGATCTCCCAGGTATATATATATCCCAGTGGGGCAAAGAAAGCCTAGTAAACTTTAAAAACCAAAACGCAGTTCTGAATGATTTCTTGCAAGAAAGAGCTCACTTCTCTCCCCCCCCCCTTACCTTCAAGTAATACTTTAAACACGATCAGACTGATCAGATTTTCTACTGGGACTGACCTGCACCTCCGACAATTCCTAGCACAACCACACTTCAACCATAGCTTCTGCTGCTGCCAAAAAACTTGGTGTACTTTTTCACATAAGACAGTACTTCACACCTTCACAGCTGCTAACTCTATACAAAGTCCAAATCTGCTCAGCAATGGAATATTGCTCCCATATTTGGGTTGGTGCACCAAAAACCTGCCTAAGATTGCTCAATTCCATCCAGAAAAGGAAAATCCGGCTAATTAATGACCCCTCTCTCTCACCATTCCGACTTCAATCCATCTCTCACAGATGTTCACTTTCTGTTGTGTGCCTCTTCTACAGATACTATCATGGACAGTGCTCTGTTGAATTGGCCACTATTATTCCTACATTCTCATTCAAAATCATTAAAACAAGAGCCACTTCTAACCAGCATACTTATACAGTCTATCTTGACTCTCACCAAACCTACTTCACTACCTTCTCCTTCATCCCATCTACTTTTGTCTTTGGAACAGTCTCTCCTACTCTGCCTTCCCCAAAGATTACAACCCTTGGCTATTCAAGTAAAATGTGAACAGAGTCCTCCTTCCTTCTATTCCTCTTGCCCACACATGGCACTAATGTGCTATAGGTCTTTGTAGCCTATAAAATATAAAAAATAAAAGATTACATGATATAATGTTGTTTGAGAAGTTCTTATGCCAACAAAGTTGATGATTAAGGGGGAGAATTTTCTTTTAGAAAGGATAAGTGTAAAGAGAGGGCACAGGAACAGGAATGTCAATAGAGGCATGGGAAGGCGAAGTAAGGAATCAATTAGACAATATCTATTTTTTGGTGTGGGTGGGGGGGGGGTGTCTTCTGCTAGTCCTTAATGAAGATTAGCTTTTAATGAAATGCAAAAGAAGTAGAAAAAACGAACAAGGATGATCTTAGATAAAAAGAATATAACACAATTAAGCAAATTAAAGGATAATATAAGACTCAGCTAGATATATGCAGAGATGAACAAGGAAATAAGTTAACAAACCAAGAAATTAAAAAAAAAAAAAAAAAAAAAAGATGCCAAGAATATTTCCATAAATTACCGAATAGGAACATTACTTCTGTAACTGAAAACTATATATATCAACTACTACTGTAGAAGATGAATCTGTAAAGCTACCATCAAGGCAAGAACTTAGTGATATAGTATATTCATTCAAGAACAACAAATACCTAAAAATGGATAAAATTCCTCCAAAGTTGCTGAAAGCAGAAAGAAATTAGATGAAATATATGAATTTATTTTAACCATATAGAACAAAGGACAATTGGCAAAAGAATGGAGAGTCGAATCTACCCAGTATATATAAAGAATTACAAAATTTCTGGAAATTACAGAGGTATTTCTCTGTTAGGTACAGCATAAAAAAATATTTATGTACATACAAAAGTATTTCTATTTTGAGGAAAAGATTAAAGCAACTTATGGAGAAGATAATTGGAAGAAATATGGAGAAGGAAAAAAAAAGGAGTGAATGTGTGTAGAAAATGTAGGGAGAATGAGGAATTGAAGTGTATTTCGGATCGTGAGTGTGATATTTTTGTCAAACTTCAGAATGAAGAAAATAGGGATATGACAAGAAACGGTGAGGTTGTACCAGAGAATTGTGAGAGTGTGAATGTAGAAAGTGTGAAGGATAGTATTAATGGTTTTACAGAGAATTAAAAAGATGAGATAGATGCAATGAGTGAGATTGCGTTGTTGAATGGTGCGATACAAAGGGAAAAACAGCAGCTAGAGCGTATGAGCTCGTTAGTACGAGGTGTGTTAGTAGAGTATTTGACAAAATTGTACCAACCTGGTGCAACCATAAAGGATGTAACTGAGTCTATTAGAGAGCAAAAGGAAAGGGTGAAAGAAATGATTGTTGTGGCAGGTACGAATGATTTGAAAGGAGATCAAATGGAAATGATAGAAGACCTGAATGAACTGTTTGAGGTAGCAAAAGAAAAGAGTGAGAGAGTTAGAATGATTAGTCTTTTGCCACGGTATGACAGTGAAATGTTTAAAAGGAGGGCCATAATTGCGAATGACTTTATGCGTGGGTTATGTATGACGAGTGGTGTGGAATTTGTGGATGTGTGGAGTGAGTTCGATGGGCGAAAGGATCTATATAAGATGGATGGCTTGCATTTGAATGGTTATGATATTAGGAGACTTGAGAAAGTGTTGCTGAATGTAGTGGATGTACAAATTCAGGGAAACTAGATTTATTAGGGGGGGGTAGATATACAGTCCTTAGGGAGGCAGTTGAATGAATGCATGAATGAATATAATATAATATAATATGAGGCACACCACCGGTCACCCTCATCAATCTCTTGGAGTACCTTTCCATCTATGTAGTACACAGCTGGTAATCTTTTAATCCCAAAATGCAAGACTTTACACTTTTCCACATTGAACTGACATCCATTTTCTTTTGCCCATTTTACCAGCTTATTTAAATCCTCCTGCAAACTTTCAACATCAGCTTGATTTTTTATTGCACTACACAACTTTGCATCATCAGCAAACAACTGAATATCTCCCTTTAAGCCGTTTCCTATATCATTTATATACAAATTAAACAACATTGGCCCAAGCACAGAGCCCTGAGGCACACCACCGGTCACCTGCCTCATTCTGGACTCGGCTCCTCCATACACCACCTTATGGTATCTCTCCCTGAGCCATTCTCCTATCCATATCACCAATTTAATATCCATTCCCATCTGCTCCAATTTGCGTAACAGTGTTCTATGGGGTATCCTGTCAAAAGCCTTAGCAAAATCCAGAAGTACCACTGTGTAGCCAGTTCCTTTGTCCAACTCTGATGTTATTCTATTATGGATAGTTAATAGATTGCTAAGGCAGGATCTACCTTTAACAAAACCATGTTGGCCTCTATAGAGTATCATATCCTGATCCACCCATTCTTGAATTTTGTCTTTAACCAACTTTTCCAATACTTTTACCACTACTCCTGAGATGGTGATTGGTCTGTAATTCAATACTGCAGTTTTAGAGCCACCCTTATGCAAAGGAACCACTTTGCCTAACTTCCACTCCCTAGGGACCATACCAGAGTTCAAACTTAAATTAAATATCCAGGTAAGAGGGGTTGACAATTCATTTGCACATTCACGCAACACCCGAGCTGATATTCCATCTAAGCCTACCGCAGTGTTTGCATTTAAGTTTCGCAATATATTTAATACCTCTGATGAGGCTAGGGACTTAGGGGTATTGGTAGTTAAGGAGATGAAGTTCAGAGGACACATTGCTAAGGTGTCCAAGATTGCACATAGGATTACTTGGTTGTTGAGGAACACACTGACATCCAGAGATAAAGAGGTTATTATTCCCCTTTATAAAGCATTGATACTTCCACATTTGGATTACTGTGCTCAGGTCTGGTCACCTGGATTCCTTGGAGATGAGGAGGCTGTGGAGAGGGTTCAGAGAAGAGTGACCAAGTTGGTGAGTGATATAAAAAATGCTCCCTACATTGATAGATTGAGAGCTTGTGGATTGCAGAGATTGGTTGATAGGCGAAGAAGAGGGGATATGATAGAAACATTCAAATTACTAAAAGGTTTTTATAGGATTGATGCAGGGGAAATGTTTCAGCTGTGTGATAGTGATGGAAGAACAAGAGGTCATCTCTGGAAATTAAAGAAGAGTGGGGTTAACAAAGGTGTCAGAACAAGGTTTTTTGCCTGGAGGGTGGTGAATGAGTGGAATTCATTGCCTGACTTTGTTGTGAGCTCTTCATCTGTAAATGAATTCAAGAAGAGATATGACAGATATTGTTTTGCTAGTTTGGGTCTCCCGCGATGAGTCTACTGACTCCATGGAGATACCCGTAATAATAATAATAATAATATGCCTGAGTGAATAAGGACAACAAATCAGAGTGGGAGATAATATAAGGCATCAAGGTAGGGTTGGGGCTAATGAGGGTCTTAAATTCATGTACACTAATGCTAGAAGTATTAGGAACAA
The DNA here is from genome assembly GCF_054136105.1 of Typopeltis vanoorti. Lineage (NCBI taxonomy): Eukaryota > Metazoa > Arthropoda > Arachnida > Uropygi > Thelyphonidae > Typopeltis > Typopeltis vanoorti. The sequence goes on from NC_143566.1 coordinate 9,762,487, forward strand.
GAAGGAAGAGTTTTTGGCCATGGTTGGCACTTTCAGATCACAGGTTATTGGTATTAGTGAATCATGGCTGACTGTAGATGATATAGCTAGTGGGATTGAATGCGATGGGTATAGTGTGTTCAGGAATGACCGGGAGAATAAAATGGGGGGAGAAGTATTGTTGATGATAATAAATTTAGTTTAATCCTTTATCCAAGTGTGAGCAAACAAAGTTTGCGCTTGAAAGTATCTTCAAGACTGGGGTAAGGTGGTACATTCCCCAGTCCTGAAGATACTTTCAGGTACAAACTTTGTTTGCTCACACTTGGATAAAGGATTAAACTAAATTTATTATACTCTAACCAAGTGAAAAATAAACTTTCAACATTGTTGATAATAGCTGATGAGCTACAGCCAAGGAGAATAGAAGCTGAATTGCAGGATAGAGAAAAGAGCACATTTGAGACCATTTGGTGTGAGATTGTGGCTAGCAGAACTAAATATACAATTGGGTGCTGCTATAGACCAGGTGATGGAAAAGATGGTGGTGACAGTATGCACAAGTAAATAGAAGAAATGAGTGGAAGGAGGGTAATTATTATGGGAGATTTCAACTATGGTCGCATTGATTGGAGTGAGGAGAGGACACACGGGAGGAAGGAATTGGATTTTATGCGGTTATTAAGGGATAACTATTTGCGACAGCATGTAATGGAAAATACTAGGGGTCAGAGAGTGCTTGACCTAGTAATTACATCTGAGCATTTGGCTGTAACAAATATGACCACATTGCCACCAATTGGTGAGAGTGATCATAGGGTCTTGAATTGGGAGGTGGCTAAAGGTGTGGAATTTACAATTAAGACAGGGTACATGTGGAATTATCGGGCTGGTAAGTATGACAAGCTTAGGAGTTTGATTGGTTCAGTGCCATGGCATGTACAACTGCAAGGGCTAGAAGTTGATAGTGCATGAGAGGCGGTTAAGAAGTGTTTGCATGAAGCAATGGCTGACTGTATACCTAAAATCCAAATAATAAATCAAGTAGGGGTTAAATGGATGAATAACACCATTAAGCTTGAGCTGCAAAAAAAGAAACAACTATGGAGGGAATTTAAGGGGCAGGCACATAAACGGTATAAAGCGCAGGCCAGAAGGGTAACGAGTGTGGTAAGAAAAGCAAAAAAGGATTACGAAAGAACATTGGCCATGCAGGCTAAAGAGAATCCTAAACAGTTTTTAAGATATGTAGCAAGTAAAAGGAAAAATGTACATGGCAGAATGATTTTAAAGAATGCCGATGGTAGGGGTAACTGAATCAGTTGATATAGTTGAGTTACTGAATGAGCACTTTGCAAGTATATATCATCCAGGTGGTGACATTGCAGAAACAAATAAACCAGTAGATTATACGGGAATTGTGGTGAATGAAGTGGAGGTGAGTAGTCTATTGCATAACCTCAATGTCAATACATCCGTGGGATTGGATGGTATACCAGCTCGTGTCGTACGAGAAGCAGCTAAAGAATTGTCAGTACCCTTGACCATTTTGTTTAATTTGGGTCTGGGTTAGTCCCGAGGGGGTGGAAAGAGGGGAAAATAGTTTCACTGCATAAAGGTGGTTCCAAGACTGCTGTTGTAAATTACTGACCGATTAGCATATCAGGAATCATTGTCAAGGTCTTAGAGAAATTAGTCAAGAAAAGAATACAGGATTGGATAGATGAAAATGGGATATTGTATGGGGGACAACATGGTTTTGTGAAGGGTAGATCATGCCTCAGTAACTTGCTCACGTTCTATAACACAGTGACGGCTGAACTGGATAGGGGTAATGGGTTTACAGTGATACTACTGGACCTTGCCAAGGCCTTTGACAGGATACCACATGGAACCCTAATCAGTAAACTGGAGCAGATGGGGATAGATATAGGGTTGGTGAGATGGATAGGAGGGTGGTTGAAGGAGAGATAACAGAGAGTGGTTTATGCAGGAGTGGAGTCTAAAAGATGGCTTGTGACTAGTGGTGTGTGCCAGGGCTCTGTTCTTGGACAACTGCTTTTCAATTTGTTCATCAATGATATAGGAAAGGATTTAAGAGGAAGTGTTCACTTGTTTGCTGATGATACAAAGTTGGGTAGAGCAATTTGAGTGCACAGGATGTCAAAATGTTGCAGGATGATTTGGATAGTTTGGAGGACTGGGCTAGGAAAAATGGATGTCAATTTAATGTGGCAAAGTGTAAGGTTATGCACTTTGGGGTGAAAAGAATAGCAGCAGTATATCGCATTCGTGGAACCGTACTCCAGGAGATTGATGAGGCCAGGGATTTGGGAGTGTTGGTGGATAGGGAATTGAAGTTTAGGGGGCACATTGCAAAAGTGACTAAATCAGCTCATCAAATCACTTAGCTTCTGAAAAATACTTTAACATGCAAAGACAAACAAGTTGTTGTTCCTCTGTATCGAGCCTTGATAAGACCCCATCTGGACTACTGTGCCCAGTTATGGGCACCAGGGTTTCTTCGTGATGGGGAGAAAGTGGAGAGGATCCAGAGATGATTGACCAAGATGATAGAAGGTCTGTGGAATGAACCTTATGAGAATAGGTTGAAGATTTGTGGGTTGCAGAGATTGGACGATAGGTGAAGGAAGGGTGATATGATTGAGACATTCAAATTACTGAAGAGGTTCTACAAGATTGATCCAGAAGCTATTTTTGAAAATATGACTGGTGGTGTGAGGACTAGGGGCCATGCATGGAAGCTGGGCAAGAGTGTGGTTGACAAGGGTGTTAGAGCTAGGTTTTTTACTTGGAGAGTGGTGAATGAGTGGAATAAGCTTCCAGAGTCTGTTGTGGGTGCTACGACCGTGAATGAGTTCAAGGCAAGGTATGATAGATACTGTGTCAATGTCGAATAGTTGTTCTTGACATGATGTTAGATCCTTTCTCGATGAGTCTGTCGACTCCTTGGAGTTGCCCGGAACAATAATAATAATAATAATTGGTGTCTACTGAGCAGCAAATCTACAATTGATTAGAGATATACAGTTAAGCAATTATTAGGGAAATTTTTGAAATTTGATATAAATATTTATCAGATTTTTGTTGATTTCCAATAAGCATATGAATAAATGAAAAAAAAATTATATAAGATAAGGATACACTCTGGAGTACCAGATAAGCAAGTTAAACTTACAAGATTAACAATGAAAAACTTAAACATGGGTTATACTTTAACAGATCCCATTCCAATAACTCAAGGATTAAAATGAGGAGATAGTCTCACTCCGATACTTTTTTTTTTTTTACTTAGCTATGGAATCCATTATCTGATCATTGCCAGTAGATAATATGCTGTCTGCAATTAGAAAAATCAGCATATGAGATAGGGCTAAAAATTAATTCAAAAGAAAACTAAATTAATGATTTAATATGAGGCAGAATCTTAATTGATACAAGTGTGATAAATTGGGAACCTCGAAACAGAAGAACTGAAACATTCAAATATTTAGAAGTAATGATCACAAGCTAACCAAACGAGATGGTAGAAGAGTGAAGAATCAAATAAAGACAGGTAATCAGGTTTTTTATTCTCTCTTGTGCATTCAGCTCAAGAGCCACTGGAAGACAAACATAAAATGATAACTTGTTCAATTGTTACCTACGGATGTGAAACCGGGATATTTACGGTGAGAGAAGAGAATTTGATTTCAGCTTTTGAAAGGAAAATCCTTAGAAAAATATTTGGCTCAATGAATGATAATGTTCTCTGGAGGAATAAATACAACTGAGTTATACCACGTCTATAAAGATCCTACAATATCTAGTATAATCAAGTATAAAAAGTGGTGAGCAGTGGACAGAACGTGTTTTTCATATAGAAAATGACAGTATTCTTAAGAATACTATAAATAGCAAAATTCTTGCTGAAATGACCAAGCACAAGATAGAGAGTTACCATTAGTCAAGTTAAGATAGCAACACCATACTGCAATGTCGAAACTGGAGAAGTAAGATCCTGGATGGATGGGATTAGAGGCAACAAATTTGGAAGGCCAAGCTCAATTTGGGATGTAGAGCCATAGGAGGAAGAAGTGTCTTCTACTATTAGATCAAGCCAGAGGTTAAGAGCAACTGCAGTTATCATAGCCTTAGTTGTTAATGTAAAATAAAAGAACGGCTGTGTAGTGTCGCCCATGTGGTGATTTGGTTGGAGTCACATGAGTAATCACCTTTATACAAGTTTTAACTAATGCATGTGTAAACTTCAAGCTGATAGAGCTATTTGCTAGTTGGCTATTGCAAAAACAATAGAGATCTGTAAACTTTGACGTAAAAATGTGTGATCAAAATTTGGAACAGCGTATTGATCAAATTTTGTGTGAAAATCGACAAAACTACTACTGAAACGCTGGAGCGGTTGAAAGTGACATATGGTGTGGATGCTCTGAAAAAGTCAAGTGTCTTTGAGTGGCATAAGAGATTCAAAGGTGGGCAAGAAGATGTGAACAATGACCCCAGAAGTGGGCAGCCAAAAACAAAAATGACATGCAAATGTGAACAGAGTGCGAGATTTGGTATGGTCTGACAAATGATTAACTGTGTGATTAATGGCTGATGAATTGCAAATGAATCAAGAAACAGTCAGGGTAATTTTAACTGAAGAATTGGGTATGCAAAAAATTTCTGCGAAGTTTGTGCCTCAGATCTTGACAGATGAACAGAAACAGTGGCAGCTTCAAGTTGTGACTGATCTTTCTGCAAACAAGCACATTTCCGAGAGTAATTATGGGTGACAAAACCTGGTGCTTCTAGTACAATCCCAAAACAAAACGCCAGAGTATGCAGTGGAAAACCCCCGAGTTCTGATGTCTAAAATAACCACGTCATGTTCACAGTTCAAACCATGCTGGTGTTTCTTTGATCACAAGTCCACTATGAATTCATTGAACTGGGACAAACGGTCAACCAACAATGCTATTTAGAGGTGCTGAAAAGATCACGAGATTCTGTTTGGAGAAAAAGACCTGAAATTGTGCCCTGACAAGTGGATCATCCATCACGACAATGTGACAAGCCATAGCGCGCTCATTGTGAGAGAGTTAATGGCCAAAAAATCGATTACCAAATTACGTCATCCTGCTCATTCACCTGACTTAGCTCCCTGTGATTTATGGCTGTTTCCAAAATTAAAGACTGTGTTAAAAGGACCAAGATTTTCTAACATTGCTGATATCCAGCATAATGTGATAAAGGAACAGAAGAGTATTCCAGAAAAAGAATTCAAGGATTGTTTCCAAAAATGGGAACACTATCTAAATCAGTGTATAAACGCACAAGGGGACTACTTCGAAGGCAACAGTAGCCACTAATGTATAGTTCCGAATGTAGGTTTTCTACAGGTGCGTTCTGGGAATTAAATTGTCACACCTTGTACATTATAAATCAAGATAAATGTATATACATGGAAAAGAAGGGTATAATGCAAAATTAATAAGAAACAATTTCTCTTTAAAATGAATTTATAAAGGATTATAAAAGTTAATCTTTTGCAGAAATTAAAAAACATGTCTATTGGACTGGTTGGTTGGTTTAAGGTTCACTAGTGAAAAGGCAGTATGACCTTTACTGTCTTTCTGCTAGTGAACCATAAACCAACCAGACCAGTATAACAGACATGTTTTTGAATGTGCTGCTGCTAAAAGTTACAGCGGCACACAAGGTAATAATAAATACTAATAAAGAGATAATTATCAAATATCATGTACAAAAAGCAAATTTAAAAAAAATTAAAAGTTCAGTAATGCAGCGTCCACACATATAGAATTTAAAATCAGATGTGATTATAAATTAATTCTTTGTAAAAAGTTAAACACTTTATGCAATTTACTTGACTCTGCTAAGGTGTACTGATCTGCCTAGGTGTATGTAAACTCAGCCAGATTAGTAAAAATTTCATTCCTTTCTCATGCAAATGAGAAATGAATGAAATTTTTTGACCTTGGTAAAGTTCCCTCTGCTCCACAAAGAATGGCTCCCTTCATGTCTCATAGTCTATGACAAAATGAAATCTGAAGAATCTTTAACAACTTGAACACAAGCAATGCATTCAAGTCCTGATAGTATCCCACCTATTTTGTTAAAATATTATGCCTCAGAACAAACACTGATCCTGTATCACTTCTTCAATCTATCATGTTAAACTGGCATCTACCCGACAACATAGAAATAGGTCCTCATCCAGCCCATCCCAAAGAAAGGTGATAAAAGTCAACCAACGAACTACTGTCCAATTGCTCTCATTTCTGTTCTCTTAAAAATTACAGAGAAGGTCATCAAAAACCAACTCTTGAATCATATAGAGACATACCAACTAATCAGTGACCAGCAATATGAATTCTGCCACTCACAATCTACAGCTGATCTTCTTGCTTTCACTAACCACCTATGGGCTCAAGACATGGAGAAATCTGGAAAAACTCATGTGGTTGCACTGGACATTTCAAATGCATTTGATCATGTTTGGCACAGGGGGGCCTATTCACCAAACTCATCCTATACTCTGCCTTCCCCACTCTGCAACTAAATTGTCAACTTTCTCACTGGTCGTTCAGAATTCCCCACTAATGCTAGAAATACCCCAGGGTTATGTTCTTTAATCCACTCTCTTCCTCTTGTATATAAATGACCTGCTCTTACAGACTTCGAATCCTATCCATAGCTTTGCTGATGACAGTACATTCCATTCCTCCTTTTCATTCAACAAACCTTGTAGTCCTCAAGTATTAGAATCTTCAAGATCTACCACGACCAGGGACCTGAACTGAGATCTCCCTTAGTTATATCCCAGTGGGGAAAGGACAACCTTGTAAAGTTATTATTATTAGTAAGACCCCATGGAGTCAGTCTCATGTAGGAGGGAAAAAAAATGACACGATTTTCTATTATTATTATTACCTGACACCTGCAGGGAATCCAAAAACTCATCGAGGGAGGGCACCTACTCTACAACTCTCTGTCTCTACTACTCAATCTCAATCCATCAACTACAATGAACCTTAAGTACCATTATCATCATCTACATCAATTCCATCTATCACCAACTACCACCACCAGTATTTTCACAGACAATCACAAACATCCTCTTTCTCGCAAGAAAGAGCTCACTTCCCTCTCCCCTTACCTTCAGTAATGCTGTGAAGTCAAAACACGATCAGATTTCTCTTCTTGGACTGACCTGCACATCTGATCTTAACTGGCACAACTTGGTATACTTTTTTGCACAAGACACCTTCACAGCTGCTAACTCTACACAAAGTCTAAATCTGCCCAATCATGGAATATTGCTTCCATATTGCATCCGATATTGGTCGTCCGGTTCAGACTCATCAAGTATGTGAAAAGATGTTTACATGTATAAGGCACTAGATAAGAATAGAAATCTGCAAGTTGTCCAACTGTGTCATGCAGATTGCAGAAAAGAGCATACAAAAGAACACAGGTGTAGATTATTATGTCTGTACATGAATGCTTGGAGTATCAGAAAGAAAGGGGTAGAGTTTGTTGCCTTACTCAGTATGTTGGGACCTCAGATTGTAGATATTAGTGAGACCAGGCTATCAGAATCAGACATACTAACTGGTATCGAGTGTAAAGAGTACACTATTTTTAAGAAGGATGGGGGGGGGGGGCATGCTGCTAATGAAGCCATCTGGTGTGAGGTGGAATCTAAAATGATCAATTACATAGTGGGGTGCTGTTACAGCCTTACCTGGTTATCTGGTGGATCGGTTGCTAGCGATGAAGAAATGCATCGCCAAATAGAAAAGATGAGCGTGAAAAGAGTAATCATAATGGGAGACTTTAGTTATCCAATTATTGATTAGGTAGCAGTAGAATCTCATGAGAAGCATGAAAATGCATTTATTGAGCTGTTGTGGGACAACTTCCTCAAGCAGCACGTGACAGAAGGAACTTGAAGAGTGTTATATTTGATTATAGTATCAGAGGGCGTTTCAGTTAAAGATGTAACTATTCTGCTTCCGGATAGTGGTAGTTATCATGCGGTACTCACTTGGGAAGTGACTAAGTTTAAGAATGTTCTATTCAGAAAAGGTTAGATGCTGAACTACAAAGCAGGAAATTATGACCAACTAAGAAGTATACTGAGTTCAGTGGAATGGGATAGGTTGCTGGATGGGAAGTATTTAAACAACACTTAAATGATGCAATATCAGAGTGTCCCGTGCGTTAAACAGGGTAGGATTCAAATGAATGTGTAATCTTATTAAGCAGGAGATTTGTAAGAAAAGGATGATGTACATTATGAAAATTATAAGCAGCAGGCTAGAATAGTCACAACTGTTGTACAGAAAGTAAAGTCTGAGTATATAAAAAGAAACTGGCTATGCATGGTAAAGAAAACCCACAAGAATTCTGTCGATATACTACAAGTAAAAGAAAGAATGAACATGAAAGAATAACTCTTCTAAATGCAGATGGTGTGAGGGTTACAGAAACAGAAGAGGTTATTACTAATGAGTGCCCATTTTGTTAAAAGCTATCAACCTGGTGTACGCAACATTGAGCTGACTGATACCTCTTCACTGGATGAAGAAACTTGGGTGTATAATGACGAGGTATTAGAGCTGTTGCACAAATTGAATAAGAATTCAGCAATAGGGACTGATGGGATATCAGCACATATGCTAAAAGAGAGTTCAGCTGAACTGGCTATTCCTTTGACCGTTTAATATGAGTCTAGGAACAGGGAAGATGCCACAGAAATGGAAATAATGTATGGTAATTCCATTGCACAATTTTGATGCAAAGACCGAAGTATCTAACTATTGACCAATTAGTATCTCAAGAGTAGTGGTGAAGATTTTGGAAAAATATTGGTTAGGGCTCGCATTCGGAAATGGGTTGACAGTGAATCTGTACTTTGCAATGAGTAACATGGGTTTACTGAGGGAAGGTTCATGTTTTAGCAACTCGTTCATATTCTATAACATTGTTACCATTGAACTAGACAAGGGAAATGGATACAACATGATACTTTTGGATTTTGCTATGGCTTTTGGAGAGTATGGGTTTGGATTATAGAATATTAAAGTGGATAAGAGGATGACTGACAGATATCAAAAAATGGTATACAGGTTATGCAAGGTTTGTCAAATGAAAAAGATGAACCATGGAATGTATTGTCATCAGCAAAACTGTGGAAAGGATTTGAGATGTTTAGAAAGCATCTGTGGAAAGGATTTGATCCAAGGTAATTTCTTCTATTGGGGAAAGAGTGTGGGTGAAAGTACAGAAACTAGAGTACTCCATGAGAATTTTAAAAAAAGAAGAATCCACCATGACACTCAGTGAACAACCAGAGGAAACTGGCAATCCAGTTGTAAAGGGTGGAGCGTATAGAATGATAAGTAAGCTTTTGTGCCAGACCTGATCAAAAGCCTTGGAAATATCTAGAGCAACCACATAGGTGATGTTGGCAAGGGGATCTGCTATATGGATTAAGAGTGGCAGAATCCATATTGGTCACTTATTAAATCACTCATTTCTAGGTGGTGAAGGAGTTGACTGATAAAGCTTTCTCAAGCATTAATAATCAACTTCTTGCCACAATTTTTACGAAATTATGAAAAAATTCCATCTTGTCTAGCAGCTTTGCCATTTTTTAAGTATTTTGATAACTTCATTTACCTCTTGAATGGTAAAGAGTCTGGAAAGGGTGGGATTTGGTTTTAAGGATGTCTTCAATTTCAACACTTGTGTGTTGATGTCTTTTACAGATTGGCAATCATAAAGGTATTTAGAAGTTGCAGCTATATGTTTTGCCTTCTCTTCAACATCAATAGATTGCTGTCTCTTGGATGCAGTTGCACTAGGATCCAGCCTGTGCAACGAGGACTATGCTTGTCTACTTGAATGTGCAAAATTGATATTTTCAACTGTCTCAATCCATTTCTTTCTCCTTGCATTATCCAAGGAGTGCAGGAAATCCTTGGCTACTGTCTGGTCTTCTTTTACTATAAATTCATGATAGAAGTTGTTGCTATCACTATGAGTACACAGTGATATGTACTTGCAAGAGTACAATAAGACAAAAGTACAGTGGCTGGTTTTTATCTCTCTTATCTGTGGGAGTGGATGGATATAGACTAGTTTCCACACTGAAGGATAGATGCCAGACGAATATGAGAGATTGTAAAGATTATAATAAGATAGGTGTTGATTCAGGAGTGCAAATTTTAAGAGATGTGGAAGCATGAATGGGAAGAGGATGTGCCTAGTAGGTTTGTAAAAGGGACCAGAAAGGCTTGACTGCTATTTCAGCAAGAAGGAAGTTAGAAGTCAGATTTGGATTAGTTAGGGTTTTTTTTTTTTTTTTTTAAGTTTCTATGTGCTTCCTTGTGCACTGAGTGGGATTCTGAAGTTCTGGTTTCAAGTGACTTATGAGAAAGAAAGAAAATTATTTTCTTGAGCTGCTTTGGCACGCTTGGTGGAAAACCAAGCTTGTATGGTAGTCTAGGTTGAAATGGAAAATGAAGTTCTCCAATCCAGTACAAACTATTTCAGTTATTTGGTTTGAGCAGGAGTCTAGATTGGAAGAGTGAAAACAGTAGTCAGCCCAAATCAAATAGGAGCAAAAATCATGCATATCATCCCATTTGGCTATTATAATGTTAAAGAATAAGGAAGCTGAGAGTGACTGGATGAAGATATACAAGGCTGGTCTGAGAAGTTCTCAGCCTAACAATGAAAACGCGAATTTATAATTTCAGAATTATTTTTATTTTTCAACATAATCTCCCTTAAGACTAATACATTTATTCCAGCAATGCTCCAGCGCCATTATCCCGTTCCTGTAGTGGTTCTCAGTAAGATCTGCAAAATACTCCACTACAGCTGCAATCACCTCTTGATTCAAATAAAAACGCTGACCAGCGAGGAAGAGTTTTAGTTTTGGGAAGAAATAGAAGAGGGAACCAAATCTGGGGAATAGGATGGATGTTCCAACAATTCATAGTGCAGTTCCCTTAAATCTCCCATTCCCAAAACACCTTTGTGGGCAGGTGCATTGTCCTGATGAAAGATGATTTTTTTTCTTCTAGTCTGGTTAAAAGATCGGAAACATATTTCCCGGTTATTGTTTTACCCTTTTCAAGATAATTAATAAACAAAATGCCATGACCTTTCCTGCTGATGGAACCGACTTTGTCTTTTTTGAAGCTGAACAACTGGCTTCTGTCCACTGTTTTTGACGACTACTGTTTGGATTCTGGTGTGTAATGGTGAATCCAGGTCTCATCCATAGTAATAAATCGACACACAAAATCAATTTTATTCTCATTAAAATGCTCCAAACACTGTTCAGAGATTTTCATGAGAGTGCGTTTTTGATCTGCTGTGAGTAAGCGCAGCATCCATCTTGCGCAAAGCTTTATCACATGCAATTCTTCATGCAAAATATATCCTATACATGTTCTTTTGAAATGCCTATAGTCTCAGCAATTTCACGCAATTTGACTCATGGTCATTCAATACCATATTGTGCACTTGATCAATGATTTCTGGTGTTGTTACACTTTTTGGATGTCCTTCACATGGATCATCTTCAATGTTGGTATGGCCATGTTTAAACTTGGCAGCCCATTTTTTAATGTCAAAAACGAAGGAGAAGAGTGCCCATAAACTTTTATGAACTTCGAATTAATTTTTTTGGCATTAAACCTTCTTTTACAAAGAATTTTATAACTGCACGATATCAATTTTATCCATTTCAAGGGATACAGACAGCTGCATTAAACAAACTACTTGATAGAATGCCTTGCAAGTTCACATGGATGCTTATGACTGATGTACTAACTTAGAAAAAAAAAAAATCTTGCCAACAAAGTTGCCATTTATGGTCGAGGCCGAGAACTTTTCAGACCACGTAGATAAATACACTGTAGATATCAGAAAAGCTGGCAATGGAAGTCCCTAAGAAAGAATACCTTATTGTTTGGCTACCTGGACTGTTGATGGTCATGCTTAACAGAAAGACAGTGGAAAAGACCACAGTGGTTGTCAGAATTTGGAAAATGAAAGAGACAGCAAATGAATGTAATAAGGAAATTTAAGTCCCAGAAGATCACATAAAGAGAGATTCAAGGACTGACATTCTTGGCAGGAGATGTCAAACTTCACAAATACACAGATTATAAGATGGAAAGAATTGTGCAGAATGTAGTTTGGAAAGTTAAGACGGACAGTAGAGGTTGAGGCTGCTACTTGAGGTTCTCTTAAGTACAGCATATCGAGTTTGGATGTTTGCAGGTGGTGGTGCACATCGTTTTAACATTTTCATCTGAACATTGGACAAACTGTATCATATGACACTTACCCATGGAGCATGATGTGATGAAGCATTTTGTGCCTCTGGTTTGGGTAATGGATGGGCACATAACATGTAATTGTAAAGTCATTACATTCTCCTTTTTAATAACACTATATTAATACTATTTCTCCAGCCCTGCCATATCCAATATAGTAGGTTTTATTATAGTACTAAAGTACTTCCTGTTAAAGACTCCCCTAATTGTTTCCTGGCTTCGTGTGATTCCTAAAATTAATGCTTCATCGAGAGGACACTTTTCAACGTGTAAACACTGCATCACATTTGCATTAATAGCCCAGGTGTGTGGTCACAAATACAGACATCTTTGAGACCTTTTGGCAGACGTACAGATGGTGCAGCAGATCAAATTCTTAGCGTTCCAGTGGTTTTAAACTATCCAGAATGCGAGGCAGGGTATGTGCTGAGATAATAGCATCCAGAAATCGGCTGTGATTTGTTATTGTGTCAACCAATCCAATTGAACACTGTCATTTGTCATGAGTTGCTGTTTTTGTTTTCTGAGTTTCACCTGTTTTGCATGCATGAAGTGTAAACTGACATGTTTAGGAAAACACTGATATAGACAATTTTAATATATAATTTTCTATAAATAATCTATAACTTTTTTGCCCATATGTACAATGGGAAACAGTGTTGGTGATCTACTGAATGTCTCATTTTCTTCCAGAGCTTTCAAAGATTATATGATTATAGTTGAAGGAGGTTGGAACTTATAAATAAATAAGTAAAATGAGTTATTTCAGCCTTTCTTTGGTTAAATCTGGAAAAAAAATAATTTTTCAAGTGAATATTTTTCCAGATTTCTGCATATTATATGGGTGTATTTAAAAATCGTATCAAAATTCAAATTATCCACGTCTTACTCTAGTATTTGCCAATGATAATCTAATCTCACCACAACGTGTAAACCCATTGTGATAAACCCAGTGTAAACCAACTACGAATATATTCGTATGCAGATTACCGCCGGCAACGAGATTACTACTGACCTTGAAAAAGCGAAATTGCTTGGCGTACGGTAACAAACTATGCCCGAGGAGTGTGGCAGCGAAGATGTTAAGTTTCAGTCCTATTTTCTTTTATACCAATTTCAGGGTTTCCTGAATTATCCATTTCTTGTTGATTTTCTCTCTTTCAGGAATTACTTGCTCTACTGCTTTTTTCAGTACTGTGGTTAGTTGTTCTGCTCTTGTATTTATATTTTGTTTTTCACTTGTGGTCTTCAGCTTAGTTTCTAGTATGTCCTGATATGCTGTTCTTAGCCTGTCTTCATTTAGTCTAGAGATGTCCCTAGCTTTTTGGAACTTTTCTTTATACTTCTGTTTCAGTCATATTCGCAATCACTAAGCTGTGGTCCAAATCAATATCAGCTCCTTGGAATGATCTGCACTGTTGAACTAATGTTATCTATTTCTGGTTTATTAATATCAGGTCGATCATATTCCTGTGCCTGCCATCAAAGGAGTGCCATGTCCATTTCCGACCATCTTTTGTTAGAATTTGGTATTGCAAATCATCAGGTTGTTATCAATGCAAATTCCAGAAGCATCTCTCCACGTTCATTTCTTTCTCCATATCCACATTTTCCCATCCTGTGTTATTTCTGCCAATCTTCCTGCTTCAGTACCTCATCAATTTCTAGTTGTAGATCTCTATAAAATCTCTCAATATCTTCATCTGCACTATCGCAGTGGGCACGTATACTTGAATGGTCGTGATATTAAATGGTTGGGCAGTGAATCTTGCAACCAGTATCCTTTCAATAACTGTTTTCATCCTATCACTGCCTGACGGCCTTGTTACTTAGCAGGAAACCTATGCCTGATTCATGCTTACTTTCATTTCCTGACCAGAGAACTCTTCCATCATTTGTTTCTCCTGACAGTGTCCATCTCATTTCTGATATACCCAAGATGCCGCATCTGTATTTCCTACTTGAAGCAACTGCAATTTTGCAGTTGTCCATAGTATACAGAGATTCCATGTACCTATTGATATTTCATCCCTTACAGGCTTGAGTTTGATTTTTTTGTCTTCATTTTCAGTGGTTGATTTTTCGATTCAACCCTAATTGCTTGACTGGGGACACAGACCTTGTTTGACTGAGCAATGTCCAAGCTGGCATAAGTCTTTTCTCTTGTTCTTTAGGACTAGATTTCAATCATATTTTCTTTCTATTGTCAGCACATCAACACTTATCTCACAAACCCTCAGTCTTCCTTGAAGAGCTTAGGAGAGATGTAAGAGGGACATATAGGTTATGTTTAGGCTTAGGGCGGCCTATGCTTGCCTTGATGCAGTACTATCATATTTTATAGTTACTGGAATTGTCCACTAACCCACCACGTCCTGTTAGTATTATCGCTTCTTGTCCGGGATTGCTAATTGGTTATTTGTAGTTAGCCACCATCTCTGGTGTCCATTCCCCGATTCACAACCTGGGGACCCGCCCAGTGGCATGCAGCTTTGCCTCTGGGGGGGGGGGGGGAGGAAAGACCCCAGATCAGAGAAAGTGAGGAAATTGCTTTTCTCTGAGTTGAGTAATTATGCAATAGAACCATCTGAGTGCAAAGAAGTAATGGGAGTTAGTAGATGTAACTTTTGGAGACAAGTAGAGATATGGCATCTCTACCTATCGGAGTTGCCATATTTGGCAACTCCGATAGGTAGAGATGACCTGCAAATGCTTCTGCCTGGTATCTCAACTTGGGCCTGGCTCCCACTGAAGAGACCTCAATAAAGGTCGAAACTAGTCTGGGTAGTGGCCCTTCCCTTAATGCATAACATTAGACATATCCGCAAGGAGATGTGTTTTGCATTATAGGAGATACTGAGACAGGAGTGTTGGTAGCTTGCTCCACCTTTGCAACGAGTTGTCCTGGTGCTGTATCACCTTACCCCAGTCCTGAAGATACTTCAGGTGCAAACTTTGTTTGCTCACACTTGGATAAAGGATTAAACTAAATTTATTATACTCTAACCAAGTGAAAAATAAACTTTCAACATCTTTCTCTAAATCCAGAGTAATTTATTAAAAAAGGGTGGCACACCATTTGGCAACTCCGATAGGTAGAGATGACCTGCAAATGCTTCTGCCTGGTATCTCAACTTGGGCCTGGCTCCCACTGAAGAGATCCAATTCTAGCCTTGCTCCCACTGACGAGACCTCACATGAGACCTCAAGTTCCAGATTTAGCGGCCCCGAGAGAAAGCTCCATGTTCCAGTCTTCTTTTGGATTCCAGTTGCCAGTTACCAGATCCCGAGAGAGAGCTCCTATTACAGTATTGTTTGGTAAGAACCCTTCTAGTTTTTCTTTTGTTGGTTTTTATTTTTTGCGGCCTCGTTCCAATCAGTGCAGGTCCGTTTTAGGGTATTTCCTTTTGGGGACTGAAATTTGCTATTCCGTTGGTAAGGTATTTGCTTTTAAACAATGTCGAAATTCTTGCCAAGAGTTCGTACTCTCGGGATCGAAATTGACCCAAACATCGACAAAGCGACGTTTGTGAGAGCTCTTCTCAAAGTCGTCAAAGCAGAAAGTATTTATGGGCTTACCCCTTATGGGGGGGGGTAGATTCCAAGTAGTAACAAACAACATAGAAACAAGAGAAACGCTCTTTAAGGGCGTAGAATGTGAAGGGAAAAAATACCTACCCTTCCTAGTCGGAAGTATTTTAAAATCCATAAAAATTGACAGGTTTCCACTCGAATATCTAGAGAAAGGGGAGGAAATCATTAAAACCATTTTCTCCAAGTGGGGGACTGTCCGAAACGTAACATTCGGACAAGACGCGGATATCCCAGAGTGGAAATCAGGGGAAGTGAGCATTTCAATCGAGATGAAAACCGAGGTCCCCAACTTGATTTTTTTAGGCTCAGCAAGAGTAATAGTCAATTATCCAGGCGTAAGAAAACAATGTTTTCGGTGCACCGCTTTGGGTCACCTTAGCGCTCACTGCCCGAAAAACAACACATGCCGCAACTGCTTATCGACAGAACACACATTGAATCAATGTGAGTCACCGTGCCGTAAATGTGGGAACACATCCCATAAAATAGATATTTGTCCTAATAGGACCCTTGCAGAAAGAGCAGGAGGCTCCATAACATCTGTGGCAGTAGCCATTCCTAAGCTCACAACACAGGACTCTCGAGCTACCGGCCAAACAGTAAACGAACCACAAACAACTGAACCAGAAGAGTTTCCAGCCCTCCAACCGCCAGTTACCGCAACGACTACTGGGAGGAACGCAGAAGGGAGAATTAGGATGAAAAAGAAACAGAACACTATGAAATCTTACACCAATGAATCGGAAGGCAACAATAACAGTACAGAAACAGAGGAAATGGAAATCAATACCAGTACAACAAAACAACCCATCACACCAGAAGAAGAAGGAGAAATGAAACGAAATAAACAGGATACAAACACCGGTTCTTCTCACGCCATTACAAAATCGGTAAAAAGAAAAGAACCCCGATATGAATATTCGAATGTAACAGAACGAATCCTATTCTATCTTAGGAATAAACCCGAGATAAAAAACAAAGTCCACACAGCTGTACAGGAAAAGGGAGACGTGGCTTTGCAATGTGAAGGTGAGCTAGAGAGTCTTAGAATATGGCTCAAGTTTGGGAAAGTCACTTACGACCGAGCGGAATGGAATGAATGCTTGAAGAGAATATGGCAACTTAATGATGAAGAGTCAGTACACGTACTCACAGTGATGGAAAACGTGGTAAAAGACTATGAGGAAGCGGTAAGAGATAGCAGGGCAAATATGACATAAAAAAATTAAAAAAAAAAGCCCCTTTTAAGTTTCTTGGTTCTGTTTTTGTATGTTCACGCTTAATCCACATAGGAGGGGGCAGACCTGAGAACCCGAGCGGCGAAGGCTTACAGCGAGGCGGTGCAGCTCCTTGCGGGCTGCATCACTCGGGCCAGGCTCTTCCCCCGTTCTTGCAGTACTTTTCTGTTAATTCACCGACTTTTATTGTTCTCTTTATGCTTGTTCTAGCTCCTTTGTTGTTTCTGTTTTTGTTGTCCTCTTTATGCGTGTTCTAGCTCCTTTGTTGTTTCTGTTTATGTGTCCTAGTTCTTTTGATTTTCAATTTATGTGTGTCTTCCTGCATTTGTTTTTTCACTTCTTTCATCGGCCAGACATCTGAAGAGGTGGCTGGCCGGAGAACGCGGAGGAGAACGGATGGAGGGAGATAATGTCGGAGATCTGCTTGGTGCTGGCATTTAAGTCAGGCCAGGTGGATCGACTGAGGCCTCTTTTAACTACCTACTACTATCCACTCTATCTTTCTTCTCCTCTCTCTCTATCAAGCTGACTCTCAGCACAACTTTTTTTTTTTTAAATCTAAAGAGGCCAGTGATGAAAGGCATGAACTCCCATTCTACCTCAATAAAGGTCGAAACTAGTCTGGGTAGTGGCCCTTCCCTTAATGCATAACATTAGACATATCCGCAAGGAGATGTGTTTTGCATTATAGGAGATACTGAGACAGGAGTGTTGGTAGCTTGCTCCACCTTTGCAACGAGTTGCCCTGGTGCTGTATCACCTTACCCCAGTCCTGAAGATACTTCAGGTGCAAACTTTGTTTGCTCACACTTGGATAAAGGATTAAACTAAATTTATTAATATCATGTGCAGAAGAATGTGCAACATGCAATTGATTAACCTAACAAAGAGATTTATTAGGAGAAAGTTTAAAATGCTTCCTGCATTGCTGAAGATAAGTCCTGTGAGTATTCTTAGAATTTCTACTGAACAGCACTGAGTTGGAAACTTGAATTCAGCATGAAAAAAACAACACTGCAGCTACTGCTGCATTGTGAATAGTGTCATTTTGATATACAACAATATGTAGGATCATTTGCTCTATAAGGTTACTAAAGTTTAGTGAGTATCTGCATCTTGAACAAAAACTGATTTTATCGGTGAATTCTACATGACTATAGGTGTTACTGATAATTCTGCCAGATATGCTGAATGTGTGTACACGTACTAAGAATTTGACACCAGATGATGTAGTCGACCTTGATTATACTATCGATTTCAGTATTTAAACATCTAGCAGCTTCATTAAGATATATTAGCAGTACAAATATTAAAACAAATATCAAGTATGAATCCACAGATATTAAGAGTTATCAATAATATTTACAGAAAGTTTGACTCTAGTGTCATAATAATTATTATTATGAGATTTCTGCAATTACCATATTTTTGAATGTTGGCATGCATAAGCAAAGTCTAAACTATTTATTGCATGATCTAATAGGAAACTTCTGTATCTTTTATACCAGGTGGTATCAAAATGTTTCGAGACTAGGTTTGTAACACGCCGACAGATGGCAGCACAAGGCTGCACGCACAGTCACTGGGTGCACCTACCTTCATAAGTCAGTGTGCCAAAAGACATCGTCCTGTGTACATCGGGTGCTGTGTAACTGATGCTATTCTGATCACCTGCATTACCACATCTGCGATTTCATCATGGACAGCAACAAAGAGCAAACGTGAAATTCTGCATGAAAATGGGCAAATCAGCCACAGAGACGTTTGACATGATTCGACAAGTTTACGGCGATGCTGCAATGAGTTGTTCAAGGTGTTTTGAGTGGTACGCATGCTTCAAGAGTGGAAGAACATCACTGGAAGACAATGAGAGATTAGGAAGACCTTCAATGAGCTCAACCCCCAAAAATGTCGAAACCATTCGGCAACTTGTGCATGAGGATCGTCGGAGAACACTCTACAACATTGCTGCCATTGTCAGTGTGTCATACGGAACAGTCCAGGCAATCCTCACGTGATTTGAACATGCACCGTGTTGCTGCCAAGTTCGTCCCCAGGCTGCTGACCCAGGAGCAGAAGGAACACTGCATCAAAGTCTCTGCCAAGAACTCTGTCAGCGTGTTGTGGATGACCCATCCTTCATGTCGAGGATCATTACCGGTGACGAAACTTGGGTATACGGGTACGACCCTAAGACAAAGCAACAATCTTCACAGTGGAAGAGCCCATCATCTCCATGACCAAAAAAGGTGAGGCAGGTCTGCAGCTTGACCAAGTGCATGCTCATCGTCTTTTTCGACATTCGCAGCATTGTGCATCGAGAATTCATTCTCTGAGGCCAGACCGTCAACAGCGAGTTCTACTGCCAGGTTTTAAGGCGTCTGAGGGAGGACATTCAGCAAAAACGACCGGATCTGTGGGCGTGAAAAACTGGATGCTCCACGACGACAATTCACCCTGTCACCGAGCTCTTCTCACACGCGAGTTTCTCACCAGAAACAACATGATCTCACTTCCGCACCCACCCTACTCACCAGATTTGGCTCCTGCAGACTTCACCCTCTTCCCAAAGATGAAGATCCAGCTCAAAGGTCACCGTTTTGACACCACTGCGGAGATCCAGCGCGAATCGCAGAAGGTGCTTGACATGCTTCAAAAAGAAGACTTCCAA
Source organism: Typopeltis vanoorti (assembly GCF_054136105.1). Taxonomy (NCBI): domain Eukaryota; kingdom Metazoa; phylum Arthropoda; class Arachnida; order Uropygi; family Thelyphonidae; genus Typopeltis; species Typopeltis vanoorti. The sequence goes on from NC_143566.1 coordinate 9,782,358, forward strand.
GACACATTCCAGAAGTGGCAAGAACGCTGGGAGCACTGTATTGCCATGCAAGGGGACTATTTTGAAGGTGATAGTGTATAAACGTAGATAAATAAAGTAATTTCTCATAAACAGAGCTAGTCTCGAAACTTTTTGATACCACCTCGTATAGTCAAAATTCAGCAGGATTCCTATTAAAAGTTCAATGTGAGTGAAAAACAACAGATTTCTAACCATGGTGTGCTAAGAAATTATTTTCCAAATATGATATAGTAGATCCTAGTTGACAGTAACATTTACTAATGATATTTGTTTCAATAATGAAATACCTTGTAGAAAGGCTTATAGGTAGATCTCAAAATGAAAACTTGAAGAGTGAGACATATTTGTGTCTGTGGTCCCATGGATGATTCTAGTAGAAAATAATACTAATAATTTTTGAGTTATTAGGAACAGTAGCTGATATAGAGAAAAAAAGAGTAAAAGCTAATTTTTGTTAGCTTAAACACAGTGTTACACCCTGATAACCAAGAATGTAATAATTTCAGTTATCATGATGTAACAAGAAAATAAAAATATAAAATCCTACGTAAGTAGCTAATACAAGATATTTAAAGACAGAAAATATGCTTGCATCCAAGAAAATTAATTATCGCAGAAATTGTTGATTTAACTAAATAATAAAAAAGGGATTCTTATTACAAAAATAAAGGATATGGAATAAATAGGTTAAGTAAGACAAAGAAGATTACAGATAAGAATTTGTATGTGAGAGGCTAGTTTAACACTCGAAAAGAGGAGATTAAAATATTGAAGTAAATTATAAAAAGGGGATTAATTTAGTATAGAGGCTAGCTTAAAACAAATGACGATCGCTCAAGGTCAACTCCCGAAGTGAGACGTCGTCATGTGAGAGTCGCATGCAAGGGACCGTAGCATGTTTTGGGCAGAAAAAACATGACTTTAATTGGTGAATGAGATCGACTCCAGTAGGGGGAAAGAAAAGAAATTGAAGAAGGTGCCGATAGGGCCATGCAGATAAAAGGGTTAGGAAACCCCCCCCCCACCCACACACACAGGGCTTTTTTTTCCTCGGAGTTTCTTCACAAAATTTTCATATAGGTAACACGGGTTTTCCTGAGTGACGGTGTAGGAGTTATCTCCGTCTGACACAACAATGAAACAAAGTGTGCAGGAATTCGATCCCATATTCCTATTGCAAGAGACAAGAAACACAGTATAGTTACAAGAAGGAAGGAATTGTCTATGTATCTCATCAGCCAGTACTCGTATCGAGGGAAAGAAAATCCATACAGAAGTACATGCCCACGTGATGAGTTCCATAGTGATAGAATAGAAGATCCTGTGTGTGTCCTTAATTCAAACACGAAAGGTATAGATCGTGAAAACCAGGGTTCATCCTAGAAAGGTACTGTAAAATCTTGTATCAATTGAAATCGCATATAGTTGCAATCATTGTTAATTACTGGACAGTCGAAGATATACTAGGACTTTAGTACAAATCAGAGTAGAATGAGAGTAAACTAGTTTATATTATTTGATAAGCATTCATGTGTTAGAGATTTATGTATGCGCATGGTATCTCATATGAGAGTGTCTTAAAGGTCAAATGTATGTACGTATAGCGAAAGGATAGTTTAACATATATTGTTTTGTTTTGTAAGTTAGATAAGGTAAACTGAAAATAAACATTAATGTTCATGGTATTATAGCAATATAGAGCATTCTGACTAGTATAAGGTTAAGTAAAGTGTTAATTTGTTCCAGGATTGTATGTGTATATTTATATGTACAAAGTCTGTTATGACGGCATGATCGCAAATTTCCATATAGGATTTTTCCCTAATACTTGTATTTTTCTTGTGTAATTTTGTAATTTTTATTCTTAGTATTGAATTGTGTTTTATATAATAGAAATTGAATTGTACCATGTTTGAGATTTTAAATAAACTCTTGTTCACTAATAATACAGTTGTCTGAAATTGCTGCCTAATGCACCACTTGAAAAACGTACGAACCTAATCACATGGGAAATGAATGTGTTAAGTTACGAGACAGAGGGTCACGACTTAATTGTTTCACACTCAGACATATTTTTGTAATTGCGCCTTGTTTTCGAATTATATATCTTAAACTAAATGTCCTGAAAGGCACAGTATAATATAAATATTAGGGACACTAGGGGGAGAAAAAGCTTAAATATTTGAATTTTGTAATATCTCGTGCATAGTTAAGTTTTGAATAAAGAAAATACAGAGGTTCACTTGAAAGGAGAAAAGGAAAGTTTAATAATCGTAAATAGGGACACAACAACAGAATAAAATGAAGGCACAGCCATGTTTTGAGGAAAATTGGGGATAAAAGAGTTGGTAAGTGCTTCCTAGATCTTTGCTCGTCATTACAGACATCTTTTCTAACATAAAAATGCCCATAAATTCATGTGGATACAAATTTCACATAGATTTCACACAACTCCCCACCCATGGCCAACTTCTTTATGGAGACTTTTGAAGAGAAAGCCTTAAACTCTGCCCCACAAAAACCTACTATATGGCTTCGCTATGTTGATGATGTGTTCGCTATTTGGCCACATGGCTCAGATACACTACTCTCCTTCTTAACACACTTAAATAACCAACACTCCAGAATCAAGTTCACCTTGGAAAAAGAGGATAACAACAGCCTCCCTTTCCTAGACACACTAATCACCCACCAGCCCAATGGAACCTTGGTTTTCTCAGTTTATAGAAAACCCACCCATACAGAAAAGCACATTCACAAACAATCCCCCCCACACACACACACACAACAATATGGTGTTATTAAGACACTACATAATCTGTTCAAATGATAATGCCCTAACCACTGAATTAAATCACAACACATTCTCAGCCAATGGCTACAACCCCCCCAAAAATCCAAAAAATATGAAAACCAGTAAACCACAACCTCCCCCCCCCCCTCCTCACAATAAAAATTACTCTAAATCAATCACTATTCCCTACATCAGGGCACCTCTGAAAAAATAACCAAAATCCTAAAAAAATATGACCTGACCTCTTGTTACAAACCATACAGAAAATTGGCATCCCTTATCTGCTCCACAAAAGACCAACCACTTCCCATAGACCTACTTGGTGTTTACCAGGTCCTTTGCAGCTGTAAGCTGTCCTATTTTGGCCAAACAAGCAGGACAGAGAATATCAGAATTTCAGAATACAAGGACTACATCCGGTTTCACCAGTACAGCCACTCTGGGCTTGCAGACCATGCTCTGGATACTCGCCACAGAATACATTGGAAGAAAGCCACAGTAATACACAGCAGCAAGTTTAAATTTGAAAGACTATTCATAGAATCAGCCTCAGCCCTAAAAAACATACCAAACCTCAACAAATTTGGATGCATGAGACTGCCCCAAATTTGGGAGATGTACATCATGAGCACATCAGCCCAACGGTCAAGAATACCTAATATAGCCCACTGGGGGGGGGGGACCATCAGGACTTTAGGAAAAACAGTATTCTCCTCTTTTCGACCTCATTTGCTGTTTTACTGCCTGCGTACACGTGTCTTAATCTTAAGTTCCCACGAAGATGGCAACGTGACATTGCCGAAATATAGTAAGTATATATATTAAAGTTTATTTTAATTTATATTCCGGTTTACGTTGTGAATTCCTTAAGTAGTTTAATAATAATAAACTATAACACCATGAAAATAACTATAACATCAGAAAAACTCATGTGAGATACTTTATTTGTATAGAATTTTTGCTTAAGTATCACAGGCATTGTCAGTACAAGATCACAAAATGGAAGTTAAACATTAGCAGACAATTATAAGTAGCTTATTGTAAGATAACTAAAAGATCAGTAAATTTCCAAACTTATTTTAAAAAATAAATAAAAAAATTATATATATTTAGACAATATAAAGTTGGGAAAAAGTATCTGATTTAAAAAGTACTATCTCCCACAACGTGGATAGACATAGATCATCAGATCTGTTTAAGTTAGGAGAGTGAAGTAAAGTTTCACACGTTTCTTTATAAACCCATTCTATACGGAAATGACTTTTATGAAGAACTCGTCTTATTCCATTGAACTCTATGTTTTTTGTTGATAATATGCTCTGCATGCCCAGACTGTTCAGTCTCATGGTATTTAATACAAGACTTGTGTTCGTCTACCCGATTAAAAGCAAATCGTCCAGTTTGTCTGAAATAAGATAATCCACAAGAGCAAGGAATGTGTTAGATACCTGAATAATTAAGAGGTGGAAGCTTGTCCTTAGGAGAAGCGAGAAAGGTGAAGATTTTTCTGATGGGGTGAAAGGCTGCAAAAATATTCAGTAGTTTTAAAACTTTTGCTATATATTCACTAATGCCTTCCACATAAGGGTTAGGAATGAGAGTTATTTTTCTGTATTTGAAGAGGTAGAGATACTATAACTGTTAAAATCTCTTTTGATGAAAGAATCCTTAAAACCATTAGATAAAAAAGTGGAATTAATATTTAATATTTACCAGCCTGGTTGGCTGAGTAGTTAGTGTATGTATCCCCTCTCCAGCCAAAAGGCTGCGGGTTCGAATCCTGCCGTGGGAATGGATGTTTGTGATTGTCTGTGGAAATACTAGTGGTGATCGTGGTGGGCAGTAGATGGCATTGGTGTAGTTGTGGTTAGTTGTAGTTGTTGGTGGGGACAGAGAGAGATGTAGAGTAGGTGTCCTCCTTCGATGAGTCTTTGGACTCCCTGAAGGTGTTAAGTAATAGTAATAATAATACGTTGTAATTCTTTCTGTAACAGTTCATCTGAAAAACATAGAGAATGGGCACAGTGTATTAATGTTTTAATAGTTTTCAGCCTTTTGACTGGGATAGTGATGAGATTCAGCATGGATATAATTGGCCTGCAAGTCTTCTTCTGAAAAACTGAAAAATGTAGACTACTATCTGGTTCACAAAGAATTAAAAGATCTAAAAAGGCTAACTGCTTATTTAGTTCTTCTAAGGTGAACTGGATCCTCGGATGAAGTGCATTTAATTAGAAAGAAACTGCTGTAACTTAGAGGAAGAGCCATTCCAAATTGCTAAAATATTACCCATATATCTGAACCAGTGAGTAGGTCTAAGTGAAATGTTATCAAAAATAAGTTCATGACTTATTTTTAGCAGTATTAACAACACCAAATGAGCTTTTTTATGAAAAAGATGTTTTATTAACTTGCTCATATTTCACAACAGTGAGTACTCACTGGATCTTTCTGAGCAATAAATACAAAATGTTATATTCAGGCAATGACAATCAAGGAAAAGAAGGAGTAGCCATAATATTCAACACAAAATACGAGGCTAATTTTCTTGAATGGCAGTCAGTCTCAAGTAGAGTAATGTGGACAAATATGAGAATGGGGAACTGGACAATGAGACTTACTTGTGCCTATGGTCCCACAGAAGGTTCTACTAAGGTAGATGTGGAGGAATTTTTTGACGCTTTAGAAAAAGCAACTGACACAATGAAAAAGGAAAAGTTGGTCCTTGTTGGGGATCTAAATAGCAGAGTAGGAAATGATTGTGAGACATACAAAAATATTTTGGGAAAATTTGGAGAAAAGAGCAAAGCTAATAATAATGGCAAATATCTGTTGGATTTCTGCTCAGGGCATGGACTGGTTATTACTAACACCATGTTCCAACATAAAAATGTGCAAAAATTCACATGGAGAGAAGAAGCTAGGAATAAGAAAAGTCTGATTGACTATGTTATTGTTGATAGTGATGTTTTCTCCCTGGTGCAGGACACCAGAGTATACAGAGGATTTGAAATTGGAAGTGATCACTATTTAGTCTTGAGCAGGATAAAATTGAATTTCACATTGAAAAGAATAACATGTAAGAAAGTTTTAAAGCGAATAAAAGTTGAGCAGCTCTCAGATGTGAACTGTAGACTAAAATACAGAAAGATTATTGAAAAGAAAATGAAAGAGTTTGAGAACAGGAATCAAACCTTGGACATTCAGTGGCAAACTCTGAAGAAAACATTGATTGATTTTGCCAGAGAGGCATGTGGTGAGGTTGTGTGCAAGGATAAAAAAATCAGAACTCCCTGGTGGACACAGGAAGTTAAAGAGGCAGTGAAGAAAAAGAAGAAATCATATCAAAAGTTCCTGGCAAATAAGTCAGCTTTTACTCTTACAGAATACAGAGACAAATGTAAGAAAGCTAAACAGTGTGTAAAACTAGCTAAACAAAAGTCATGGGAGGACTTTGGCAAGAATATAGAAAATAAATATCAAGAAGGTGGCAAAATATTCTGGAGGTTGTTGAAGAAACTTAGGAATGAAGGAAAGAGTGCTGTAAAAGGAGTTAGAGATGATAAAGGTGACATGAAAACAGGAGAAAAAGATATCCTTGAAGTATGGAGTGATTACTTTGAAAAACTGCTAAATGAAACAAGCAGTAATGACAGCACTGTGCTAAAAAAACACTGACAAGGCATGCAGTCAGGAATACATATCCATACTTGAAGTAGAAAAAGCCATCAAAGGCTTGAAATGTGGAAAGGCAGCAGGAGTAGATGATATTCGACCAGAAATGCTGAAGTATGGTGGTATAAGAGTCTTACAGTGGCTGCACTGCATAGTTCAGAAAGCCTGGACAGAGGGACGAATTCCCGATGATTGGAGTAGAGCTCTAATAGTACCCATATATAAAAAGGGAAATAAAACTGAATGTGAGAATTACAGAGGTATTTCCCTACTGAGTGTTCCTGGCAAGATCTATGCAAGTATACTTGAGAAACGGTTGAGAAGAATTGTGGAAGAAAAGCTTGGTGAAGAACAAGCTGGATTCAGGCCAAATACAGGCTGTCAGGATCAGATCTTCACTTTACGACAAATAGTCGAGAAAGCATGGGAATATAACAAAGATCTGTATTTAAGTTTTATCTATTTGAAAAAGGCATATGACAAGGTGCCAAGAGAGAAGCTATTCAATACGCTGCAGTTATATGGTGTCAATGAGGCATTATATCAAGCAATACTTAGTCTTTATTTGAGTTGTAAGTCAGCAGTTAGAATTGAAGGAAGTACAGGAAGATGGTTTAATGTTAAATCTGGTGTGAGCCAATGATGTACATTATCCCCTCTGTTATTTATTAACTATATGGATCACATTATGAATGAAAGTGGTATTAAACCTGATATCAAAATTGGAGATGTTAATGTCAGCTCTTTGCTTTATGCGGATGATGTTATACTTCTAAATAAATCCGCTACAAGTCTGCAAGATTTTCTGCCTAAATTGAATAGCTGTTGTAATAGATATGGTATGAAGGTCAGCAATAAAAAGACAAAGACAATGAAAGGCAGAATCATTGAAAATGTCAACTGTGTTGTGAATGGAGAACCTGTGGAACAAGTAAAACATTTCAGCTACTTAGGCACGATTTTTACTGAAGATGGTAAATTAAATATAGAAATAGACAACAGAATCATCCAAGCTGGTATGGTGGGAAGTCAATTGAATAAATTCATATGGAATAACAGAGAAATTAGTCGGAACACTAAATTAGCTGTATACAAGACAACGTCCAAACCAGTTTTAACTTATGGATCTGAGAGCTGGGTCAGAAGTAAAACAGTTGACCAAAGACTAGAGACCACAGATATGAGAGTCCTGAGAAAGATTATAGGCGTGAACAGATGGCATCAATGGCAATATCATATTAAAAATGAGGATATTAGGAAAGAACTTGACATTGTCAGCATCCAGGAATGCATTAGCAGAGCTAATCTCAGGTGGTATGGTCACTTAAATAGAATGGGAGAGTTAAGATTAGCAAAACTAGTGTTCTCTGCCAGGTTGGCAGGAAAACGACCCAGAGGAAGACCAAGATATAGGTGGATTGATACGGTACAAAGTGCCTTAGACGATAGAAATATAAAATCTGATAATGTTGGAGTCTTGACAAGTAACAGACTGATTTGGAGGAAAATTGTAGATAGGAAGTTAGTAATGATGTAATTTTTTCATGTAGTACTGTCATATCCTGTACACCCCTTGAGGGTACATGGCAGGAATTTGATGATGATGATGAGTACTCACTGTCGTGTATACTGTGTTGTGCTCCGTGATGCTGATTTGAAATTCAGCAAAATATAAGCAAGTCAATAAAACATCTTTTTTCATAAAATAGTTAATTTGGTGTTGTAAATACCATTAAAAATAAGTCATGAATAACCTTCAACACCTAAGCTTATCTATTAGACCCAAAAATAAGTTGTCGAAAGTGTTCCATGAAGAAATTGGTGATAGCAGAAGAAATAAGATTGCCCAGCTGTTCCTTCGATTTGCTGATATAACTTGTTTTTAAAGGAGAAATAACCAGAATGTATTACATAATCAAATAGTTGAACAATATCTGAAGGAAATTCTTGTTGAAGTAATTTAATGCTCTCAGAAAAAGGAACATTGGTAAACAAGGATACATCTCAACTTATCATAATATCCAAATGAAGATCCGAAATTTTATTTTTAAAATCCAAAGTATTTTTTATATAAGTAGCAGTTCTTCTAGTTGAAGCAGCAAGTAAATTAGATAAGAATTTAGAAATTTTATAAGTGGGTCATCCTACAGTCTACTACTGTTTTTAATGGAATACCTGGTTTATGAACTTTGGGGAAACCATACAATCTAGGTGGACAACTAAAGAAGGTTTTGAGTTTTTTTTTTTTTTTTTGATCTTCATTCCAAGTAGAAACATTATTGATAAGATCATTAAGTCTGTTTAGTTGACTGGTCTCGAAGTAACACAGACAATTTTCTCTCATATTCTTTTCTATCTTAAACAACAACGGCCTCTCCTTTGTCAGCCTTAGTAGTAATTAAATTATTATTTTTCAATGATTTCAGTGCTTTAAATTCAGAGAAAGAGAGATTAGAATGTGGAGGGTTGGTCCTAAACAGAATTTTTGTACATTCAAAACAAGTCCTATTAGCCATCTTTTGAGATAAAGATCGAAGATATGAAAAAAGTACATTACATGTAGACAACTAGTGCAGTAGTCTACATCACACCAAAACATGGTATGAACGCAAATTTCAGGAAGCCTGTAAGATCATTATCAACCACCCCAGTCTAAACAATAACGATTGTCTAAAAATCCCATACATATGGAAGGCATATATTTGTCCCACGAATCCTTCCTCTCTAAGAACAACTATAAATAGGACTGTAGAAAATCCAGGATCCTAAATCTAAAATAACTTTAATACTAAAAAAATAGGACATCACTATTAAAGAAAAAAAAAAAATCCGTAAGAAAGAATGTTTATTCATGTTGTAATTTATAAATAATTTTTTAAATCAAAAATAACGATTGTAATAATAGAAATAGGACATCACTATTACCGGAAGGAAAACTATCTGTAAGCAAGAATGTTTATTCATGTAATCATAAATTAAACTAGCTTAATGTAATTTTTTTTTTTCCCACTAGAGGTCATGCCAGTGAGTAGCATGTGATCAAATCATTGTTTCTCTAGCTTTCAGTTTGAAATGTAACACAGCTTGTCTTGTATATTTATGTATGCTCCAGATGATGATCTTGATATGACGATCGAAATGTTGGGATAATAAAAAGAGTTATTTTAACACGGTTGTAGAATCCATAATTTCAAAAATGAATGCTGATCACCGTGTAACACTAAAAGAAAGGATTATGATAATTCATTGTGATTCAACCCACAAGCATTGCAATCAATACGGTAAGCTGAAGAATTGGGTTTTTAATTTGATCAATTGACTGGCTAATATAAAACGATGTAGGGACAGCAATATCATTCCAAATTGCATCAGGCTAAAAAGAAAATTCACCTCAGCAAAAGGCAATGAATATACTTCTGCATGGAGAAAGCACTTCTCAGAGAACAAATCCAAGCTTCCAGAAAGAACTTCACCGCTACACAAAACTAGCTACAAAAAGAAAAAACGGAACTTTCAAGCTATGTAAGCACAGATATCTGGATGATTCTGGAAAAGATTACTGACAACACACGCAAACCACATCCTCCAAACGAAGAAAGAAAACCTAATTTCCTAATTCCAACGACTAAAAGATCGAAAGAACCAACTGCAATATCCAAAATTCTCCACAGTGAACAATAACAACCAACCAGACGCCACCAATCACCTACAGGTAACAGTAATATAGTCATTCCCCCTCCTATATCAAAAACACACACTTCATAAACATCATCAAAGACATTACATTAGAAAAAGATGATCTATTAGTCAGTTTTGACGTCTCTGCCCTCTTTACGAATGTCCCAATCAATGACACAATCTTTCTTTTACAGAACAAATTTCCTCCAGATATCACAGCGCTCTTTGCGCATGTATTACGTTCTGGTTATTTTGTATAGCAAAACGCTTTCCACCTACAAAAAAAAAAAAAAAAGGCACAGCCATGGGCTCACCATTATCTCCCCCCCCTTATTGCTAACTTTTATATGGAACATTTTGAACAACTTGCTTTAAGTTCCTCCCCTTTAAAACCCAAAGTCTGGCTTAGATACGTTGATGATGTTTTTGTGATCTGGTCTCATGGGCACCAGACACTAGACACATTCCTTAGCCATCTAAACAAGCAATACAAACCTATACAGTTCACAATTGAGATTGAAAAACATAACACACTGCCGTATCTAGATACACTTCACACGTCACCCCTCGGGCAATCTTTCCTTCACTGTTTACCGGAAACTGACACATACTGGCCAATATATACATATAAACTCCTACCACCACCCAACACAAAAACTAAGTGTCATCAATATCCTGAAAAACAGGATTCTGAAGATGTGCTCCAGTGAACAGGCACTGAAAGACGAAAGTGATCAGCAATACTTTTCAAAAAAATTGATACAGTCAAAACACTATTACCAAAATTCTCCACAAGACCTCAATAAAAAACAAAGACAAACCAGACTACAATAAAATTATAACCATACCCTACATTAAAGAGATATCAGACAAAATAAACAGAGTACTACAAAAATACAACCTCAACGCCACATTTAAACCTCCTGCAAAATTAAAAAGCTTACTGATCTCATCCAAAGACCCACTTCCTCTGCTGGCTCACCCTGGAGTATACCGTATTTACTGTACCTGCAACATACCATACATAGGAGAAACAGGAGGCACAATTCCGATCAGACAAAAAGAACATAAACGACACATCAAATATAATAATTATGGTGAGTCTGGCCTTTCTGATCATGCCCTGAATACCTTACATAGAATTGACTGGAAAAGCACTAGTTGTCTACATCACACCAAAACATAGTATGAATGCAAATTTAAGGAAGCCTGTGAGATCTTTATCAACCATCCCAATCTAAACAATAATGATGGTCTAAAAATCCCATACATATGGAAGGCATATATTCGTCCCACGAATCCTTCCTCTCTAAGAACAACTATAAATAGGATGTAGAAAATCCAGGATCCTAAATCTAAAATAACAACTTTAATACTAAAAAATAGGATATCACTGTTAAAGGGAAAAAAAAAAAAAAAAAAAAAAAAAAAAAAAATCTGTAAGAAGGAATGTTTATTCATTTTGTAATTTATAAATAATTTTTTAAATCAAAACTAACAATTTAATAATAGAAACAGGACATCACTGTTACTAGAAGGAAAACTATCTGTAAGCAAGAATGTTTATTCATGTAATCATAAATTAAACTAGCTTGATGTAATTTTTCTTTCCCCACTAGAGATCATGCCAGTGAATAGCATGTGATCAAATCATTGTTTCTCTAGCTTTCAGTTTGAAATGTAATGCAGCTTGTCTTGTATATTTATGTATATGATCCAGATGATGATGATGATCTTGATATGAAGATCGAAACGTCGGGATAATAAAACGTTACTTTAACAAGGTTGTAGAATCCATAATTTCAAAACTGAACGAATATGTCTGCTGATGACAGCATAACAGTTCCTAAGTACTTTAGAAATATACAGGGCTCGATAAAGAGATGTTTGCCCACTCGTCCATCGTGAGCAGATTTTGTCAGCTGGTGAGTAGCTGCAGACTGATCAATATAGAATATTTTTTATTTAATGAAATATAACTTTCATCTTTTTTTTTTTTTTTTTTTTTTTAATTTTAAGAAAATGCAGAAGAATATGTGCAATATAAAGGGCCATTCTTGTAACAAAACTTAATGTAAGAAACTATAGTTTCCAAAAAAATCAACATTGTTTTTACTGTTTATAGTGTTCTTTTGACTTCTTAGAATGATTCTTGTGCTGGAATTATTCTCCAAACAACTATACAGTACCATTAATCACATCATGGAACTCCTACTGATTTCCAGTGGGATATATATTTCAAAAACTGGGGAGGGATTGGGTGAGCTTATTTTTTTCTAGTAGGATTCTGCATAATTTTTCGAACCCTGGTCATATACTTTTAATTATATTGTAATTAACAAGGAAGTCAACATCCTGTTAACTACAGATAAAGTTTTTAAAGCTCTCAGGATAATTCAGTGCTACGAAGCTTGTGGTTCTGATGAATAACAAGAAAAATCTGTTAATTATTAAAAGAAAATAATAAATATTACTTATTTAATAGTAGATAATAAATATCTGTTTGCTGAAAACCTTCAGGCACTTTTCTTTGTTAATCAAACAATCTGTTTTCTCATGGGTATTAAAGTTTAAGCTCAGTTTAATGGGATGAATACAGCACAGAGAAACAATTAAACACAAGTTTAATCATTCTGATATTTCGTCTTTATCACAGAGACGTCTTTTGGGATACAATGTAAACATCATAATAACACACACAAAACAATAAGTGGATGAAGTTAGACAAGAAGCCTTAAGTTCTGTAAGGGACACCCTTCATGGGTGCTGTTGGCTAGCCTTAGATGCGGGCAGGAGGTTTAAGAATTAATGATTCCCAAACTTTACTTATTTACTTATAAAAAAAAAAAAAAAAAGCTGCTGCTAATTCTAAAAAAAAAAAAAAAAAAAACTCTCAAGTTTGTATTTGGCTGAGGCATAGTAGTCCCCCCCCCCTCCCCAAATTAAGTCTGTGCAAGGTATTCAAATACATGGTCAGTTAAACTGACTGACCATCATTATGGCAACAGATGTATTTCTTATGTTCCCCAAGGCAGATGTTGATAAATCTCCCAGTCTGCTCATAATATGACAAGCTGCAAGAACAAGAAACCTTATAAATACACACACACTTTGAATAGAGAGGGATGGAAGGAAGTGAATCTTTAGGAGAGCAGTTAAGGGTTGCCAGTTTCAAATGAGGTTTAAAGCAGTACAGGGATTATATTTCTTTAAAGTTTAGGCTATTTTCTCTTAGGTGTCCAGGATATAAGGGTGTGGTAATAGTATTACTATAATCTGTATGTTGAGAGAGATGTGTGGTGATGAGCAGGCTACTGTCATTTTTTTGGCATTTCCATAGGACAGGAAGATAGGGAAATAAAGGAGAGTTCAGTAGTGAGGGAAGCTTGATTGGAACAGAAGTCGGAGGCTCTATTGACAAAGATGTAAATAATACCATATTGTTGAGCAGTACAGAGAGAGAGGTTTTCTGTAAACTGAGAAAGAAAGAGTGCCACTGTGAAGAAGAAGTGTTCAGAAAAAGAAGATTATTATTATTTTCTTTTTCTATAGTGAACCAGATTCTAGGATGCTGACTAGAGGTGAAGGAAGAAAGGGTAACATGTCCAAGCCATTTGACCAAATGGAAAACACACCATGACTGTATCTTAGCCAGATAGAAAGTTCAAGAATGGCAATATTAAGAGATGCTTTTCAAAATGCTCCATGTAGGAACTGGCTAGAGAAGGTGAGAAGAGAGAGCCCATGGCTATACTCCCATATGTTTGTATATAGTGTACCACCAATCAGTAATCAGAATGATGGCAAAATTCAAGAGATCAATGAAGTCAGGGGAGAAAAAGTTTTAAGTAAAGTTAATATAATATAAAATTTACTTTTAAGTAACACTGATATCATGGTGAGTCAATGTCACTTCTTTATTCACCAATATCTCCCTTTCTGACACTTGAGTTAAAAATGCCCCATCCCCATAATCATTTGCAAACATATAATAAGAGTTAATGTCATTATAAAAACATCATTTATATTGCATTATATTTATTTATTTTACAATGCTATTTCACAATTGCTTGGATGCAACAGATATCAGTTTTACATAACACATAATGCAGTTTACTATGACCAAGGTTGACTATATAAATGAGTTATTCAGATGGTAACTGGATAAATAAATAAATATTTCAAAAAAGATAACTCACCCACAATTATTAACTGCCACAACATTGGAAACCAAATTAAATGGATATGTCAACATATTTGCGAAGTACTAGAAAAATGTAGCCAATAAATAAATTTTTCATGTTAGTCACACAAATAAAATTGAATCGATTATTTTACATATTCATAGCATTTATAAGTGAAAGGGGGAAAAAAAAGGTCAATTGTATTCTGTCACATTCTTTTATTTGAATAAGCTATATATATATATATATACATACATATTATTTTTTTTAGTATAAAGATATTCTTAATTTTCTCTATTTGGTTACAAAATTTCATTCAATCCATTTATTCCATGGCATCTATCCCATATTCTTATCCACTATTTCTCCAAAGATCTCTTACTTCCTCCACTTTCATCAGTATAGTTCAGCCAATACAGAATGCAATCTTATCTTTGAATACCGAAGTTCAAAATGTTACATACATTATATTAAACTGGTATTCTTCTCATTTCTTCGCTTTCCTGTTTATTCTAATCCTCCTTCCGAAGGATTTGAATATCTTGAGTTTTTGAGAGACATGGGTAGGAGTATATTTTTTGGGTGGGACTTATATTTTTTTATAAGAATTTCATATGAGCAGGATTCATAATTGTATGTTCAGACTGTGATCTGAACAAGTCAGCCAAAGAGTAATAAGGTGGTAGGGGTGGGAGGGAGAGAAGAGGCCCATAACTAGAACAAATATTGACTTCTGACTTCCTGTTAAAGAAACTGGATTATCTGAGTGATCTATTCCCTTTGAGCACTGGAACTCTATTTTGTAAGCTTCCAGCTTTCAAACTGGGAAGATGCAATTTTTTAGTAATGATATAGAGCCCATCCCTGTTTGGTTACCTTGTGCATAGAATGCATTTTTTGTAGAATTACGGAGACAAATTCCTGTGTTAGAGCAATTAATTTACTTTGCTCTAACATTTATTATTTATTTAAATTTTGTTCTACCTGTTTTTCCATTCCTGATGGTCAAAAACATTGAGTGTTATTTTATCATTGTAAACGATAAAATAACACTCAATGTTTTTGACCTTTATATCAGCAGGGTCACCATCAGGAATGGAAAAACAGGTAGAACAAAATTTAAAGAATAAAGAAAAAAATAAATAAAAAATAAAAATAATTAAACACTTAAATAAGTAGAACTACGTCACCTGCTACAAATTCTCTATTACCTGTTATTTTTAGCTTTTGTTTATTATTCATCAATCTTTAGTTATAAATTAATCTATGTTGTCTGGTGTTTTTTTTTTTTTTTTTTGTTGTTGTTTTTAAATGTTTGGAGGCTTTTGAGTTTTTTTCATCCTGTTCTTGTTCTATTTCTAGATGCTATACTGGTAGATGGGCATTCCCTTCCAGATCTTGAAACTGTTAAGCCATCATTCTTGTTGAATTCCTTCAACAAGAATGATGGCTTAACACTTTACGTGTGCATAATAAAATAAAGTTAGCATATGAAATATTTCATACTCAGGTTACAATGACTTGTACGCAGGAAGCGTACAAGTCATTGTAGCTGCTCAATTTAAGTTGCTCTTTATACACAAAGTAGCCTTGTTATGAGTTACTTTACACACAAACTTTTCATTGTCATCATCACGAACCATGGGTTCACTGCCCATTGGTGTCCAATGCCTCCTTCACTGTGGCTATGAAAATAGCTGTAGAAAAAACTGTATGAAAAATAGTGGGTGAATTGGTGAGAGGAGTTATTGATCAACTTAACTGAGGTCTTCTATACCAAATCAAGTATTTTAGGGAATGCTTAGGCATTTCCTAAAAATGTGAGAATAGTATTCAATGTTTGGATGTGTAATTTCTATAGCATTCATAACTTTCAGAAGTAAAGAAACACCTCAAGCAAAAGAGAAAACCTAATTTCCAAGAAGGTGATATTTGTAACATGTTTATGCCAAGAGAGACTTGATGTTAGGGTTAATCAAAGAAGAGAAATTTCATTTTGTCTAGAGACCTGGATATTGTTAAAATTAAGACTGGTAGAAAAGTTTTTTTTTTTTGAAATAAGTTAGGATTATGTTTTATTAACACTGAAATCAACAATTTATCCCCACCACATAAAGTATGGTTTAGAGATCAGTATTTAGGGTTGCTGAGATTCTAGAAGTTTAGTGATTTGTGTAGTATAAGGCATTTCAAATGAGAGAGAGGAGAGACAAGGTCCTCTTTCCATAACATGGAAAGAGACAAGGGATTATTAATACTACATTTTCAGTCTGAATATTACAGGCCATCATCAGTGGTGACAATATTTAATCACAAAGCAGAATGTAAAACAATGGATTGATTGGAAAAAATAAGAGCTGCATGATGTAAAACAAAAAAACAATGCAATGGCGTAACTGAGGAAATATTGTAATATCAACAATTCATTAGCTATTAAAAAAATGATTGATGTGTGGTTAAAATAAGAGCGGAACAAAACTTATTCTATCTATCTAGTGAGAATGCTAACGAACTTTGGAAATTTCATCTGTCCTTTTGAAATCCATGCTTCCACCTACAAACATCGCTTTAGCTGAAATCAAAGCATTACAATCCTTAAGATGCAACAGTCACCTCATTATTACTCAAGTCTTATAATGGGAACAATACTGTTGTTATGATTTCTGCTAATTATAAAAGAAAGGTCACGCTTTTATTACAGGATTGATCAATGTACCAAGAATTGGATTACAATCCCACTAACAGACAACTCAGAAAACTGAACTCTTTACTAGCTGAAGTTGTAAATCTTGATGGAGACACCAAAGAAAAGCTTAGAATTTATTTTGCTAGACCTTCTAGGCATTCTACAGTTTACCTAAGATACATAAGAAAGACATTCCTCTTCATCCAATTGTTGACTGCATAGATTCACCGACTTACAGACTAGCCAAATTTTTAGCAGACCTATTGAAAACTCAGATTGACAATTTCCACTCATTTATAAAAAAAATTCTTCTGATTTTCCAGATAAAGTAAAAAATGTTTCCCTATATTCCATTGATATAGTTTCGATATAGAATCTCTTCACAAATATTCTTCTTGAGGATACACTACATATACTTTCAGAAGCATTTCCACAGGATATAGTGAAATTAATCAACTTTGTTATGAACTCCAGATATTTTATTTGTCAGAATAAGTTTTACAATCAAGCTGAAGGAACTGGAATGGGACGTCCACTCTTCCCCACACTTGATAGAACATTTAGAAGACATCCTTTTCTCATACATACACTCTCCAGCCATCATTTTTAAACTGTTACAGCAGGAACTCTTAAACATCAAATGATATATAAAACTCAATGGTTTCTCAGAAAGGACCATGCAAGAGCTTTTAAATTCATATAATCCTAGCTCAAATAACAAAAAGGAAAAAGTATGTTGAATTTCAAGTCCTTACATTTCTGGCATCTCAGAACCCATTTCCAGAATTCTTAAGAAATACAACTCAGTGGCTACTTTTTTTCCTATCAACAAATTATCAGTATGGTTTCCTTCTTCAAAAGATAAAGTCTCCTCTAGCTCTCCCTGGTGTCTACCAAGTTCCTTGTGACTGTCATCATTCTTACTTTAGACAAACTGGATGCTCTGTAGAAATCTGTAGAAATTTCTGTAGAAATGTAATAGTAAATCTGAAATAAATTTCAGATTTACTATTACATTTGCAATAGTAAATCTGAAAAATCTAGCTGGGCACAGCATATAGACCACAACATCCTATGGCCTAAAACACACTTACTTCATCAATATTGGTATGAATTTGAATGTTTGTTTAAAGAAAGCACTGAAGCCTTACATCGCTGTCTGAACTTAAATCAGAACAACTGCCTCTCTCTCTCTATCTAAGATACGGGATAGGCTTATTTAAATCCTCCGTCTATCTATTCATAGGACATCCACAGATGCTGTATGGTCACTCAGATGCTCAGTGTGCCACACCAGTCCTCACCAAGTGGTCCTGTTGTATACTTTTCTGAATGCTTCAACTCTCTCAAGATCAGTCAATCCGGACACATCATTCATCCATTTCATTGATGATCTACCCCTTCGTCGTCTTCTTCCAGGTACTTAACTTTCTATTACTATTTTGAGAAGTCCTCCTTCCATCCTTTCAGTGTGTCCAAAGTATTTCAACTTTCTTCTGTCAATATCCTTAATAAACCTCAGTCTTACCGATCCTTTCTAGCACTCATCCATTTGTTCACCTTTCAGTATATGATATCCCCAACAGCCTTCTGTAACACCACATCTCAAAAGCAGTATCCTTGCTCTAACAGACTTCTTTAGGTTCCAAGTCTCATCTATAAGTTGCTGTTGGATAAACAGCAGGATTCAAAATCCTTAACTCTGATTCATCCTTCCAGATATTAGACAAGTCTCTGACTTTTGTTTTGGCCATTCTTAATCTTCTTCTGAAATCTTCTGAACAGCAATTCTTCACATTAATAATGGCTTCCAGGTACTCAAACTTGCTTACTTCCTCAATTCTTTCTCCATTAAGGTACACTTGTTTTTCAGGAGCATCCCTGTATGTTTCTTTGAGAACCATAATCATTGTCTTGTTTGGATTGCGCTGAAGTCCTCTGTTCTTACTGATCTTGTTAACTTTGTCAAGAATTTGTCCTAGTTCTTCTTTGTCAGTACAAATGACTACTGTATCATCAGCACACCTCAGACTACTGATCAATCTACCACCAATCCTAATCCTGCCTTAAGTTCATCCAGTGCTAAATGCATGACGACCTTAGGCACAGATACTAAACAGGTGACAAGAAAGTATTTCAATCACACATTAATAATTTTTTTAATAGCTAATGAATTATCAATATTACAATATTTCCTCAGTTATACCATTGGACTGTTTCATGTTCAACATCACGTGGCTCTCACTTTTTAAAATCAATCCACTGTTTGCATTCTACTTTGTAATTAATTATTGCCACCACTCATGATTGCTTACAATATTCAGTGATCAGCAAAAGAAAACAAGCAGTGAAAAAAATAATAGTAGAAAATATTATTATTAAGAGAGATCTCCAGGGAGTAAGGAACTCATTGATGGATGCCATACTATACACACACGAGCTGTTATACATGTTCTTGAATTCACTCACACTACTTGCACACTCCACACCCAATGGCAATCCAATCCAATCACACATCACTGTATGAGAGAAAAATCTAACCCTCACACCCTTCTTGAGCATTCCTTCTCAATTTCCAAGGATGCCCTCATGTCCTTTTCTCACCCTCCATAAAATGAAAAATTCCATCTACTGAAATCCTGTATAATCCTTTCAGAAGTTGGTAAGCCTCAATCATATCAGCCCTCTTTCTCCTGTTTGCTAGTGTCCATAGTCTACAAATTCTCATTCCTATTTAGCATTCAATAATACTGATATCATTTTTAACACTGTTTTGCACTCTGTCCACTGTACTGGAATCACCATGGAAACCAGGAGACCAGACATGCATGCAATAGTCCAAGTGAGATCTTAACAAATCCTTGTAAAGAGCCAAATGCTTTCTTATCTTTACATGTCAAGGTTCACTTCAGCATTGCAATTCAAGAGGAATGCAAATAAGAGTACGTAATGAATACTTCAGGTAGAAAAAACTATCAAAAGACTGAAATTTAGAATGCTATAGCAGATCACATCGAACTAGAAATGCAGTGTTTACTCATAAATCAGAAAGCCTGACTAGAAGGTCAAATTCCAGATGATTGGAATGGAGCTCTTATAGTACTCATCTATAATTTCCCTGCAGAGCATTCCATTTAAGATTTATGTAAACATATGTGACAAGAGACTAAGAAAAACTGTGAAAAAAAAAAAAAAAAAAGCTGGGTTCAGGCCAAATGTTAAAATCAGATTTACACTTAGATCTGGAAAAGGCACAAGTCCAGGAAAAAGCTTTTCAAAATGCTACAATTATACAAGGTAAATGGAATGTTATACAGAGCAATACATAGTCTGTCTTTAAGTTGTAAGTCAGTAGTTAGAATTGAAGAAAATACAGGAAGAAAGTTTGATATACAATCAGGTGTAAGACAAGGGCGAACGTTGTCAGCACTGTTATTCATAATTGATATGGATTGCATTAAAGAATGTGGCATTAAACCTGATATTAGAATCAGAGATATCAAACTTAGCTCGGGTTTTATACAAATGTTGTACTCTTAAACAAATTCAGTGTATGTCTCCAAGTTTCTCTATTGAATAACCGCTGTAACAAATTTGGCAAGAAAATCAGCAATACAAAAACTAAATTAGGTAGGAATACAGAAAACTTCAAATGGATATTCTCAATGGAGAACCAACCTATAGAAATACTTCAAAAGTAAAATATTTCAGCAGTTTAGACACAATTTTTTTAATGAATACAGCTAATCAAATATGAAAAATAACAGAATTAGCACAGATAGTAGGGTAGGAAGTCAAATAAATAAATTTATATGAAATAAGAGAAAAATCAGCCAAAACCCTAAACTAGCAGTACACAAGACAGATACAAGATACAGTACACAAGACATTGATCAAAGAACAGATACCACAGATATGAGTGCGCTGAGAAAAACTGGGGAATAAAATAAACAGATTAATCAATATTTCAGTCAAATATACACAGTCCTGCCATAAATACGGTTACAACTTCCGCAACACCCCCCCCACACTGCCCACAGGATTGCATGAGCAAGGTTCCATTAGTGGTGCTGTGCACAGCCAACATTTGTGTCTTTATCAGTAGAGACAGTTGTCTAGCTGTATGAGTTAACATGCAGTGGGGAAATTATAAGTACCATGTAGCTATAATAGCACTTCACAATGTTGGAATGCAGTCACCTGTTCTTTTCAACACACTAAAAATACTCGGGATCAGTAGGATGTCTGTGTGTCAGACTATTAAGATACATAAGAAAGACATTCCTCTTCATCCAATTGATGAAGACATTCCTCATCTTCATCCAATAACGATACAGAAGACATTACAGATGCTTCTGCTGTAATTCTCTAAGAATGTAGAAAATGATGCTGCAAGAGATTATTATTATTTTAAGGCATCTCCATGAAGTTCGGAGGCTCAACGTGAGACACCCAAATTAATCATTATACACACAAAGCCTATCAATACCATCCCTTTAATCCATTCACCATAAGGGAACTTGCAACCAATTCTTGCAATCCATTCCGCTCACTCTTCACTAAAAAATCTGGTCCTCAGACCCCTACTAACCACTTTCTTACACAACTTCCACGGATGGCCCTAGTTCTCTGATAATTTGTCATCTATATATTGAAAAATTTCACTTGCATCAATTTTATAAAACCCCTTTGATATCTTAAAAGTTTCTGTATCAACTAAACTTCATAACACACAAACCTTCAACCTATCCTCGTAGAGAGTATTACACAGACAGGTCACCACCTTGGTCACTTGTATCTGAATCCTCTCTAATACCTCTTGGTCCCCAAAAAACCCAGGTGACCAAATCTGTGTGCAGCTCAAGACATGGCTGAATCATAGCCTTATAAAGAGGCATAATAACTTCTCTCTTTTTCCTTGTTAGCATGTTTTTAAACATTCAAGTAATCCTTTCAGCAATTTTACCAACTTCCTTTCTTTTGCAATTTCTTTCCACACTAGCAACTCATCATCCACATTATTACTTTCAACCACTTCCTTCAAACTCTCATTCGTATTTTGTGCACTATCATTCAGTGCTTCTGCTACATTCTCCAAAACAATTTGGCAATCCTGCCTTATATCCATAATATCAGTCACTTCATTCTTTAACTCCGACACAACTTGCATTTCTTATACTCAGCTTACTAAAAATTTCTGATAAATATTTTCACCATTCTCACTCTTGTACCACAAACCATCCACTCTCCTCAGCAATGAACACATTAAACACATGCTACATTGTACTAAATCCCACATGTTGATATCAGTCAACATCGATGTTGCCATTTTCTCATACCCATTGGTGCCATAACAAAAAACATTTCTGAAAGTATATTGCACAATAAGAGTTGACTGAATAACATCATTTAACAAAACAGTCAAAATTAAACAAAACACCATCAAATATACATAACAATACTGCTAATATCTACTAAAAAATAATGACAGTTGAGCAACACGTGTACAGCATCCACTATGATTAACATTTCCCAGAGAATGATGTCATTTGCACTAACTGATTTCCTGGGGATGAGAGCATATTGTCGTTCTACTGGACACTTCCTACCAACACAACTTATGTGGCAAAGGTTAATAAAATCAAAGGCACTTCTCTGGCCGTGACATAGATTAAACAACTTTGGCAGAGGCACTGTCACTTCACTCTTGCACATTCTCATAGCACACCACGAACTGACATACCATCCAGGACCACTGCTGCATTTACATTGATATTTTTCAATATACTGAGTGCCTCCAGTTCATCTATCTCAATGCTCACATCACCTTCTATCACCTAAGTAACTGCAAAGTTACTACCTGGATGATAAACCCTTGCAAAGTGATCGGTTAGTAACTGAACTATTTCTTCTGCTTGTGTAACTTTTCTGCCAACGGTAATGAGTAAATTTATTTTTCCATAATGATTCTTTCAATTACGTGCAACATAGCAAAAAAAACTCTTCTGGGTTTACTTTGGTCTACTTAACTAATTTTCTTTCGAAATCTGATTTAGCTTTCCTTACCATACTAGTATATATGAAAGCATTGTGGAAAGCAATCCCACAATGCTTTCTTTTTTTTTTTTTTTTTTTGCAGCTTCTGCTTCATATTGTTAGTCATCCAGTTAATTCCAACTTAGTTTATCCTCCAGACTCTGGGTATGCACCCTGATACTACCTCGCTCAAACAATCCTTGACCACTTCTCATGCACTAATGACATTCATTCTTTCTCAATTTCTTCCATCTTCTCTGAAAATACTTTCATCATTCTCTGACAACCAGGTCTCACTGATGCCAATAATTTTGGCCAAGTTGAGCTGACCAATACTAAAAACTCCTCTCCTTTATTTCTGATACTTGGGCATTCATGTACACGCATTTCAACATCCTCTTTAGCCCAGGTACCCTTACATAATGCCATTACCTGCCCATTCAGAATCCAAATCTTGGAAACTGCATCCAGTTCTTCACAATCAATCCTGCACTCATACTATCTATCCCAAGGGTGGTTACTTCCACACAATCATTACTGTACTCACACTCATTTGTCCCAAGGATAGCTAGAAACATGCTTGATTGCTTCTCCTCCTCCTCCACCAATATCTCTAGTTTCCCTGGTTTTGCACTTCCAACCTCTCACAAAACAACACACTCTCCCAGCATCTTACTCCAAAACCATTTAAGTGCATTCTATCAGGCATATACAGGTCCTTACATCTATCAAATTCATTCCACACATCTATAAACTGCACACCATTCCACTTGCACAATCTTCCCAATGAATCATTGACAATCACGGTCCTTCTTTCAATTCCGTCCTATCATACCGAGGCAGTAGACTCACAATCTTCACTTTCTTACGCTTCATTTTTGGTTCTTTTAAGAAATCTTGCATATCTTTTCTCATTGTATATTTCTCACCTTTCAAATCATTTGTGCCTGCTAAATCGAATAATTATATATGCTGCTTGGAAAGAAGCCAACAGCCATAGCACTCTTAATAAGATGCAGGAACTCCTTTTACTGCAATGACTGCAGCAATCCTATGAGGCACACTTTACACAAATGTATAATAATGATCAATGGGAATTTTGGACCATTCTTCCTGTAGGCATGTAATAAGGTCCTGGACTGTTTTGGGGGTAGACATCCCTTGACCTAACTCAATGCTCCAGTTCATCTTATAATGTTCAATAGGGTTGAGATCAGGGGCTAGTCAAATGTGGTGACGTTCAGGTCCACAAACTATGCAGTTACAGCAGCAGACTTATGACACGGTGCATTGTCTTGCTGAAAGAGACAATGATCAGTTACACAGAAATGCCAGAAAGCATGAAGCATTGCATTGCCAGAATGTTCAGATAACTCTTGGAGTTCAATGTTCGTGGCACCACAAACAGAGGTCTGAGGCGAAACCAGGAAAAACAAGACCATACCATCACATTGTCACCTCTGAATTCCAGAGTTAGGGTTACACACTCTGGTAAGAGATGTTCACTGGGCATACACCACACCCATATCCATCCATCTGCTCAACAGAGGGTGTAGCATGATTTATCGCTCCATAACACAGCTTTCCAAGCTTCCACATCCACTGTTCATGCTCTTTGTACCACTGAAGATGACACTGCGTGGTTCCGATAATGTTGGGCTTGCATATTGCAGTCCTACGCTGGAAATCCATGTTGTAAGCCTTGGTTCTGAATGTTTTTGTGCAGATTCGTGTTCCAGCTGGTGTCCAGAACTCTGCATTCACTTGCAGCAGACTCCCTGCATTTCCATCTCAGTATGGTACCACTGATTGTTGAACTAGGATGACCCAATATGTCAAAAATTTGCTGAACAGATTGGCCTGCAACATGACATCCTATCACAATATCTCTTTCAAACCCCCATCAGTTCCCTTGTCACAGCCATTTTAACCAGAAACAGTTGTACTGACTTGAGAGCATGATATTCCTCAAATTTAAACCAGCTACAAACCTGTAACTTGCTATATGGCATGATACACCTTGCACTTGGGGAAAGGGCCCATTGACTTCTTTCCAAGGAGTGTTAGATATCTAGCTGGATACTGAACAAACGAGGAGGGGCTGCCAATTTGGGATTTAGCCGATCAAATCATATATTCTTATTGGCTTAAACCACCATATAAAATGATGGTACCACTTGACAAAATTTCATGGCAGCTGGGGCATCACCCGGTTAAACAAGGAGCCCCCCCCATTGTATTCGTCAGGGAACTGGGGCAAACATCTACTGGAACAAATCCTGAAACACATCCCTACTCAACATCAGAGTTCAAGATCAGTACTATCAACATAAGAATCCTGAATGGCAAAGAAATTGAGCTAGCTGAGGAATTGGATAATAAGTACCAATTTGACATAATAGGAGTGGCTGAAACAAAACAGACAAAAACTGGTGAGATCTTTCTGAGCAATAAATACAAAAAGTTATATTCAGGCAATGACAATCAAGGAAAAGAAGGCGTAGGCATAATATTCAACACTAAATATGAGGCTAATCTTCTTGATTGGTAGGTAGTTTCAATTAGAGTGATGTGGGCAATACTTGTCCAAGGTACTACTAAGGTAGAAGAGGAGGAATTTTTTGAGGCTACAGAGAAAGCAACTGACACAATGAAAAAGGAAAAGTTGGTACTTGTTGTGGATCTAAATAGCAGAGTAGGAAACATATGTGAGACATACAGAAATATTTTGGGAAAATTTGGAGAAAAGACCAAACCTAATAATAATAATGGCAAATACCTGTTAGATTTTTGCTCAGGACATTGACTGGTTATTATTACATGGAGAGAAGAAGAAGCAAGGAATACGAAAAGTCTCATTGACTATGTTATTGTTGATGGTGATGTTTTCTGATTAGTGCAGGACACTAGAGTGTACAGAAGATTTGAATTTGGAAGTGATCACTATTTACTCTTGGGCAGGTTAAAAGTGAATTTCACATTGAAAAGAATAACATGTAAGAAAGTTTTAAAGCGAATAAAAGTTGAGCAGCTCTCAGATGTGAACTGTAGACTAAAATACAGAAAGATTATTGAAAAGAAAATGAAAGAGTTTGAGAACAGGAATCAAACCTTGGACATTCAGTGGCAAACTCTGAAGAAAACACTGATTGATTCAGTCAGAAAGGTATGTGGTGATGTTGTCTGCAAGGATAGAAAAATCAGAATTCCATGGTGGACACTGGAAGTTAAAGAGACAGTGAAGGAAAAGAATAAAGCATATCGAAAGTTCCTGGTGAATAAGTCAGCTTGTGCTCTTTTAGAATGCAGAAATCTAAACGCTGTGTAAAACTATCTAAACAAAAGTCATGGGAAGACTTTGGTAAGAACATAGAAAAGAAATATCAAAAATGTGGCAAGATATTTGTGATGTTTGTGATTGTCTGTGAAAATACTAGTGGTGGTGGTGGTTGGGGGTAGATGGCATTGCCGTAGTTGCGGTTCGTTGTAGTCGGCGGATTGAGAGGTGGAATTCTCTGTCTCGGTGAAGACAGAGAGTTGCAGAGTAGTGCCCTCCCTCGATGAGTCTTTGGACTCCCTGGAAGTGTCATGTAATAATAATAATATCTGGAGGTTATTGAAGAAGCTTAGAAATGGAGGAAAGAGTGCTGTAAAAGGAATTAGAGATGATAAAGGTGACAAGAAAATTGGAGAAAAAAAGATTTCCTTGAGGTATGGAGCTGTCCAGCGGTGGGAGACAAGCATCTCTGATGTGCATACTTGTCCTGGAGCAGATTGTGGTACAGACCATCAGCTGGTAAGAGCCAAAGTAAGACCAAGACTCCGAAAACTTCCAGGTCAGGCACATTCCACTAGATTGGATGTTAAAGTAATTCCTAGTGGATTCACAGAAGAAACATCAACTCGGCTGGATGATTTTTTGGAGACCAATGAGGAAATCTCACCAGAAATGCTTTGGGAAGGAGTCAAGATGATAATACAGGATACAGCGAAGATGTATCTTGGCCCAATAAGAAAACCAAGAGACCCATGGATATCAGATTCAACATGGGAACTAATCAAAAGAAGGCGGTCGGAAAAACAAAGAGACACAGGGACCAAAGAATACAAGAGATTACACAGAGAAATCAGAAGAGCCATCAAGCAGGACAAGGAAAAGTTCTATACTAATAAATGTGAAGAAATAGAGTTCCAGATGAGAAGGCATAATTATAAAAGGATGTTTTATTTAGTTCATGACTTAAAGCACAAGTTCAAGCCTAAATTGAATGTCATCAAAGACAAGAATGGATCATTACTAACAGAAGAGTTGGAAATCAAAAACAGATGGAAAGAATACTGTGAGGAACTGTACAGCAGAGTGGATAAAGAAAATGTGGAGTCCTCCCACCAAGAAAATTTTGATTTGGAACCTCCTCCACTTAGGCATGAAGTTGAAAGAGCAGTTAAGCAGCTCAACAGCAATAAGGCCCCAGGTGCATATGAAATCCCAGCAGAGTTAATTAAGGCCACAGGGGATGGAAGGATAAGAGTGTTTCATAGATTAATTACCAGGATATGGGAGACAGGATCATGGCCTAGAGACTGGAAGAAGTCAGTTTTCATACCACTACACAAGAAAGGTGATATGAAGGCATGCAAGAATTATAGAGCTATTAGTTTGATATCTCATGCAAGCAAAATTTTATTAAAGATCATGCTAAATAGGATTGAGGCCAAAGTTGAGGCAGAGATGCCCGAGGAACAAGCAGGTTTTAGGAAAGGTAGGGGCACCAGAGATCAGATCCTTTGCCTTAGACAGATCATAGAAAAATATAAAGAATTCAGACTCCCTCTGGTAATGTGTTTCTTAGACTACTCTAAAGCTTTTGACTGTGTTGAGCATGTGAAACTGTGGGAAGTAATGAAAAGAATGGGTTTTCCTCAACACACTATCAGGTTGATAGCCAACTTGTATAAGGAGCAAGAAGCCACAGTAAGAACAGGTGTTGGATTGACTGACTGGCTTCAAGTTGGAAAAGAAGTTAGACAAGGATGTTTACTTTCTCCTCACTTGTTTAGTATATATGCAGAGGACATCATGCGTGAAGCATTGGATGAGCTCAGGACAGGAATTACGATAGGAGGTAGGTTGATCAGTAATCTGAGGTACACTGATGATACAGTACTCCTTTGTAATGACATGGAAGAACTAGGACTAATTCTTGACAAAGTTAACAAGATCAGTAATAACAGAGGACTTCAACTCAATTCTAGCAAGACAAAGATCATGGTTCTCAAAGGAAAAACAAACAGAGAAGCTCTTGAGAAACAAATGTATCTTAATGGAGAAAGAATTGAGGAAGTCAGCAAGTTTGAGTACCTGAGATCCATTATTAAGTGAAGAATTGCTGTTCAGAAGATGTCTGAAAAAGGTTAGGAATGGCTAAAACAACAGTCAGAGACCTCTCTAAAATCTGGAAGGATGGCTCTATCTCCATGGGAACAAAGTTGAGGATTTTAGATGCAGTTGTTTTTCCAACAGTGACTTATGGATGCGAGACTTGGAACCTAAAGAAGTTAGATAAGAAACGGATATCTGCTTTTGAGATGTGGTGTTACAGAAGGCTGTTGAGTATATTATACACTGAAAGGCATACAAATGAATGGGTTAGAAAAGATTAGTAGAGCTTTAAAGGATATTGACAGAAGAAAGTTAAAATATTTTGGACACATAGAAAGGATGGAAGGAGGACTTTTCAGAACAGTAATAGAAGGTAAAGTTCCTGGAAAAAGAGACAGGGGTAAACCATCAATGAGATGGATGGATGGCATGTGTGGAGTGACTGATCTTCAGAGAGTTGAGGCTGCCAGAAGGGCAAACAACAGGACTACATGGCGAGGCCTAGTGTGGAACATCATCGAGCATCGGAGTGACCATACGGCATCTGTAGATGCCCAGTGAACATAGAGAGAGGGGTATGGAGTCATTACATCAAAAAATTGCTAAATGAAAATCAGTGACAGCACAGTGGTAAAAAAACCTCAACAGGAATGCAATCAGGAATATATCCATACTTGAAGTAGAAAAAAAAAAAATCAAAAGTTTAAGTGTGGAAAGGAAGCTGGAGGTGATGATATTCGACCAGAAGTATAAAGGTACAATAAGACTTTTGTACAATAAGTCTTAACCCAGCCATGTTTAGTTAAAACTTGGCATGCCGGTCCCAAGCCTGGATAAATGGGAAGGATTGAGCACAGGGCTAGCAACTCAGTCTCAGAAAAAATTTTTGTTATGAAAACTGAAACCTTCCAAAATGTGATACTGGATGAAGAAAATAGAACACGAACTGCCACAAACATAAGGCACCTCTGTGAAAGCCCTTCTGGGGAAGCAGAGGTGCAGAAGAAAGTGACAGACACCTTACCAAAAGACAAGCTTAAAATGGGATGTTGGAATGTTAGAACCTTGTTTGAAACTGGGAAGACATACCAAGTTTCGAGAGTTCTAGAAAAATATAGATTAGAAATAATGGGATTAAGCGAAACAAGATGGATAGAAACTGGAAAAATCAAATTAAACTCTGGTCACTACTTAATCTACTCTGGGAACCAAAATACGAAAGACCACACAAAGGGAGTTGCACTAATGATGACAAAGGAAGCTCATGGTGCGCTAATGGAGTGGAACCCAATATCCGAAAGAATACTAAATGCTAGGTTTAAAGCCAGCAAGCAGAACATCACAATAACTGCTATATATGCACCAACAAATGATGCGATCCAGGAAGATAAGGATAATTTTTATAACATGCTACAGAGAAGCATAGAAACAACAAATAAAAAAGATATGCAACTTATAATTGGAGACTTTAATGCTAAGGTTGGAAATGATAATACTAAAAAAGAAACTGTTATGGGAAAGTATGCAAAAGGAGAAAAAAATGAAAATGGAGAGTTACTTATAGACTTTTGTATGTTTGATCAGCTTGTAATAGGAGGGAGTCTCCTCCAACATAAAAAAAAAAAAAAAAAAATACACAAGTGGACATGGATAGCACCAGAGAGAAACACAAAGAACCAAACAGACCATGCACTTATATCAAGGAATTGGAGGAAATCACTCCTGGATGTCAGAGTTAAAAGAGGAGCTGAGGCATATTCAGATTACTTTCTCCTAACAGTACCATAAAAGTAAAAATATTTAAAAATAAACAAATAGTGTACAATAGGAAGAGGTTTAGAATTGAAAAACTCAAAAACAAAGAGATTAGAAATAAATTTATAACAACTCTACAGGATAAATGTGATAAACTCGAAAAAAGAGAAGGAAATAACATAGAAGGAAAATGGACTAAGATTAAAGACATACTAATAAGCACATTAGAAAAGATATTGGGATTTCGAACTAATACAGACAAAAAATGGATATCAGAAAACACCAAATTAAAAAATAGAAGAGGGAGAGATAGAATAAAAGAGAAACTGTTACAGATTGGCGAAAATGTTGAACAAGAACAAGCAGAAAGATATAGAGCAATTAACAAAGAAATAAAAAGAAGTGCAAGAAATGATAAAAGAAAATACATAGAAAATCTAGCACAAGAGGCAGAGGATGCTGCATATATAAATGATACTAGAAAGTTGTATGATATTACAAGGAAGGTCAGTGGAAAAAGAAACAAATGGATAGTTCTTATATACAATAAAGAAGGAAAACTATTATTAAATGAAAAAGAATAGATAAATAGATGGGTGGAATTCTTCTTGGAGAAATTTCAAGAAATGACTGATGGTGACTAAGGCCTAGAATTAAATGAACAAAATGCATCATTAGATATAAATTTGAATGAAATAACAAAAATAGAAATTACAAAAGCAATAACTCAGATCAAAACAGGTAAAGCATTGAGAGCAGACAATATACTAAAAGTAAATCCAAAACTTATAGCAGAGATATTATATCCCTTACTAAATGAGATATGGCAGAAAGAAAAGTGGCCTAAGGAATGGAATATTGGATTACTGGTTAAATTACCCAAAAGAGGGAACCTATCTGAATGCAAAAATTGGAGAGGTATAACATTGCTGAGTGTTATAAGTAAAATACTAGCAAGGATAATACTAGAAAGAATCAAAATAGAAATAGAAAAACAACTAAGACCAGAACAGGCAGGATTTAGAGCCAACAGATCATGCACGACCGCATTGCTACTTTACGAATTATCATAGAACAATCATTGGAATGGCAGGCAGGCTTATATTTAAATTTTATTGATTTTGAACAAGCTTTCGACAGTATAAATAGATCTTCCCTATGGAAATTACTCTGACATTATGGACTCCCAGAAAAAATAATAAGAATAATTAAAAAAATGTATGAAGATTTTGAAATTAAAGTAATACATGGAAATTATCTCTCAGAACCATTTAAAACAAAGACAGGAGTAAGGCAGGGTTGTATACTCTCTCCTACTATGTTTTTAATTGTCATAGACTGGGTGGAGAGAAAAGTATCTCATGGAAATACAGAATTACAATGGTTACTTCAAAACCAACTCCACGATCTAAATTTTGCAGATGATATCTGCTTACTTTCACAGAAGCACCAACATATAGAACAAAAAACAACATGTGTAGAAACAGCCAAAAAAGTTGGTCATAGGATAAATAAAAATAAAACAATGTTGATGAAAATAAATGCAAAGCAAAATAAACAAATAACAATAGAAGAAACACCACTTAAAGAAGTAGAACAATTTATATACCATGGTTCAATAGGATCAATAAAAGGAGGAACTACTGAAGATATAAACAGAAGAAAACAGCTTGCTTATTCAACTTTCAACCAACTTAGAAATATCTGGAAAAACAAGAATTTGTCTATAAAAACTAAAATGAGAATATTTAACTAAAATGTAAAGGCAATACTAATGTATGGATCAGAAATGTGGATGTTAAACAAAAAGATAGTTAACAATGTCTAGGTCTTCCTAAACAAGTGTTTAAGAATGATACTGGGAATATATTGGCCAAAACAAATATCAAACGAAGAACCATGGCAGAGAACAAACCAGAAACCCATGTTGCAACAGATATGTGAAAGGAAATGGAGATGGTTGGGGCATGTGTTGAGGAAAGAAGATAAAATAATAGTAAAACAGGCTCTAGATTGGAACCCACTGGGGGGTAAAAGAAGACAAGAAAGGCCAAGAGAAACATGAAAAAGAACAATACTAAAAGAAATAACAAATATTAATAAAAACTGGAACCAAATAAAAGTAGAAGTAAAAACCAGAGTCCAGTGGAAAATGATGGCGGAAGACCTACTCCCAGGTGGAGTGAAGAGGATTAAGTAAGTAACAATAAATCTTACAGTCAGTGGCTGCACTGCACAGTTCAGGACTAGATAGAGAGAAGAATTCCAGCTAACTGGAGTAGGGCTCTGATAGTACCCATATGTGAGAATTACAGAGGTATTTGTGTACTGAGTGTTCCTGATAAGATTTACGCAAGTATACTTGAGAAATGGTTGAGAAGGATTATGGTAGGGAAGCTTGGTGAAGAACAAGCTGGATTCAGGCCAAATAGAGGCTGTCAGGATCAGATTTTCACTTTACGACAAGTAGTTGATAAATCATGGGAATATAACAACGATCTCTTTAGGTTTTGTAGATCTGGAAAAGCCATATGAGAAGGTGCCAAGAGAATAGCTATTCAAAACACTATAGTTGCATGGTGTCAATGGGGCATTATATCAAGCAATACTTAGTCTTCATTTGAGTTGTAAATCAGCAGTTAGAATTGAAAGAAGTACAGGAAGATGATTTAATGTTAAATCTGGTGTCAGACAAGGATGTACATTATCTCCTCTGTTATCTAATATAAAGAGCTGATATTCTCAGCTCTTTATTTTATGCAGATGATGTCATACTTCTAAATAAATCCGCTACAAGTCTGCAAGATTCCCTGACTAAATTGAATAACTGTTGTAATAGATATTGTATGAAGATCAGCAATAAGAAGACAAAGACAATGAAAATAGGCAGAAGCACTGAAAATTTCAACTGCATTGTGAATGGAGAACCTATAGAACAAATAAAACATTTAAGCTAATTAATCATGATTTTTAGTGAAGATGGTATCTTAAATATGGAAATAGACAACAAAATCAACAAACTGGTATGGTAGGAAGTGAAATGAATAAATTTATATAGAATAATAGAGAAATTAGTCAAAACACTAAATTAGCTTTATAAAACACAGCATTCAAGCTAATTTTAACTTATGGATCTGAGAGCTGGGTTAGAAATAAAACACTTGACCATAGCCTAGAAACTGCATATATGAAAGTCCTGAGAAAGATTAGGAGTGTGAAAAGATGGCATCATATCAAAAACGAGGATATTAGGAAAGAACTTGTTAGCACCCAGGAATGTGTTAGGAGAGCTAATTTCAGGTGGTATGATCATGTAAACAGAACAGAGAGGAAAGATTACCAAAACAAGTGTTCTTTGCAAGGTTGGCAGAAAAAGACCCAGAAGAGGACCACGATATAGGTGGACTGATACAGTAAAAAGTACCTTAGAAGACAGAAATATATAGGATCTGATAATGTTGGAGTCTTGACAGGTAACAGATTGATTTGGAAGAAAATTGTAGATAGGAAGTTAGTGGCGATGTAAGTTTTTGCATGTAGTACTATCACATCGCATACATCCCTTGAGGGTACATGCCAAGAATTTGATGATAATTTCTTTTCTGTTATAATTTACTTCATAATTAAATGAAAAAATCGTATATCCTCCAGTAAACAAAACAGTGCTTAGCTGAGCACTGAGAGTCATCTATTTCCTAGGAGCCCAGTTACAATTTTCTCCAACTAAGGAAAGTATACTTATAGGGTATCAATTGAAGTGCTAGAGCCCTGCTTATTGAAACTTGCCAGGGGGGGGGGGGGTCTTGCCTGAGAGAGAAGCTGTATGTTGTGCATTATTAGTCCATTAACTGTACATATTATGATGCACGCGTATAGCTATTTATTTATTATTATTTATTTTTTTTTCTTAGAAATTATAATGAACAGCAGCATGTTATGATAAAATCATTATAGCTTGTGTTCTTATATGTGCATTTAATTGAAAAGTGACCTTAGCAAAAGTTGAAACATTGAATAATTAATTATGCTCCATGAAACTTAGTTTCAAAAACTCTTAAATTTGATATGAATATATAATAATAAAAGCCAAGCCTCATCTAATCTGAGTGTGGATTAGCCATAGTATAACCAACTGCCTAAAAATGAATATATTCAATAAGTTAAATTTGTAGATTTGTATTTATTTTGAAAAGAATACAGATTAAAAACAGCTGCATATTCTTGAAAAGAAGAATAATTACCAAACGTTTCACAGCAAGGATGATCCCAGACTTTTCAATGTAGCAAATCATTACCAATCCCAGTATCGGGGATGTGTTTTAATGGTATGGCATATAACAGTATTTTATTAGTGGAATTTTTGTTCAAATTGTTAGCATCCTGTCGCTTGTATTTTTTTCATTTTATATATATATTATTCATCACCATCAGCTATTGTCAGTCCACTGCTGGATGAAGGCCTCTGCAAGATAATTCCAAAACTGCCTCTCAGTGGCTTTCCTTCCCCATGTCATTTCAGCATTCAACCTTGATTTGGGACAGCTTCATGGTTTTTTTTCCTCTCATGGAATCCAATCTAATAGTTCTTTTCTCCATCACTGATCTTATCTTTGAGCAATATGCCCAGACCACTGCCACTTCAGATGTTTTGCTCATCCTATGATGTCAGAGACATTAGTTTTATTTCTTATCCATATATGCCTTTTGAGATCCAGTCTTGTGATAACAAGCACACACTCGAGTCTCTTTTTATGCGGATTTGAAGTTATGCGGTGCATGCCCACAGATACGAGACCTTTCGACACTTCTGCACATGTCAACAGAAGGAGAATCCATTCTGATAATAGGGTAATCCAGTTTCCTACAACAGAAACACTTCACAAATCCTGAGATTTTCATTGAACACCTTGGTTATTTTGTAATGTATTCATTAATAATTAATTGTTAATTTAGCTGATTTTTTATTATTAATTAATAATTGATTACACAGTCCAACACAATTTTTGCTGACTTTTATATGAGACTTGTTTTTTACTAATTTGGGCATGCTGATTTCAAATATCAAACCCATTTTTCTCTATCATGTCAGGTTTTTCCTCTATGGCATTTTCTTTTTGCTAATTTGTAAGTTTTTGATAGTTTTAAGGAGGCAGTACTATTTAGAGGATCAAAAAAATCGATTTTTTAATATTATTTTCTGAAAGTATGCACTTTTAAAAATCTGTTCCTAACTTTTTATCAAGACATTCGAAAAATTCCCGAAGATATAGCCTATTATTCAAAGCAGTGCACAGATCAGAATCGGAGTGCTCATCGCTCTCGCTTGTTAGTAAATGAATAAATGCGTAAGAACCTGCAAAGGCACGTACTGGCGCTTTGAATGTGAGAGGCACCGATAATTAGATACATAACTACTTAACAATATTCATTAAAAATCACAAGAATATTTATAAAAAAATAACAATTTTACTTACACATGAGTTTCAGGGAATAAATTTTTGTTTGTAGCAATTTCTGCTGTGTGTTCTGTTTTGGCAATCCCTTTGAATACTCCAACAGTAGTCGGCCATCATGTGAGAATCCCATCTTCCTTGGTACCGATCTTCCATAGTTTTTAAGTCTTGATGAAATCTTTCGCCTTGTTCATTGCTTACAGCACCTAAATTCTCGGGAAATCTATCAAGATGACTGTATAGGAAATGAAGCTTTATGCTCATGTTGCAACCTAGGCGCTGGAAATTGTCAAGCATTGTTTCCACTAGATCTTTGTAATTGCACGCTTTGTTTCCAAGAAAATTATTCGCAACCATCGTAAATGAAGTCCAGGCCTCTTTCTCAATTTTGTTCATAGAGTTGATGAAATTTGGGTCTCTCATTAAAGTTCTAATTTGTGGTCCATCAAATACACCGGCTTTAAATTTTTCATAACTAAGTCGTGGAAATTTTTCACATATGTATTGGAAACAGTCACCTTGCAAATCTAAAGCTTTAACATACTGCTTCATAAGACCTAGTTTGACGTGTAGAAGTGGAAAAATGATTTTTTCTCTGTCGATTAAAGGTTGATTTATAACATTCTGTTCTCCAACATTTAAGGATATTCTAAGAGGCCAATGTTTCTGACTCCGGTGTTGGTTTCTAGCTCGACTATCCCAGAAGCATAGAAAACATGGAAACTTTGTATATTCTCTTTGAAAGCCAAGTAAAAAGTTCACCATTTTAAGATCCACACAGATGATCCAGTTATGGTCCGTATATTTTAATAACTTCAGAACCTTTTTAATTTCCTCATATGTTTCCTTTAAGTGGACTGAATAGCCAATAGGAATTGAGCCATATACATTCCCATTGTGTAGTAAGACACACTTGAGACTTCTGCTTGAACTGTCAATAAATAAACACCACTCATTTGGATGATATTGTACAACACTCATTTCAGTTAGTAAACATGACACATTGTTACAGTAAACAAACTCACACTCGTGTTTAAAATATTGTACAAGATTACTTTCCCTGCTACAATAAAAAGTTATCTTCGTATCTTGCTCCAGTAAGTTTTTTTCATTTAATCTTGAAGCCAACAATTCCGATGATTCCTTTGATAAGGCCCAAATCTCTTACTAAGTCATTCAATTCTGCTTGAGTAAAACGTTGCGGTCCAGAACTAGAAATTATTTCATTGTCTAAATCAACATCCGGGTCTTGCTCCTCAAGAACATCTGGCATATCCCGATCATGCTTGTTCTCAAGTAAAGGAAGTCCTTTATAAATTGGCACGGCTATTTCAATGGAATGAGCAACTGGCCGAATTGCTGAGTCGAGATTTGGATACACAATTTTTTTCTTATTCTTCTTATTATAACCAGAAGTCTGAACTAAACAAAAATAGCAATCATCTACGTGATTTTTCGGTTCACGCCAAAAGCTAATTTTTGGCGTTTTCCCTTGCTCCACTGTCGTAAATTTTCTACACACGACTTACACACTTTATTTGGAGCCCATGACTTGTCCTGATCTGCAATTTTTACATCAAAGTATGCAAAGTACATTTTCTTAATGAAATCAGTGATATTTGTCCTTTGACTGGGAACAGTAAAGCTTCCACAAATGTAGCAGAAGGAATCTACACCATTGACACAATTTCGAGTAGTAGACATGATGTATTTTCTTCACTGCCGACTAACATGCAATTAACAAGACAAAAAAAAACAGAGACTTTATTGAAATGTTATAAGCGCTCATCATACTTTCACGATCGATTAACGATTGACTGACTTCGATCGTTCTTTGTCCGCTATGACGCATATAGCATTCATTTGTTTTAGGCAGTTGTCATCGCCTACTTTTCATCACCTAAATGTATTAGGTCGGTTATTTGAAATCAGCGCACCCAAATTAGTAAAAAACAAGTGTCAGATCATAATCAGCAGAAAAAAAAATTTTTTTTTTGTTGGCCAGTGTTATTAATTACTAATTAATTCCATTTGGCACAATGGAGAAAAAAAAAGCACGAAAGAAAAGCAATTTCTTTGGAAATGAAAATTGCATTTTTAGATTACTTAGCAAAAGGAGAGGAATCCACGGTGATTGGTAAACATTTTAATTTAGGCGAATCTACTATAAGAGCAATTAAAAAGAATGAAGTTGCAATAAGAAAATCTGTCATTTCTGGCACAAAGCTAAGTGCCAAATTATCATCGTACTCAAGAGATGCTTTATTAGAAAACACGGAACGAGCGCTCGTAATTTGGATTGAAGAATTAACTCAAAGGGGAATTCCTATAAGTGGTTATTTAATTAAAGAAAAAGCTCTTCGGTTTTATGAACAGATGAAGCAATTGGAGCAGTCTACTTCCGCTTCCCAGACTGATAAAGAATTTTCGGCTAGCAAAGGATGGTAAACCAGGTTTTTAAAAAGGAATGCACTTCATAACGTGAAGATTACAGGCAAGGTTGCAGCAGCAGATGAAGAAGCAGTCAAAAATTTTTAAGAGAAGTTAGCAAAATTATTAAGGATGGTGGATATTGTCCCGATCAAGTGTTTAACGCTGATGAAACAGGATTGTTTTGGAAGAAAATGCCTAGTCGAACTTACATCACAAATTCAGAGAAAAAAGCAAGTGGGTTTAAAGCAAGCAAAGATCGAGCAACGTTACTTTGTAGCAATGCATCAGGAGATCGAATGTTGAAACCCCTCCTAGTAAATCGATTTCTAAGACCACGTACTCTAAAAGGCAAAGATCTAAAACAGCTGCCGGTACATTGGATGGCTAATACAAAGGCCTGGGTAACAATTGCTGTATTTACTGAATGGTTCAATAATTGCTTTGTACCAGAAGTGGAAACCTACATGAAGCAAAAAGCTCACGATTTTAAAGTTATATTAATTGTTGGCAATGCACAAAGTCTTCCGCATTTAGAACATCCAAATGCACAGGCAGTGTTTTTTCCACCCAATACAACAAGCATTATTCATCCATTAGATCAAGGCATAATTGCTACTTTTAAAAAAATATTATGTTAAGCACACTTTTCAATTTATATTGGATAAACTAGAAAATGAATCATTAACAGTAACTGATGTTTGAAAAATTTTTCTATTTTGGACTGCTTAAATCATGTTGCATCTGCTATCGCTGAAATAAGACTACAAACTTTAAATGCTTGCTGGAAAGCAGCTTGGCCTGAATGTATTGCATATAGTGCAACCATCTTGTGGATAATGCCTTAAGTGACGATGATATTATATTGGATATCAATTAACTTTAGATATCATCGAAGATCCAGAAAACGATAGTGAAGCGGAAGAAAAACCTGTCCCCCTCACTGCAAATATAATTCGAGAAGGCCTTGAACTGTGCAATAAATTGGAAAATCATTTTCTTGTTAATGACACAAATTCTGAATGAGCCTTTAAATTCCAACGTGAGCTGAAGAAACTGTATGTCTGGATATCGCGAGCTGTATAAAAAATTTGTGAAATCATCATCGCAAAGTTTATACACTGATTACGTTGTCAGAAGAAAAAAATTAGCACAGAACGAGGGTGAAGCTAATTCTGTTTGTGAAGAATCATTGCCTTTACCATACAGATCTGATGCGCTGACTATCTCTTCTGGTGATGAAAGTTATTTTGCACCAGTTTGCAAACGTTGCCGAATATTGTCTAATAGCGATGATAATTCTGATGACAAATGTTAAAAAAAAAAAAAAAATGTTACTTTTCAATGAAATTAAATGAATAAAGCTTTAAAACAAGCTTAAACATTCTTATTTTCCTGAATTTTCATAAAATTTTTGTATGCGATTTTAGGTTTATTTTAATTCATTACTTCGGTTTTATGCGGTTTTAGAAAATTATGGAACGTATCCCTGATTTTTCAACGTAAGTTAGGCCTTTTTTGTGCGATTTTTTATATGCTGTTTTCTGTGGAATGTATCTACCGCATAAAAAGAGATCCGAATGTACTTCTTTCCATACTAAATTGTGTTCTTAATTTTTGAATTTCCTTTCATTTAGTGTCTATGTTTCACAGCTATATGTCAATATAGGAAGAATACACTGGTTAAAAACTTTCTTTTCAGGCATAATAGTAATTGGCTTTTAAATACGGACTGTAATTTTCCATATGCTTTCCACCCAAGCATCAGTGGAAAGCATTAACACCTTCATGTTTAACTGCCTGCTACCGTAGGTAGTAACAGTCTAGTAGCTCGGGTAAGAGGGCTATTTTATTCCTACTTCATTCATCTTGTGGACCACTGCAGATTGTTGAATATCAATATTCTCAAATGGGATCACCAGTCCTAAAACCATTGGTTAATGGCTCTTTATTCAACACACTGAATAAAGAACGCTATCTGCCATTTGGTGATGCCTGGTAGCCATTGGAAGCCTCAAATGTGTGTGTGGGGGGGGGGGGGGGTATATATACAAACACCTAGACCAAAGAAAGTTTATTACTAAAGTAATAAACTTTCTTTGTTCTAAAGTAGTCTAAAGGGGGAGTACAGGATATTAGGATAGTACTACATGAAAAACTTATATCATAACTAACTTCCCATTAACAATTTTCCTCCAAATTAATCTGTTATCTGTCAAGACTCCAACATTATGAGATGATATATTTCTGTCTTCTAAGGCACTTTTCAAGGTATCATTCCACCTATATCTTGGTCTTCCTCTGGGTCTTTATCCTGCCAAAGAACTCTTATTTTGCTAATCTTTCCTCAATATTCTGTTTAAGTGACCATAACACTAGGATTAGCTCTGCTAACACATTCCTGGATGCTAACACGTTCTTTCCTAATATCCTCATTTTTAATATGATGTTGCCATTGATGCCATCTATTCACACCTCTAATCTATCTCTCGACTCGCATATCTGCAGTTTCTAGTCTACGTCAAGTGTTTTATTTCTAACCCAGCTCTCAGATCCATAAGTTAAAATTAGCTTGAATGCTATGTTGTATATAGCTAATTTAGTGTTTTGACCAATTTCTCTCTTATTTAGGCTGACCATATTTCCTTGAGACAAAATTGGGACAGGGATTATGTAATAATATTCTGTATTCATGAAAAAGTAAGTCGATAAAAAAGTTTTGTTATATAAACATATTGAGCTTACCATTATTCTTCAGTGACAGAACACACACAAAAATTTAGGTAGACATAGAGGGGAACTGTATTTTACCACGATCGTACTATGAATATTTCTCCGATAAGTGATCTTACAGAGCAAATTTTGGTCTTTAAACAGCTTATCATAAAACTTCTCACACTCCATCGCACAATTTTGTCTTACAACTAACATAGCCCTCATTGTCTAAAGCTTTCTCCTTTGACCACGTAGTGTTCATAACAGAAAATATTCTCTCAACAGGTGCTGTACTTCCTGGAAGACAAAGAATAAACTCTACAACATTACAAAAGTCTTGAAAGTGTAGGCATTTTTTGCTCGTTTCAGAAAAAAAGATTCCATGTATCCAACTGACTCACAATTATAGACTTTATGAGGGTCACTGATCCACAAACGATTGTAGATTATGAATAATAATTTATGACTGACCAATATTAAAGCATATTTATAATTTTTATTAAAAACGGGACAAAATTTACATTTTTATTAAAATGATGGGACGGCCAGAAAATATGAAAAAAGAAATACTGTCACATTCAAAACGGTACGTATGGTCAGCCTACTCTTATTCATTCCACATTTAATTTACCATTTTCACTAAAAATTGTACCCAAGTAGCTGAAATGTTTTATTTGTTCTATAGGTTTGCCATTCACAATGGAGTTGAAATTTTCATGCTTCTGCTTATTTTCATTGTCTTTGTCTTCTTATTGCTGACCTTC
The DNA here is from genome assembly GCF_054136105.1 of Typopeltis vanoorti. Classification (NCBI taxonomy): domain Eukaryota; kingdom Metazoa; phylum Arthropoda; class Arachnida; order Uropygi; family Thelyphonidae; genus Typopeltis; species Typopeltis vanoorti. Next base: position 9,823,932 of record NC_143566.1, read on the forward strand.
ATAACCATTATATTATATAATATAATGGTATATTATATAATATTATATAATATTATACTATATAATGGTATAGAATTATATGGTATGTACATACCATATAATTCTATTACAACAGTTATTCAATTTAGTCAGAGAATCTTGCAGACTGTACCGGATTGATTTAGAAGTATAACATCATCCCCATAAAGCAAAGAGCCGAGATTAACATTTCCAATTTTGATTTCAGGTTTAATACCAATTTTCTTCATGATGTAATCCATATAGAAAATGAATAACAGAGGGGATAATGCACATCCTTGTCTCCCACCAGATTTAACATTAAACCATGATTTCTCAACTATTTCTCGTAAAGTGAATATCTTATCCTGACAGCGTATATTTTGCCTGAATCCAGTTTGTTCTTCACCAAGCTTCCCTTCCATAATCTTGTCAACCGTTTCTCAAGTATGTTTGCATAAATCTTACCAGAAACACTCAGTTGAAATACCTCTGTAATTCTCACATTGAGTTTTATTTCCCTTTTTATATATGGGTACTATGAGAGCTCTACTCCAATCATCTGGAATTCGTGCCTCTGTCCAGGCCCTCTGAACTATGCAGTGCAGCCACTATAAGACTTTTATAGCTCCATGCTTGAGCATTTCTGATGGAATATCATCTACTCCTGCTGTCTTTCCACATTTCAGACTTTTGATGGCTTTTTCTACTTCAAGTATGGATATATTTTCCTGACTGCATAAGTGGTTAATGTTTTTTTTTTTACCACTGTGCTGTCATCACTGCTTGTTTCATTTAGCAATTTTTCAAAGTAATTATTCCATACTTCAAGGATATTTTTTTTCTACAGTTTTTTGTCACCTTTATCATCTCTAATTCCTTTTACAGCACTCTTTCCTCCTTTTCTAAGCTCTTTCAACAACCTCCAGAATATCGTGCCACCTTCCTGATATAAATTTTATATGTTCTTATCAGTCTTACCTCATGACTTTTGTTTAGATAGTTTTCCACAGTGTTTAACTTTCTTACATTTGTCTCTATATTCTTTAAGAGCACAAGCTGACTTATTCACCAGGAACTTTCGATATGTTTTCTCTTTTTCCTTCACTGCCTCTTTACTTCTTGTCCATCATGGGGTTTTGATTTTTCTATCCTTGCAGACAACCTCACCACATGCCACTATGGCTGAATCAATCAATGTTTTCTTCAGATTTGTCGCTGAATCTTCAAGTTTTGGTGCCTGTTCTCAAACTTTTACATTTTTATTTGAATAATGTTTGTGTATTTTAGTCTACTCATATCTGAGAGTTACTCAACTTTTATTCACTTTAAAACTTTCTTATATGTTATTTAAATTAAGGGGATATTAAATCCCACATTGTTTTAAAACCGAATAAGCAACTCAAAGATTAGAATCAGAGAGTTTCATGCCAAATATAGTATAGTAAACTATAAAAGTATCGGCGACTACTAGCATGAGCTAATGCACGCAGTCCAAGTACATAGTACAAACTCGGGCAACTCGCAGCAAAGGTGGTAAAGTTCTGATCGCTATTCTTGGTATTTTCCATAATGTAAAACACATTTCCTAGGAAATGTATGCTGTTATTACATTATGGTGGGAGGTCACTACCCAGACCGGTTACAGCCTTTATTGAGGCTTCATCAGTGAGTAGCTAGACCAAATTAATAACAAAGGGAGAAGAACTTATATACTCTGCTATACGAGTTGTCAAAAAGGTGCACCCATTAAGTTACTTAAATATAAAGAGCCCATAGGCTTCATTTTGGGAATATAAACATTATTTAAATTCAGTTAAGATTAATTTAAATAATGTTTATTTCGCCGAAATGAAGCCTATTGGCTCTTTATATTTAAGTTTCTTATATGTTCTTCTTTTCAATATGAAATTCAATTTTATCGTGCTCAAGACTAAATGTTGATCACTTCCTATTTTAAATCCTCTGTACACTCTAGTGGCCTGCACCAGTGAAAAAACATTGCTATCGACAATAACTCAGTCAATGAGACTTTTCTTATTTCTTGCCTCTTCTCTGCATGTAAATTTGTGCACATTTTTATGTTGGAACATGGTATTAGTAATAACCAGTTGATGTCCTGAGCAGAAATCCAACAGGTATTTGCCATTATTATTAGCTTTGCTCTTTTCTCTAAATTTTCCCCAAATATTTCTGTATGTCTGACAATCATTTCCTATTTTGCTATTTAGATCCTCAACAAGGACCAACTTTTCCTTTTTCATTGTGCCAGTTGGTTTCTCTAAAGCCTCAGAAAATTCCTCCGCCTGTACCTTAGTAGAATCTTCTGTGGGACCATAGGCACAAATAAGTCACATTGTCCAGTTCTTCATTCTGATATTTGCCCATATCATTCTACTTGATATAGCCTGACATTCAAGAAGATTAGCCTCGTATTTAGTGTTGAATACTATGGCTACTCCTCTTTTCCTTGATTGTCATTGCCTGAATATAACATTTTGTTGCTTAAATATAAAGAGCCAACATGCTTCAATTTCGGCGATATAAACACTATTTAAATTAAGGGGATATTAAATCCCACATTGTTTTAAAACCGAATAAGAAACTCAGAGATTGGAATCGGAGAGTTTCATGCCGAATTCTCTAAATTTTCCCCAAATATTTCTGTATGTCTGACAATCATTTCCTATTTTGCTATTTAGATCCTCAACAAGAACCAACTTTTCCTTTTTCATTGTGCCAGTTGGTTTCTCTAAAGCCTCAGAAAATTCCTCCGCCTGTACCTTAGTAGAATCTTCTGTGGGACCATAGGCACAAATAAGTCACATTGTCCAGTTCTTCATTCTGATATTTGCCCATATCATTCTACTTGATATAGCCTGACATTCAAGAAGATTAGCCTCGTATTTAGTGTTGAATACTATGGCTACTCCTCTTTTCCTTGATTGTCATTGCCTGAATATAACATTTTGTTGCTTAAATATAAAGAGCCAACATGCTTCAATTTCGGCGATATAAACACTATTTAAATTAAGGGGATATTAAATCCCACATTGTTTTAAAACCGAATAAGAAACTCAGAGATTGGAATCGGAGAGTTTCATGCCGAATATAGTAACCTATAAAAATATCAGTGAATACTAGCATGAGCTATATCAGTAATTCTGTGGCCTTCTTTAACCTTTCCAATAATTCTTTCCCAAGTGAAATCATCTAGATGATGTCTTTGAGACATTATGCAAGTAATCCTAATTATGCAAGTAATCCTTGATTGCTATTCTTTGGTATTTTCCATAATGTAAAAACACACTTCCCAGGAAATGTATGCTGTTATTACATTATGGTGGGAGGTCACTACCCAGACCGGTTTCAGCCTCTTTTAAGGCTTCATCAGCGAGTACCTAGACCAAATTAATACCAAAGGGTATAGCGAAAAGAACTTATATACTCTGCTATACGAGTTGTCCAAAAGGTGCACCCATTAAGTTGCTTAAATATAAAGAGCCAACAGGCTTCATTTTGGCGATATAAACACTATTTAAATTAAGGGGATATTAAATCCCACATTGTTTTAAAACCGAATAAGAAACTCAGAGATTGGAATCAGAGAGTTTCAGATATAAATATAAAGAGCCTGCTGGCTCTTTATATTTAAGTAACTTAATGGGTGCACCTTTTTTACTACATTTTTACTTGTATATGAAAAAATTTTCATGATTACAACCAATATGGACATAAATTTCTTGCCAGCATTCTAATAAATTATATTATGCAAAAAATGTTATAAATTTTGTACAAATTAAATTACAATACATTTTTAACAAAATGTTACAAATTTCCTAAGGACATAGTTAAGGAATTGATGTACAGTGCTTACAGAAAACTATGTAGAGAGACATTTCAGTATGGAATGTGTCCATCCCAAACTGCGATGTAACTCTCACAATGTCATACCATGCTTAGCACCAAATGATTCAGGAGTTCTTGAGGCAAACTGGCCTGCTTCAGTTTGCCTCAAGAACTTGTTTGTTTTCTGGAGGGGAATTTCGAGCAGCAATGCATCTTCCTGTTGTATCCCAAATGTGTTCCATGGGGTTCAGATCTGGGGAGCATGCTGGCTGCTCAATTTGATTAATATTCTTGGTCTAAAGTATCTCCACTGCTTATGTAAGATGTGGTGTGGCATTATCATCCATAAAAAATGAATTCTTCGCCTAGCACCACAGAACAATCAAACGTGATGTTAAACTTCATTGCAATATCGTTCAGCAGTCATAGGCCCTTTTTCCAGCACTTGTGGCTCGTCCATAAAGCATAATGCTTCCCCACATCATGACCCCAGCACTGCCGTATCCATCCCTTTCAAGGACATTTTCTCAATGGTAAGCAGTACTACTTTCACAGCAGATCAAGTGTCATCGAGAATCGGAGGAAAGACTAAAAGGACTCATCTGTAAAGAGAACATTAGTCCACTGGTGTCTGGTCCAATTTTTATAGATACAATACTAATGAAAACGTGCTCTTCAATGAGCTGTGGATAAAGGGATGCAGACTACAGGCCTTCTTTGGGTGTATAGAACTACTTGTCACAGATGTATTGCCAGAGTTTGTCGAGATATCTGTGCTTGAATGAAGCCGACATGTAAGCTGAACTGGTATGGTGCGTCGATCATGTTTTGCTGTTATAACCAAAAATCTGTCTTCGTGTTCCATGGTAGAGTGAGGGCAACCTCAAAATCTGCCCAGATCCTAGATACAATGCTATGTAAGATTCCAAACTCTCTGGTAATATCAGTAATTCTGTGGCCTTCTTCAACCTTTCCAATAATTCTTTCCCAAGTGAAATCATCTAGATGATGTCTTTGAGACATTATAAGACATCCAAGTTTGCAACTTTATTCTTTCACGAAAAGAGCTTCCTTCAAACACAATTTGCTTAGCACAGCCTTTTATCCAATTATGTGCTACCACATTAACCCCTTTGTGCATGATTCGAAAATTTTAAAGTGTACACTCTTTCAACTCGAAATCAGCAGTTAATACAAATTGCCACAAACTGATTCATCTGAATTTGCAGTTGTAATCTTCAGAAATAGTGTTCGTCCTTAGGTTTTGGACAACAGCATACATCTTGGAAGAGAAAATACTAAAACACTTTCACAGTGGCAGCAAGTTGATAACTAGATTATGGTAGCTGTATGGTGATGTCAGTGAAACACTGCCGCTTGATTCTAATGAGCTGGCTAGTCACTTCATGTAGAGGACTTTAAACTGTCAACCAGTGATAGAACCATGCAGTCTCCAAAACTCTTTTTTTTCAAAGAAAGGTTTGCACTTAGTGATAAAGCAAAAAAAAAAAAAATTAAAACAATTATATATTTCTGAAGAGAACATACTAACCATCTATTGGCATAGGCAGCAAGTTACATATTAGGTTAATGGCAGGCAATACATTAACAAGTTAATTTTCATATCACAAACCAGTTATTTAGAATGAGAAATTTTCATCTCACATCTTAGCTAGATAACAAGAAAAAACATAGTTATGAATATGCCTTATATGCAGTAGCAATATTTACTGAAAGGCTAAATGAAGTATCCTTTTAATAGGATAAAAAAAAAAAAGAATTCAACTGAGAATAATAAGAGAAAGAATAATAAGAATAATAATAAAAATAGTTTTAGTGACAATCCTTTTAGATTTAAAAAAAAAAAAAAAAGCTAGGTTTGGAATAAAAGCAATATTAACTGCAAATAAAAAAATGTTGGAATTTTTGTCATCTTCAATGTTACAAAAAAAGTTTTGCAGAAACTGCATTTGATTCTTTTTTTTAATTTGGTTAGGTTATACACGAGATTTTCAATGAAGTAACACAATAAATCATTTTTCCTTTGAAATCTGAAGCCATTAAAAAATGAAATACATTATAAAAAACATTAATCTGTCATACTAGGATTTTTATGCAAGAACTTTTTTAATAAATGAGAGACAAATTATTTTCAACTTTTATATTAATTTTTATTATTCTATAACTTTCACTTACTTGCATTGACGCACTCACATAGCCTTTTAAACTCTGGGAAGAAAAAAAAAATGGAATGAATAAAGAATAAAATGTGGAATAAAATAATGAAATAAATAAATAAGAGCACTATTAGTTCACCTATCCTTTTTTTTTTAAATCCTTTCCTTTAACGTTACACAGGTGATCAGCATTCATAAAGGAAAGGATTCTCATAATATACCAAGATTTAACACAAAAGCAGTGCAATTACAGTATGGTAAGCTAAAGATACATGTTGCTTTCTTGATTAATCAGCTGGAATTTTTAAAAAAGATGTAGAGACAGCAATCTTATTCCTAGCTGCATCAAACTAAAAAGGAAATTCACCTCAGCAAAAACACTAAGAATTACAACCATATGGAAAAAGCAATGCTCAGAGGGCAGATTCAAAGTATTCGCAAAAACTTAGCAATTGCTCAAAATCAGGTTCTAAATTTAAAATCTGAACTTTGCAGTTATTTAAATCCAGATATTCGGAATGTCCTTGAGAGGATTAATGACAACTCAGTTAAACACACCCTGAAAAGTAACACTTATATAGCCAAATTTCTTAGATTTAAACATCTAACAGACAAATTTAAAATTCTCATTATTGAATGACTCAGAAAACAGCCAACCACAAGCCAGTGATAACAGGGAGCAACCAAGTGCCTTCAATTAACAGTCATATGTTTAACCTTTCAAGCAATGCCATGTACAGTGGCATTGCTTGAAAAGTTAAAGTCTAGTAAAGTCCTAAATTTGGCAGTGGCACTCAGAACAGTTAACAAATTAGGTTTTATATATCATATCGAAAGATGCATAACATTTCTCCCAACTACCATTGCTGATAAAATATGATTAGAAACCTCTAATTTTAAATAATACTATAGCAATAACTAGCAACCTCATCAAAAATGAATTAGCAGCTATAAAATATGAGAAACTTATCTTGAAAAAAATGAATCAATTAGTCTCAGACAATAGCACCTAACAACTTGTGAAATACTCATATAACCCAACTAATTGGATTAAAAAGAAAACAGTAGAATTCAGTCGCATCCTGCTCACAGATACATTTAAAAAACGACTTCCACACTATGCTCATTCTCCAAGAATTTATGATTCATCTAGGATTCATAAGCAGAACATACTGCTTCAGCAGTATGTTCTGCTTATGAATCAGTCAATCAAAAGTCAATCCCACTCCTATATATAAAAAAGACACAATGCATTTAAACAAAAATTAAGAAAATCACATTTGATAAAAATGATTTATTAGTCAGTTTTGATGTCTCTACCCTTTTTGCAAATGTTCCAATCAATGACTCAATTATTCTTTTACAGGACAGATTTCCACCCAATATCACAGCAATCTTTGCCCATGTACTATGTTCTAGTTATTTGTGTGGCAAAATACTTTTTACCTGCAAAAAGAAGGTGCAGGCATGGATTCACTATGCCCCCCCCCTCACCTAACTGCTAACTTTTATATGAAAGCTTTTGAACAATGTGTTCTAGATTCCTTTACTTTAAAATCCAAACTCTGCCTTAGGTACATTGATGATGTTTTCATTATCTAGTAACATGGCCAGCAGATTTGAAATACCTTCCTCAGTCACCTAAACAAACAACACAAATGCATACAATTCACATTTGAAATTAAAAGTCAGAACACACTTCCATTTGTACGTACACTTGTCATGGGTATTCCTTCTGGCAGTCTTTCCATGACAAGTGTGTTCTGACTTTCAATTTCAAATGTGAATTGTATGCATTTGTGTTGATTGTTTAGGTGACCGAGGAAACTCTTTGCAACCACCAACACAAAAACTAGGTATCATTAAAACACTAAAAAATAGGACTTAAAAGATTTGCTCCAATGAGCAAGCACTTAGGCATGAATTAAAAGTTATCAGCAATACCTTTCTAAAAAATGGCTAAAGCAAAAATACCAACAACAAAATTCTTCATAAGACTGCACTGAATATTAAAAATAAACTAAATTACAATAAAACTGTAACAGTTCCATACATTAAAGGGATATGAAATGAAATAAACAGAATACTACACAGATACAACCTTAATCGAAGAATTATAAGAATATCATGGAAAGAAAAAAAGACAAATGAAGAGGTACTAGAGATGCAGGCATCAACAGGAGCGTGATGAAAGAAATTAAAAAGAGAAAAGTCAGATATTTTGGACATATTCTGAGACATAACTGCCTACAAAGGATACTTCTCGAAGGAACTGTTGAGGGAAAGAGAAAGAGAGGAAGACAAAGACTGGAGTGGATGAAAAATATAGAAGACTGGACCTATCTCTCATATGAGGAATGCAGCAGAGAGGTGCAGAATAGGACATGGTGGAGATGCATGGTAGTCAATCTCCTGGAGGGAGAAGACACCTGACAGGACAGGACAACCTTAATGCCAACTTTAAACCTCTTGTAAAATTAAAGAGATTATTCAACTCCTCCAAGGATCCCCTTCCTCCCCTGGAGTATACTATATTCAGTGCACCTGTAATTTGCCTTATATACATGAAACTGGTTGAACAATTCCTATCCAGGAAAAAAAAAAAAGAACATTAACAACAAATTAATTTTAATGACTATGGTAAATCTGACTTTCTGATCATGGCCTGAATACTCTACATAGAACTGACTAGAAAGGCACTTGTTCATTATATCACACTAAAACACTGTATGAGCGCTAGTTTAAAGATGCCTGTTACAGCAGAACATTGCACCCTTCGATTGGAAAAGACCTGGGTTCGATTCTTGTCGTGACAAGGGAAATCCTTATATGGACTGTTCAGTTGAAAGTGAGTTAGCCGATCTCATATGATGGTAGCAGAGTTTTTTTGCACGGAAACTCAGGTTTTTCATCCTGTGTACAGACAAATCAGTCTTCAGAATACATGCTTCTGACCTAATGTCCAATCCTCACCTTCTCGTGGTGCACCCTGTTGGGTATCTACTTGGATACTGAACAAACGAGGATGGGCTGGCAATTTGGGATTTAGCCGACCAAATTGTATTCTTATTGGTTAAACCAAAATAAAAAATGATGGTACAACATGACAAAATTTCATGCCGGCTGGGGCGTCGCCCGGTTAAACAAGGCCCCCGTTGTTTTCGCCAGGGAACCAGGGCGAACAGCGAAAAGTCAGCTACTGGAACAAATCTGAAAACAAACCCCAACTCAACATCACCAGAGTTAAAGATCGGTACTATCAACGTAAGAAGCCTGAATGGCAAAGAAATGGAGCTAGCTGAGGAATTAGATAAGTACCAGATCGACATAATAGGGGTGACTGAAACAAAAAAGACCAAAACTGGTGAGATCTTTCTGAGCAATAAATACAAAATGTTATATTCAGGGAATAACAATCAAGGAAAAGAAGGAGTAGCCATAGTATTCAACACAAAATACGAGGCTAATCTTCTTGAATGGCAGTCAGTCTCAAGTAGAGTAATGTGGGCAAATATGAGAATGGGGAACTGGACAATGAGACTTATTTGTGCCTATGGTCCCACAGAAGGTTCTACTAAGGTAGAAGTGGAGGAATTTTTTGAGGCTTTAGAAAAAGCAACTGACACAATGAAAAAGGAAAAGTTGGTCCTTGTTGGGGATCTAAATAGTAGAGTAGGAAATGATTGTGAGACATACAAAAATATTTTGGGAAAATTTGGAGAAAAGAGCAAAGCTAATAATAATGGCAAATATCTGTTGGATTTCTGCTCAGGACATGGACTGGTTATTACTAACACCATGTTCCAACATAAAAATGTGCACAAATTCACATGGAGAGAAGAGGCTAGGAATAAGAAAAGTCTCATTGACTATGTTATTGTTGATAGTGATGTTTTCTCCCTGGTGCAGGACACCAGAGTGTACAGAGGATTTGAAATTGGAAGTGATCACTATTTAGTCTTGAGCAGGATAAAATTGAATTTCATATTGAAAAGAATAACATGTAAGAAAGTTTTAAAGCGAATAAAAGTTGAGCAGCTCTCAGATGTAAACTGTAGACTAAAATACAGAAATATTATTGAAAAGAAAATGAAAGAGTTTGAAAACAGGAATCAAACCTTGGAGATTCAGTGGCAAACTCTGAAGGAAACATTGATTGATTCTGCCAGAGAGGCATGTGGTGAGGTTGTGTGCAAAGATAAAAAAATCAGAACTCCCTGGTGGACACAGGAAGTTAAAGAGGCAGTGAAGGAAAAGAAGAAAGCATATCAAAAGTTCCTGGCAAATAAGTCAGCTTTTACTCTTACAGAATACAGAGACAAATGTAAGAAAGCTAAACAGTGTGTAAAACTAGCTAAACAAAAGTCATGGGAGGACTTTGGCAAGAATATAGAAAATAAATATCAAGAAGGTGGCAAAATATTCTGGAGGTTGTTGAAGAAGCTTAGGAATGGAGGAAAGAGTGCTGTAAAAGGAATTAGAGATGATAAAGGTGAAATGAAACAGGAGAAAAAGATATCCTTGAAGTATGGAGTAATTACTTTGAAAAACTGCTAAATGAAACAAGCAGTGATGACAGCACAGTGATAAAAAACACTGACCAGGCATGCAGTCAGGAATACATATCCATACTTGAAGTAGAAAAAGCCATCAAAGGCTTGAAATGTGGAAAGGCAGCAGGAGTAGATGATATTCGACCAGAAATGCTGAAATATGGTGGTATAAGAGTCTTACAGTGGCTGCACTGCATAGTTCAGAAAGCCTGGACAGAGGGACGAATTCCCGATGATTGGAGTAGAGCTCTCATAGTACCCATATATAAAAAGGGAAATAAAACTGAATGTGAGAATTACAGAGGTATTTCCCTGCTGAGTGTTCCTGGCAAGATCTATGCAAGTATATATACTTGAGAAACGGTTGAGAAGAATTGTGGAAGAAAAGCTTGGTGAAGAACAAGTTGGATTCAGGCCAAATAGAGGCTGTCAGGATCAGATCTTCACTTTACGACAAATAGTCGAGAAAGCATGGGAATATAACAAAGATCTGTATTTAAGTTTTGTCGATTTGGAAAAGGCATATGACAAGGTGCCAAGAGAGAAGCTATTCAATACGCTGCAGTTATATGGTGTCAATGGGGCATTATATCAAGCAATACTTAGTCTTTATTTGAGTTGTGAGTCAGCAGTTAGAATTGAAGGAAGTACAGGAAGATGGTTTAATGTTAAATCTGGTGTGAGACAAGGATGTACATTATCCCCTCTGTTATTCATTATCTATATGGATCACATTATGAAGGAATGTGGTATTAAACATGATATCAAAATTGGAGATGTTAATGTCAGCTCTTTGCTTTATGCGGATGATGTTATACTTCTAAATAAATCCGCTACAAGTCTGCAAGATTCTCTGACTAAATTGAATAGCTGTTGTAATAGATATGGTATGAAGGTCAGCAATAAAAAGACAAAGACAATGAAAATAGGCAGAATCATTGAAAATGTCAACTGTGTTGTGAATGGAGAACCTGTGGAACAAGTAAAACATTTCAGCTACTTAGGCACAATTTTTACTGAAGATGGTAAACTAAATATAGAAATAGACAACAGAATCAGCAAAGCTGGTATCGTGGGAAGTCAATTGAATAAATTCATATGGAATAAGAAAGAAATTAGTCGGAACACTAAATTAGCTGTATACAAGACTGTGTTCAAACCAATTTTAACTTATGGATCTGAGAGCTGGGTCAGAAGTAAAACACTTGACCAAAGACTAGAGACCGCAGATATGAGAGTCCTGAGAAAGATTAGAGGCGTGAACAGATGGCATCAATGGCAATATCATATTAAAAACAAGAATATTAGGAAAGAACTTGACATTGTCAGCATCCAGGAATGCGTTAGCAAAGCTAATCTCAGGTGGTATGGTCACTTAAACAGAATGGGCGAGGAAAGATTAGCAAAACAAGTGTTCTCTGCCAGGTTGGCAGGAAAACGACCCAGAGGAAGACCAAGATATAGGTGGATTGATACGGTACAAAGTGCCTTAGACGATAGAAATATAAAATCTGATAATGTTGGAGTCTTGACAAGTAACAGACTGATTTGGAGGAAAATTGTAGATAGGAAGTTAGTAATGATGTAATTTTTTCATGTAGTACTGTCATATCCTGTACACCCCTTGAGGGTACATGGCAGGAATTTGATGATGATGATGATGATGATGATGAATACATGCAATTTACAGACAAAAAATACTGTTGTTGGTGATGATGGGAATTGGTGTTGATGGAAGTAATGTCATAGTTGGAGAATTTAGAGATGGAGAGGATGAGATATATTTAGCGAAGTAGAGTAATGTGACCTCCCACGATGAGTCCTTGGACCCCCTGGAGGTGTCATGTAATAATAATAAATCCTAATCAACCACCCTAATTTTTAACAATAATAGTGGTCTAAAAATTCTAAGAATATGGATGACACATATTCTGTCCACATAACCTTTGGTTCTAAGAGTTCATTATAAATTATAATTAAGACTGTAGATCCAGGATCTTAGTATTAATATAACAAAGATGCTAAATTATTGATTAGGCTATCACTATTACTGTATTAAAAGTATTAATATGAATTTGTTTTCTGACCATATGATAAATAGGATTTATAGAATATAGCTTTGATGTAGTTTTTTTCTCCCCTTTTAATTAGGAGTCAATGGTTGATAAATCATTGTCACTTTGACATTCTATCTAAAATGTTATATAGCTTGTCTGTGTGTATATATTAATATACTTCAGATGATGACTTTAATATGAAGGTCAAAATGTTGGGAAATTAAAATAATTATTCTTAACAGGGTTGTAGTCTCCATAATTTATCAATGTGAATCATCTGCCTTTTATTTTGAGGAATTCCTGAAAACTGTAAACGAGTAATCCTAATGCATAAAATATGTTAAACTCCGAACTATAGTGATAGATAAGTTCTGAGGTGAATATGACTTTCTACAGCTGGCGTTAAAAAAAAAAAAAAAAGACAGTTCAGTTCCATTTGAGCTATGCAATCTGTTTTAAATGTATGCCTTGTTCCTACATGTTTTTTTTTACTATTTGTTGAAAAAATTAAAAATGCATACCAAATCAATTTTGTACTCAACAAAACTGATTTGGTATGAATTCAAGTTGTTCTTCATTAAGTTTTACTCTGGCTATTTTCCTTAACCTTTTTGCAAATCTTTTCTGGCATACACTATAAGAGAATTTCTCTAACTTCCAGCTTAAATTATGCTGTACAGCTAATGAAAACTTTTTAAACTTTACCTACATCCATCTATTTTAATAGTAGGCATGTTTCATAAATTCTCACAGAGCCCCATAGCTCAGTTGGTATAGACAAAGCCCTTTGGTCAGAAAGACCTGGGTTCGATTGCTGTCCAAGACGTGAGGAACCTTTATCTGGCCTCTTGACTAAAGGTGCATTAGCCGATCTCATATGGAGGTGGGGGGGGGGGTTCACCTGAAAACTAGTGTTTTTTTGTCCCCCAGAACAGGCAAACTGGCCCCATGAATGCACATGGATCTATAGTCATAAAATACATACTTAATCCCTCATTAGGAGGGCTCAACCCATCCTATGGGATGGGGGGAGGAAATGTGGGAACTCCATACGAAATAAATAAATAAATTCTCTCCATGTTGTGTCCATCTATTTATTTGATTTCTTCTTATTTGTCTCATTTTCAAGATATTTATGTTCTATATTCTTTCCTGTGTGCCCAGGATTTTTTTTTTCTTATAATTTTTATGCATACCTAATTTTTTCTACATTCTGGTCTCAGAAAGTGCATTTTAATCAAATCAAATGATGTATGACATGATTGCAGCAACTTTCAATGCAAATTTTTTTTCTTGACTGTTATTTAATAGTTTTATATCCCACAGACAATTATTTCGTTTCAAGCTGTTTCATTCTTCCAAAAAATAAATTATATTGATGCCCAAATCTGAAAGTGACCAATTTTTAATTTTCTTTCTTTCTTATCCTTTCACATATTTCACTATTTAGGATTCTGCTGACATGTTTGAATGATAGTTCTTTATATTACAAATTTTTATTGTTTCTGGATAAAATAAAAGATGTAGACATCAATATTACAATAATGTAATTAAAAGCCTTTTCTTATTCATAGTATGTTTTTTCCATGTGAACTAAGATCCAAGACATAGTGCTAGCAAGTCTGTACCAAGAGCAGAACCTTGCAGAATTTTATCTACTGGCTACTTCTGTTTTAACTTTTTCAAACATCTCCCTCCCTTCACAAAAAATAAATAAATAAATACAAAATTAAAAAAAATCCTATTTTACTATTCAAATTTTAAAAATCCTCAATAATTTTTATAACAATAATAAAAATGTCCACTTCTTCCTCATTACCTTCAGTGGGACAATAAGTACCTGTAAACAGAGGTATATACAAACTGAAGATAGCATAATTTGCTCTATAGGTAATTTCTAAAATTTAAATAAATCCACTCTTATAAATTTAAATTCAAAGGATTGCATATAGAGGAGCAATATCATAGAAAAGGAAAGTTACCAGTGCATTCCACAGGGTTCTGTGCTGGGATCCACTACTTTTTAACCTTTGTATCAATGATAATGTCAGTGGAATTCAGGGAGGTATTCAGTTGTTTGTGGATGATGTGAGGCTGGGGAAGGTTGCTGAGTGTAGTCTGATGTAGTGGCTTTTCAGCAGGATCTGAATAAGTTGAAAATGTGGGCAAACAAATGGGGATTACAGTTTAATGTTGCTAAATGTAAACTTTTGGATTTTGGGATCTGCACATTCTATATATGGAAGGAAGCATGGGATCTAGGGATAATGGTGGATCAAAATTTGAAATTTAAGGAGCATGTTGCAAAAGGTAATAAAGACAACTCAGAGGATTGCTGCAATATTAATACAAACATTAATCAGCAGAGATAAAATGGTAGTGGTTCCACTGTATAAGCACATGATCAGGCCACATCTAAACTACTGTGTGAAAATCTGGTCACCGGAGTTTAAAGGGATGAAGATACTTTGGAGAGAGTGCAGAGGCAATTGACAAAAATGATTTCAGAAGTCTGTAATGTTAGCTATGAGGATAGATTGAAGTCATGTAATCTGTAGAGTTTGGCTGACAGAAGGCAAAGGGTTGATATGATCAAGACGTTTAAGCTGTTGAGAGGTGTTCACCAGACGGATACAAGAGAGAGAGATTTTTCACACAGTGGAAAATAAGGGACAAGAGCTAGAGGCCATCTTTGGAAATTGCACGAGAGATGAAAAGTTTTGAAGTGAAGGGTGGTGGGTGAGTGGAATGCATTGCCTGAGTATGTCGTGAATGAGTTAAGCTTCAGTATGACAGATATGTTACAGGCAGGAGAGATTTCCCATAAGTCTGTGGACTTTTGTAATATTACGTATGTAACTGTTAATATTCTAAATCCTCCCTCTCTCTCTCCCTCAATGAGTCTTTTTCTACATGAAAGCTAATGTAATAATAAATGTATGAGGGATTTAGAGCAAATAGCATTTATTATTTATAATGAGACAATGCAGTGGAAGGAATAAGTGAGGTACATGTAGGTGCAATATTCCATTTTTAAAGTACATATAATTAATAAAAATGGTTTGCTCATGTGTTTACAACTCCCAAAGGACTGGATCCTTTATTTAATCAGACTGGTATCTACCTATTATGTAAAGTTCCTTGTGCCTGCAAGTTAGCCTACTTTGGACAGACTGGTAGATCATTTAACATCTGCCTTGAAGATTAGATCTGATCTATATGACAAGTAGGGATTGGCAGACCATGCTCTGGATACTCCTTCACATAGGATCAGATGGAGAAAAGCATCTATATTACATAGAAGTTGTTATGGGTCTGAGAGACTATTCTTAGAATCAACATCAGCTAGGAAGCATTCACCCAACCTTAACTAGTATGGCTCATTAATTTACCAAAAATCTGGGAGACTATAATTTTAAGATCTAATAGCCAGGCTCTAAATTAACTTAGTAGTTATCCAACCACAGAGGGCCATGTAGACATTAGGAGTCGGTTACAATTTAAACTATTTCTAAAATTACTTGGTTTAGTGCCGTGTGCCTGTCACAGTTATAATTGTGTTCTGATGATTCTGGGAAGAAAACCAGCAAAATATTAGTGAGTTTAATAAACATTTTTATTAATTGGTGTTGGTTATACCGTTAAGCATTATTATGAGTATCTTACTACATGCTTTTTTAGTTAGAAAGCTTTTAAAGAAATTTTTTCTAGTAAGAATTCTCATGGATAGTGAGAAATGGATACAACAGGAGAACAATCAATTGGATTCTTCACAAAAACACAACAAAAAATTAAAAAAAAAAAAAAGATTACAATAAGGCCATAGTTATCCCTTATATAAGCACATATTTGCCAAATTGATTAACTCCACAAAACAAAAAGTAGAGAAAATTGATAATATAATATGCATTCTCTTTTAAAATTTAAATTCAAATAAACATTGTAGAATGTATTATTACAGGCATAGCTTTTATCTAACGACATACAAAATGCATAAAATAGTATATCCTTGGAATAATCATCATTATTTTAACATTTTTTGCATAACTAAGGGAGTTAATCGATTTGGCAAGTGAAAATAACTCAGTAACACGTTTAGCACCGTGTAGGTCACTAGTGACCAACAATATAAAATGTAATAAAATTTATTACATTTTATAATATTCTGATATTAAAAATTAATGCAAAGTGGTGGAATTTTTGAGGCTTGTTTATAGTATTCCTATTTATGGTTTCTTTATGTCAACAATTCGTAAGATGATTAGCTAATTTCTTTCGAAATTCTGTAATTGATATATTTTTTTGGTTGCATTTTTAAATAAAATGTGTGTGGTGTAAACGAAAAGGTAAACGAAGTGGGTTGGCACTTAACGTGTTAAATGTATTTATTTTTTTGAAATTTTACTTTTTTTATGATGGGATAATGGTAAACAGTTTACCATTATTGTCAAATATATACTGTTGCATTAAAAAATTACTTAACTAAATTCTTATAAGTGTTTGAATTGCATTATTGCAATGATTTACTTAAGAGCATAGAGTTAATCACATTGGCTTCTGAAATAAATTATTTATTATTCAACGGCAAAAAAAATTTTTATCATTTAGTGGAGTTAAGTCTAATTATTAAGGAAATTTATGTTAAATATAAAAAGTTAAGCATCAATCAAGTGCTTTGGCACTAAAATTTTAAAAAATTCAAAAAGTGGAGTTAATCACTTTGGTCTGTGAACGGATCATATATGGGGAATCTCTGAAAGAATAGTCCACTGCAAAATTGCAATATTAAGGCTACTTTTAAACCACCAATGAAAATAAAAAGTATAATCAGTTTTTCAAATGATCTCCGTCCTTCCTTTTGTTCAACCAGATGCATAGCAGATTTTCTTTGTATCTGTAATCTGTCCTACATAGGGAGAAACATGGTATACAATTCCAAATGAAAAAGAAAACATAAATGCCACATCAAGTTCCTTCATTATGGAAAGGCAGACCTTTCTGACCATGCACTTCAAGCATCAAAGGATTGATTGGAAAGGGACCCAATCCTTACATTGGAACAAACATGAATTCAAGGAAGCCCATGAAATTTTTATTCATCAAACCAATCTGAACAAAAATGACAGTTTAAATTTTCCAAGGATTTAGATGGATCACCTAAAACACATAAATTATACAGAAATCAAAAATGTACACATCTTGAGCATTAAAATGCAATAAAAAAAAATGAGAAGGACAATCTGGAAATAAACTGTGATTAATTTCAAAACTCTCCAAAACTAAAAATTCTGTGGAATTTGGTGTGTGTGTGTGGGGGGTCTTCTATTTAAAGGATAGGGTAGCCAAATAACTCATCATCAAATACAAAATTATGCAGCTTAAATTTAAGTTTCAATTTGATGATTTCACATGGAATAATACTCTATTCTTTAAAAGGAAAATTGCATATTACCTTTTCTTGTAGAACATATGTGTCAATAATAAATGCAGCGCTGTCTGCTAACCACATTGTCAGTATTTCACCAACTAACCTTGGAATAACGCCTCTGCAATGAAAAATGCATATTAAAGAGTTTCAAATCAATGTATAAATGTTAATAATTTCTATATCATATTATTAGATTTCATAGTGTATTAAAGTTTTCATTTCTAATAGTTACAATTGCAAAAAAAATACACAGTTATGCTCTGTTTACATATTAAATGTAAACATAATTTTGCAAATCTCTCAAGAATGCACATATTAAATGCATTGATATGTGCATTCTTGAGATTAAATTGAGATGTGCATTCTAGAGATTAAATATTAAATTGAGAGATTTGCAAAAATCAAAAAACACAAAAAGATGATTTTCTTCATGAAATATACATAAATTGTGGAGGATGTACCAGCACTACAGAAAATATTAAAATATGTTTAAGCATTGTTTGAAGAAAGAATGTTATAGGTCTGATTCTGGTTGCCAACCAGAGGAAACTTTTCAGGTATTTCTTTAGTCAGTTTGCAAGTTAGCTGATCTATGGCATGCAAAGGTTTTCTTCCCAGAAATTCTGTAGCTAATAAATAAATAAAATAAAAAGACAACCACAGAACTAACTATTTCATAAATAATATATGCCTGTCAGGATTTAGTGCTACAAGATGGTGATACTTGTCTGCTGTAATGAAGACCAGCTACCCACTGATCTTTAAAAAGTTTGGACTAAAGTATCTCCACTTGCACCCTTTAGTTTTAAAAGGTATTAGAGAATTTTTTTTTTTATACAGTGATTAAGTAAACATTTTTGATTACTATACTTTCACTTCAACTCAACATACTCTTTATCAAATGCCACAACAAGGATGCAAATGTATGTTATAAGGAATACAAGGTGTGATTAAAAAGTGGTGAATGTAGCCACAGTGCTTGAACAAACAGAGGGAGGGTAAAACTGAGAGGCATCACATGATGTCATACCCATCTATTAGTCACAAAATGAGTTGCAAATTGATCCTTTCATTCACTTAGTTGCAAATGCAATTTTTTGTGTACCTGTGATTTGTTGAAAATGGAAAGCAGTGATTATCAACAACAGCTGACTTCAGATCCAAACTTTTCAAGTGTCATAACAGCAGACAAATCTTGAGTGTATGCTTATGATTCTGAGACCAAAATTCAGAGTTCACAATGGAAAACACCCAAATCACTTCAGTCAAAGAAGGTGCACCAACTGAAATCCAATGTCAAAGTCCTGATGATTGTCATTATCAACCTGGATGGGATTGTGTGGGTATAGTTCGTACCTAGACACACTACAGTCAATTCTGAATATTATAAAGGAGTACCGAAACGTTTATGTGACAATGTGTTTGAAAAAGACCATGGAAGTGGGTGAATGGTTTCATGTTGTATCCCAACAATGCTCTGTACCACCATCTCTTCTTATTAAACAGTTCTCAGACAAAAATTATTGTGTCTGCATCTGCCGTATTCATCCGATTTAGTACTCTGTAACTTCAGATTCTTTCCAAAATTCAAATCGAAGATGAATGGAAAGTATTTTGCATCAATACAAGAAATTTAAGTGGTCATAATGATGTATCTAAAAAGCCTAAAGAAAGACTACTTCCCAAACTGTTTTAAAATGTAGTAAGCCAAGGAGACAATTTTAAAGGAGATTAATCATATTTGTATTTTGGTTAATAAACTTTTCTGAATTCTAACGTTCACCATACCTTTTTTTTTATAACATCTTGTATGTTATGAGTAGTCATAATATATGTCATAAATACTTATAAACATTGTACGAAATTCATGACACTGCCTTCCTTAATAAGAATACTCTGAAGTTCAGTAAGTCGGTTTAATTTACTATTTTTTCTTATTTACTATTCTTACTAATTCTCCTATTAAATTTTCATTGATATTAGGCTAAACTATAATATCCATTTACTTTTTTAATTTTATTATGTTTATTACTCAAACTTTCCATTTACGAAACAGTTTTGATGGTTTTTTTCTTTTGTTTCCATTTCTATCCCTACGTGGGCAGTCAGTACATCTCATGAAACCAATACACAGTAATACCTTGCATAACACAGTTAATGGATGATGAAAAAGTTCCGTGATATGCAAAATTGCACTGTTAACATCATTATAATATGTTATAATGTAATACATACCAAATAGAAAATTACAGTATTAGTGAAAAAAAATAATTACACATCATTTGTTTACTGAAAGCTCACCAGAATACTAATCAATGAACACAGAAAACTTCAAAAGGATTAAAATAAAATGAAGAAATAGGAAACATTTTTATAACTGATATCTGAATATGAGTTTTTATTTGGAAATATTGTATTTAAACAGTGTAGTCTGAATAGGTTTCTTCATTTTCTCTGCTCAAATGTTAGGATCGATGTCCATAAGAAAATCAGAAGCACTGTCTAATTTTTCTATAAAAGTTGAAAGCTCATTTAATGACAATTCTTTTGTAGGCACTTCAGCAACAGTTTCATCTAATTTATCTTCCTCTTCTTTATACAAACGTTGATCCTCCTCCATGAGAGTTTCATAATCCAGGTCATTTGAATAAGAGTCAATGCATTCATGCACACTGTCAGAATCCAAAGTTTTAAGTCTGAGATCTTTCCCAATAATGTCTGCAGAAATGATTTTAATTTGCGATTTAAAACTAGTGAAATCATTCCCACAATAAGGTAGAACATATTCCCCTATAGTTCTCATATTACTAGTACTTACTTCAAGCTATGATTCACCAATGTTTTCAACACCAATTCTGAATGACTTTTAATGGGATTATATTGATCAAGTGCATATAATAAACAACCATGTTATGCCAACTAGTTTCACAAACTAAGGCTGTTGGCATTTTCAGGGTACATAACTGATGTAAGCACTAAAAAGTAAAAAACTGTTACAAACTATAATCAACCAATTCCAATTATATTAAACAAAGAACAGAGCACATACAATACATGCATAGAGCGTGCATGATATCACTTGTTGTTATTTAAGAACGTTCAATAGTTGGCACTATAATTCAGTTCTGGCGAGTTGAAGGATCTGATAAGGGTCTTCCAGATCATGGGCAAGATTAGTCCTTGGTTCCTGTTAAGGTTTTGTATACAGCAGGCAACTGTTGTGGCCTCCTTAAAAATTCGGGAGCGGAAGCCCTCCTCTATGCAAGGAATTGTGTTTCTATCCCACTCTATGGTATGGTTCGTTCTTGAGAAATGAAAAGCTAACCCTGATTTTTCTTCTCTGTTATTATTAAAATTAGGCAAAAAGAACACATAGGTGACATCAATAATAACAGAGAAGAAAAATTGGGGTTAGCTTTTCATTTCTCAAGAACGAACCATACCACAGAGTGGGATAGAAGCAATTGAGTGGTCTCGCAATGGGTAACCGCCTCTCTCCATCGTGTGCTGATCTCTTTATGGAGGATTTTGAAAATAAAATCTTAACTCAAACAGACCCTAAACCCACAGTATGGTGGAGATATGTGGATGATATCTTTATCGTTTGGAACCAAACAAAAAAGGACCTGTTCAACTTTCTTAACAAAATCAACTCTCTACACTACACGATCAAATTCACTCTAGAACTTGAAAAAGATAACCAATTATCATTTCTGGACATTTTAATTAAGAAGCTTCCAAATGGTAGTATCAACCTCTCAGTTTACCACAAACCTACCAATACAGGACGTTATTTACATTTCACTTGATGCCACCACATTTCTCAGAAACTTAGTATTGTACACATGTTGAAGAACCATGCCTCTCTCCTTACAACATATCAACAAGACCTCCAGGAAGAACTATCCCTGATATCCACCAACCTTACCTCGAAAACTCGTCCACAAGATACTTTTCTCTGAACCCCGACAAAGACAACAAGATGATATATGTTATGATGGGGAGGAGGTGGAGAGGATCCAGAGGCGAGTGACCAAGATGATAGCAGGTCTGTGGAATGAACCGTATGAGAACAGGTTGAGGATTTGTGGGTTGCAAAAATTGGTTGATAGGCGGAGGAGGGGAGATATGATTGAGACATTCAAATTACTGAAGGGTTTCTATAAAATTAATTCAGAAGATATTTTTGAGAACAGGGCTGGTTGTGGGAGGACTAGGGGACATCCATGGAAACTGGGCAAAAGTGTGGTTAGTAAAGGTGTTAGAGCTGGGTTCTTTACTTTTAGAGTAGTGAATGAGTGGAATGCGCTCCCTGAGTCTGTAGTGGATGCTGTGATAGTGAATGAGTTTAAGGCGAGGTATGATAGATACTGTATGAATGTCAAATAGTTGTGATGAATATGATTTGGGGCCTCCCTCGATGAGTCTAATGACTCCCTGGAGTTGCCCGTAATAATAGTAATAATAATAATAATAATAATAATAATAATATTTCTATCATCGTCATTTCATACTTAGGGACAGTTTCCAATAAGATTGCTAGACTCCTTAGACCACATAAAATAAGAGTGGCCTTTAAACCCACAGAAACGATTAGTCAATTCTTAAGATCTCCAAAAGATAGCCATCCTTTCTTCAAATATGATGGAGTTTATAACATACCCTGCTCGTGCGGCTTGAATTACATTGGCCAAACTTCAAGGAGCCTTGAAATTAGGCAAAAAGAACACATAGGTGACGTCAATAATAATAGAGAAGAAAAATCGGGGTTAGCTTTTCATTTCTCAAGAATGAACCATACCATAGAGTGGGATAGAAGCACAATTCCTTACATGGAGGAGGGCTTCCGCTCCTGAATTTTTAAGGAGGCCACAACAGTTGCCCGCTGTATACAAAACCTTAACAGGAACCAAGAACTAATCTTGCCCGTGATCTGGAAGACCCTTATTAGATCCCTGAACCCGCCAGAACTGAATTATAGTGCCAGCTATAGAATGTTCCTAAATAACAACAAGTGATATCATGCATGCTCTATGCATGTATTGTACGCGCTCTGTTCTTTGTTTAATATAATTGGAATTGGTTGATTATAGTTTGTAACAGTTTTTTACTTTTTAGTGCCTTACATCAGTTATGTACCCTGAAGATGCCAGCTGCCTTAGTTGGTGAAACTACTTATAACATGGTTGTTTATTATATGCACTTGATCAATATAATCCCATTAAAAGTCATTCCAGAGCTTTTTGGTCAAGAAAATTAAACATTTTTTAAAACCAATTCTGAATATTAAAAGATTTCTAAAAATATGTCAAAGTCATGGTCCTATCTTCTGTTTTACTTTAATGACTTGAGAAAAAGGTCATCTCAAATAGCAGGCCTTAAATGTAGCAATGCTACCTTGATTGATTGGTGGCAATAATC
The DNA here is from genome assembly GCF_054136105.1 of Typopeltis vanoorti. NCBI lineage: Eukaryota > Metazoa > Arthropoda > Arachnida > Uropygi > Thelyphonidae > Typopeltis > Typopeltis vanoorti. Next base: position 9,847,414 of record NC_143566.1, read on the forward strand.
ATGGTGTTGGGTAGCAGGGAAAGGATTTTACCATTTCCATCTGTCAGAAATAGCAGTAGGATAAGCTTAGTGTGTATTGTCTATTAACAACAAAATTTTAAAAATCTATATCATTATCTTTGCAATAACACTAGACCATGAGACAAAAGTGAGTTGTAAACCATTCTTCAAAAGCATGTCTTGTCACCCATGCTTTTTTCATCACCATATTACAGGAAGAGCACTTTTAGAATAGCCCTTAAGATTTTCAGCAAAATAAGCAAAGGCATTAATTTGAAGCCCCCAGATGTTTTTCCACCTAATAAAAGTGTCAAAAGGTCATCTGATATTTTATATCCTGATTGCAACTTTTCCTTTTCTGCTAAATAAGTGATCGAAGACATCTTCTTCCAAAACAAACCTGTTTTGCTGACATCAAAAATTTGTTCAATCTTGTAGCCTCCTTTTTCAATCACTTATTTTAACTCACTGGGAAATTTTGCGGCAGCATTGTTATCAGATTAGCACTTTCACCTACAATTCAAACATAATGGAGCACCATATATTTTTTAAACGTACAAAACCCACAACTTGCTGAAAAAATTTCCCTTCATTTCCAATTTCTTCTCTGTTATCTTTTACTGCTTTATAAAAATTGCTACTTTAGCTTGAATTATCATCTGACTTAACAGAATTTTTTTTATTTTTTTATTGAGGTCTTCAATATCCAATATCATTAAAAGACGTTCAATATTATCCATTGCAGAGTTTCTATGTTTATCTATTGTAAGAAGCCTGAAAGGCAAAGAAATGGAGCTAGTTGAGGAATTAGATAAGTACCAGATCGACATAATAGGACTGAAACAAAAAAGACAGAAACTGGTGAGATCTTTCTGAGCAATAAATACAAAATGTTATATTCAGGCAATGATAATCAAGGAAAAGAAGGAGTAGCCATAGTATTCAACACAAAATATGAGGCTAATCTTCTTGAATGGCAGGCAGTCTCAAGTAGAGTGATGTGGGCAGATATCAGAATGGGGAATTGGACAATGAGACTTATTTGTGCCTATGATCAAACAGAAGGTTCTACTAAGTTAGAAGTGATGGAATTTTTTGATGATTTAGAAAAAGCAACTAACACAATGAAAAAGGAAAAGCTGGTCCTTGTTGGGGATCTAAATAGCAGAGTAGGAAATGATTTTGAGACATGCAAAAATATTTTGGGAAAATTTGGAGAAAAGAGCAAAGCTAATAATAATGGCAAATACCTGTTGGATTTATGCTCAGGACATGGACTGGTTATTACTAACACCATGTTCCAACATAAAAATTTGCACAAATTCACATGGAGAAAAGAGGCAAGGAATAAGAAAAGTCTCATTGACTATGTTATTGTTGATAGTGATGTTTTCTCCCTGGTGCAGGACACCAGAGTGTACAGAGGATTTGAAATTGGAAGTGATCACTATTTAGTCTTGAGCAGGATAAAATTGAATTTCATATTGAAAAGAATAACATGTAAGAAAGTCTTAAAACGAATAAAAGTTGAGCAGCTCTCAAATGTGAACTGTAGACTAAAATACACAAAGATTATTGAAGAAAAAATGAAAGATTTTGAGAACAGGAATCAAACCTTGGAGATTCAGTGGCAAACTCTAAAGAAAACATTGATGGATTCTGCCAGAGAGGCATGTGGAGAGGTTATCTGCAAGGATAAAAAAATCAAAACTCCCTGGTGGACACAAGAAGTTAAAGAGGCAGTGAAGGAAAAGAAGAAAGCATATCAAATAAGTCAGCTTGTTCTCTTAGAGAATACAGAGACAAATGTAAGAAAGCTAAACACTGTGTAAAACTAGCTAAAAAAAAGTCATGGGAGGACTTTGGCAAGAATATAGAAAATAAATATCAAGAAGGTGGCAAAATATTCTGGAGGTTGTTGAAGAAGCTCAGGAATGGGAAAGAGTGCTGTAAAAAGAGTTAGAGATGATAAAGGTGACATGAAAACTGGAGAAAAAGATATCCTTGAAGTATGGAGTAATTACTTTGAAAAACTGCTAAATGAAACAAGCAGTGATGACAGCACAGTGGTAAAAAACACAGACCAGGCATGCAGTCAGGAATACATATCCATACTTGAAGTAGAAAAAGCCATCAAAGCCTTGAAATGTGGAAAATCAACAGGAGTAGATGATATTCGACCAGAAATGCTGAAGTATGGTGGTATAAGAGTCTTACAGTGGCTGCACTGCATAGTTCAGAAAGCCTGGACAGAGGGACGAATTCCCGATGATTGGAGCAGAGCTCTAATAGTACCCATATATAAAAAGGGAAATAAAACCGAATGTGAGAATTACAGAGGTATTTCCCTACTGAGTGTTTCTGGCAAGATCTATGCAAGTATACTTGAGAAACGGTTGAGAAGAATTGTGGAAGAAAAGCTTGGTGAAGAACAAGCTGGATTCAGGCCAAACAGAGGCTGTCAGGATCAGATCTTTACTTTACGATAAATAGTCGAGAAATCATGGGAATATAACAAAGATCTGTATTTAATTTTTTTCGATTTGGAAAAGGCATATGACAAGGTGCCAAGAGAGAAGCTATTCAATACGCTGCAGTTATATGGTGTCAATGGGGCATTATATCAAGCAATACTTAGTCTTTACTTGAGTTGTAAGTCAGCAGTTAGAATTGAAGGAAGTACAGGAAGATGGTTTAATGTTAAATCTGGTGTGAGACAAGGATGTACATTATCCCCTCTGTTATTCATTATCTATATGATCACATTATGAAGGAAAGTGGTATTAAACATGATATCAAAATTGGAGAGGTTAATGTCAGCTCTTTGCTTTATGCGGATGATGTTATACTTCTAGATAAATCTGCTGCAAGTCTGCAAGATTCTCTGACTAAATTGAACAGCTGTTGTAATAGATATGGTATGAAGGTCAGCAATAAAAAGACAAAGACAATGAAAATAGGCAGAATCATTGAAAATGTCAACTGTGTTGTGAATGGAGAACCTGTGGAACAAGTAAAACATTTCAGCTACTTAGGAACGATTTTTACTGTAAATGGTAAATTAAATATAGAAATAGACAACAGAATCAGCAAAGCTGGTATGTTGGGAAGTCAATTGAATAAATTCATATGGAATAAGAGAGAAATTAGTCGGAACATTAAATTAGCTGTATATAAGACAGTGTTCAAACCAGTTTTAACTTATGGATCTGAGAGCTGGGTTAGAAGTAAAACACTTGACCAAAGACTAGAGACTGCAGATATGAGAGTCCTGAGAAAGATTATAGGCATGAACAGATGGCATCAATGGCAATATCATATTAAAAACAAGAATATTAGGAAAGAACTTGACATTGTCAGCATCCAGGAATGCGTTAGCAAAGCTAATCTCAGGTGGTATGGTCACTTAAACAGAATGGGCGAGGAAAGATTAGCAAAACAAGTGTTCTCTGACAGGTTGGCAGGAAAATGACCCAGAGGAAGACCAAGATATAGGTGGATTGATATGGTACAAAGTGCCTTAGACGATAGAAATATAAGATCTGATAATGTTGGAGTCTTGACAAGTAACAGACTGATTTGGAGAAAAATTGTAGATAAGAAGTTAGTAATCATGTAATTTTTTTTCATGTAGTACTATCATATCCTGTATATCCCTTGAGGGTACATGGCAGGAATTTGATGATGATGATAATGAACAAAGACTCATTCACTCCTTTTCCACGTACTATTTTAGCATACAATGCTCCTTCTTCATGATGGTTTATAATTCCAGTTTTTGTTCTTGTGTTAAACATTTAAGTTTGTTGGGTTCACAAGCTTTGTTACATTTCCTCTTGCCACTCATAATTGCATATAAAAGGATACTTGTATGTAATAAAAATAAATAAATTAGAGAGACCATGACTTTGCTGGACCAAAGCTGAAATAATACTAACGGTGCAATGATACAGCTGTCACTGAGGTTTGCTACAGTACTGTTTCAGTCAAGTCAGAATGTTGGTAATGCAGTACAGTATTACTGTACCAGTACTTAAACTTTTTGAATTTTTTAAATTTTATAAACTATGCTATAGCAAAACCTGCTCTGTTCAAAACCACACTATGAAAAGTATTGTTGTATTACTATTGGTTGTAATGCATTTTTGTCTGTCAATTGTGTGCATTCTACTGGCTGGTTTGCCTGGTTGCAAGACAAAAAAATCTTCTCGCTGGTGTCTCGTACAGAGGTGAGACACCAGCAACATCTGAGAAACCTTCAGATGAAAAGGCTTGGTAGTGGTTCTTCGCATACTAGATCAGATCCAAATCAATGTCTTTCTGGTCAAAGGCTTTATTTATGCTGACTCTATTTAAAACTTTCTTGCATCCTCAGGATGGTTCATAAACACACAACTTAGCAGAGATATGTGCATGATTAGGTGCTAGTTTACACTCATAATACAATTTAATGGAATAACTATATAACAGAGAGATTTTTATGAATTAAACAACAGGTTAAATCATTTCAACATTTTGTCTGTCACAGAGACATCTTCAGGAATACAATGTTAAAACTGTAATAACATAAGCAAAAAACACACAAAAAATAATAAGTGGAGGAAATGAAATTAACTATATAAAGACTAAAGTCTTATGAGGGACACACTGTAGGGTGCTGTTAGCTAGCCTGTTGTTGGGTGGGAGACCTAAGAATTAGTTTTTCAAATTTTGGAAAGTTTAACATAACCTATTTATTAAGATTAGGCTGGTTTTTTAAATCTCGTACTGATTCTAAAAAGTGTCCAAGTTTGTATTTACTGCAATAGAGCAGAATTAGAAAGCAACAATAAACTACTTTTTTTTTAGATGTTTTAATTATAAAGGCAATTATTACACCCATTATCCCTTACCCCACACAAAAATCCATCAAAATAGTACTGCATGTACCAGTATTATAACTGCTATGACCATGTAATATATGGTCATAGCGGCTCATTGGTAATAACTCAAGATTTTTTAATTTTGCTTAATTGTTACTTTGATAAGGGGGATGCAAATTCCATGGAAGGAAAAATTGGCATGTGTTCTTATTATTCATCAATTCACTAAACTTGCAATGATTTCAAAGACCAGCAGTGAATGCAAATACTTAACCATGGGGTAGAGTTTCTGTTCATCTTCCCATAATATGATATATAACATACATTTCTGTATTAAATAGTTACTAGCATAAACAGGTTTCAATATGCAGATTTTGCATGAAGCTTCATGATTTCTTATTCCACTTTTTACTCAAGATGTTTTCAAGAAATTAGCAAGGCTCTTCTTGAAAATATACTCTGTAAACCAAAGTGTTTCTTTCAGGAGATAAAAAGAATAGAAGGAATAATCATCAAAAATTCTTATAATAAATTTCTCTTAGGCTATTTTGACATAGGAAATTTCTTATGCTATTTAGGAAATTGTACCATACTTTGTGCTACATTAAAACTTCTATTCCACAAGAAGGTGAGGACAATGGCCCAAAAGCTCCAGCAAGTTCATCACAAGCTATGGATAGGTCTTCTCCGAATCTTCGATTCTTAAGTGTTACTCTTGTAAAATCCATCAAATCAACTAAATCATCTTGATGATATCGCTTTTCTGCCTTCCCATTTAAATCTGCAATGTAAATTTCCTCAACCTCTCATCATACCTAACATTGCAGAGTATATTACCTTAATTGCATGTCTCTGAACTCTCTCCAGAGTTTCCACATCAAAATGGAAACTACTACTTCATCATCTGCCTCAGATCTTGGATCCATCTTTCCACTGTTTTTGTGACCATCTTCTAGTATTTAGTTGCCATTTTAATATTTGTCTTATTTTCTTTCTTTTTGAACTCTGTTGATACATTTTTGCCATTCTTTTTCCTGTTTGCTATCCATTCATTTACTGGTTGTAAGCTACACTTTTTCTGTGTATTTCTTCATTTCTGATTTTATCAAATTTTGTTTTTACTGCAATTTTCCTAAAAGTTTTCATTTCTGTAGTAGTGTTTAACTACTTGATGCTAACTGTTTACCACTATGCAAAGCATATGCCTGAGCTCCAAAACACTTTGCACCTAAAATGTTAACCACAATTATCTGTCTGAGCTAAACATATATTTAAATCTTCTGAAATGGACACTGGACAATACCCAACTTTGCATTCATCTGCAAATATTGAAAATCCCCTTAGATAGGCCACTTGGTATTGTTCAAACCAGTGCCTATCTGACTAATCAATTATCAATACTCATTTTGCCCATCTTGTACACTGTTTAAAGCTTTTTAGCTGTCAAAGATATTGTGTTTAATGACTTAGAACAGTTTGAATGTAGTGAAGGTTCACGTTATTTGTGGAGAAAGTAGAAAATGCAGTAAATTAGAGTTATTTCGCAGTTCAAAAACTTGCCGTGACAACATATCGAAATATTATCATCATCATCATTACACTCTATGGAGTCGACAGACTCATCGTGGGAGGTTCATTCAACTGACAACATATTAATCATATAAAATCTTAAAGTCGTTAACATTCCTTGCATTAACAACATATTCTGGCAATGCATTCCATTCACTGACAATTCTCCATGTAAAAAATCGACTCTTCACACCCTTCTTCACCACACTTTTACATAACTTCGAGGAATGACCTCTAGTTCTTCCTCTCTCACCTTCTACTCTTCCCAAGCCTTTTCAGACTATTTCTTCAAAATTATGATTTTAATTTTGATTATTAACAGATACACGAGTTGCCTTTGATAATAACTTATACACAAATTATAAGTTTGGTATTTCAAATATGATGCCTCCATGGCTGAGTGTTTTTTTTTTTTTTTTTTTTTTTTTTTGTAATAAGTATATGTGTGTGTGTGTATATATATATATATATATATATATATACACACACACAATTAAAAAAAGTTAGGAAAGATTGGCTGATTTAAAAAGTACTATCTCCCACAAATGGGATAGATGTAGACCATCAGATCTGTTTTAGTTATGAGACTGAAGTAAAGTTTCACATGTTTCTTTATAAAGCCGTTCTATGAGGAAATGACTTTTGTGAAGGACTCTTGTCTTGTTCCAATAAACTCTTATGTCTAGTGTTGATGGCATGCTCTGCAAGTCCAGAGTGTTCAGGTTCAAGGTATTGAATATAAGACTTGTGTTCTTCTAGCCGAATAAAAGCAGATCTTCCTGTTTGTCCGAAATAAGATAACCCACGGGAGTATGGAATCTGGTAGACACCTGGATAATTGAGATGTGGAAGCTTGTCCTTTAGAGAAGTGAGAAAGGTGGAGATTTTTCTGACAGAGCAAAAGGCAACAAAAATATTTAGTTGTTTTAAAACTTTTGCTATGCATTTACTAATGCCTTGCACATAAGGGAGAGGAATACGAGTTATTTCTTCTGTATTTGAAAAGGGAGAGATACCAAAACTCCTCAAAGCTCTTTTGATGAAAGAATTCTTATAACCATTAGATAAAAAAGTGGAAATAATATGTTGCAATTCTTTCTGTAGTAGCTCATCTGAAGAACAGAAGGAGTGGGCCCGATGAACTAGTGTTTTAATAGTTCCAGCCTTTTGACTGGGATGGTGATGGGATTCAGCATGGATATAATCGCCTACATGAGTCTTCTTCCTAAAAACTGAGAAATGTAGGTTACCATCTGGTTGGCAAAGAATTAAAAAATCTAAAAAGGCTAACTGCTTATCTACTTCTTCCTCTAGGGTGAATTGGATCCTTGGATGAAGTGCATTTAATTTAGAGAGAAACTGTTGTAATTCATAAGAAGAGCTATTCCAGATAGCAAAAATGTCATCGACATATCTGAACCAATGAGTAGGTCTAGGTGAAATGTTGTCAAAAAATACGTTGTTCAAAGTGCTCCATAAAGGAGTTGGCGATAGCAGAAGAAATAGGATTGCCCGTTGCTGTTCCTTCGATCTATTGATATAACTTGTTTTTAAAGGAAAAATAACCAGAATGTATTACAAAATCAAATATTTTAACAATGTCTGAAGGAAATTCTTGTTGTAGTAATTCAATGCTGTCAGATAAACAAACATCAGTAAAATTTTATTTTTGAAATCCAAAGTATTTTTTATATAAGTAGCAGTTCATCTAGTTGAAGAAGTGAGTAAGTTTGATAAAAATTTTGAAATTTTATAAGTAGGACAACCTATACAGTCTACAACTGGTCTTAATGGAATACCTGGTTTATGAACATTTGGAGGACCATACAATCTAGGCGGATGACCAAAGAATGTTTTAAGTTGTTTTTTTATCTTCATTCCATATAGATACATAATCTATAAGAGAATTAAGTCTTTTTAATTGTTTTTTAAAATAAGTTAGGAAATTTAATGACATTTTTTAGTTATCTTGCATTAGCTACTTAGGTGGTGCCTTAAGGAATTGTGATTAATTGTTCAACCTTGTACTGAAGATGACTGTGATACCCAGGAAAAAATTATACTAATAAATAATATTTTATGTGAGTTATTCTGGTGTTATAATTTATTTAATTATGCCTACTCATGGTATTTCCTTATTGAAACACACCTAATAATCCTAAATACACACACACACACCATCATCAAATTCCTGACATGTACCCTCAAAGGGTGTACATGATGATGACACTACATGAAAAAAAATTACATCATTACTAACTTCCTATCTACAATTTTCCTCCAAATCAGTCTGTCACTTGTCAAGACTCTAAGATTATCATTATCAGATCTTATATTTCTATCGTCTAAGGCACTTTGTACCGTATCAATCCACCTATATCTTGGTCTTCCTCTGGGTCGTTTACCTGCCAACCTGGCAGAGAATACTTGTTTTGCTAATCTTTCCTCTCCCATTCTATTTAAGTGACCATACCATCTGAGATTAGCTCTGCTAACGCATTCCTGGATGCTGACAATGTCAAGTTCTTTCCTAATATCCTCATTTTTAATATGATATTGCCATTGATGCCATCTGTTCACGCCTCTAATCTTTCTCAGGACTCTCATATCTGCGGTCTCTAGTCTTTGGTCAAGTGTTTTACTTCTGACCCAGCTCTCAGATCCATAAGTTAAAATTGGTTTGAACACTTTCTTGTATACAGCTAATTTAGTGTTCCGACTAATTTCTCTCTTATTCCATATGAATTTATTCAATTGACTTCCCACCATACCAACTTTAGTTGATTCTGTTGTCTATTTCATTATTTAATTTACCATCTTCACTAAAAATCATTGCTAAGTTTTACTCGTTCCACAGTTTCTCCGTTCACAACACAGTTGACATTTTCAACAATTCTACCTGTTTTCATTGTCTTTGTCTTTTTAATGCTGACCTTCATTCCATATCTATTACAACAGTTATTCAATTTAGTCATGGACTCTTGCAAACTTGTAGCAGATTTATTTAGAAGTATAATATCGTCCACATAAAGCAAAGAGCTGACATTAACATCTCCAATTTTGAATAACAGAGGGAATAATGTACATCCTTGTCTCACACCAGATTTAACATTAAACCATCTTCCTGTACTTCCTTCAATTCTAACTGCTGACTTACAACTCAAATAAATACTAAGCATTGCTTGATATAATGCCCCATTGACACCATACAACTGTAGCGTATTGAATGGCTTCTCTCTTGGCACCTTGTCATATGCCTTTTCCAGATCGACAAAACTTAAATACAGATCTTTGTTATATTCCCATGATTTCTCAACTATTTGTCGTAAAGTGAAGATCTGATCCTGACAGCCTCTATTTGGCCTGAATCCAGCTTGTTCTTGACCAAGCTTTTCTTCCACAATTCTTCTCAACCGTTTCTCAAGTATGCTTGCATAGATCTTGCCAGGAACACTCAGTAGGGAAATACTTCTGTAATTCTCACATTCAGTTTTATTTCCCTTTTTATATATGGGTACTATTAGAGCTCTACTCCAATCATTGGGAATTCGTTCCTCTGTCCAGGCTTTCTGAACTATGCAGAGCAGCCACTGTAAGACTTTTATACCACCATACTTCAGCATTTCTGGTTGAATATCATCTACTCCTGTTGCCTTTCCACATTTCAAGCTTTTGATGGCTTTTTCTACTTCAAGTATGGATATGTATTCCTGACTGCATTCCTGTTGTGTGTTTTTTACCACTGTGCTGTCATCACTGCTTGTTTCATTTAGCAGTTTTTTAAAGTAATTACTCCATACTTCAAGGATATCTTTTTCTCCTGTTTTCATGTAACCTTTATCATCTCTAACTCCTTTTACGGCACTCTTTCCTCCATTTCTAAGCTTCTTCAACAACCTCTAGAATATCTTACCACCTTCTTGATATTTATTTTCTATGTTCTTGCCAAAGTCCTCCCACGACTTTTGTTTAGCTAGTTTTTACACAGTGTTTAGCTTTCTTACATTTGTATCTGTATTCTCTAAGAGCACAAGCTGACTTATTTGCCAGGAACTTTTGATATGCTTTCTTCTTTTCCTTCACTGTCTCTTTAACTTCCAGTGTCCCCCATGGAGTTCTGATTTTTCTATCCTAGCAGACAACCTCACCACATGCCTCTCTAGCTGAATCAATCAGGGTTTTCTTCTAGGCTTGCAACTGAATCTCCAAGGTTTGGTTCCTGTTCTCAAACTCTTTCATTTTTTCTTCAATAATCTTTGTGTATTTCAGCCTACAGTTCATATCTGAGAGCTGCTCAACTTTTATTCGCTTTAAAACTTTCTTACATGTTATTCTTTTCAATACGAAATTCAATTTTATCCTGCTCAAGACTAAATAGTGATCGCTTCCAATTTCAAATGCTCTGTACACTCTGGTGTCCTGCACCATGGAGAAAACATCACTATCAACAATAACATAGTCAATGAGACTTTTCTTATTCCTTGCCTCTTCTCTCCATGTGAATTTGTGCACATTTTTATGTTGGAATATGGTGTTGGTAATAACCAGTCCATGACCTGAGCAGAAATCCAACAGGTATTTGCCATTATTATTAGCTTTGCTCTTTTCTCGAAATTTTTCCAAAATATTTTTGTATGTCTCACAATCATTTCCTACTCTGCTATTTAGATCCCCAACAAGGACCAGCTTTTCCTTTTTCATTGTGTCAGTTGCTTTTTCTAAAGCATCAAAAAATTCCATCACTAGAACCTTCTGTGGGACCATAGGCACAAATAAGTCTCATTGTCCAATTCCCCATTCTGATATCTGCCCACATCACTCTACTTGAGACTGCCTGCCATTCAAGAAGATTAGCCTCGTATTTTGTGTTGAATACTATGGCTACTCCTTCTTTTCCCTGATTGTCATTTCCTGAATATAACATTTTGTATTTATTGCTCAGAAAGATCTCACCAGTTTTTGTCTTTTTTGTTTCAGTCACCGCTATTATGTCGATCTGGTACTTATCTAATTCTTCAGCTCGCTCCATTTCTTTGGCATTCAGGCTTATGTTGATAGTACCGATCTTTAACTCTGGTGATGTTGAGTTGGGGTTTGTTTTAGGGTTTGTTCCAGTAGCTGACTTTTTGCTGTTTGCCCTGGTTCCCTGGCAAAAACAATGGGGGCCTTGTTAAACCGGGCGACGCCCAAGCCGGCATGAAATTTTGTCATGTTGTACCATCATTTTGTATACTGGTTTAAGCCAATAAGAATACAATTTGGTGGGCTAAATCCCAAATTGCCAGCCCATCCTCGTTCGTTCAGTATCTAGGTAGATACCCAACATGGTGCACCATGAAAAGGTGAGGACTGGACATTAGGTCAGAAGCCCTGGTCGGTTCTCTGCATTCCTTTAAAAGCTATGTGGAGGTCTTCTCTCAGTTATACAGCTTTGATCCTTAAGCACCTCTAATATATAAAATATAAAATATATAAAATATATATATATATATATATATATATTAAGTCAGTAAAATTATTGAACATATCTGATCAAAAAATTCATACGAAAAGTATCCTTGTATTCCATCTTCTTTCCATATTTCAGAAAGTGAACCAAATATACCACTGAAAAGAAAAATTCATATTCAATAAACATCAAGAAATAAAAGTCCAGGTAAAATTATAAAAAATTAAGAGAGGATTTTTTTTTTTTAATCTCAAAAGGTTTTGTTAATGTAAAAACAAAAATAATTTTTGGCATTAAAAAACTGCATTTTCATTTAAAAAGAGTATTAAAGCACTTTTTAGTTAATAAAATATTAGATGGCAAATAATTTTCAATCCCTGGCATGTGACATGCTAAGCAGAATAGTTGTCACCACTACTCTGTTTAATGAAGATGTAACATGGCTTAAAGAAAGTCCATATTTGGTCTCTGGTACGCGCTATCTAGATTATCTATAACTCAGCCTACTCACAGTATTAAATATGCTAAATGTAGTTCCACAAAAATTCACCGAAAACAGTTAAGCAAAAGATGGCTGACCAAATAGCAATTTATCGTACAATAATTCACTGAAAAAGCAATTCACTGACTAAACAATTGAGCAAATGGCAATTTACTGAAAAGGCAATTCATCATATAAACAATTCTTCTCAAATGCAAATGATAAAAACACAATTCACTGATACTTTTTGATGATTTCCTTTCATAATTCATAAAAAGAGTGATTTTCTTGCAAAATATTGTTTAAACGTGTTTGTAACAATACTTAACATTATCCAAAATGCACACAACATATGTAGGTGGTCACTGAGACATAATAATTATTTTGTTGTATTTTTAGAACATTATTCTGTAAGTGTACACATTGCTTTATTTTGTAGATAGTGATTTATCTCTAGACAAAAAATTTTGTTCTACCTAATTTTTTCCCAACAGTCAGATCAAAATGAAAACTGACAAATTTAAATCATCTTCAACTTCCTGATATGTAAGGGACGTTGAAGCTACTATGACAGCACTACATGATTAAGTTTATATTATCACTAATCTCTTATCAGCAATTTTCCTCCAAATCAGTCTATTACTTGTCAGTAAATCAATTTAGTGAACTAAATCAATCTGCTTACACCTTGGTCCCTTGGCCTTTTTCCTGCCATAATGGCATCAAACACCTGTTTTGCTAACCTTTCCTCTCCTGTTCTCTTTAAATAGCCATATCACCTTAGATCAGAACAGATGCTCTTAATGGAATTGGGTTCAACATTAAGGCAAGACAGACCGGATCGTTCTGGCAGAGGTTTTAGCTATACTCCTACGCACAAAACACATCAAATATAAAGAAATCGTATCAACTACAAACAGCAGTATAATCAGTAACACAGAGGCTCAAGCAGTCAAGATATTTCTACCAAAATGCATTATTACAATAGTCAATGCATATCACCCAGATAACACAGATATAAATACAGAATTACTTCAACAACTAAGTCAAACAGTGTCGGACACAAAGATCCTATTAGAAGATCTAAATGCCAAAAGCCCAACTTGGGCCTCCACACAACTAGATCGAAAAGGAGCACAAATAGAAGACATAATGGATGATCTAAACCTTGAGATCATAAACAACAGGCAAAATACATATCTGTCAAAAACAACAGGCACAGAATCAGGATTAGATATCACCACAGTAGATTTTGAAACTGCGAGTCTTACTCAGTATAAAATACTAAAGAATGCCATCAGTGATCATAGACCTATTATCGCAACCATTAATTTGCAGCTAGACCAAAAACCACAGACAAAGAGATCTTGGAACTTCAGAAAAGCTAATTGGCCTAAATACACACAACTATTAGAAACGTATTGCACTGGCACACCCACTAGTAAAGAACTTGATCAGCAACTACTAAAACGCAATAACAACATACAGAAAGCTGCAAAAAATTCAATTCCCAGAGGTCTCAGGAAAAACAACTGGGTTCCACTTTGGAAAGATCACAATATTAGTGCTATGATCACTGAAAGAGATATTATCAACGAACAGTTAAAACAAAATAATACAGAAGACAACAGAAAGTTGTCTTCTGTATATATATATGAAGAATTAACTACAATAGAATTGAATTAACTACAATACAATAGAATTAACTCAAAACATAGAAGATGAAATTTCTAACTGCAAACAAAAAACTGGGAAGAATTCTGCAATAGACTAGATCCAAGAAAAGACTCACAACACTGGAACATCATCAGATTATTAAATAATGCAACACTTCGGATACTGATCACCCTTCAAACATAGTCTCCTCAGGAAGCAATACAGCAGCAACAAATAAACAGATGGCAAATTTACTAGCCAAACATTACTCTAATGCAAGCAAACTGAAATACAACAAAGAAGACAAAAATTGCAAAACATCTGCTAATACAATCCAGAACCTATCTTTCTAAAGACATCTTTACTCATGACCTCACACAATGACAGAATTAGAAACAGCAATTAGTCAAATTGACCCTGACAAATCACCCGGAATCGATCTTATCTTTGGACATATGATTAAAAACATGGGAAAAATAGCAAAAAACTACCTTCTGAAGATATTTAACACCTCTTGGAATGCAGGTAAACTACCAAAAAAATCTGGAAAACATCAGTCATTATACCCTTACAAAAACCCTAGTGACTGTAAAAGCTACAGACCAACAGTTTTGACTAGCACTCTCTGAAAACTAAACGAAATAATAATACATACCAGACTTATGAATTCGCTCTTAGAAAATAACAAAATCAACTTCTACCAAACTACATACAGGTCTGAACACAGTACAGAAGATCAATTATTTTATATTTGCCAATCAGTCATAGATGGCTTTCAAGAAAAACCACCAAAGAAGTCAACAGCAATATTCTTGGATCTCATAGCTACCTATGATCACGTCTGGAGACAAAAGTTAACAAACATTGCATATGATACTGGCAAAAGGGATAATTTGGATTTCAGATTTCATGAAAAGAAGAAAAATTAAAGTAAAAGTTAATGGAATTTATTCCAACATGCATCGAACTTGGGCTGAAGTCCAAGTTCGATGCGAACAAGGTTCTGTTTTAAGCCCACTTCTATTTCTCATCTATATAAACAATATCCATCCTCACATAATAAATGACACAAAAATAGCATGCTATGCAGATGATATAGCAATCTGGCACACAAGCAGTAATCCTTAACAATCTGAAAAAGTCCTAAATAATTCAATAAAAGGCTTAGAAAGATGGGCAAAGAAACTTAAACTGCAGATAAACCCAGAAAAAACCAAACTAAGCATATTCTCCACTGATAGAAATAACATACACAATTACAACCCTCAAATCAAAATACATAATACCAAAATAGAAAAAACAGTGTCTCCAAAATACTTAGGCCTAATCCTTGATACTGAACTGAAATTTACAACTCTCAGTTCTATGAACTCTCAGATCATCTACGTTACAATGCAATCAAGAAATAAGAAAACAGATTGACTTAGAACACCTATCTATTGAAATAAGCAAAGAGCCATTCTTTCCCACTATTCTACCAAAAAAAACACAATGATAAATTTAAATCTCCTCGAACCTTGTTCAAAAAGAGATTCACAGCAAGAAAATAAAAGAAAAGGACTTGACACTATACATCACTTAAATAATCCAAACCATGTCATTGCCTATATTAAT
The DNA here is from genome assembly GCF_054136105.1 of Typopeltis vanoorti. Lineage (NCBI taxonomy): Eukaryota > Metazoa > Arthropoda > Arachnida > Uropygi > Thelyphonidae > Typopeltis > Typopeltis vanoorti. The sequence continues at coordinate 9,863,045 of NC_143566.1, forward strand.
GGATCATCTGATGAAGCACTCAACCAAGGAGGTTCAGGGGTTTTTCTAACTCTATACGGAGGCAAGGAAATGCAAATCAAAACCACAACTGCAAAATAGCTTCAAACTTCACTTGTGAATTAACAGCCATACAAACAGCTCTCAAATCCAGTAATAAACATTACAGAAGGAATGACCATCTACAGCGACTCAAATCTGCACGAGACACTAAAAAATGGAAAAACAAAACTCACACAGGAAATTCATAAACTACTAACAACCTTAAATTTGAAAAATAAGAACTGCATACTGCAATGGATCCAACCCAAGTAAATATTGAAGGCAATGAAAGAGCAGACAGGCTAGTCAAAGAAGCAAGATACTTACCTCAAAAATTACACCCATATATCACTAACTGATGCTAACTGTTGCCAAAATAAATTTGGTAAAACAAACTATCAAGAAGAAAAATGAAATCAGTGAAATTAATGAAGATAGAGAAATAACCACAATCATCACCAGACTAAGGACGGAACATTTTAAAGGCATGTGGGAGCTATGAAACATGCTAAAACTGTCCAGGAGTTGAACTAACACCTGTCCATATTTATTGTCCAGCAATTACTGCTGTTCTACAGAAAACTGACAATAACCCTAAAGAAAAGCTCTACTCCATCAAAGTTCAATAGATTGCCAAAGCGGTTCTACAGATCCACGGTCATATCTAGAAGCTCTTCAATGGACTCAACAACAACCGCCACGTTAGATTACCCAATGTCAAGTTCCTGTTTAATATCTTCATTTAAACATGATTTGCCACTATGGTCATCTGTTCACTCCCCTAATTTTTATCATAACTTTCATATCTGTGGTCTCTACTCTTTGATTAAATACTTTATTTCTAACCCAACTCTCAGATCCATAACTTGAACTGGTTTGGACAATCTTGTAACTGTTAGATTAGTGCTTTGGCCAATTTTCTTTCTTATTCCATATAAATTTATTCAACTAGCTCCCAACCATACCAGCTTTGCTTATTCTGTTGTCTATTTCCAAATTTAATTTGCCATCTTCACTAAAACATGTGTCTAATCCAAATTATCCCAATTAGACAAGACGAACACAAACGACACATTAAATACCTCCATTTTGGAAAAACCGGGCTTTCTGACCACGCACTCCAAACATATCACACAATTGATTGGAAAAATACCAAGTCCCTACACTGCACCAAAACCTGGTTTGAGAGGAAATTTAAAGAGTCATGTGAAATGCTCAAACATAACCCAAATCTCAACAAAAATGATGGCCTAACCATTCCAAGAATGTGGAGGACCCATCTACAACCTGTATAACAACCTAAACAAGCCGAAGAAAAATCCCACTACAAGAACACAACCTGGTGAAGTGTTTGTAACATTCAATAGCAACTGAAGGAAATCATATTATAACAATCAGAACTCTCCAAATCCAGAAGAATATTAATACATGAGGACTTTAGCAGTTTATTGTAGTTGTATTTTTATATATATATTTATTTTATTTTTTTTTATTTATTTAGTTTTTTATTACTAGAGGTCAGGCTAGGAAAAAGGATTAATTAACTACGTAGATTTAGTTAATATATACGTATGTATAAATTAATTATACGTATGTATCCTTCTGATGATGACCTCGATACAGGGGTCGAAACGTCAAATAGTATTTTATTAATAATTAATAAAATAATCTTTCCAACACATGTGTTTTTGTGTCCCTAAATTTATAAATATGAATGTGTCCAAATAGATGAATAATTTACTTGTTCCAAAGCTTTGCCATTGAGGATGCATCTGAAGTTTTTGCTTTTGCCTATTTTCATAGTTTCATGAGTTAATGTTTCATAGTTTAGAAGATCAAGAACATTGATGTTCTTGCCTATGAAATTGTCATTAAATTTCATTCAGCCAGAGCAGAATTATTAATATAATTCTGAAACTTCTTTACCAAAATTTTCCAATAAAGCAAACCAGTTGGAATTAAAACTGAAATGAGCAGATAGATTTGTGTGTGTTTTACAAATCCTGAAATTTATCGAATTCCACTAATTCAGAGAGTTATTGCAATATATAATTTGAACTCTGCAGCCCCGAATATAGTTTAACTGAAAACTGGAATACATTAACAAATTTTTGTAAAAGTTTCAAATACCAAATCTGAGTAAAATTCATCCCACAATAATTGGTGTACAGACATCACATACTAACACTACTACTACTAATAATAGAGTTTCTGTAATTCAATCAGTATAAATGAAACCCTTTGATTAGAATGACCTGGGTTCAAATTCTGTCTATGACACAAAGAACCTTCATCAGCTTTCTTCAAAATTGAAGGTGCGTTAGCCGTCTCATACAGTGATGGCACAGTTTTTTCTCTGAGAAACTCTAAGTTTTTCATCTTTCGAATAGGCAAACCAGTCCAATGAACACACATATCTACAGAAATAAAATCCTTACTGGAGAAGGAAGACAATGAGAAATCATCTTGTTCTATAATTATTTCCAAGTAAAGAAGTAGAATTACTACTCCACAAACCACCAGGTTGAGGAGAGAGGATGATGAAGGGAAATAATAACAGCAGTAGGTGTGAAGGGGAATACTATTATTATTAATAGTAGCAGGTGTCTTCAATTAGATTAAATTTAAAGATATTCCTTGCAACAAAGCATCCAGGCTGATATATTGTTGCCAGTGAACAAACCATCCAGATTGATTATTATTAATGTATTACACTGTAATTTTCAAAATGCTGATATTCTGATGTGAAGGGTCCAAAAGATAAAATTGGCAAACATGCCCTGATGATAATTCCTTGTGAATTTCATGAACATGTTTCGGGAGTGCTTGCAAGGTACTACAAAACAAAAGTTTGTTTGTCACAATAACTTCTTTTCCATATTAGTTTCCTATGGTAAAATACACTATGCTTAAAATTTGTACTTATTGTCACTTTTATGGTTTATAGTATATTTGTTTTTTCATTTTTGAATTATTAACTGTTTTGTCATCCTTTCTTTTTTTACCCTTATTATAATTTATTTGTTGTAATTTAAATGATGAAATGAATCAGCAAACTAACTTTACATTGTACCCAAATGAATTATTCTACAACTTGTTAGGTTAATTTGCACAAGCACTGAAAAACGATAAAACAAAAGTATTATTCTGTGAATTGCCAGATTTAGTGGTGGTACCTTGATTAAAAAATAATTTATACCTCTCGGGGAAAAAAAGTATCCAAATATTTCAAAGCATTCCTTCAAAAACTTTTCAAAAGAATGGAGAGATCATCAGCTGAATTTTTATTTGTACAATGCCCTCTAGTTGCGGTTCTGATGAAGATTACTTCATTTGTTCTATGTATTTGATTGCTAAAATCTTATCAGATTTCAATTAAAAAAGAGAGAAGAGAGAGAGACTAATGTGTCTGGTAATGTCAAATAATAAAACAGTAAAATAACAGAACAGTCAAATGACATTTCTGGAAACAACAACATTTCTGGGTAAAGAAGAGCATTAATAATTCTATCATTTTGTTATGGTGAAATATAATCAGTATGAATTACTGAAGCCATTAATTCAGTGTAATACCTATATTGTTACTAAAGCTGATACATGTGAAGATCAGAAGAAGTCATATACTAAGAGACAGGAGGGCTTTATAGCCTTAACTTCTGAGTTAGTGAGTTTTCCCTCCTGGAAAATCAAGTTTTTCATCTCACAAAATAGATTATATGATCAGAACACACAATTTAGAGATATAATACACTGGCCTCATAGCATTAGCTGCTCTCTCTATAACTCCAACTAATCCAAAAGAGTTTTCGAATATCCTCCATGACAAGTGGAAAGTGTAGTTGACAAGGAAATGGATTAAGCTGAGAATATAGTATTCTCACTGCATTTTTGGAAATTATGGAGACAACCACCGTGTTTGAATAAAAACTTTAGTTTAATATTACTAAAATTTTACAATTCGACGTTTCGACCTTTATGTCAAGGTCATCTTCTGGAGCGTACAAATATACACAGGACACAAGCTATACTACAATCATACTGGTTCGTTAAAGACACTGACTAATCGCTACCACAATTGTTGGCCTGACCTCTGGTGGAAAAAAATAAAATAAAATAAAAAAATACATACAATTTACCATCGAAATCGAAAACCAAAATTCGCTCCCGTTCCTAGACACACTAGTTACACGTCTTCCTTCAGGCAGTCTATCCTTCACGGTCTACCGAAAACCGACACACACGGGCCAATACATACATGCGAATTCATACCACCACCCAGCACAAAAATATGGAGTCATAAACACCCTTAAAAACAGAGCCACAACTATTTGCTCTAACCAGCAAGCCCTGAAACAAGAACTAAAAATCATTAGTGACACATTCATAAACAAAGGCTATAACCAAAATACTGTCAATAAAATACTCTATAAAACCACAACAAAAACGAATCTAGATTACAGTAAAACCATAGCCATCCCATACATTAAAGGGTTATCAGAAAAAATCAACAGAATCCTACAACATTATAACCTCAATGCCACATTTAAACCACCCACTAAACTTAAAAACCATATTCAGCTCCTCTAAGGATCCTCTCCTCCCATTAGCACATCCTGGAGTCTATTGCATCCGCTGCACCTGTAACTTACCGTACATTGGTGAAACAGGACGGACAATCCCTATACGCAAGAAAGAACACATTAGACACATTAAATATAACCATTATGGTGAAGCAGGCCTCTCAGACCATGCACTTAACACCTTACACCAAATCAACTGGAAAAGCACCTGCTCCTTACACCGCACAAAAACATGGTACGAAAGAAAATTTAAAGAATCCTGCGAAATCCTGATAAACCACCCAAATATCAACAATAAAGATGGTATGAAAATTCCAAGGATCTGGATGGCACACATTCAGCCAACCTAATATGAAAGATTCAACATAAGTCAGGGCCCTAGCCAATCCGCTAGTATTAGAAACCATTCCACTCCAACTGGATGGAATGATGTTAATATATGTATATAGTAGACAACACAAATAATAGGACTCTAGCGTAGATGTATAATTTTTTTTTTTTCCCACCAGAGGTCAGGCCAACAATTGTGGTAGCGATTAGTCAGTGTCTTTAACGAACCAGTATGATTGTAGTATAGCTTGTGTCCTGTGTATATTTGTACGCTCCAGAAGATGACCTTGACATAAAGGTCGAAACGTCGAATTGTAAAATTTTAGTAATATTAAACTAAAGTTTTTATTCAAACACGGTAGTTGTCTCCATAATTTCCAAAAATGCATTCGGATCACCGTGCAAGCCTAAAAGAAAGGACAGTATTCTCAGCTTAACAGTGAATGGGTGAAGGTCATGACCAGAATTTTTTTAAATAGTGTAGAAAATGTCACAGTGGATCCCACCAGATTTCTAGTTTTAAGACCTTACATTAATAGTAGTAGGTGATTTAATATTTGAATATTAAATCAAATCACACTATAAAACACAAATGGATGTCACTGAATGATAATAATATGTCAAGTTTTTCCTTCATTTTTAATACGATTCAGGCATTGATACCATCTGTTTACTCTCCTATTTTTTTTTTCTCACTCTCTGATCAAATATTTTTAATCCAGCTCTCAGCTCCATAAGTCAAAAGCTGATTTTAACAGTCTTGTGTACTGATAGTTCAGTGCTTTGGCTAATTTCTCCCTTATTCAATATAAATTAATGCAACTTTTTACTGTATCAATCCACCAACATTTTGTTCTTCCTCTGGGTCTTTTTCTGCCATCCTGGCAAAGAACTTTTGTTTAGTAACTTTTCCCTCCCATTCTGTTTCAATGGCCATACCACCCGAGATTAGCTATACTGACACATTCTTGAATGCTTGTGATTACTTCAGTAAGGTATATACAGTCATCCCTTGACTAACATCCTTTCGAAGATACGTTCGTGGTCCCATAATGGAATAAATATAATTTTTGACTATACTTTCCAAAAAGATGCAAGCGAGTGTAAAGTAAAAAGGTTTTTATTTAGCAACAATGCATCATGCAAAAATGCAGTGGCAACAGCACATTCAGCAGCAACCTCCACATAATGTCGGCACTTGACTTCAACAGTTCCTCTGTTGATTTTGTGTTTGAAAAATATGTTATTTGTGTATTTATCATTATATATTTCATAAAATTAAAAATCTAGTGAATAATCACAGAAAAAGAGGTGGGCAATTGATCTTGAAATGAAGTTGCAAGTTCAATGATAGTAACGAAGCTACGACAAGGTCCTATCAGTGATTGGAAAAGTTACTTCCATCATGCATAGAGGACCTGAACCAAAAGCGAATACCTCTTGGCACCATGACCATAACCACTAAGTCTCTTCAATGTGTTGAAGGAGAAAGCAGGACCCGATTACGACTACAAATTCAACGTTTCTTACAGTTAGTTCATGAGATTCAAGCAGTGTTTTGCACTGCATAATGTAAAAATATATGGTGAATCTGCAAGTTCTGATGAGAAGGCTGCCGAGGAGTTTGTGGAGAAACTGGATAAAATTATTACAGAGAAAAATTATTTGCCACAGCAAATGTTTAATATGGATGAGACCTCCTTGTTTTGGGAAAAAATGCTGGAGCGGACAATTCATCCACAAAAAAAGCTAAAATCTATGCCTGATTTCAAGGCTCTTAAAGACTATGTTACAATTCTGTTGGGGGTAATGTGGCTGGATATAAACTGAAATCATTTGTGATATGGTGAGAATCCACTAGCCTTCAAAAACATTAGGAAGCATATCGGAGCAATAAAAAGTCATGGATGATTTAAAAATTGTTTGCGAATACCTTAATCAACTGTTATGGAAGTGAAATGGAAAGCTATTGTGTGAAAGAAAATGTAAAATTTAAAATTTTATTAATTCTGGTTAATGCTCCGTGTCATCTGTCTTGTATCGGTGATCTTCACCAAGTTCAAGTTCCTCTCTCCAAACACTACTTCATTGATCCAACAGATGGATCAGGGAGTTCTATTAATGTTTGGAGGGAGAAACAGACCATGAATTTGGTTCAAGGAGAACTTTTTCACAAGCCATTTCTGCTAATGAAGGAAACGACCCCACACTCATGCAATTCTGGAAAGCATCAATATTTATCATGCTATTAAAAATATTGCTGTAGTTTGGAACGAAGTGATCTCTCAATGTATGAGTGGCATATGGAAAAAGAAATTAAAAAGCTTTGTGCACGATTTTGGAAGTTTTCAAAAAAATGAAGACCTTTGTAAACTGAGTGAAGAAATAGTGGGTCTAGCAAACAACCTGAATCTCAAAGTGAATGATGATGACATAGTTCAACTCATAGGAAGTGTCCCTGAAGAGGTGAACAACAAAGAATTGGTCAAACTGGAGAAACAACGTGTTGCAGAAGAAGAACGGAAAAAGGAAGCGGAAAAAGAGAAACAAGGAGAGGTAGTTAAACAATTCACAGCGAAGGATCTTGCAGAAATGTTCTCTGCAGTTAGCAATGTTCTCAAAATGGTTGAAGACATGGATCCCAATGTTGAACGCTACTTATTAATAGAAAGGAGGTACATGATGCATTTGCTTGCTATAAACAAATTTATGATGAAAAGAAGAAGAGGAATAAGCAAAGCAGATTGGACATTTTTATCAAAAACAAAGGTTACACCAGAAGAGCCGCAGCCTGGTCCTTCACATAGGGAAGGAAATGAAGATGATTGCGGAGGAAGATTTTGGTGATTATTCTCCTGTTTTATAGAGGCAGCAATGCACAGTACAGTTTTATAATAAGGTTTAAAAATTAAAATGATAGTATACTTATTACTGTTAAGTCCCTAACACCTATAACTCTGTTGATTTAATGTATCGACTTACGTCCTGCCTTATGGAACAGAACCCCAACATAAGTCGAGGGATGACTGTATTTCAAACAGACCTATTACCGCTCTGGATGCTGAAGGAGAACTGTATGAAAGAATAGAGGTAGATAAGTTAGAAATATTAACAAGTTCATCATGGGCATACTACAAATTATGGCATATGATTTAATTGAAGCCTAAACTGTATTTTGTGGGGGGGGGCATTTAACCATCGTTTACAGACTGGTTCTGCAGAAGTATTTATAAATGAAAATTATGTAAATCTAGACTAACTTTCTATAGAAAATGAGGGAATAGGTTCCACATCACTCGAATTTAAATTTAATTGTGTTACAGATAAATTTAATACTTTATTAAATATAACACTACTTTATGTAATACACAACAAAAATTTGAAGATTATAAAAAAAAAGGATAAAGATGTGAAACATTCAAAATACAGAAAACCCCAAAGTTACGCGGTAGGTGTGACCAACAAAAAGCACGTCAGTCGAATTCACGTAACTCAGGGTATAATTTGGCATGTAATTTATATATACAGACGTACAAATGGGACCAAAGGTTTAAAAAACACCTATATTTTTTAAGAAATATAATCATAATTGTAGTTTTTCATACATAAAAAAAGAAAGTTATTTCGATGTCGATGGTTTCATAAAATCTAATAGAATCATCTGACAGCATGATGTCTTTTTCTTGTCACACAAAATTTCTTCATAGCAAGCCAATGATTTTTTTATTCCTTGCCTTGTGGCTACAATTTGTTCCCCATTAGAATCTATGTCCTCCAAAATCTGTAAACCTTTCTTTTATGATTGTTCTTACTGTGGATTCGTGTAGACCAAACTTCTTTGCTAGCTCACAAATTTTCATTCCGCCTTCAAAATCCTTAATAATGTTGAGTTTTGTTTCCAAAGTCTATGTTTTTCTTTTCTTGCTACCTATATCAGAATCGGACTTGCTTCTTTCGGACGACATTATTATTTTTTATGTGATAAAATTTGTATCAAGAACATAACATTAAACAATCACAAGGTTTGTAGACTATAAAAATCGTGTATGAATGGAGAATGCGCAAAACACGTCAGAGCTTGTTCACAGCACGTGCGACACTAACAAATGCGGCCGGCACCGGAAACATACGACTAGTGGTGAAGCGGAAAGGGAATACGTACACATAAGAAACCGCATAACTCCAGAAGGGAAAGGGAATATGTACATATAAGAAACCGCATAACTCCGGATTCATGTAAGTCGGGTTATGTTTGTATAGATGAAATAAGAAACTTGTCTGTGCATGTGCTTAATATGTTCCATGCCATGTTAATTTAATGCCTATGCTGCCCACTCACTACATTTACTATTTCTGAGAATAAAATGAAAATGTCCCTGTATAGTGAAATCCCCCCCCCCCACAGACACCATACTGTATCGTTTGTTGTCTGCCATGGCATTTTGCAAACTTGTCATCTGCGCCATTGTAATAATTTACTGCCTTATGTTATTTCTTATTTTGATCTTACCTTATAGTGTGTGGCCGTTTTAATTCCTTAATTTTTTTTTCCTAGTATCACTTAAACTTTGCGATTCCTACAAATGGTGACGCCACTGGTGAATAAGCCTGTGAAGTAAGCCAATTCATGGGTACAGATAACTATCTCCTCTGCTAAAAGAAATCAGGAAAATTTATTTCATTTATGACTGCGCCACCTGAGTTCTTCACGTAAAGTATCACAGATGTGCTATAGCACCTGTAGGATATAGCTAAATTTAACTGTGGGTTTAACTAACAGTTGTGGCAATTCTCCAAATTCTTAACATACAGGTTCGAAGTTTTTTGCGAGGTAGTGCATTGTACAAAGATCAGGCAATAGTCTCTATTAAGCAAACAAAACACATTTATTGTAAATTAAAGTAAATCTACACTAGTATACATTTATCAACCTGCTCTTTTCATAATCTTAACATGAATTTCAATTTCTATCTAGCAATATTAAATTTCCAATTTACAGCGAGAGGAGATTCTCATATCCTACAATTCTATTGGTCGCTATCTATAACTTATGTTATGCTAACATTACAATATAAAACTTTGCTATCCGTGACAATCTCATTAGCCTAGTAACATTATAATAAATTTAGTTTAATCCTTTATCCAAGTGTAAGCAAACAAAGTTTGCACCTGAAGATCTTCAGGACTGAGGCAACTCGTGGTAAAGGTGGACCAAGCTCTCATCACGCCTTGTCTTAGTATCTCCCATAATGCAAAGCACATCTCCTTGCAGACATGTATAATGCTATGTTAAGGGAAGGGCACTACTCAGACCAGTTTCGACCTTTATTAAGGTCTCGTCACTGGAACTTCCAACATCTGGTAACGTTATGTCCAGTGGACTCACAATCATCCTTTCGCACTTAACTATTAATACAAAGATTTCTATTCACAGGTCCTTAGCAACACATATAGTCCTATCACCACGAGATCCTTAGCTGTTTCAGCTGACTCTTCCGATCCATTCTGCATATTGGAATTCCTCATATGGTGTTCGGTAGGCATCTTTCCGTAATTCACTTGCGGGAGCAGCGGCACATCTTCACCAAAGGAACTAGGTGGACTCAAGGCGTCCTGCATTCAGTGCATGAGGCGAGTTCCCCTCATGCAGTTCAGTGTTTCAAGGTTGGAGATCCCCAAATATCCTGCGATCACTCAGACATCAGCCGTCCTGACCTTCAATGAAGGCAGGAAACTTCCTTGCTTGAATGACCTTCAGCACTATTGTTCACTTTCAAGTCCCAGACATAATCCTCTTTAATCATTTTTTTTTCTTAAGGTAGAAATATTTCAATACTAGGCTATTTTTACAATATCATTTTGATAAACATACATAAAGTGCACAATTTTGTGTTATTCTTTGTGCCAGATACCAGTATGGGGTTTACAATCATTATAGCAACATGTAGTTTAATTATATTTACACAATTTACGACCTCTGTAAAAGTCAATGCCTAAAAATTAAGAACTTTTATTGCATCGAATTTTACAATACTGCACAGATGCAAGTAAAACAAAAGCAGAATTTTTGTTTTTAATCACTAAATAGAGTATATATGGTATTTATTTATTCTTATGGCAAAAAGAATACAATGTAGCTATAGGTTAATCTCTAGTCCAGAAAGCCGATCCAAGACCTCATCCATTATCTCGTATGTGTCTTGGAGGTTTCCATGAAATTGGTGCCTTGAGCTGTTGTTCACAATATGAGTGGTCGCCTGGACTCTGGGGGGGGGGGGGTGAATAATCCCAATAAGAGTGGTCTGAGAGTTTCCATTTGTGTAGGAGCCACATCTGTCCTGGTTAGTTCTGATCCTGTTGACAGATGACCGAAAGCAGACCAGGCTGCAGAGCACAGGGATCTTCAGCCAGGAAGCCATTTGTTGGGAGATTGTTAGACCAGTATTCTCTCCACATGCCAGATATTGATGGATCAAAAGGTTTCTTGATTTTAGGCAAAGACCAGGTGGATTTTTGAGAGTCTGGTGCAGGATGCTCATTACTTTATTAAATTCTTTAATTAAGGCTAGTTAGTCTTCTCCATATATTTGGTGGAGTAATGTTGGATAGGACAGGCACCAAGGAGAGGAGTGCTTCTCAGTTTCCTACTAATTATTTGCATGGTAGAGTTTAGCTGGGTGCAGAGAATGCGAGGGCTAGTGCAGACGATCTTAGGACTTCTGCCCCACAAACCCAGGTTGTTCAAGCAAGCCTTGAAATGATATTATTTCTAATGAAGGGGATACAAATCCTTTGATGTTTATCTGCCAGTAAGCGAAACTCTAAGAACTAGGACTAAGATCTATGAGTTTCATACCGAAAAACTATCAGCAAATCCAAGTGTAAGTAACCACTTGGTAGTACAACACCAAGGCAACTTGTGTCAAAGGTGGAGCAAGCTCCCTCAATATCCTTGGTATTTTCTCATAATGTAAAAACACAGCCCCTAGGGGATGTAATACTGTAATTACATTATGAGGAGAGGTCACTACCCAGACCGGTTTCAACCTTTTTTGAGGTCTCATCAGTGAGTAGGTAGACCTGGAAGATAACAAGGAAGATAATAAAAGCCCTTTTGGCTTTTATTCTATGTTATAATATACAGGCACACCTTTAAGACATTCGTATAGTGAAGGTATGTACGTTCTTTTCACTTAAACCTTGTTATCTTCCAGGTCTACCTATTCACTGATGAGACCTCAAGAAAGGTTGAAACCGGTCTGGGTAGTGACCTCTCCTCATAATGTAATTACAGTATTACGTCCCCTAGGGGCTGTGTTTTTACATTATGAGAAAATATCAAGGATAGTTAGGGAGCTTGCTCCACCTTTCATACGAGTTGCCTTGGTGTTGTACTACCAAGTGGTTACTTACACTTGGATTTGCCAATAGTTTTTCAGTATGAAACTCATAGATCTTAGTCCTAGTTCTTAGAGTTTTGCTTACTGGCAGATAAACATCAAAGGATTTGTATCCCCTTCATTATTATTAAGGTTGCCAGAAAAATAGCCTTTTGGCTTTTATTCTATGATATTATTTCTTGTTTTAATTTTGTTGGACAGGTTGAACTGTTCAACTGCTTTTTTGGTTATGTGCCTTTTATAGGTTAGGCTTCTGTCCAGGCTCACTCCAAGGGATTTCAGGTGAGGCTCATGTTCTACCATCTTGCCACAGAAAGAGAGGTGGAGGTGTTGATTTGCCTCTGCATTGTTTAGGTGGAATGCTGTGGATGCAGTTTTTGTTGGATTTGGCTTCAGAAACCACTGCTCAAGCAGTACTCTTTTAGGATGTTTAGTCTGTGTTCAAGGTTGTTTCAAGGTTGGCAAAGGAGGTAAACTGGTGTAGGTTCGCTAGGTCATCAGCATACATGTATTTGCTTGAGCTGGTATATGGTATGTTGGGTATCTGGTGTTAAAGAGTAAAGGGACTAACACAGGGAAGCTACTTGACTAATTCTTTTAAAAACTTTCTCACATATTTTTCTTTTCAATATGATATTCATTTTTCTCCTTAAAACTAAGTAATGTTCACTTCCAACTCACATCTCCTGTATAGTCTTGTGACCTAAACTGGCATCAAGATATCATCATCAAAAATAACATACTCGATCACTTTTTTTTCCCTCATTTTATTTATTTATTTATTTTTTTTTGTAAATTTGTGCACATCTTTGTGTGGGACCATGTTAGTGACATGTATTTAAAGGCTTAGGTGTTGTTGACTATTCATAGCAGTACTTCACAGTATTAACAACACCAATTGAAGAAAAAAATATAATTAATTTAATGGAACTCACTAATATTTCACTGGTTTTCTAACCAGCAGCTTCAGAGCACAAATGATAACTATGACAAGAACTCAATTAAAACATTAGAAACAATTGAGATGTAACTGAACAGTCCATGTCCTAAATAGAAATCCAGCAGGCCCTTATTATTAGCTATGTTCTTTTGCCCAAACATTTCTATACACCAGAGATTCATTTCCTACTATGCTGTTTAGATTTCTAGCAAGCATCAGTGTTTCTCTTTATGTCACCTGTTCTTCCTAATGATTTGAAAAAGTCCTCTATTTCCTTAATAGAACTTTCTGGAACGATAGCATCAAATAAGTTTCATCACCCAATTTCCAAGTTTGAAATTCGTCTACATAACTCTGCTGTCTATCAATAAAGAAGTTTATCTTCACGTTGAATGCTATTGCTACTTCCTTTCCCTAATTACTCTTAATAGCCTGAAACATCTTACATTTATTATTTAGCAGAATGTCATCTGTTTTAGTCTTCTTCATCTTCAGTAGCATGAATTATGTCCATATAGTACCTCTCTACCAGTGCAACTTCTACTCTGTCAATGTCTTATGATAATGTGCCTTTTTTCCATTCTGATGATGATGAGTTTATGCTAGTCAAACTTAATTCTGTCTTATTTTCTATTCCTGGAATAACTCATTTCCAGTGTTTCTTGGTATAAATATATAACTTGATCAACCACTCTGGAAATGTCAAGAGTAACAGCACAATGCTTTTCCACACCTTCCCATGATGTGTCCAGTGGGTGGGTGATGTCAGCAATGAGATCAGGAATGGAAGAATCCATATGATCACTGATGAGGCTTTAAGTAGTGAAGAATTTGGCTGTTGATGATCTTCTCCATTATTCTGAAGTTGAATAATGTGAGGGTGATGGAGTTATCAGTTGGATGGGACTTATTTATTTACATTTGGAATGAGCTAAATATAGACTTGCTTCTATGTATTAGGATACATGCCAGCTGGATATAAAAAAATGCTGGGAGACAATATACAAGTGCTGGTTTCTCCTTAGTTGTACTATTTTAAGTACAACTAAGGAGAAACCAGCACCAGAAGCTTTCTTTTTTGATATCTTGGTTTAAGATTATTCTGATGTCTTTTTGCTGAAACACCACAGGAGATATGTTGCGCTGCTAGTAGAATGATTTGCCTTGGTCATCTATGCAGGAGTTGGAGAGAGAAAAGATGACTGGAGGTCAGTTTTATCATTAGGCACTGTAAGAGTGGCCATCTGGATGAGAGAGGAGTGAAACAGAAGTTGTCTAATAGCCTTTGCACCAGAAGGCATGACTGTTATCATTTGAATAAGAGGCAAGCTTTTTTTTGTTGGCCTTTTCAAAGTCAGATTTATGGTCAAAAGCCTTCTGTGGCATGAAAGTTTTTATTTATCTTTTCTTGTTATACCATGGTTTGGAAATTAGGTGGGAATTTTAGATGGAGTGTGAAATGAAGGCCATCATGCCAGTAAGAATAATTTCTGTAACTAAAAAGCAGGTATTTGGATAAGATCAGAAGCAGTAATTTGAACTGTTCATACTTAATGACATGAGAATGAGAGCAGTTGTGAGGAGGACATTCTGGGCAAGAGTAAACTTGCACAAGACGGTCAGAGTTATTAAGAGGAGAGGTGACCTCTACCATATATGTAGAAAGAAAAAAGTTGTCAGGGATATCTGGTATACATGTTCGTAGATGAATAATTTGCATTAGATTGGTTAGTTAATTTGTGGTTTATTGGTACCAGGACAGCAGAGGTCATACTACACCAAACCAAAGGGTACAGCAGTACTCTAAGTAATCATAAATAATAATAATAAAGAAATAAATAAGTAAATAACATGTTATATACAAAAAAGCATATTTGAAAAAAACTAAGTTAAGCAATGCAGTATTTACATAAAAATAGAATTTACACTCATAATTAATTACAGTAGAATCTGCTTATTGTGATTGCGAATAATATTATCAATCGGCTATTGTTATCAAAATCAGTCAGTCCCAAAACACACCATTTAAAATAAATTAAAAATAATCCGTCTATTATAATCAAAGTTTTGGCTATTGTTATCAAATTCCTTGAATGTTTAGTCTTTTGCATCTCAGAATTCTAAGAAATAAGGGTTAATCAGGAGAAAATTTGACAAAGAACATTTGTCGAATTCAGTAAATCCTAAATCTTAACTACAGTCTGTGATTTTTCAAGTTTATTTTTGTGCTCTCTTTCAATAAGTGAATTTGACTTTAAGTGCTCATTTAAATAGCCCTTAGCATTATGGCAGAAGCAAGTAAAAAACATAAAGATTTATCTTTTCAAAAAAAGCAAAGAATTTTGGAGTGCTATGATAAGTTGTCCAAAATGAGGCAGCATAGTGCAGCTGTACATTTAAATCACAACCACTCTTGCATAAGATCTTAAAAAACAGATTAAACATTGAAACTTTAGCTCTTACTAATGAGAACATGGATTGGAAGAGAGCCTGATCTGGTAAGGATACTCAAGTTGAATCAGCATTAAAAATTTGGTTTAGTAATGTTCGTGAAAAGAATGCTTTGATTAATTGGCCTTTGAAGTGTCAAAAATTATCTTTACCCATTGTAAAGAAAATTGCAATTTTCTTTACAATGGGTAAAGAAAATTGCACTGCAACTGATGGATGGTTTAACAGGTGGAAAAATGAGAGAATATTGTGTACAAGTGTATTCATGGTGAAGAAAAAAGTGCTGATTTTTTATCAGCTGATGTGTGGATTAAGACCGAGTGGCCAAAAATTATTACTGATTATTCTCCCAAGGATATTTACAATGCAGGGCGAAATAGGACTCTATTTTTGTGCAATGCCTGAGCCTACTTATTTGTTTAAAAATGAAAGCACTAAAGGATTTAAATCTTCAAAAGAGTGACCGACAGTTCTTTGTTGTGCTAATATGAAAGGTGAGAAATGAGAGCTCCTAGTGATTGGAAAAAGTAAAAATTCTCGGTGTTTTAAAGGCATCAAAAGTTTGCCTGTTGACTACTGTTCTAGTGCAAATGCTTGGATGACTAATGACATTTTCAACAATTGGTTAGTTAAGTGGGATCTTAAATTAAAGCAAAAAATTGTCTTGTTAGTAGATAACTGCTGAACACAAACAATTTATCATTAAAGAACATCAAAGTAATTTTCTTGCCTTAAATTAAGTAATTTCCTTGCTCTTGAATTAACACTACATTGTTAATTCAACAATGTGACCAAGGCATCATATGAGCTTTTAAAGCTTATTATCACAGGAAAGTTTGTGCGAGAATTATAGCTGAACTTGATTATATAAAAGAGCAAGCTGATGCAAGTGCAACTGCAAAAAAGATTTCCCTTCTTGATGTATTGCATTTGGTAGCAATGTCATGGAAGCAAGTCTCAGAGAAGACTATTGAAAATTGCTTCCAAAAAGGTGGATTTTTTAAGACAAACTCTGAAACTCCTTCTTCTGAAGAATTTGAATATCTTACAAATGAAATTTTTGATAAAACACCAGATGGTATGTCAAAAGAAGAATTTGAAAATTGGATGGATATTGATAACAACGTTGAAGTGGTGGACAGTGTCGAAAATATGTCAAGCTGCTTCTGATGAGAACTTTAAACTAATAGAAGAAAGTGAACCTAATACAAGTAAAGAAGAACAAATTTTAGACGCTCCTCTAACCATTGCCCAGATGCAAGAAGCTCTATGAATACTTCGTCACGGGGGTGCAACATAGATCGACAAACTTCAAAAGGCATTATGAATATGAGCAATTTATTCATGAACTAGTATATTCAAAGACATGACAGACAACACTAGATAAGTTTTTAAAATAAATTTTATGTTGTTGCTTATTAAAAATCTCTTTATAACAATAAATTAAATTAAATTATATGTTCATAACAATAAAATAAATTGAAATAAATGATGCAATTTTTCATATCCTTTGCTTAATATTATCAGCTGGTTATTGTTATCGAAAAGCGACTGTCCCAAAGTGATCACAATAAGTGGCATCTACTGTATTTGTAAAAATGCAAAATGAGAAAAACCTCATGCAATTTGTCTGAGCATGATAAGATCTGCTTGAGTGTACTATGCCCACAGATGCAAGACCCTTTGGCACCTCTGCACATGTCAGAAGAAGGTGAATCCATTCCGATAATAGGGTAATGAATCTGTCTTGTGGGATGAGTTGTTTATCTTTACATGTTGGAAAATTAACTTTTCTTTTATGAACATCGTATTTTTTAAAGTGGTAACTATTTTGCTTGTATAACAGTTGGAAAATTATATGTAAAACATGTGATTTTGTGTGTTGGTGACCAATTCGTACATCAGCTTATTTCTTTCCCCCCCTTCAAAATGAATTGACTCTTCTTGGCAAGGTGCCAGACTAGGGTCTCGGATCTGTGGTTGGACAGTATATGGCTTGGCTAGATTCATAAAAGTTTCATTCCGTTCTTGAGTGGAATTTTGTCTATTTATCAGAATATGGCAAATGATGAGATGCATGTTACACTGTTTGCAAATAGGTGGATCCATCAGCCTTTAACAGAATAAGAATGTGCAAGATGACAGTGACCTATGCTGAGGCTAGCAAGAATAACTTCCTCTTTTCTGTTTCTATATTGACTAGACTGCCAATACTTAATTTCAGACTTAAACTTATAGAATTTGTTAGTGCTTCTGCTATGATGACCACTACTGATTTAATCTTTAATCTTATAAACTGCCTATGGGGCTCACACAGTACATGGAAAAAGAATGAGCTGATTTAGCATCTGCATCTACAGTTCATTTTCTTTAATTTCAGCATGCTAGCTGGGAATCCAGCAAACCAAATATCAAAATGAATGATCTTTATTGTGTACAACAGTTGTAGAATCTCACAAAACACTGGATGTGGATTATACACAGGAGACAAGATGGCCTGTAAAAACACTCAATGAATCTGTATAAATCACACATTTTTGGTTGCAGTTTTCTTTTATGTGTAAAAGGATAAGCTGAATGACATGCCATTCATTTTGATGCATGAAAAGGAGAATCAGATTGAAGATAATGTGGTCAGGAAAAACAGCATCACAGACAGAGGTCTCATATCTTCAACCATCAGTATAGATGGGTAAGAAATCAGAGTAATGAATGATGGAGTATGTGGCTTCCTTAGCTGGCACAGTTAGAGGCTGTTCACATTTATGCCAACAGCTTGTATAATCTCTTTCACATGCATGCCAAATAGGTGATATTTTGTAGGATATTTTAGAAAAGACTATATTTAAGATATAGTTAAGAAACGTGTTTTCGGCAAAGCAAAAAAGAGCGGGTTCATTTGCTTCAATATAAAGACTGAATGGGCAAAATCACGCAAGTATGTATTCATATACCTAGATGATGGATAACATCCAATAATTGGAGTGTGCTCACCCTTGCCGAACAGTAAACTTAGGACCAATAATGAAGCTTTGTTTGAACAAGTGCACAATAAAGGTGAAGCAAGGAAAATAGATCCACACTCAATTCTGTAGAGCAGTGGTTCCCAAAATTTCAGTATTCGCATACCCTACACTCAGGCAAAGGAAGTTTGGGAGAAGTTATAATAATATTTCATTCAAACATGAATAATTATGAAGATATTTATTTTTTAATATTTGCATTATAATAAATTCCAAATAAGTGAAACAATTTATTTAATTATTAAATGCACTTTTACTTATATGAATCCAATAGACATGCAGTAGAAACAAAAACTAAAATCAATAAATCTGCTGGCTGACTCTATACCTAAAGTCTGAATAGTAAATCAAGTAGGGGTTAAATGGATGAATAACACCATTAAGCTTGAGCTGCAAAAAAAGAAACAACTGTGGAGGGAATTTAAAGAGAAAGGTGACCTGCAGGCTCACAAATGGTATAAAGTGCAGGCCAGAAGGGTGATGAGTGTGGTAAGAAAAGCAAAAGGGGATTATGAAAGGAAATTATCCATGCAAGTTAGAGAGAATCCCAGACAGTTTTTTCGATATGCTGCAAGTAAGAGAAAAATTGTATACGGCAGAATGATTTTAAGGAATGCTGATGGTAGGAAGGTCACTGAATCAGTTGATATAGTGGAATTACTGAGTGAGCACTTTGCAAGAGTATATCATCCAGGTGGTGACATTGAAGGAATGAAGGAACCATTAGTTTATACGGGAATTGTGGTGAATGAAGTGGAGGTGAATGGTCTATTACAAAACCTTAATGTGAATACATCTGTGGGATTGGATAGCATACCAGCACTGGTCTTACGTGAAGTGGCTAAAGAATTGTCAGTGCCCTTGACCATATTGTTCAATATGAGTCTTGGGTTTGCTTTAGCCCCGAAGGGGTGGAAAGAGGGGAAAATAGTTCCACTGCATAAAGGAGGATCCAAGACAGCTGTTCCAAATTACCGACCGATCAGAATATCAGGAGTTGTTGTCAAGGTCTTGGAGAAAGTAGTCAAGGGAAAAATACAGGAATGGATTGATGAAAATGAGATACTATATGGGGGACAGCATGGTTTTGTGAAGAGTAGATCATGCCTCAGTAACTTGCTCAAGTTTTATAACACAGTGACAGCTGAACTGGATAGGGGTAATGGGTTTATAGTGATACTACTGGACCTTGCCAAGGCCTTTGATAGGATACCACATGGAACCCTAATCAGTAAACTGGAGCAGATGGGGATAGATATAGGTTTGGTGAGATGGATAGGAGGGTGGTTGATGGAGAGATATCAGAGAGTAGTTTATTCAGGAGTAGAGTCCAAAAGACGGCCTGTGACTAGTGGTATGCCACAAGGTTCTGTTCTTGAACCACTACTATTTAATTTGTTCATTAACAATACAGGAAAGGATCTGAGAGGAACAGTTCATTTGTTTGCTGATGATGCAAAGTTCAGTAGGGCAATAGTGAATGCAGATGATGTCAGAATTTTGCAGGATGATTTGGAGAGATTGAAGGACTGGGCTAAGGAGAATAGATGTCAATTTAATGTGGCAAAATGTAAGGTTATGCATTTTGGGGTGAAAAGATTAACAGCAGTATACCACATTGGTGGAACGGTACTCCAGGAGATTAATGAGGCCAGGGACTTGTGAGTGTTGGTGGATTGGGAGTTGAAGTTTAGGGGGCACATTGCAAAAGTGGCTAAATCAGCTCATCAAATCACTTGGCTGCTAAAAAATACACTGATGAGCAGAGACATGCAAGTTATTGTTCCTCTGTATCGAGCCTTGATAAGACCCTCTCGACTACTGTGCCCAGATTTGGTTGCCTGGGTTTCTTCTAGATGATGAGGAGCTGGAGAGGATCCAGAGGCGAGTGACCAAGATGATCGCAGGTCTATGGAATGAACCTTATGAGAACAGGTTGAAGATTTGTGGGTTGCAGAAATTGGTTGATAGGCAGCAAAGGGGGGGATATGATTGAGACATTCAAATTACTAAAGGGTTTCTATAGGATTAATTCAGAGGATATTTTTGAGAACAGGACTGGTGGTGGGAGGACTAGGGGCTATCTATAGAAGCTGGGCAAGAGTGTGGTTAGTAAGGGTGTTAGAGCTATGTTTTTTACTTTTAGAGTGGTGAATGAGTGGAATAAGCTGCCAGAGTCTGTTGTGGGTGCTTTGACTGTGAATGAGTTCAAGGCAAAGTATGATAGATACTGTGTGAATGTTGAATAGTTGATGAACATGATGTTCAGGGCTTCCCTCGATGAGTCTAGGGACTCCTTGGACTTGCCCATAATAATAATAATAACTATGAAATTAAAATTTTTAATTAAAAAAAGTAACAGACTTTAATTAAGACAAGTAACAGACTGATTTGGAGGAAAATTGTAGATAGGAAATTAATAATGATGTAATTTTTTTCATGTAGTACTATCATATCCTGTACACCCCTTGAGGGTACATGGCAGGAATTTGATGATGATGATTAAAAAAAGTGTTTAATGAGAAGATCAAAATTATTTCTGTTGGGAAGAAGTTATTTTGGTGAGATCTGGTTCTGTATTTTTTTTTATTTTAACTGTACATGGGGCTCTACATTAAAAAAAAGTTTTTTTTTTTTTTTTTTGATTCCCACAAGCACAGAAAACCCAACTTCTTGAGTATAATATGTACATCCATCACAACCTGTGGCACAAACAAGATTAAATATGTAGATGCTACAATTTCAGTTATGAATGATTTTGAAATTTACCAGAGTTCCAACTGCATAATTCAAACCATTTGAATTTAAACTTTTGATGCAAACAGTATGAACCATGATGCTGGAATGTGATTGTGCCATCAAACAGACACGACCTCAATGGTGGTCAGTCGATACATGTTAAGAAACACACATTTTGTGTAAAACTTCCTTTAGATTTTTTAGTTATTAAGAAATTAATTATAGAATAGCCTGTATTTATCTGCAAGAATAATATAAAAGTAAACCTTTTTTTTTTTAAGTGCACATAGTGTAAAGGATATTCAATATTCTTTTGCACTTTTTGCTAAGTTGACAAATGTGAACATGGAATGTATGCTTTCTGTCATGCTTTGAACAGAAGCCAAGTTCTTATGCTTTCTGACAGAAAGCATAAGAACTTGGCTTCTGTTGGCACTAGAATAATGGTTTGTTCCATCTTTGAGCAAGTGTACACAGATAATTTTTTTTTCTGAAAACCAGAACCCATTACTAAAAGCCAACAAAGAGGTATGACTGATTGCATGTGAAAGTTGTCTTTCAATGACATTCATTTTATAAGAGTGACAGTAAACTGTAAAGTCATCAACATATAGAGCCTGCTGTGGGAGGAAGGTGGACAGCAAAGGGTGTTACAATTAAGACAAATCCTTGGGGAACATTCTCTTCTTGAGATAATGTGTTTCCCACTTGGACTTGGAAGACTCAGCTAAAAAGAAAGTTTTTAATAACAGCTCTCTCCACACTGTCATATGGTTTTTTCTGTAGCAGAGAACACTGAAACTAGATACTCTCATTTCAGGAACGAGTCCCTTATGAATGTTTCTAAATTAACCAAACGGTCCAATGTTGATTAGTGTCTATGAAAGTCACATTATGTGGAACAAAAGATCATTTCTTTCTAAATACCAAAAGTGGCATTTATCATTTTCTCCAATATCTTAAAAAGACAGCTAGTCAGAACCATAGGTCAATAATGGTAAGAGGAGATCCACTGAAGATATCTTATCCTCTCATAATGGATGTCATCACATGCTACTGCACTAGAATGAGAAAGTAAAAGGTTTTTTTTTTTTATATTCTCCTTAATGAACAGCTAATTGTATGGCTCTAGCCATTTGTCAGAAATTTTAACTGCTGTTCCTTTGTTAAAAGAAAGAACATTAATATTGAAAGAACAACAAGAGAAACTGCAGTTTCTCTTGTTGTTCTTTCAATATTAAAAATTCAGGAGGATATGTAGCTGTTCCTGAGATTCTAAAAAACTTTTGTCCTAAAGTGTCTGAAATGGCTTTTGGTTAGCAACAATATGCTTATTATATTCCAAAGTAGACAAGTTGTGTGTTCTATTCTCCATTTTCTGGATTTTATCCTATAGACTATTTGCATTGGTTGTTTGAATAATAGATGACAAATTGGATTCAAAATTGTTTTTGACTCGGATGTCCAATGTAATGTGCTTTGGTCCCAGAACATTTAAAACTAGGAGATTTGCCATGATAGAGTATCTACAAAATATACCCCATGCTCTGCCTTGATCTTTTTTGGTTGCTTGGTATTCGGGGTTCCTCAAGGCTTGGACAGCATGGAAATTGAGATGATGTTTTTTTAAAACTGCAGTTGTTACTATTTGGATAATGCAATTATATGTATCATTGCTTCATTGATAGGTGTTTTACTGACTACTTCAGCATCAAATTATGCAAGATGGGAAAAAGTATTCCAGTCAGTTTGATCAATTTTCCACATAGGCATCCCTGTAGAAAAACATGGTTCATGTGAAGACAGAGTGCAAATCACTCGAGTGATTTGCACTCTGTCTTCACATATATTGGAAGCAGATATATGTTCACATATACTCTGCTTCCAATATATGTTCTCTTCAACATTCTACACAAGCAAAAAAATGGTAGGGGGAGGAGATAGTAAGATCAACTGCAGAATATGAGCAGGTAGGCATATGGAAAAAGGTATTCATCTATTGTTAAGAAGGGAGAGGTCACTACTGTCAAGCATATGCACGATATGGTCTTGTCAATTCATGATGGCATTCCCTTAAATAGTGTTGTGTCCATTACCCATAGGAAGTATGGATTGAAGCAGTTGCAATATATGGCTATCAAGGTCGATCTGATTTAACTCAGAACCCAGTGGTAATAAATGGACCTTGAGACTTCTTATTACAATATAAGAAATCCCATTGGGGTGACAAACAAATGGCTACAGCATCCAAAACACTATTAAGCTGGACACACATAGGAAAGGAGTATGATGGTCCACTAGGATAGTAACTCCACCATGAGCAGGAACATCTCAAGTTCTGTCCTTATAAATAACAGTGAAATATAGTTCGCCCACCATTTGTAGATCCCTTCTTGGCATTTTGCCAAGAATAGTCGATTCATGCTGAAGGATGAAAGGAATGAAGGATGTACGAATTGGTCGCCAACATGCAAAATAACGTGCTTTCTTGTCTGTCGCTGTACTAGTACTAGCTTGATTTTTGTTGTCGCTTTTTTGCATTATTTTTTTTTATTATTAATTTGTATGATGGATCCAGTACAGTCAACAAGTTCTGTTGTTAAACGTTTCAGTAGCTCTTGCAAAAGAATATTGAATAATGTACTGACATTCTGCGAAAAAGAATCGTCAGAAGGCCGTCTTCTTGTTCCCCTTTCTCAAGTCATAAAACGTGCAAGTGCAATTGCGGGCATATCGGGGTCGACTGTTAAAAGAATTCATAGGGATTCAAAAGGTGAAGGTAAGCCAAAATTTAAATCTCCTAAAAATAAGCGCCAGAGTAAAGAAAACCATCGAAACCGTAGCTTTGAATGATTTTGATGTAGACGTTATAAGAAGAACTATTCACGAATTTTATGTGGTCGAGAAAAGAGTGCCAACTGTTCCAAAATTGATTCCTGTGCTTAAAGAAAAAATTAATTTTCTTTGGAAAAGAGAAACTTTAAAGAAAATACTTCATGAAATCGGATTTTGTTTTAAAAAGTCCCAGAATAAAAGGAAACTTATCATGGAGCGAAGTGACATTGTTTTATCTAGAACGCAGTATTTGAGAGCAATAAGACGTTTCAGGGAGGAGAAAAGACTGATTGTGTATCTAGATGAAACTTGGATTGATAGTAATTTAACTTATGGAAAATGTTGGCAGTCTAAAGAAGAATGTGGAGTGCTACAAACCGGAAATGCCTCACGGTGCATAATAATTTTGTGTGCGGGTGGAGAAATGGGTTTTTTTACCGAATTCAAACTTACTATACAAAGCCAATTCAACTATTGGAGATTACCGTGGGCAAATGAATTCTACAATCTTCGAAAAGTGGGCAGAAGAAAAACTGATTCCAAACCTTCCTAAAAATGCTGTTATAATTGTTAACGCTTCATATCACTCTATTCGATTAAACAAAATTCCAAATTGGTCTAATAAGAAGCAAGTTCTTATGGATATATCATTTCTCTGCAAATAACATTTCTCATTCCCCAGATATGCAAAAAATTGAATTGCTTAGTTTGGTCAAAAGAAACTCACCCATAACTAAACTATTTAATTTCGACACGATGCACAAAGAGCACGGATTTCTAGCTTTGAGGCTACCACCATATCATTGCGATATTAATGCTATTGAGTATGTTTGGGCAGAAGTGAAAAGTTTCATTCGCCATCGCAACGTAACTTGGGATATTGACATGTACTTTTTAAGCTTTCAGAACAGGCGATTGAAAGTATTACAGTTCAAAACTGGGGAAAATATTGCTCTCATGTCACCTCATTGGAAAATATATATTGGGACAGAGACGGAATTATCAAAGATTTATGCGAACCTTTGGTGATCAGTTTAAGTGAAAGTGATGGTGATTCGGACACCGATTCAGATGACTCTGAAGATTAAAAGAATTTGACAATGGTATTTTTTCCAACATTTTTTTGCATGGGTTTGTTAAAAGAGTCACAACAAGTCATAAATAATTAATCAGTTTAGGACATTAAAGTGTCTTACTTTTCTCAACTGTAAGTTTTAAAATATCCAAGTTCATTTGAAATAATTTCTGTTTTTCATTATAATTATTTTTATTTTATAGAAAACTTTCTTAAAAATAAACTTAGTTACATTTTTGTTTTATGCTATACCTTTTTTAATTTTGTTAACACTCTACGTACATTTTTCCAACTGTTATACAAGCAAAATAGTTACACTTTAAAAACAGCAATGTTCGTAAAAGAAAAGCTAAATTTTCCGACCTGTAATAATAAACAAACTCATCCCAGAAGACAGACTGATTATCCTATTATTGGAATGGATTCTCCTTTTTCTGACATGCGCAAAAGTGTCGAGGGACCTCTAATTGGTGGGCAAACTATACCTTAAGGTGGAGTACTCACTGGGTTTTCCCTCTCTGTAAATGAACTAACAGGGCTGTGGGTTGAAATCCCACTGAACATGTGAATGTCTTTAGGTGGTATATGAATTAGCTTGAAAAAAAAAAGAGCATGTTGTACGGTCACTAGAGGACATGCTTCCCAGCTTATCTAACCACCCTTTTACACCCAGAGTACTAATATTACTGTATAATACGTTTACAACCATTGATGGGTGTGATTCAAATAAAAAAAATTTCAAAATGTGTAAAACAGTCCTTTTTTTATTATCTTTTAACATTCTGATGAAACCATACTAAATGCCAATGGGAAAGTATTTTGTCTGAATTAATTAAGTTAGCATATTTTGAAATTAATGAACTGAAAACCACACAACACACTATAGTCAGTTAGTGAAGGAATGGAACCAACTTCAGATTAAAAGGTAAGGTCAAAAGTATCAGAGTTCAAATCAAACAGAATTTATTGAATATTTCAAAATATATATCCATAGCTATAAAGTTTCAGACTAGAATATATTCACAAACCTGTACTTCGTTTCTCTACCCACAAACTGAGCCATTGTTCGTATTGTTATCACTGAAAAGAATTAATCCATTCTGTCATAATTCAAAAATTTTGCAGTAATAAAATAATTATGTAAATGAATAAACTTCTAAGCAGTCAAAAATTTTTGAAAAATATCACAAAATGGCATGATTTCTGCATCATAAACAGCACAAAATTATCAAATTTTCAAATAGTATGCTGCTCTGACATTTAAATATATTTTCTTTAATTTATGAAAGGCTGAACATACACAATGTAATCATAACCACAGAACTGCACAAATTATTTGACATCACTGTTCTAGTTGTTTTGATGTGCAAGACTATTAAAGGGGGATGAAGGAATTAAAGGGTGAAAAATATAAAGTACAAAGATTATGAGAGTAATTTCCTACTAAGAAAGAAAGGTAATATACAGTTGAATACAATTCACAAAAGTAGGAGCAGCATTCTTTATTAGCTTCATGCAAATAATATTAATAATAATTAATATTATTTGCAACATGCTGAGCAGCTTAAACAAGAAAAAGAGTTCTATACTTCTTTTTTGTTGGACATTTATGACTAAAAGCCATTTCAAATGTAGAACTATGTCTTCTTGCTCCATCTCCTCATGTCTGAAGACTTGTGACCCTAGATCAATGACAGTTTTACATAATTCAGTTTATCTTATACTGAACGAACAATGACGATGCCACTCTAATTAAAATAAATTTCCCTCAAACAAAACAAAACATACCAAAATCCTTACAAAAAATCACTTTCACATCTATTTAACCAACATCTAACATCTGCAGCAAAACCACCAATATAAATTATGTCATCACTTAGACATCTAGATCAGACCACCTATTCTTGACAGAAACCCAAATCGCAGCTATAACAAACCACAGTTCTGTTTCAAAGTCAAAATTACACAGTGTATTTCTTCCACCACAAACATGACACCTGTGTATTTGTAAGATTGGACACTGTTTGCCAGAGAATACCATATTCAGAATCCTACCTCCTCTGGCTTAAGGTTTCTTTATCCCATTCAGTTATCTTCATTTGCTGCCATTCAAATTCCAAAAACCGCTCTGACCTCTTCACCATCTTATCCTTGAAGCGTGACTTTCTACAATCCAGAAATCCAAATAGTGAAATCATCTTGGGCAACCTTAATGTCCACAACTCCAACTGGCTTCTCTTTTCCAACACCACTGTCCAAACTGGATGAGATGTGGAAGCAACTGGAATAAGCAATGATCTAACACAAATCGTACCTCTACCAACATCCTGAATACCTAATAATCCTTTCCAGTCACCCAATACCTCTGATCAAATTTTAACCAGTTCCCCATCCAGATATACTGTAAAAGATTACCTGTTCTCTCTTTCTTTCTCTTCTTCATAAACTAGATCAAAATCTTGTGCAATTTTTGTCTCACAGAATCCTTCCCTCCAGCCAGTCCCAAGCTTGTGTGCAACCTCTTCTTTTCCATTCTCAGACTATTGCTTCCACTTTTCTAATCCAAATACTGTTCAGAAATTATCAATTATCCACACTAACATGAAAGTTTTCATTTCCTTATTCTAACTGGAATTCTGGCACATTTTCCAAGCCATGGTTTAACCAAAGGTATACCAAAGCAGTTGGAGAAAAAAAAATTCAGCACATTACAAGTAGCTTGCAATAAGAATCCCAGCATCATACTCAGCATACATGGAAGCATGTAAAAATGCAAAATAGCCATCTGCAAATCAAAATTAGACTTCAAAAGGGGTCAACACCAGAAAACTTGTCCCCTGTTTAAACGGAGGTCAATGCCTTTTGGCACGTTGCAAAGAGCATCACATGCAACTTCTGCTCACTTGCACTTCCACCTTACTCCCATCTAAATGAAACCATTGTTACGGCACTTAAAGCAAATCAATGACCAAGGCAAAAAACTGCCTCCTACCATACTAGAAACAGTTCACCATATAAACAACTTCTCTAAAAAATCTTCCAAATCCCAATGGTACTCAAACTCTGTGCTTAGAAATGACACTTGACCTACATTATGTCTGCAATCTTTTATGCTCAGCTGATATGTATCTCAATGTGTGGAAGTAAGCACATATTCAACCTATTCCAAAGGGAAATAAAATGTTGTCATGTAACAACTGTTTGATCAACATTACCTCAATCTTCTCCATAATAACAGAGAACATCATGAATATTCAACTTTTCCAACTACTTAGAGCCTACTAGTTAATCAATGACCACCAGAATGGATTCTGCAATTCTAGAAACATGGCAGACCTCACAGCCCACAATACCATTGGACAAGTACCATAGAAAGTTTTGGAGAAATGTGCTGTTGCTCTTAATATTTCCTGAGTATTTAATTGTGGATGGCACTGAAGTATGCTCTGCAAACTACCATCCTCTATCCTCTATAAACTGGGTAACAAGCATTCTTTCTGGCTGTTCAATGCATGTGATGCTGGATGGCTCCCTCTCTTTGAGCTTCACTACCAATACAGAAGTACTCGGGGATCTGTTCTATCGCTTACTGTTATCCTCCTAGACATTATATGACCTACTCTCAATAAATACTAATCCTATCATAGCATTGCTGCTGATAGCACATTTCATTTCCTACTGAACTGACAACACATGCAGTGCTCAGAAACATCCTCAGCTTCAAGATCATTTGCAACCAGTGTCTTAAATACTAATCTGCATACCATTCTTCAATGTGGCAAGGATGCAACTGGTCATCTTCAATGCCATCAAAATGCAGTCTTTTCTCTTGCAAAATGGACTTCCGCTCACATTCCCTTACCCTCAGTAATAAACATAGCACCAGACAAAATCAGATCTTGTTCCTTGGACTGCCATTTAAATTATCCTCATATAAACTTACATCAATAGCTTCCTCAGCCTCTAAAAAACTCTGCATTCTTTTCTGCTTAAGATGCTGCTTTTCACCCATCCAGCTACTAATTTTATAAATTCCAATTCCACTAATCATCCTTAGAATGCAGCTCACATTTGGGATGGTGCACTGAAAACATCCCTAAAAATTTTGATGCTATCCAAAGGAGAGTGATTGAAGTGACTCACTTCAACCACAATCTCAGATTCACTGTTTCTGCTCTGTATCTTTTTCTTTTAAGTAAGTCCATGGTCACTGCACCACTAAACTGGCAACCATCATTCCTTTGCTTTTTGTCAGGACTGTCAAAACAGCAGCAGCCACACATCCCTTTTCAGTCCAACTATAAACATACTAAGCCTTTTGCTTTTCCTCGTCCTCACTTTTTCCATTTACCTTGGTTCCCCTGGAACAGAATTCTTCAACTGTTTCCTGACCACTATGACTTCCAACTTTTCAAGAAAATTGTCAACAGGTTTTTTCTTCATTCTCAACTTTTAGCTGCATTCCATAAATGGCAATGATGTTCTATAGATTCTTCTACTGCTTGTTTTGGGGACTGACATAAAAAATATATATATACATAAAAATTACTGGTTTCCTTGTCAGAAATATTTTTCTCTCAAAAGTAAGTCTGGAGAAATATATTCTTGACATTCCTGAATACTCAGATCTTACCTTTTGGTCTTTAACACACACACACACACACACACACACACACACACACACACACACACACACACACACACACACACACACACACACACACACACAACTAATATTTCAATCTATCTAGATCTTGGTCTTCCTCTAGATCTTTTCCTACTATTCTGTCTTGCTAACTGTTCCTATTCCATTCTGTTTAAGTGACAATACTACCTTAGAACAAACAAACTGTGTTTGCTCAAGTGAAACACAGATAGTTTGGTGTTTCAACTTGATTACCACCATACTGCCTTTGCTTATTCTATTATCTACTACAATCTTCACTAAAATTGTGCCCAAATTTTCCAGATGTAAAATAAGTTTTACTTGTTTTACAGGTTCTCCACTGACTATGCAATTGATGTTTTCTCCAATCTATTTTATTGATGATTTTCACCAGAAATACAAGATAGTTATTCAATTTAGTTAAAGAGCATTAAATAAGATAAGTTTAACATCATCTGAATAAAGGAAGAAAGTGAGTTTAATATCCATAATTTTGATTATTTTCACTTTTCTGAACAAACAGTTGATGAATAACAAGTGGAAACAATTTTACACTTGATTTTACATGAAACATTTTTCTGTACATCCTTGAATTCTAAGAGTCAACTAACAATTTAATTATAATGTCTCATTTATAATATAAATGCAGTGTTTTGAACAGCTTTTGTGTTTATGTTATTACCTTTTCCAGATGCACGTCATGATTCATTTTGCCACAAGGGTGGCTAACAACTATGCCTTTGGGAGATCTAACAATGCCTAATTTAGAACGCCCTGTTTACCTTGTCCCATTCAGTAACATTCATCTGCTGTCTTGTATAGTTTACCTGTGAGTTTCCATAATTATAAAATTACACGTGTACCCTAGTTGAAAATTATTTATTCTACAAATATTTCATCTTACATTATTAAAATTACTAAAATAATTGAAATAAAAAATAAAATAAAAAAATTGACTACCGTTTCAGTAGGAAGTTGTGGTTTCGAGTTCTTTTTTAAATTTTCAAATTTTTTGATGTGTTGATCTCGTACTTATTAAATTCTTTCTCCGCAGCAGTGCACGAGATGTCGTATAAAATAGACCAAATTTCGTGGCTTAAGGTGCTTGAAAGGTCATCTTCAAATGCCTGGATAGCTTAGTTAGTATCATTCAGGGAATGATGCACTCCTCTCCTTCTTAACACACTTAAACAACCAACAGCCCAGAATCAAATTCACCCTGGAAGAAGAAAAAAACAACCGCCTTCCTAGTGTGTCTGGTCACTTGGCAGGTGACTCTAGACACACTAGTCACCTGCCAGCCTGATGGAACCTTGGTTTTCTCAGTCTATAGAAAACCCACCAATACAGACAGATACATTCACCAAACCGCCCCCCCCCCCCTCGCAACAATATGGAGTCATTAAGACACTACACAACAGGGCTAAACTTATCTGTTCAAATGACAATGCCCAAACCACATTCTCAACACTTTCTCAGCCAATGGCAAAAAAAAATCCAAAAAATATTGAAACCAATAAACCACAACCCCCTCCTCCCCTCACAACAAGGATTACTCTAAATCCATCACCATACCCTATATCCTATTAGCATCATTCAGGACGCAATTCGCTACGACTCGCAGTTTCCTGAATGATACTAACTTAGCTATCCAGGCACTCGAAGATGAACTTTCAAGCACCTTGAGCAACGAAATTTGGTCTATTTTATACGACATCTCATGCACTGCTGTGGAGAAAGAATTTAAAAAAGTACGAGATCGACACATCAAAAAATTTGAAAATTTAAAAAAGAACTCGAACTCGAAACCACAACTTCCTACCGAAACGGTAGTCAACCTTTCATCAGTTAGCGTGAAACCTGAAGCACTCGACACTCTCTCAGGTGGCCACAACTTTGCCATTGTACCCAGAAGAATACCTGCTGAAGATATTATGATACGAAACGAACGCGGGATATGACACCTTCCGAACCACGTCGGCAACGATATTAGACTGGATATGGCTTGTGTTCTGACCAAAGCAAAACCACTAAAAACTAACATGCCCAGTAAGGAAATTAAATCTCTACTAGAATTAAAGAAAAACTACAAAATAATAATCACCAAAGCAGATAAAGGGAACGCCACAGTACTGCTTAACCAAAAGGATTACACAGGTAAGCTGAATGCTCTATTGTTAGATTGGGCTACTTACCACCTTATCGAGTACAATCTTTCCAACTCACAAATCAGAAAACTCCACAGGCTCCTTAAGAAGGTCACTTCTTGACCTGTAGAAGTCACTAAAAAATTAAAACCATTTAACTCCATACCCCCCCCCTCCCGTATTTATGGACTCCCAAAAATACATAAGGAAAATGTGCCATTACGTCCCATAGTGGATAGCATTGATTCCCCCACATACAAACTAGCTAAACATTTGGCCAAAACTCTTACACACTATACTGGCAACACACCTTCACACACAAAAAACTCAGCCCACTTCAAAGTCAGCATAGAAAACCTTACACTCAAACACACTGACGTAATGGTCAGTTTTGATGTCTCCTCCTTATTCACAAATGTCCCACTCAAAGAATCCTTAGAGTTAATCCAAGCTAAATTTCCTCCCGATATCACAGTCCTATTTCAGTTCACAATACACTCAAACACACTGACGTAATGGTCAGTTTTGATGTCTCCTCCTTATTCACAAATGTCCCACTCAAAGAATCCTTAGAGTTAATCCAAGCTAAATTTCCTCCCGATATCACAGTCCTATTTCAGTTCACAATGAACTCGAGCTATTTTTTTGGCAAGGAAAATTCTACAAACAAATAGAGGGGACTGCCATGGATTCTCCACTCTTCCCACCCTTTCCAAATTTTATAGGGAGACTTTTGAAGAGAAAGCCTTAAACTCTGCCCCACAAAAACCAACCATATGGCTTCGCTATGTTGATGACGTGTTCGCTATTTGGCCACATGGCTCTGATGCACTACTCTTTTTCTTAACACACTTAAACAACCAACACCCCAGAATCAAATTCACCCTGGAAACAACTGCCTTCCTTTCTTAGACATACTAGTCACCCGCCAGCCTGAT
This sequence comes from Typopeltis vanoorti, assembly GCF_054136105.1. Taxonomy (NCBI): domain Eukaryota; kingdom Metazoa; phylum Arthropoda; class Arachnida; order Uropygi; family Thelyphonidae; genus Typopeltis; species Typopeltis vanoorti. The sequence continues at coordinate 9,896,208 of NC_143566.1, forward strand.
GGAACCTTGGTTTTCTCAGTCTATAGAAAACCCACCCACCCATACAGGCAGATACATTCACCAACAATCCCACCACCCCCCTCGCAACAATATGGAGTCATTAAGACACTACACAACAGGGCTAAACTTATCTGTTCAAATGACAATGCCCTAACCACAGAACTAAACCACATTCTCAACACTTTCTCAGCCAATTGAAACCAATAACCCCCCCCCCCCACAACAAGGATTACTCTAAATCCATCACCATACCCTATATCCGAGGCACCTCGGAAAAAATTACAAAAATCCGAAAAAAACATGGCAACTTCTTGTTACAGACCATATAAAAAATCAGCATCCTTATCCGCTCTACAACTACTAAAGACCAACCTCTCCCCCCCCCCCCCCAGACCTGCCTGGTGTATACCAGGTCCCTTGCAGCTGTAAGCTGTCCTACTTTGGCCAAACAGGCAGGACAGCTAATATCAGAATTTCAGAACACAAGGACTACATCTGGTTTCACCAATACAGTCACTCTGGTCTTGCAGACCATGCGCAGGATACCCGCCACAGAATATGGTGGAAGAAAGCCACAATAATACACTATAGTAAATTCAAATACGAAAGACTTTCATGGAATCAGCCTCAGCCCTAAGAAACAATCCAAACCTCAACAAATTTGGGAAACCTACAACAGAAGACCTTCAGCCCAATCGCCCCAAAATACCAACATTGCCCGCTAGGGGACACCATCAGGACTTTTAGGAGAAAGAATAGCTTCCTGCTTCGTCCTCATTTACTGTTTGTTGTGCTTGTGTGCACGTGTCTTGCTTTTAAGTTCCTGTGAAAATGGCAACGTGACGTTGCTGAAATATTGGAAGTGTATTAAAATTTATTTTAATGTATATCCTAGAATACATTGTAATTTCTTTAAGCTATTTAGTAAAAAAAAAAAAATAAATAAGTACTTTTAAATACTTGGGATGTAATTTATCATACAAAGAAAAAGACAGACACTAAAATATCAAACATTGCCAAAGTAAATGGCTTAATAATAAATTTAAGCCAACCCTAGTCCAAAAGAATTAGAATTAGATCTCTAGAATTAGACTATATAATGTCTTGTCAAAACCAACTCGACTATATGGAAGAGAAACATGGACATGGACCATAAAAAGGAAAGATGAAAAAAAAATTCAAACAGCAGAAATGAAATTTCTCAGAAAAACAGCTAGATATACAAGTGAGACCATAAAACAAATGGAGAAATTTTACAATCCCTGAATATTATTATTATTACTGACACCTCCAGGGAGTTCAAAGATTTATTGAGGGAGGGCATCTACTCTATGGCTCTCTGTCTCCATCTCACTCAACCCACCAACTACACCACCGCCATCTACTGCCCCACCACCACTACTAGTATGTTTCACAGACAATCACAAACATCCATGCCCACGGCGAGATTCGAACCCGTAGCCTTTTGGCTGGAGAGCGGATACACTAACCACTACATTAACCTAGTGAGTCCCCCCCCCTAGTGGATATATATATATATATATACACACACACACACACACACACACACAAAAATTATTAGAGGCCTAAAAATATATATACATAAAATTAATAAAAACAGAAAAAAGAAATCCTTAGCCATTTACGATACTAATATACTATAAGGCTTACAATCTTTTGTAAGTGAGAGTTATACAAAAAAATAAAAAATAAAAATAACAACATTGTAAATAAATAAAATATATCTATAAAAAAAAAACTACATTCCTATATATATATATATATGAGAAAACTAAATCCATGAAGAAAATCTAGATAACAGCTGAATTACTTTTGAAGAACATCTGATAAATTTGAGTGATTGAATTCCTCTAAATATATTCCTGATAGGTCGACAAAATGAAGAATCCAAGTTCTGATAATTCTGTTACAAATCATTGAGTGCACAAGTCAGGCAATTCCTATGATGAAATTAAAGTAACTGAAAGCAAAGTATGAAACATATTAAGGTGGTATACACATAGAAAGACATAGGTATTGTTGGTTATTCATTATTACTATTACATGGATATCTCCAGGGAGTTGCGAGTCTCATCATGGAAGACCCATACTAACTTCATACAGACAATACTTATAGTTTACCTTAAACTCATTCATTATCAGAACATTCATGACTACTGGGAATTCAATTCACTCACTTTCTAAGCAAAAAAAAACTAGTCTGCACACTCTTACTAACCACGCTTTTACACAAATCTTCCAAGGGTGTTCCGTAGTTCTCTTTCTCTCTCTGTGTATTATATATATTGAAAAATTCTTTTACATCAATTTAAATCAATTCATAATAGTGTTTCATAGAATAAACAACAAAAAAGAATATATTTTATTTTATTATTATTTTTAGGAGCCTGTATAGCTCAGTACAAGTGGTGTGTGACCACACAAAGACTTGGATTCAAATCTAGTCGCCAACTAGAGGAACATTTTCTAAGCCTTTTCTCGAATGGTTCCTGAAGTAGTTGATCTCTGGCATGGGCAAGCAGGTTTTTTCCTCCTGAAAACTAGGATTTTTTGTCCTGTAAACTAAAGAAAATTGACTGTTGAACCCACACTATTTTCAGACATTAAAAATATTGTGTTAGGGTTAGGTACCACGAGACGGCAGCACTAGCTAGCTGTCTCTTCACTGTGTACCTATTAAATTACTGATAGCCTTGTACTAGCTATCTCTGATTGGCAACCAGTGGAGACTGAACTGCCCACCCAGTCTCCAAAATGTTAGATAGGGCTAAAACAGCCTTGCATACTCCCTATATGGGAATAAAAGGTGTTAGCTATTTTATTTTATTTTATTTTTTATGTGGCTCCAACCCACAAAAGGTTATATGCAAACCTCTAAGTACCACTGCATGGGCTTCAATGGAGAGAAGACATTTTTGCTGGTATTACTCAACAATTAAAAAATCAGATAGGATAGTAAACTAATTTTATTGATTACTCGACTAGTTTTGGGAAAATCTTTTGTTTCACATTGTCAGGAGAATTCTGTTAATAAACTAAAAAAAAACAGGTAATAACAGTTAACATAGATAATGAAAATAATATTATGAACAGCTGTATACTACTGGTAACCATACATGTGTCATGATGAATTAGAGAAGACCAGACCTGATGTAAAATCATTCCTTGTTTGTTGTTGCATTGATGAGGACGTTTCAACATTTTAACTGATTCTTTGAACCTTCTTGAAAATCAGAGTTAAGATCCTGGATTACTTACGGTACTATTTATAATTAACTCTTAGAATAAAAGGTTATGTCAGTAGAATATGTGCCATCCATATTATTGGGATTTTTAGACCATCATTATTGTTATAAGACATCAAATTGGAAAAAAGTGATTTATTAACTAGTTTTGATGTCTCTTCCCTTTTCAAAAATGTTCCAATCAATGACACAATTCTTCTTTTACGGGACAAATTCCCACCCGATTTCACAGCACTCTCTGTACATGTACTATGTTTAGGCTATTTTCTGTGGCAAAACACTTTCTACCTACAAAAAGAAGGCACAGCTATGGGCTCACTGTTATCTTCCCCCATAATTGCTAACTTTCGCATGGAAGCTTTTGAGCAATGTGCTCTAGATTCCTTACTTTAAAAAGCAAAGACTGGCTTAGATACATTGATAATGTTTTTGTTATCTGGTCCCATGGCTGCTGGACATTAGACAACTTCCTAAGCCACCTAAACAAACAACACACTTCATTTTCTAAATACACTTGTCACACATCTTTCTTCTGGCAAATTTTCCTTCACTGTTTTAACTGAAATTTACACATACTGGCCAATATATACACATAAACTCTTACCTCTATAAACCTCATATAAACCTCTATACCGGGGTGCTTAAGGGTCAAAGCTATATAACTGAGAGGAGACCTCCACATAGCCTTTAAAGGAATGCGGAGAACCGACCAGGACTTCTGACCCAATGTCCAATCCTCACCTTCTCGTGGTGCACCCTGTTGGGTATCTACTTGGATACTGAACGAACGAGGATGGGCTGGCAATTTGGGATTTAGCCGACCAATTTGTATTCTTATTGGTTAAACCAAAATAAAAAATGTTGGTACAACATGACAAAATTTCATGCCGGCTGGGGCGTCGCCCGGGTAAACAAGGCCCCCAGTTGTTTCCGCCAGGGAACCAGGGCGAACAGCAAAAAGTCAGATACTGGAACAAATCTAAAAACAAACCCCAACTCAACATCACCAGAGTTAAAGATCGGTACTATCAACGTAAGAAGCCTGAATGGCAAAGAAATGGAGCTAGCTGAGGAATTAGATAAGTACCAGATTGACATAATAGGGATGACTGAAACAAAAAAGACTAAAACTGGTGAGATCTTTCTGACCAATAAATACAAAATGTTATATTCAGGCAATGACAATCAAGGAAAAGAAGGAGTAGCCATAGTATTCAACACAAAATACGAGGCTAATCTTCTTGAATGGCAGTCAGTCTCAAGTAGAGTAATGTGGGCAAATATGAGAATGGGTAACCAGACAATGAGACTTATTTGTGCCTATGGTCCCACAGAAGGTTCTACTAAGGTAGATGTGGAGGAATTTTTTGAGGCTTTAGAAAAAGCAACTGACACAATGAAAAAGGAAAAGTTGGTCCTTGTTGGGGATCTAAATAGCAGAGTAGGAAATGATTGTGAGATCAAAAAAAAAAAAAAAAAAAAAAAAAAAAAAAAAAAAAAAAAAAATGATTGTGAGATATACAAAAATATTTTGGGAAAATTTGGAGAAAAGAGCAAAGCTAATAATAATGGCAAATATCTGTTGGATTTCTGCTCAGGACATGGATTGGTTATTACTAACACCATGTTCCAACATAAAAATGTGCACAAATTCACATGGAGAGAAGAGGTTAGGAATAAGAAAAGTCTCATTGACTATGTTATTGTAGATAGTGATGTTTTCTCCCTGATGCAGGACACCAGAGTGTACAGAGGATTTGAAATTGGAAGTGATCACTATTTAGTCTTGGGCAGAATAAAATTGAATTTCATACTGAAAAGAATAACATGTAAGAAAGTTTTAAAGCGAATAAAAGTTGAGCAGCTCTCAGATGTGAACTGTAGACTAAAATACACAAAGATTATTGAAGAAAAAATTAAAGAGTTTGAGAACAGGAATCAAACCTTGGAGATTCAGTGGCAAACTCTGAAGAAAACATTGATTGATTCTGCCAGAGAGGCATGTGGTGAGGTTGTGTGCAAGGATAAAAAAATCAGAACTCCCTGGTGGACACAGGAAGTTAAAGAGGCAGTGAAGGAAAAGAAGAAAGCATATCAAAAGTTCTTGTCAAATAAGTCAGCTTGTGCTCTTAGAGAATATAGAGACAAATGCAAGAATGCTAAACACTGTGTAAAACTAGCTAAAAAAAAGTCATGGGAGGACTTTGGCAAGAATATAGAAAATAAATATCAAGAAGGTGGCAAAATATTCTGGAGGTTGTTGAAGAAGTTTAGGAATGGAGGAAAGAGTGCTGTAAAAGGGGTTAGAGATGATAAAGGTGACAGGAAAACAGGAGAAAAAGATATCCTTGAGGTATGGAGTAATTACTTTGAAAAACTGCTAAATGAAACAAGCAGTGATGACAGCACAGTGGTAAAAAACACTGACCAGGCATGCAGTCAGGAATACATATCCATACTTGAAGTAGAAAAAGCCGTCAAAGGCTTGAAATGTGGAAAGGCAGCAGGAGTAGATGATATTTGACCAGAAATGCTGAAGTATGGTGGTATAAGAGTCTTACAGTGGCTGCACTGCATAGTTCAGAAAGCCTGGACAGAGGGACGAATTCCCGATGATTGGAGTAGAGCTCTCATAGTACCCATATATAAAAAGGGAAATAAAACTGAATGTGAGAATAACAGAGGTATTTCCCTATTGAGTCTTCCTGCAAGATCTATGCAAGTATGCTTGAGAAACGGTTGAGAAGAATTGTGGAAGGAAAGCTTGGTGAAGAACAAGCTGGATTCAGGCCAAATAGAGGCTGTCAGGATCAGATCTTTACTTTACGACAAATAGTCGAGAAAGCATGGGAATATAACAAAGATCTGTATTTAAGTTTTGTCGATTTGGAAAAGGCATACGACAAGGTGCCAAGAGAGAAGCTATTCAATACGCTGCAGTTATATGGTGTCAATGGGTCATTATATCAAGCAATACTTAGTCTTTACTTGAGTTGTAAGTCAGCAGTTAGAATTGAAGGAAGTACAGGAAGATGGTTTAATGTTAAATCTGGTGTGAGACAAGGATGTACATTATCCCATCTGTTATTCATTATCTATATGGATCACATTATGAAGGAAAGTGGTATTAAACCTGATATCAAAATTGGAGATGTTAATGTCAGCTCTTTGCTTTATGCGGATGATGTTATACTTCTAAATAAATCCGCTACAAGTATGCAAGATTCTCTGACTAAATTGAATAGCTGTTGTAATAGATATGGTATGAAGGTCAGCAATAAAAAGACAAAGACAATGAAAATAGGCAGAATCACTGAAAATGTCAACTGTGTTGTGAATGGAGAACCTGTGGAACAAGTAAAACATTTCAGCTACTTAGGCACGATTTTTAGTGAAGATGGTAAATTAAATATAGAAATAGACAACAGAATCAGTAAAGCTGGTATGGTGGGAAGTCAATTGAATAAATTCATATGGAATAAGAGAGAAATTAGTCGGAACACTAAATTTGCTGTACACAAGACAGTGTTCAAACCAGTGTTAACTTATGGATCTGAGAGCTGGGTCAGAAGTAAAACACTTTACCAAAGACTAGAGACCACAGATATGAGAGTCCTGAGAAAGATTATAGGCGTGAACAGATGGCATCAATGGCAATATCATATTAAAAACGAGGATATTAGGAAAGAACTTGACATTGTCAGCATCCAGAATGCGTTAGCAGAGCTAATCTCAGGTGGTATGGTCACCTAAACAGAATGGGTGAAGAAAGATTAGCAAAACAAGTGTTCTCTGCCAGGTTGGCAGCAAAACGACCCAGAGGTAGACCAAGATATAGGTGGATTGATACGGTACAAAGTGCCTTAGTCGATAGAAATATAAGATCTGATAATGTTGGAGTCTTGACAAGTAATAGACTGATTTGGAGGAAAATTGTAGATAGGAAGTTAGTAATGATGTAATTTTTTTCATGTAGTACTATCATATCCTGTACACCTCCTTGAGGGTACATGGCAGGAATTTGATGATGATGACCTCTGTACCTCATAAACTGTTACCTCTATAAACTCATAAACACAAAATCTAGGTGTCACTAAAAACAGGGCTTTGAAGATTTGCTTCAGCAAACAAGCACTTAAAGATGAATTAAAAGTTATGAGCAATACCATCAACAAAATTCTTTACAAGACTGTACCTAATATTAAAAATAAACTAGATTACAATAAAACTGTAACCATTCCATACATTAAAGGGATATCAGATAAAATAAACTGAAGACAACAGAAATACAGCCTTAATGCCACCTTTAAACCTCCAACAAAATTAAAGAACTTGGAGGAAAATTGTAGATACTATACGCTCACAGATGCAAGACCCTTCAAAACTTCTGCACATGTCAGAAGGAGAATCCGTTCCAATAATACCGTAATCAATCTGTCTTGTGGGATGAGTTGTTTATTATTACACGTCGGAAAATTAACTTTTCTTTTATGAACATTTTAGCTTTTAAAGTGGTGACTATTTTGCTTGTATAACAGTTGGAAAATTTTACGTATACAGCACATGATTTCACGTGTTGGTGACCAATTTCTGCAGCCTTTATTTCTTTCTCTCCTTCAGCATGAATTGACTATTCTTTGCACATTGCCAGACCAGGTTCTATGAACTGATAGTATACAATAGGAAGTTAGTAATTATGTAAATTTTTCATGTAATACAATCATATCCTGTACACCCCTTGAGGGTACATGTCAGGAATTTGATGATGATGATATTCAACTTATTCCTCCACTGGCCCACCCCTGGAGTATACCATATTAAGAGAATCTGTAATTTGTTGTATATAGGTGAAACAGGATACATAATTTCTATCTGAAAAAAGGAACATAAACAGCACATTAAATTTAATAACTATGGTAAATACGGCCTTTGTGATCATGTCCTGATTACTCTAAATAGAACTGACTGGAAAGGCACCTGTTATTTACGTTCACACCAAAACGTGATATGAATGTAAATTTAAGGAGGCCTGTGAAATTTTTATCAACCACCCTAATCTTAATAATAATGATAGTGTAAAAATCCTAAGAATATGGATGGCACATATTCTACCCACATAACCTTTTATATATTTTTATATACTTTTATAATTATAAATAGTACAGTAAGTATTACAGGATATCTTAACTCTAATATAACTCTCATGATAAATTAGGACACCACTTTTGCTGTAATAAAACTATCTATATGAATTTGTTCTCTGATAATTTTATGAATAGAATATAGTTTCAATGTAGTTTTTTTTTCACTAGAGGTCAGGCCAGTAAAATAATGGTTGATCAAGTCATTGTCTTCCCGATGTAGACGTAGGTTTCTGTGGCATATAGCACACATGAACCACAGAAAGTGACAACAATTAACAATGTTCCAACATGCATACAATAACGAATATATCATATGCATTCTGGTTTATCAATTTGTTTAACAGTTGTGAAATTATAAAAAATATCTAATATGTGTAATTAATTGTCAATAAGTTTTTATTGTGTAAAACTTTTATGTACCATTACCTCTGATGATGCAAGTCTTACGACGGACAAAACCCGATGGGTTTTTAATTGTTTTTTTAATAAACTCTTTATATTATAATGTGGTCTCAATACCGAAAACAACCTACATAACTCATTGTCTGTTTGAAATGTAATATAGATTGTCTCTATATATGTGTGTGTGTATACTCCAGATGATGACTTTAACGTGAAGGTCAAAATGTAGGGAAATTAAAGTAATTATTTCTAACAAGGTTGTAGTCTCTATAATTTGTCTGAAATGGACAACACAAAGAATTAAAGTTACTAATTGGCACCATCTACTGTTGGATAAAAAACATTAATTTGATCTTAAAATGACTGTGTCCCAGATTTTTGTGGGATAGCACTTTTGTTGTCTACCATTTGATCCTATGTGAAGGGGTGTCCAAGGCATAGTCTGCTAGAGAATATTTTTTATGTTCTCCAAGGTGGATGTCAATGGTTACAGAAGTTATAGGCATTAGTGAGACTTGGCTAACAAGCAGACCATATAGTTACAGAGATAGAATGTGAAAGGTTTAGTATTTTACGCGAATACAAAAAAAGATAGGATGAGTGAGAGGTACTACTGGTAACAGCAGATGAATTGCAGCCAAAAACAATATGAGATAGATGGGAGAGGGCTCTTCATTTGAAGCAGTCTGGTGTGGGATCAAGGCCAAAAAGACAAAATATATGGTTGGTTGTTGCTATAGACCAGGGAGTTCCAGCGATGATCTAGAAGACATGTAGCAGCAAATCAGTATAATAAATGCAGATCGAGCAATTATTATGGGGGGGCTTCAAATATGAAGATATAGATTGGAAGGAAGAGAGATCATATGGCAGGAAGGAATTGGAATTTATACATCTACTGAGAAATAATTACTTGAGGTAGCATGTCATGGAGGGGACTCAAGGTACAAGAGTACTGGACCTGGTCATAGGATTGGAAGAGCTATCCATAACTAAGGTGGCCACAATGTCTCCGACTGGGGAAGTGACTATGTGGTCTTCCCTTGGGAGCTTGTAAAAAATTAGTAATATTCTGTAAAGGAGGGGAATATGTGGAATTACAAGGCCTGCGATTATGACAAACTTAGGAGGAAGCCCAACGCTGTGCCATAGCATAAAATCCTACAAGGAAGGATGTTAGTAGTGCATGAGAGATAATTAAGGGAATCTAGAGGAAGCTATATTGAATTGTATACCTAAGATAAGTGGAAGTTATCTTAGGTATATGGATGAGTAATATCATTAAGCATGACCTTCAGAAAAAGAAAATGCTGTGGAGGATATATATGGAGAAAGGTGACCAGCAAATTCATGAATAGTACAAGGGTCAGGCAAGACATCTAACAGTATAGTAAGAAACTAGCCGAGCAGACCAAAAAGAAATCCCAAAGAGATATTTTGCTATATGGCAAGTAAGAGGAAGAATGACTATGGAAGAATACCTAATAAATGCTGATGAGGTTACAGAAGCAGAGTTGCTGAGTGACTACTCTCTGAGGGTTTATCATCCAAGTGAGGTTAATGATGTGACCTATATGATAGAAACTTATGTTAGAACAGAGATGGATGAATTGGAGGTTCTTAGAATATTGCAGAATATCAACGTATGAACTAATGTGGAATTAGATGGGATATCAGTTGCATTTTGCAAGAATGTGCAAGGGAACTGGCAATGCCTCTGACTAAGCTCTTTAATTTAAGTCTTAGGTCTGGTGGAATACCAAGGGAGTGGAGAGAGGGCAAAATAATTCCCCTGCATAAGGGAGGTTTAAGACTGCAGTAGCAAATTATAGACCAACCAGTATTTCAGAAGTGGTGGTAAAAGTACTTGAAATATCAGTCAAAAAGAGAAATTGAGAATGGGTGGATAAGAATGTTACTCTATGAGCAGCAACATGGCATGTGAAAGGTTGATCATGTCTTAGTAATTTACTAACCTTTTATAATAGAGTGACAGCTGAGTTGGATAGAGGAAATAACTACATGATGATTCTCCTGGATTTTGCAAAGGCATTAGACCAAATATCACATGGAACTATGTTATACAAATTAGACAAATAGGGATAGATATGATGCTGGTTATGTGGATAAGAGGGTGGTGACTGCTGGGCAGATATCAGAAAGTGGTATACAGAGGAGTAGAATCTAGGCAAAAGATGGTAACTAGTTGGTGTGCTACAAGGTTCAGTGCTGGACCACTGTTTAATTTGTACATAAATCATATAGGAAATAACCTGAAAGGAAATATTCAGTTGTTTGCTGATGATGCAAAATTAGGTAAGTAATAGTGAATCAAGGAAATGTGGAGAGCCCTGCAGGGTGATTGAAATAAGTTGTAAGTATGAACAAAAGATAACGGGCATCAGTTTAATGTGGAGAAATGTAAAGTTACATATTTTTAAATAAAAATATTACAAGCTGTACCACATTGATGGAACTCTACTTAAGGAAAAAGATGATGCTAGGGATTTAAGGCAGTAGTAGACAGAGATTTGAAGTTTAGAATACATATTGCTAATGTAGCTCTCCTCTTTATAAGGCCCTGATACATCCGCATCTGGATTATTGTGCTTAGGTCTGGTCTAATGGGTTTCTTGGGGATGAGTAAGTGGTGAAGAGGACTCAGAGGCAAACAACCAAGATGGTAAATGGTCTGCAGAATGTTTCCTATGAGAAAGATCGAGGGTGTGTGTAAACTGCAGAAGTTAGTAGATAGGTGAAAAAGAGAGAATATGATAGAAACATTTAAATTACATAAAGGGTTTTACAGGATTGATGCAGGGGAAAAGCTTCAGCACTTGGCTAGAGGGGACAGAACAACAGGTCATCCCTGAAAGTCGAACAAAAGTGTGGTTAGTAGGGGGCATGAAGCCTAGATTTTTCACTTGAAGAGTTGTGAATGAAAGGAAAGAGTCTGTTAATGGGTTCAAGGAGATGTATGACAATTTGTATGGATAGTTTAGGTCTCCCACAATGAGTCTTCAGATTCCACAGAGATGCCTGTACAACAATAATAATAATAGTAAGCCATTGCACTTCACATACTCCTGGATATGATAAAGTAGAGAGTTTGTCCTTAGGTGAACATATGAGAATGGTCAATTTGATATATGGTTTAAATGTGTTGTGGAGCTGATATTTATTAAGTACTCTAGATATCTTTTTGGATGTGTCCTGAATGTATGGGATGGTAACAGTTTTGCTATAGTCCTGTGTATTAGGCAATGAAGAGAATTTCTTGGGGAACATTTAGTAATTTCTCTATTCTTTGGAGATTATAGCTATTGTCCAAAAAGTGGGACACAAATAAGTGAGTTCAGTCGTATGAGCATTGTTACCAAAACAGATAGCTTTGTGAGTTAGTGTTTTTAGAATATCATATTATTGAGCTGGATGATGGTGTGACTGTTGTGCAAATGTCTTCCTGTATGTGTAGGTTTTCTATAAACAGAAAAAGATAATGAACCATCAGGAAGGTGTGTGACTAATGTATCTAGGAAGGGAAGACATGTTTCATTGTGAAGTGAATTTTAGGGTGTTGCTATTTAAATGCACTAAACATGTATCTAATGTGTCTGAACGATGTGACCAAATAACAAACACATCATCAACATAGCACAGCCAAACAACTGGTTTAAGAGTGGCTATATTTAATGCTTGATTTTTTAAGCATTCCATATAGAAATTGACTAAAGGGAGAGAAAGGGAGAGGACAAAACTGTCCCACCTAGTTGTTTGTATATCTTCCCTTTCCATGCAAAATACCCAGCACGCACTGTCAATCTGAATAATTCAAATATGTCTGGGGAAAAAGGGAAAAAATGTGACTTTAAATACCGACCAACATGCTGTGGATAAAAGTCCTGCCACGGGTATGGATATTTGTGACCGTCTTTAGGTGGGAGATGTATTTCATTGCCTGGTGTGAGATCACCACACTTCTTATTAGAGGCATGAAGTGGCTTGAATGTAAAAAATAAATATTAATTAATTATTTAACAATAATATAATATATATATATATATATATATATATATATAACTGAAAAAAATAGAAAAAAAAATATCCTTGGTCCACCCACGGTACAAAATGTACTATAGGTTTGCAAATAACCTTTCATGGGTGAGAGCAACATAAAAAAAATCAATGGTTTATAACATTAAAAAAAATTCTTGCATGAAAATTAAGGTCAGTGATTGTTATTTTCATGTGGACATTGCAAAATGCATAGGTGCCTATTAGATGTGCTTCGTCTATCTGTTCATCCATACACAAGTCATTCTGGAACTCTGGCCAAATGGAGTTTTGTGAAATTTGGTATTTGGAATACAGGCAACCCTCAATTTATGGGCGAGATATGTTACTGAGAACAATTTTAGGTCAGATTTGTATGTACCTTGGATCCCTGATGAACAGTGCACATATGTAATAATAAATCAGCTAATGCCCCCCCCCCCATATAGGGAGTAGGTGAGGCTGTTTAGCCGTATCTAACTTTTGGAGATTGAGTGAGCATTTCAACTAACAGCCAATCAGAGATAGCTGGCCAAAGGCTATCATTAATTAAGCAGCATGCAGTGAAGAGATGACTAACAAGCGCTGCCATCTTGTGGTACCTAACCCTACTACAATATTTTTTTTAAAGTCTGAAAACAGTGTGGGTCCTGCGGTCAATTTCTTAAGTTTACGGGATGACAAAACCAAGTTTCCAGGAGAAAAACCCACTCACCCATGCCAGAGATCAACTAACTCGGGAAACAGTCAAAACAAGGCTTAGAAAAAGTTCCTCTAGTCGCGACTAGAATCAAACTCATGACATTCTCTTCAGGCAGTTTAGTGCTGAGGAGTGTAAACACCACTTCCACATGGCTCATATGTGGCAATAATAATACAGGGTAATAATAATAATAACACCCCTGTACTGTAATAATAAGTTACAGAAACGATTGTGCGCTTTCTTTTAATTCAAACAAACAGAACATAAAAACAAACTCATACAAAAAGTTTACATAGGAGAAATTTAAAAAAAAAAAAATGTTAAAGTTAACACCTAATGTTGCATCAATGTCTTACTTACTGGAAGGGGTATTTTTGAGGCAAGAAGGTAGGCTAACATTAATCAGAAGATGAGGATGGAGTAGGTGCTGGAGAATCAGTATTTGATTCTGTTGCTGGAGGAACGGAGCATACCACTGAAGTCAGTTTCTTGAAAAAGGTATCTATCTAGGGTTGTTTGCACAGCCTTTTTCTTCATCATAAATGGCCTTGTAGCAGCTGATGTTCTTGTTAATAACTGGTTGATTTTTATATAGAGGATAGAGTATTCATAGATATTATCTTAATATTTAATCCTACCACAGAGATAATCTCTGTTTCTAACAATTATTTTTTTAATTCTGAGTGTACCTATATGTTATTATATGCACAAGGGTTCAACTCCAATTGGTGCAATGATCTTAACTCTTTCTTTCAGAATCCAAATAATCACTGACTCAAGACCAAATACAAAATAAACACATTTAATAAAACAAAAACAATATATATACACTTCAAACAAATATTACATAACTAATTACAAAATTAATTGGATCCAAGGCCTTTTAAAAATAAACTTACACTTAAGACTAGACTAAACACTTTATTTGCACAATCACAAAATGTTCATAGCCAGTTTCTTTCTCTGTCAAGGCCCTTTTCAGAAGATATATGACTCTATTCTTCATTTACACAGGATCCTTTCTCATCACTCATGTAGCACACATTAATTCTTCCGAACTTAATTCTGTCTCTTTTCTTCAGTAGAAATAATAGTCAGATCCGGCATCCTTAATACAAATGAAACTTCCTAATCAGAGTTTTCTCGAACATTCCTTTTGAACGTAAATAGCAAATTCTTCTTTTATTCACTAAATGCTTATTGACAGTCTTAACTCTTCCAATAAAAAAAACTTACAGTTCTACAATTTCCTTTTCGGAATCTACTATAAATCTTTCAATTAGTGTTTCCTCCAATATTCTGTTTAAAACACATATAGCAATATTTTCTTTTATTTATCCATATACTTATTCCACATTAAAACTTAATAGTTCCACAATCGTTTTTCGGAATATACTATTAATTTTCCTCTGACCGTCACATAAAAAAAACTTAAGTTCCTCCGAACCCAAATATCTGCCGGCCTGTGTTCTAAATTCCTTCCGAACACTCTCTTGTTTACAGCCATTACTTGGATACCGAACGCTTCTTGTCAGCTGTCAATCACTCATCAAACTTCTCGGCGAGCATGCACACTCCTTGAAAATAGCAAGCGAGAAACTAGGTGTAATGGCTGGCACGTTGTCTCTGTTAGCGACAAGAGAGAATGTCTTCATAGAAACACAACTTTTGATAATTTTAAATTACAATAAAATTCTTTTAAGTAATACAAATATCAAATCTGGTAAGTACATCAATTTTTTAACTTCTTTACATATCATTTTTGACAAAACAATTTCAATAACGGGCACATCGCAAGTGCCAACAATTCGTGTTATGAAACTAAAACTAATAAACATTTTAACATAAACAATTCGTAAAAATGGAGGAGCAGAGCATACCACTGAAGTCAGTTTCTTGAAAAAGGTATCTAGGGTTGTTTGCACAGCCTTTTTCTTTTTTTCATCATAAATGGCCTTGTAGCAGCTGATGTTCTCACTAACTGCATGAAAAAACTTTATAAACCGCTCAATGTTAGGATCTTGCTCCTCAAGCTTAGCAAATCCTGCTTCAATGAGATGAAAGGCTTCAGCTAATTCTTTTGTCTTAAACTTTCTTGGCTTCGTATCTTCTGATTCTTCATGTTCCTGTGTTTCTATCAACTGCCTCTCTATCTCCATAAGGTCTTCATTGGTTAATTCTTGTGAATGGGACTCTAGTAAGTCAACGACATAATTTTCATTTATGTCTAATTGCAGTGCACTGCCACTATCCATCACAGCTTTTCTGGCTTCAGCGATGTCTTCTCTGAAGCCACAAAAATCATCACAGAATTGAGGGCATGGTTTGTTCCACACCCCTTTCATTGTTGATTGCTTCACTTCTTACCAAGAATCAACAATATTTTTGATGGCATCATAGATTTAGAATTCTTCCAGAACTCTCTCAAGATCATCACATTATCATCTGTAGCCCTGACTGCTTGCAGGAATGTACACTGTAAGTAATAAGCCTTAAATGCAGAAATGACTCCCTGGTCAATTGTTTGTAGTAACAATTGACCAGGAACATTATCCAGCACAAGCAGGAAGTTTAAAGGGAATTTTCTTTTCCAAACAACAACGTTCCACAGCAAGAATGAAACAGCTCAAGAACCAATCTTCAAACATGGCAAGTGGGACCCAGGCCTTTAAATTTGACTTCCAATTATGAGCTCTTGGTAAGTAATAAGTAATTGCTTGTAATTACTTGTAATTAATTGCAAAGTAATTACTTGGTAAGTAATGTAAGTAATAAGCCTTAAATGCAGAAATGACTCCGTGGTCAATTGTTTGTAGTAACAATTGACCAGGAACCTTGTCCAGCACAAGCAGAAGTTTAAAGGGAATTTTCTTTTCCAAACAACAACGTTCCACAGCAAGAATAAAACAGCTCAAGAACCAATCTTCAAACACGGCAAGTGGGACCCAGGCCTTTAAATTTGATTTCCAATTAAGAGCTCTTGGATTTTCAGAACAGTAAACAAGCAAATGCTTGAGCATAAAACCTTCGAATGCATTACCCCCAAGCAATAAGGTTAGTCTGTCCTTTGCTACTTATGCCCTGGCACATTTTTTTTTCTTTTGAGATCTGAAAGAACTTATCTTTCAGGCATTTTTTTTCAAGAACAATCCACTTTCATCTACATTAAATATTTGTTCTGGCAAATCCCCCCCCCCCTTCCTCAATAATTTTTTTCAACACATCAGGAAATTCAGTTGCTGCAGCTACATTAGCACTGACTGCCTCCCCTTGCACTTTAACATTATGCATATTTGCCCTATTTCTGAAATGATTAAACAGACATTTACTTGCAACAAATTCTTCATCACAACTACCTTCACTTTCTATGTGTGCAGCTTTTAAAGTATTACAAATGCTTTAGGCCTTTTCATGCACTAACACTAGGTTAATAGGAATGTTATGCTTGTTTTGATCTTCTAACCAAATCAATAATAACCTTTACATTTCAATAACTGATCCAATATGATTCTTAGTAATAATTGATGCTTTCATTGGAATACTGACTGATCATCTGATGAAGAATTCAACCAAGGAGGTTCAGGGGTTTTTCTAACTCTACCTGGAGGTGAGGAAATGCAAATCAAAACCACAAGTGGCAAAATAGCTTCAAACTTCACTTGTGAATTAACAGCCATACAAACAGCTCTCAAGTTCTATCTCTCTAATCCAGTAATAACCATTACAGAAGGAATAACCATCTACAGTGAAAAATCTGCACTTGAGGCATTAAAAAATGGAAAAACAAAACTCACACAGGAAATTCATGAACTACTAACAACCTTAAATTTGAAAAATAAGAACTGCACACTGCAATGGATACCAGCCCATATAAATATTGAAGGCAATGAAAGAGCAGACAGACTAGCCAAAGAAGCAAGATATTTACCTCAAAAATTACACCCATACCACTAACTGATGCTAACTCTGTTGCCAAAATAAGATTGGTAAAACAATCTATCAAGAAGAAGAATGAAATCAGTGAAATTAATGAAAATAGAGAAATAACCACAATCATCATCAGACTAAGGACGGGACATTTTAAAGGCATGAAAATTCCGCCGGATGGTAGTAGGAGCTATGAAGCATGCAAGAACTGTCCAGGACTTGAACTAACACCTGCCCATATCTATTCTTGTCTAGCTATTGCTGCTGCTCTACAGAAAACTGACAATAACCCTAGAGAAAAGCTCTACTCCATCAAAGTTTAACAGATTGCCAAAGCAGTTATACAGTTCCAAGGTCATATCTAGAAGCTCTTCAATGGACTCAACAACAACAACATTGGAGCACTGGCTTTCACATGTTCCATTATTCTCACTTTATTCTTTATAACTGTTCCGATAGTCAAGCGACTGAAGCCTAATGCTTTCCCAATGAATGATGGCATCTGGCCCCTCTCTGAATGCTTTATTTCTACTTTAGTTTTCATTGTAATCACTTTTTTCTTTGCTACAGGCTCACCAGAACTTGCAGTGGACATTCGCTTTGGAGACATGATCATAAGGGTAATCACAGACTCACGAAATTGAATAAAAAAGTTAAGATGAAAAAGATGCTATGCCAATGAACCGCTTATGGCATGTGGCTTTGTTTATATGCACGGAAGAAACTAGTTCCAGAATTATTAATTATCCTTATGGGAAGCCCTTGGGAGCCCATTTGTAACTCAGGGACCACCCGTACTTATAAAAATTTGTCAAGCCATTTTAATTTTTTGTTTCAATCACACCATTTGTAGGGACCAAAGGAAAGAAAGGTATCAAAATTATACACTGTATAATTATTATACAGTATATATTATAACTCTGTATAACTTCACCCTGGCTTGATAGAATTTAATAAAACTTCAGTTTAGAATACATATAAGAAGATGTCCGTGTAGTTCAATTTTGTTTCAATTGGATCTTCTGTAGTGGTAAATAATTTGAACTGATAACAAAAATTTTGATAAGGCTGGATAGAATTAAATGAAAAGGGGTATTTATGATTTTTATTAGAATTCAATGAAAAGTTTCAATTTTGATTTCAAATGGGCCATCTATTTAGCAAAACTACGCAAACTATGCAGCCAGGTTAATCAAGGGGTTAATGTAATTCCTCTCCAATTGACAGGCTGCAGGTTTAAATCCTGCCATGGACTTGAACGTTTATGAATGACATGAGGTAGAAAATGAATTTCGCTGCCTAGTGCAAGGCTATCGATAACCCTGTGTTTATTGGAGGCTTGAAAAATTCCACATGTAGTCTCCAGAATAAGGTTTAGGAGATTATCTAATATATAAAAAATGCAGAAATAAATAAAAATGGGCATTAGATAAAGAAATGTTTAGATCACATAAGCCAAAAACAGATTGACATATCATAAATGCTCTGATGCATGGGTTCTCAACCTTTTCCAGTGGTGTACCACTATATTTAATTCAGGATATTAGATGTACCAGTATGCAAATTTATTCAGGAAAAGCATGATTTGTTAATCCCAGGGGCGAAATAAACATATCTCTACAATGCTAGTTATTTATTATTTTATTCAGATATTTATCGTCCGTCGCACGGGTTACCAAGGGACATGTTCAGGTTTTAGGCAGAGGGACCCGTTCGAAAAATATGTTAGAGTCTCCCTTAGACACCACTCCTCAACACTCTGCTAGAGGAAACTTCATCAATGGGTCCGCTACCCGTTTGGGGAGGTGTTTAGGGGCAGCGCAAAGAAATGGTTCTGCAAAAGGACGGAAATGGCAACGACAACGGCACCAGACTATGGCTTTAGGCAACTGGAACATCTTCTCTCTGACAGGGAAGGAGTTGGAACTGGTTGAGGAAGCCAAGCGCTACCGGCTAGACTTGTTGGGCTTTCTTCAACCAAGAGGAGAGGCTCTGGAACTGTCGACCTGGATAAGGGGTGGAAGCTCTACTGCTCTGGTGTGAGCCCGACAATGTCTGCTCAGGCAGGTGTGAGGATACTCACAAGCCCCCAGCTGTCAGACTGAGTTGCTGAGTGGATCCCATTGGGGTGACAGGTATGCGTGTTAAGGCTTCAGATGAAAAACCATGATTTAGCTGTGGTGCAAGCCTATGCACCTAATCTAGAGTCAGAATACTCTGCCTTCCTAGAGGAAGTGGATGCTGCTTTTGACAGGGTGGCAGACATGGAATCAATCCTGTTAATGGGTGACTTCAATGCACACGTTGGAACAGTGACCAGACATGGAGGGATGTGGTTGGGAGAAATGGTGCCCTTGACCTTAAAGCGAATGGGTTGACATTATTGGACTTCTGCTGTACTAACAGCTTGTCCATAATGAATATCTTCTTCCAGCACCGAGAAGTCCATAAGTATACCTGGTACAGGGATACACTAGAACAAAGGTCTCTGATTGACTTCTTTATAGTCTCAGCAGACCTATTTTCCTCAGTGTTGGACGTTCGTGTGAGAAGAGTGGCAGAATTGTCAACTGACCACCACCTTGTTGTGTCCACTCTACGGCTTCAGAAACCAGATGCTACCATCAAGGCTGGTAGGCCTAAGCAGCTATACCACGTGAAATGGGAGACATTGGAAAATGAGGCTGTGAGGCAGAATTTTGCAGATGACATTTCCTCCAGGTTCAAAGAGATTCCCATTGAGGAGGAATGGAAGCTGTTCATAACAGCTGTCACTGCCTCTGCACTCTCATGGTGTGGCAAAAAGCGACTCGGCGTTGCAACAGGTAGTGAGAAAAGGATGCCTTGGTGGAACCAAGAACTACGAAAAACTGTCCAGGCAAAAAAGGAGTCCTACCTACATGGCTTAGAGTCAGGTCAACTGAGATACGTTTGCGGTATGCTGAGGCATGAAAAGCTGCTGCTAAGGCAGTAAGGACAGCAAAGCAGAAGGCTTGGGAATCCTTTGGAGAAAGATTAGACTCATTCTATGCAAAAGCAAACAAAGTATTCTGGCAGACCATCCGCCGCCTTCGAGGGAGGAAATCGTGCACAGCAAGGGCAATTAAGGCCTCTGATGGTGCACTTTTAACAACTGAGAAGGATATCCTCCACAGATGGAGGGAATACTTTGAGAGCCTTCTTAACCCGGGTGGCTCAGCAGTTGTGGACATCCAAGAGGTGCAGATCAGGGCAATGACTAGTCTCACAGCAGAAGAGGTCCATTTAGCAATAAAATCGCTAAAATCAGTCAAGGCTGCTGGCGATGATGACATTCGATCAGAACTGACTCGAGTCAGCCAGAGAACGGTGTTCTCTGGCTGACTCGAGTGTGTCAGGCTGCTTGGATATCTGGGCAAGCACCAAAGCAATGGCAGACAGGCATAATAATACCAGTCTTTAAGAAGGGAGACCAGAAGGATTGCAGTAACTATCGTGGCATCTCTCTGCTCAGCCTACCTGAGAAAGTGTATGCTAAGTGCTTGGAAAGACGGTGCAGGAGCATAGTTGAGTCAAAGTTCCAGGAAGAACAATGTTGCTTTCGTCCTGGTAGAAGCACAACTAACCAAATCTTCACTTTAAGGCAAGTCTTTGAGAAATCTTGGGAATATGCCAAGAATGTCTACACATGTTTTGTGGACTTGGAGAAGGCATATGACTGGGTTCCTTGGGATAAGCTTTGGCAAGTACAGGAGTATGGAGTAGATGGTCAACTATTAGCTGCCATCAAGTCCCTGTATGAATGCCCAGAGTTTTGTGTCAGGGTAAACAGCACAAAGTCTGACCCTTTCACAGTCTCCATTGGCCTCCGCCAAGGGTGTGTTCTGTTACCCCTCCTTTTCATAATATTTATGGACTGAATTGATAGGCACAGCCGAGGCAGTGAGTGTGTCAGAATTGGAAAATGTAGCACTGGACGTCTGCTTTTTGCAGATGACCTAGTTCTGCTTAGCTCTTCCACAGATAACGTCCAGCAGACCCTGGATAGGTTTGTAGCTGTTTGTGCAGATGCTGGAATGAAGATCAGTGTGGCCAAAACTGAAACATTTGTGGTCTCAAGACAACCATCCCAGTGCACTCTAAATGTAAGTGGAGTCCCAATGAGACAGGTGGAGAAGTTTAAATACCTTGGGTCCATATTCACGAATGATGGAAAATGGGACGTGGAGCTAGATACTTAAATTGGCTTAGCAAGCTCAATATTGCGGGAGCTTGGCCGTTCAGTAGTATTGAAGCAGGAGTTAAGCCAGAAGGCAAAGCTGGCTGTCTTCAATACAGTCTATGTCCCCATCCTCACCTATGGTCATGAGAGTTGGGTAATGACCGAAAGAATGCGGACACGAATCCAAGCGGCTGAAAAGAGGTTCCTTCGATGGGTTGCAGGGCTGACAAAACTCGACAGAGTCAGAAGCTCTGCAATTCTGGAAACCCTCAATATTCAACCGCTGCTCCGTGTTGAGAGATCACAGTTACGCTGGTACGGGCACCTGGTCAGAATGTCACAAGAGAGGCTCCCTCAGCAGGCCCTCTTTGCCAAGCCAGAGGGTGGGAGGCCACGTGGAAGGCCAAGGACTCGCTGGATAGATTATATCCAAAACCTTGGGTGGACACGTTTGGGAATCCCACCAGAACACCTAAGCTTGGTGGCAGAGGATCGTGACCATTGGAAGTTCCTCTTGCAGCTGTTGCCCCCACAACCCAATTAGGAAAAGTGGGCCTTGAAGATGTATGTATGTATTTATTGGAGAAACAAATACTCTTTGAATCTATTCAATGGATTGTTCTGTAAAATGTGCAATTTTTAATAATGAAAATAACAATGAGTGAATACATAAACAAATTTTGACAAGCACATATTTCTGATAATGGTACTCCAGTTCTCAAATAAACTTACAGTCAGTACAAGCTATAAATGTAACATATTTTTAATTACAGAACTCACGTTCTTGTTTCAGTGTGAAGGTTGTGCTTGTTTAGCTAAACACAGCTTCTTAATGTGATTTTCTTTCTTGACTACTTGTATAATAACTATAACACTTTAGTGTTATAGTTATTATACAAGGTTAGTCAAGTGAATTTTGAAGGTTAGTCAAGTGAGTTTTAATTTATCGTCCTACATGTTTCACCAATTTTTGCTATCGGTGAAACATGTAATGTATTCCCTGAACATGTATCTTCAGGGAATACAATTGGTAAGCTATATGAAGGTAACAGACTAGGTTTTTAACTGACAGTTCTAATTCATACAAAATTAGTATTGTGCGAGACAATGCACGTGTCTTGGGAACATGATTTATTTGTTGCGAGACAATGTAATTGGCGTGAAAATTCATTTCTTTGATGTTTAGTGATCTGATTAAAGCTTTCCAAATTTCTGGTAGGATTAGACCTTAATTCTTATTTAGGTTTCCTGTTGAACGGGCGACCGTAGCAGTCTCTTTGAAGGTTCTGGAATGGTAATTCTCTTCTATATAAGGTACGACTCTTATTCCACTCAATGAGATGATTGGTAGAGGCAAAGTGGCAAGAAAGGCCTGAAATATCCTGTCTGTTGTTTCTGACATATCCTATGTGTTCCTTCTGTCTCATTTCGAAGTCTAGAAGTCTGACCAAGGTTACTAACACCACAGGATCAAGGTATATTATATACTCCAGAGTACTTGTAGAATGGATGAGGATCTTTCAGTGATCTTAAAAATTTCTGAATAGTATTGACCGGCTTGAATGCTACTCTAATATTGTGTGCTTTTAGAAGGATAGCCAATTTTTTGGAAATGCTGCTGACAAATGGAATAGTTATAGTACTGATTATAACTATTCCATTACAGACAACGTGATGTATTCATCACGTTGTCTTTGTGGTATATCCGAAAAGAGAATCTTGTTGCAGAGTCTTTTTCGATAACCATTTAAGGATAGCTCTCTGGATATTGTAGTTAATTCTTTTTTTGTAAGTCATCATGGTCTGTTGTGTAATGTATAGCTCTTATCTTAAGCATATGGATAATGCTAAGTTTCTAGGACATATGATGTGACAAGTTTGAAATGGAGGTAACGTCCAACATTTGTAGGTTTTCTATACGCAGACAGGTTGATACTGTTATTGGTTTGTTTCTTTATTAGGATGTCTAGGAATGGAAGTTTTTCATCTTTTTCAAATTCTAATGTGATTTTGATGGTATGGTGGAAACTATTGATTTGGTTGATTGGTTGAGATAATCCATTAGTTCTTCTTTTGTGCGATTCCAAATGATAAAGATGTCATCAACATATCTGTACTAAGTTTTTGGTTTGGGGGTAATTTGAGATAAGATTTTATCCTCTAGGTCTTCCATAAATAAGTCAGCACAAGAAGGAGAGAGGGATCTACCCATGGCTAATCCGGTAAGTTGTTTGTAGACTGTTTTTTGCCCAAATGAAATAGTTCGAAGTTAAAAATGATTGAACAAAGTAGTGATATTTCTTGGGAACAAGTTGTTTAAGATGTTGATGACTTCCACAACTGGAATGTTTGTAAATAAAGATGTGACGTCGAGGCTTGCTAGTATATCATCTTCAGAGATAGGGATGTTTTTAAATTTTTCAATAAAATGTTGTGAGTTTTTAATATAAGTATCCGAGTTGTGAATGTGTTGTTGTAAAATCTTGGCTAGATATTTAGACAGTTGGTAAGTAGGAGAATAGATTCCATCAACTATTGGACATAATGAACCTTCAAGTATTTTAGGAACGCCATACAATCTTGGAGTCAACGGATTTTAGCTCTTTTGTTAAGTCTATAGGCCAGTTAGTCATTCCACGTAATAGTTCATTTGTGTCGTTATGGTTTTTTTGCATAGGATCTGTACTAAGAATGTTATAGACAGACATGTCTGATAATAGATTTTTAATTTTTTCTTCATAATCTTTTGTATTTAAGATAACAGTATTGTTGCCTTGTCAGCTTTAAGTATGATGATGTCTTTATTATTCTTTAATTTGAGTAGTGTTCTTCTTTCCATTTGGTTAGAGTTAGGAGATCTTGACGGAGTGGAAAGGATAATGCTGTTATTTAATCTTAAGTCATTAGGTATTGGGTGTGGAAGCAATGAGATGGCTTTTTCTAAGTTGCAGATGAACTCTATTTTAGGAATAGTAGTAGATTTTAAGGCAAACATTATATAGAAGAGAATTACCATTCCAGAACCTTCAAAGAGGCTGCTACGGTCGCCCGTTCAACAGGAAACCTAAATAAGAATCAAGGTCTAATCCTACCAGAAATTTGGAAAGTTTTAATCAGATCACTAAACATCAAAGAAATGAATTTTCACGCCAATTACATTATGTCTCGCAATAAATAAATCATGTTCCCGAGACACGTGCATTGTCTCGCACAATACTAATTTTGTATGAATTAGAACTGTCAGTTAAAAACCTAGTCCGTTACCTTCATATATACTTACCAATTATATTCCCTGAAGATGCCAACAGCAAAAATCGGTAAAACATGTAGGACGATAAATTAAAACTCACTTGACTAACCGATATGGTTAGAATAACAAAAGTGTTATAGTTAGCTTCTTAATGTCTGGTTTCAATTGACTTAATTTGAGTCTTAAATCAGGTTCAACATTCAACTTATTCCTGTACTTGTTTTTGATATAAATGAAAGAAAAACCCACATTCACATAGGTAAGCAGTTGCAAACACTAACATAAATTTTACAGCTTTTTCTGAGATCATTGGATATTCATTTCTTCTTGCCAACTAGAAGTCTGTTAAATCCAACCTCTTAATCGTTTGCCTGAGACTTCCGTCGCAGGAGAGCTCGATCAATCCATCTTTCTCAGAAGGAGTTAATGTTTCTGGTAAGGTGTCATCAATGGAAAACAGCTCTCTAATCCAAAATTCTGAAGCCAGGTTTTTCAAGAAAGTATTCCTTGAAATCTGTGATTAGACCCCCAAGATGCTTCTTTATATTTACTGCCAGTTCACTATGAAGAAGAATTTCATTCTCAGTTAAGAAAGCATCCAACAATGGAAAGGAACATGTGTTTCCAGCATCGATTTCTTTAATGATGAAGCAAAGTTTTTTCCCTAAGAGCCGCAGTTTAATCCTGTAATAAGAATAAGGAAGTACGTGCACCCTGCAAGCTCGCATTCAGCTGGCTGAGGTGGCAAAATAAATCTACCAGGTAAGCCAACCGGGCAAGCGACAGTTCATCAGTGAAATAATTCAAGTCTGAGTCTGAAGATTTGTCAGAGAGGAAAACCTGCACTTCTGAATGAAGTTCAAACAGGTGGCTCAATGGAATTCCCCTCGACAGCCACCTAACTTCAATGTGAAGTAAAAGAGAATCATGTTCAGCACCCATTTCATTGCACAAAATGGAAAATAGTCGTGAATTCATAGCTCTGGACTTAATGAAGTTAACAATTCTCACACTTTCATTCAAAACTATCTTCAGAGCAACAGACATATTTCTTGCAGCTAAAGCCTCATGATGAATGCTACAATGTACAAATTTTGCTAGTGGAGCTACTTTAATTTTTTGCAACAATGCCACTGTGTTTCCCAACCTTTGCACGTGCTCTATCAGAACAAACACTAACACATTTATTCCATTCTATATCATTCATTTTCATAAATTGGTCTAATTTTGAAAATATTTCATTTGAGGTTGTTCGAGCAGGCGTGGTTCACAAAACAAGAAATCTTCCTTCACTGTTTTCCCATCTATAAATCTTATATACGTAAGAAGATGGGCCATGCTGGTAATGTCAGTAGTTTCATCCAATTGTATGGAAAAATATTTACTAGCCTGAACTTTTTATATTAACTGCTCCTTAACATTTGAAGACAAATCTTAAATTCTTAATGATACGGTGTCATTGGACAATGGAATCATTTCAAGTTGTCTTGCTGCCTTTTCCTCAAAAATTATTCTAACCATATCTGTAGCTGCTGGTAATATTAATGCTCTCCAATCGTGTGAGGTTTTCCTGCCTTAGCTATTCTGAAACTGACTTCATAAGATGCCTCCAGAGCCTTCGTGTTAAATCCTGAAAATGAGGATATTTGTTTTTTTCCTTGCTGAAAAATCGGACAGTTTTCTCTGGAAATATTCCAAAGGTTTGTGTTTTAAATTACCATGCTTGGTTTCAAAATGACATTTAAGAAGGGAAGGCTTCATCGAATGTTATAACAAATCACACACTGGGGAACAGGTGCGGTTTCTTCTCCAAATATGGTTTCACATATTTATCATATGTAAAACCATATAATAAATAACTAAGATTATATTTACGTTGTGCTGCACAGAGCTTTTTGTTGCATTCTTGTACAATGATGTCCTCCGTCGGTTGGTTAGGATTCAAAGTACAGTAGTGGCTTCTCGCAGAGAAGAATTGTTTCCCCCACTTACAACTCATTTCTTCCTTCGATCTTCAAAAAGATTGAAGGGAGAAATTTAACCACTCATTAACCACTTATTCGTGTTCCGGTATCTATCCTCTGGCACAAACTACATATAAATATGATGACAATTTCATAAATAAAATCTCACATTCAAAAACAATAATCTAACACCACTACTTTCTTAACTGTAACTGCACCTCGTGGCTAAACAAACAACAAAGGACAAACTGTTTCCCATTGTTGTCCAATCAAATATATTCGAGTTACTTTCTGTCACTGTCATTTGATTAATACTTATTAAATTCAAATTGAACTTCCATATTATTTTTGTATATTATTACATAAAAGTTTTTAATGATAATGTAAAATCTAATTGTTTTCATTTAGTTGCATGAAATATTTTAAGTAGAACTGTTAAATATTTGTGTATACATTTTTAATTCTCAACTCATGTTGCGAGTAAAAAAATATATTAATTTACCCTTTTATTTTATACTCTGTTTTCGTACCACCAGGCAGTGGTTCACGTACCACCAGTGGTACGCGTACCATAGGTTGAGAATCTCTGCTCTAATGGAAGTTTTTCCACTTGGTTATACTATAAATTAAAGATGCCAAGAAATTATATTCTTGGTTTAATCCTTTATACAAGCAAAGTTTGCACCAGAACTATTTTCAGGACTGGGCAACTCGTATAAAGAAGCCAATGACTTCACATCACTTGCCTTAGTATCCCATAATGCAAAACACATATCCTTACGGACATGTATAATGCTATGCATTACGGGAAGGGTCACTACCAAGTGGGAAAACTTCCAACAACTATCTCTAATCGGTGTGACACCTTTTGGCTACTCGTATATGGAAATATGGCTACGGCATTACTTCCATCTTGGTATCACCTCTGGGTCTGGCTCCCACTGATGAGACTTCAATGAAGGTCGAAACTGGTCTGGGTAGTGACCCTTCCCATAATGCATAGCATTATGCATGTCTGTAAGGATATGTGCTTTGCATTATAAGATACTAAGGCAAGTGATGTAAAGTCATTAGCCTCTATATATGAGTTGCCCTGTCCTGAAAATACTTCACGTGAAAACTTTGTATGCTAACACTTGGATAAAGGATTAAACCAAGAATATAATTTCTTGACATCTTTAATTTATAAATGCTCTATAATCTTTGAAACCCTTATTAGATTTTTATAAAATGTCACTGCTCAACAAAATTCTTTGAATAATGCACATCTGCCAAGAGACATCATGGTAGTTCTTGTAAAAAGACAAACATTTAACTCAAGAATTTCAATTGTATTGTATGTAGATATTATAAGTGTTTATCAAGCATAATGTTCGTTTGGTTAAATCTGTATGTGCTGGAGTACAGATTTTTATTGTTAAAATTTTCATTATTGATTTTAATTGTTAAGTTCAGGCTTGCTTGATGAATGCTGTTTTTTTTTTTTCCTTTTTACCATTCATATCAATTTTTTATAACAATTTCCCTCCAGCTTGATGGAATTTGATGATATTTGGTATTTATGATCACTAAGACAATTTGTCAAGTCCTTTTGACTAAGTCACTCTAGTGGCAAAATTATCTCTGAGAGGGATTTCGTATCAAAAACAACCTTAAGTTCAGCTAATATGATATGTCACCACACAAAACTGCTATTAAGTAATGCATCTTAAATTTTTTTTAAATTAATTGTTATTAAGAATATTAAATTTTGCATCTTACCATGAAAAGGATGACTAGCAACAATTGAAATACTTCGTGCTAGTGTGTCTCGGCACATTTTATGTATAAACAGAGTTATTCTCTGCTCTTCTGAAATTTCTTCTTCCTTAATTTCAGTTTGTTCTTCCTCATCTGGAGGCACATCAATAGAAAAGTTCTGCAAATGAGAGAAATTTCTTGCAATAAAAGTTTCTATAATGTTATTATATAGTGGTTAGCATCAAAAAAGGCTAAATTGGGTGGGTAGGACCACTAATCTAGGGAGACTATGAATTTAATCTCTGTCATAATGTGATAAGTACACTGTAAGTCTAACATAAAAAAAAGAAAGTGATATTCATCAATTTTAAAGAAGTTAAAAGAACACTGTGTGGGGTTATTGAAATCAAGTTTTATAACTATTTAATATAATTTATATATAACTTAATTACTATTAATATAACTATTTGCTGATGTACAGATTAAAGGAGAATAATATTTCCAGAAGAAGATATAAACAGAGGGATACTACTTTCAAAGATGAAAATTAATACCAAGATAAGATTTTTATACTTTGGATTTATAGAGAGAGATGCATGCTATGTATAATAACTCTAACATAATATGGTAAAGCTAGAACAATGGATTTGAAGAAAAATTAGCTAAAAACTATTCAACGAGATTTCACAAAATGAATCAGTACTATCAATACCAATTAAAGGTAAATCACCTGAATCAGGTGATTTACCTCTAACATGTAGATAAATCTTGGCTTTTAATACTTCTGTAGAAGCTAACTCATAATTAAAAATTCCCTTCAAGCTTTACTTCCTTATTCAACCCAAGTATATTAAACTTTAGGGAATCTTTAATCAATAGAAAGAGGTTCTATGTTATTGTGGAAACATGGGCTCCTGTGTCGAATAGAGAATGGTATTCCTTAAACTAAAACATTTAACAAGTTCAAAGGTTCTATTTTCAAGAGAACCAAAGCTGTCAAGAATTCAAATTAAGGAACAACAAGATCATCTCCAAATCAAAGATCTTCCTGATCAACTGTTTGTGTTGTAAGACATTAATGAGGAACTTCAGTAATTAGATATCTTCTTAGAGCTTCTTGCAAGTTTTAGAAGACTTCTGAGTGGGAAGCTCACAACCTGAGCACTTCTGAAATTTATCCCATTTTTTATGTCTTCCATCTAGAAAGATTGTAAACCTAGAGTACATCAGTATTGTGGGCTAAGGAATTTATTTTATTATTTTTTATTATTTTATTAATTTTCTGTATTTTTTTATTTATTTTCTACATAATCTGGAAATTTAGAACTTAGAACTTTCTCAAGCCACTTCAGGCTTCCAATAAACAGGGCAGTGGTCTCACACTGAATGACGACATTCATTTTTCACCTAAATACAATCACAAACATTCATTTCCAGAGCAGGATTCAAATTAGTAGCCTACAACCAGTTAGCCAACTTCCTTCCCTGAATTAACTAATAAACCCTCTTTAACATTAATCAACATTTTTAAAGCTGTTATAATCTTGATTTTTGTTGTTTAGCACTATTATTTGTTCAGTACTTCGCAGTGTTTTTTTAAGACTGATCCAATTTCAAGTGTTTGTCTAATAATGGCTATTCTTTTCTTATACATATGCACAACATTGCTTAACTTCTGTTTTAATTCATTCCTAAACTGATGAAATATCATCTCATCCATAAATTCAGTATCAGGGCAGTGGATATCACAATTCTGAACAGTTGCAATTTGTCTTTCATAAGTTTGGATCAACATCCAATGGAAATCTTATCCATAAGTACTTCGAAAATTTCATTTTCCTTTCTTTTAGTGTTACAAATTATATTTCACACAGTATGCTAAAGAGACAATGATTTGATCAACAGTTATTCTACTGGCATGACCTCTAGCAAAAACAAACAAAAAAAAAAATTAATTAATTTAAAAAAAACTACATCAAAGCTATATTCTATTCAAGATAACATCAGAAAAACATTCTTTCATATAGATAGTTTTATTACAGTAAAAATGATATCTTAATTTAACATGACAATTGTCATATTAAATTAGGACATCATTGTTAAGATTCTGGATTACCTATGGTCCTATTTATAGTTAACTCTTAGGGAGAAAGGTTAAATGGGTAGAACATGTGCCTTCCATATTCTTGGGATTTTTAGACCATCATTATTGTTAAGATTAGGGTGGTTGGTAAGAATCTCACAGGCTTCCTTAAACTTACGTTCATACTATGTTTTGGTGTGAAGTAAACAACAGGTGCTTTTCCAGTCGATTCTATGTAAAGTGTTCAGGGCATGATCAGAAAGGCCAGCTTCACCATAGTTATTATATTTAATGTGTCATTTATGTTCCTTTTATCTGATAGGAATTGTGCGTCCTGTTTCCCCTATATAGAGTAGATTACAGGTGCAATAAATACCGTATACTCCAGGATGGGCCAGCGGAGGAAGTGGGTCTTTGGATGAGTTGAGTAAGCTCTTTAATTTTGCAGGCGGTTTAAAAGTGGCTTTAAGGTTGTATTTCTGTAGTATTCTGTTTATTTTATCTGATGTCTCTTTAATGCATGGAATGGTTACAGTTTTATTGTAGTCTAGTTTATCTTTGTTTAGTTTATTTTTTTTAAGTGAGGTCTTGTAGAGAAGTTTGTTGATAGTATTTTGGTAGTAGCCATTTTTTAGTAAGGTATTGCTGATAACTTTAAATTCATCGTTAACCACTTGTTCATTGGAGCAAATCTTCAAAGCCCTGTTTTTTAAAGTATTAATGACACCTAGTTTTTGTGTTGGGTGGTGGTAGGAGTTTATGCGTATGTATTGGCCAGTATGTGTCGGTTGCCAGTAAACAGTGAAGGAAAGACTGCCAGAAGGAAGACGTGTGACAAGTGTACCTAGAAACAGAAGTGTGTTCTGCTTTTCAATCTCAATTGCGAATTGTATGCATTTGTGTTGTTTAGGTGGCTAAGGAAAGTATCTAATGTCTGGCGGCCATGTGGCCAGATAGCAAAAACATCGTCAACGTATCTAAGCCAGACTTTGGGTTTTAAAGGAGAGGAATCCAGAGAACATTGCTCAAAATATTCCATGTAAAAGTAAGCAATGTGGGGGAGATAATGGTGAGCCCATGGCTGTGCCTTCTTTTTGTAGGTGGAAAGCATTTTGCCACAGAAAATAACCAGAACATAATACATGAGCAAAGAGTGCTATGATATCAGGAGGGAATTTGTCCTGATATGTCATGAAGAGGACAGAGACGTCAAAACTGACTAATAAATCATCTTTTTCTAATGTAATGTCTTTGATTATGTTTATAAAGTGTCGTGCATTTTTAATATAGGAGGGGGAATGACCTACCAACTCCTTGAGTGTTGATGCTAATTTCTTGCCTAGGTGATAATTAGGGCTGTCTATACCCTCGACTATTGGCAGAAGTGGCATGTTTTGCTTGTGAATCTTTGGTAGACCGTAAATTCTCAGAGAACAAGCGTGGTGCAGAAGTAATTTTTTGACTATCTTCGAGATGTAGTGACTGATTTAAGTAGCTTCTCTGTTTTCTTTTTTATT
Source organism: Typopeltis vanoorti (assembly GCF_054136105.1). Classification (NCBI taxonomy): domain Eukaryota; kingdom Metazoa; phylum Arthropoda; class Arachnida; order Uropygi; family Thelyphonidae; genus Typopeltis; species Typopeltis vanoorti. The sequence continues at coordinate 9,928,458 of NC_143566.1, forward strand.
TGATTGGTTGGGGTAGTAGTTATAAGTTGATAGATACTGTTGTTCAAGACTATCAGATTTTTTCTAAATATGTCGTTCGATTTAGAATAACTGTGGCACTGCCTTTATCGGCTCTAGTAATTACAATGACCGGATTTGATTTTAGTGATTTCACTGCTGTCAATTCATGTTTCATTAAGTTGCTCGTATTGTTTTCTTATAATTTACATTTAAAATGTTAGAGATTTCTAAACATGTTTTATCTGCTGTGGTAGTTGGGATGAATCTTAAGCCTCTTTCAATACTATGAATAAAATTAAGTTTGCTAATCGATCTGGATGCTACAGCAAAGTTTAAACCTTTGCTGAGTAGCAAGTGTTCATTCTTTGTTCAGGGCGTGGTTGGATAGGTTGACTATGCGAATGTTACCTGAAGGCAACTGGAGGCTCCTGTTGTTCCTTGCTTCTGGTCGGTTGTTGTTATCACTGGCTTGTGGTTGGTTGTTTTTGTTCACTGCAGAGAAAGTCAAATCCGTCTGCTGGTTTTCTGAATATTGTCTATCTTTTAGTTCTAAGAAATTTGGATATGATTTGGAAAAAAAAATTAAAAATTGAAAGTTTCATAATTAGGAGTCTGTCTTAATCTCTTTGACCTGTTAGTAAACCATCTTGCTTTATACTAGAGATTTGTTTTTATAAAAACTACTAAAACCGAACTTCAGACCAACATGTGAGTGCAATATATGAGAAATGTTTAATGACCGTTTAAACACTTTGTTCTGCAAAATACATCACCTGTAACATTATTAAAGATTTTAGTTGGCAACTTCACAACAGCAATGCAAGAACTGCAAGTTATCTCAGCTACAAAATAATAATAATATAAATTAGTTGCTTCAGCCTAATCCCAAATAACAACCACTACCTTGCTGAGTCTGCTTTCCCACATATATAAGGGTACAAGGCAACATCACAAGTTAGAGCATTGATCATTAAAAATAAAAATCAGATCCACCTGTAACTGTCCTTGCAATGTACATGAAACTTGCTAACATCACAAAATTATGCATGGAAATATTGCACGGTCTGCCTTCCACTCTCTGCAATTGGAATGCCAACTTTCTTATTGGTCGCTCACTATGAGTCATCATAATGGGTGGTTTCTCCTATACTTTCACCTACTCTCACAGACTTCAAATCCTATCCATAGCTTAGCAGATCACAGTACATTCAAATCCGCCTTTTTATTTGATAAACCTTGTAGTACCCAGCTGCTAGAACCTTCAAGATCCACCATGATCAATGTCTTGAACTCCGATTTCCTAACATATCTCAATGAGGCAAGGATGACCATGTAGACTTCAATGCCACCAAAACTCAGTTCTGTATGATCTCTGAAAAGAAAGCTCACATCCCTTCCCCTAACTTTCAGTAATACCTCCTGTGAGATGTCCCTTCTTGGACTAACCTACACTTCCAACCTTTCCTGTCATAAACATCTCAACCACAGCTTCTGCAGTTATCAAAAAATTTAGTGTACCTTCTGCTTAAGGCACCTTTACCATTGCTAAATCATACAAATCCCAAATCTGCCCAACCACGGGATATTGCACACATATTTGTGATGATGCACCAAAAATCTCTCTAAGATTGCTCAACGCTATCCAGAATTAACACTCCCTCTCTCGTAGATTCATCAGTCCCTCACACATAAACATTCAGTTTCCACCTTATATCTCTACAGATACTTTTACACCAACTTTGCTCTCACCAACATCTTACAGATAAGATGTTAGTGAGGACAAAGTTTGTGTGTTGCAGAGTTTGTATCTCAGATATATCTGAGCAGTGCAGATTTCCCTAAGATGGTTCATCAGGAATATAATACGCATGCTTGAGGAATGCCGAAGAATGTGTGCATACTTAGAGAAATATGACAAATGAGAAAACGTGGATGTGATTTGGAGGAAATGTAATATTATGATGGAATGTGATGCTTTATTGAATGAGTGTAAGGAATAAACCTTGTAGTACCCAGGTATATATAAATGATAATTATACCTGGGTACTACAAAATATACAAAACTAAATGATATTATACAAAAGACAGTTCATGTAAAAGTCTGCCTCATGTGCATCATGGTTAGATCAGGTTGATATACTGATGGGAAATAGAAATGGAGGACGGGGGCCTTGTTTAACCGGGTGAAGCCCCAGCCGGCATGAAATTTTGTCATGTTATTATTATTATTATTTGACACCTCCAGTGATCCAAAGACTTATCGAGGGAGAGTGTGCCAACTGCATCGAACAAATGTTGTACCGTCATTTTTTATTTTGGTTTAACCAATAAGAATACAATTTGGTCTCTTGTCTAGTTAGATGTCCAAAATAGTTTTCGTTCTTTAATGATTTTCATTAATGTTCTTTGTCATCTAACTTGTCTAGTTAGATGTCCAAAATAGTTTTCGTTCTTTAATGATTTTCATTCATGTTCTTTCATTTTTGCTTTCTTTAAAACATCTTCGTTTTTCATTTTCTCTGTCCATGATATTTTCAACATTCTTCTGATGGTCCACATTTCGAAAGCTTCTAATTAATTTTTTTCTCTCCTTCTTTATTTAGATTCCAAGTATCACTGTTCTATAGAAGGCTTGACCAAATATTGCATTGTATTAATCTTTTTATTGTGTCTCTGGATGTTGGAACAGTTTTCATATCAATAAAGGCTTTTCTGCTATCTTTATTCTTTTTTTTATTTCTTTAAGGGAATTTCCTCTGTCTGTAAACATTTGCCATATATATATATATATAAAAAACTGAACCTGTTTGATTTTCTTTTGATTAACAGTTATATTTAGTTTCTTATTTATTGGTTATTTTTATATAATCATGCATTTCATTTTCTTCAGGTTAATAATTAATCCCATATCTAAGCTTCTGTTGTAAATTTCTGTGACTAAGTTTTGAAAATCATCTTCAGATTCAGCTATAAGGACAATGTCATCTGCATACCTGAAGCTGTTGAAGTTTCTACCCCCTACTTTTACACTCATCAATTCTGCAATAGCTTTAAAAACTTGCTCACTATATATATTATACAGTAAGGGTGATAACACACATCCTCGTTGTACTCCTTTTTTTTATTTCAAAGTTATCAGAATACGTATTTTTGTATCTTATTGAGGCCATTTGATTCCAGTATATATTTGTAATTATATGTAGATATTTTCCTTTTAAACCATTATTCTGTAGGATACTTATTAATTTCTTGTGATCTATTGAATCAAATTGCTTTGCTGTAATCAATAAAACAAAGATATATGCTTTTCTGGTTATCGAGGCTTCTTTCACATAATGTTTTCAAATTGAAAATTCCTTCTCTTGTACCTTTGTCTTTTTGAAAACCTGATTGAATGTCTTCTATTTCTATTGACAAAGTGCCTTTCATTCTTTCTAGAATTATTCTCACTAGTAATTTTGTAACATGGCTTGTTAAACTTATTAACTAGCCATGTTAATAAGTTTATATTCTTCATCTATATTCTGAACATTCAAAAGTTCTTGAAATTTTGGGAATAATGACAAAGATGGATTTCCTTAGATCATCAGGAATGTGTCCTGTATCATAGATATTATTAAAAATAACCTTTAGGTCATTAATTGTGTTTTCATTTAATTTCTTTAACAAAGAAATAGGGATCTGATCAGGGCTTGGTATTTTACCAGTTTTCATTTGACTTAGAGCATATTCTATTTCTTCATATGCAATTGGTTTACCATCTATATTTTGGGCGTCTGTGCGATCAGAGTCAAACAGTTCTTTTCCATATTCTTATGATATCTTGTGTCTCTAGTAATATTTTTCCATTTTGATCTTTTATACAAAGATTATGGTTAAAATTTTTCTTTTTATTTGTCAGAGCTTGGATTGACTTATGCATTTCTTTACTATTATGTTTGTTGTTCAAATCCTCTATTTTTTTCATTTAGCCACTTGTCTTTAGCCTTTCTGCATTCATTTTTTATAATTTTACTGAGTATTCTATACTTTGTGTATTTTTCTTTTTTCGTCTTGCATAAGTTCTAATATTGATTCTGCCACCATTGTATTTAATTTTTGGAATAATCTCATTGTCTGTCTCATATATTGCACTTCTAAAATTTGACCATCTAATTTTTTACTAATTTCTGAGTTAAACACATTATGTTGTCAGGTATATTTAGAGCTGTCAAGTCTTTCAGTATGACTGTTTTTAGTAATTTTTTTAGTTTAATCTTTTAAGTAGACACAACAGGATTATGGTCTGAACCTATATCAGCACCTGGGTATGTTTTAATGTTGGTTATATTATTTTTTATCTATTATTTATCATTATAAAATCTATTTGATTTCTTATAGAATTATCTGGGTTTGTCCAAGTATATGGTCTGCATATTGGATGTTCAAAGAAAGTATTCATTATGCATAGGTTGTTTTGAATGCAGAACTGAATCAATCTCACACCTCTTTCATTTCTTTCACCCAATCCAAATTTTTCAACAACTGGATTTTCTTCCCCTTCTCCAACCTTTGCATTCAAGGCATCAATAACTATGAGTATCTCATCTGATTTTACATATTCTGTAGATTTTTGTAAGTTATTATAAAAATCTTCAATTTCTTCATTGTGAGTTGTCAGAGGGGGTAAAGCTGGATAATTATGATGTTAAAAGGCTTTGCATATAATTTAATAAGTATCATTCTTTCATTTATGGGCCACAGTCCCATTACAGATTAAAAGATGCCTTTCTTAATCATGAAACCCACTCCATATTCATGCTTCTCTCCACCAGAACATACAAATATAGAGCCATCTTATTCTTCTAGATTTCCTTTGTTAGGCCATCTTGTTTTACTAATTCCCATCACATCAACTTTAAGTCTTTTCATTTCCTGTATAAGGTTGTCAAAATTCCCTAGTTTATATAATGTTCTCACATTCCAAGTCCCAATTTTAAAAACTGTTTCTTGTTTATAAATGAGGAATATCAGATGCCGACCTTCCTTCTAGATTTATCACATCAATCATGGAGTGCATTTGCAGTGCTCATTTTACTCATAGTTTCAGTGTCTTCTTCCCTTGGAATTTACAGCTTGGGATGTTGCAGAGGTTCCAACTTCCAAAGCATAGCTTGTAAGATATTTCCATTTCTCCACATATATATATATATTTCTCCAACTATAGGATAGATCAGGTGAGGTTCCAATCTCTTCACATCTGCAATAGCCAGCTAACTTGGTCAAACTGCCAGCCATTGTTCTGTATTCAGATTCTTCTGCCTGCCAGTTGTTTCATGTTGCCATTGTTCTATGAATTCTTCCACCAATGATGAAATAGGTGTCATTGCAGTCCTAACATCTCCGCCAGAACTAGAATTACCAGAATTAGAACAACTCAAAAAATTACCGTTCCTTGATATCCTTGTCAAAGTAAACGATGAGGGAAAAAAGTTATCCTTTTCTGTATACAGAAAACCTACCACAACAGGAAGATTTTTAAATGCCTCTTCACCATCCATTGCAAAAGATAGGCATAATTAAAACTTTATGAGACAGGGCATACAATATATCTAGAATGTCAATTAAAGGAATGAAGAACTGCACTACCTCAAACAGAACCTTGTACTTAACGGTTTTGAACCCAAGACAATCAGAAAAAATTCTTAACACATCTCCTGCGACTCCCTTACTTAAACAAGATTTAAGAATGCAATCGCATTACCTTACATCAAGAATTTCAGAGACAAAGTAGCTGCGTTGCTCAGTGAGTACAATCTTCTTCTTCTTCTGCAGCTTCTCCAACTTAAGTGGGGTCACTGTTGATGATGAGTCTCCTCCACATCCTCCTGTCTTGGCCTGTCACCACATCCAAGTTCTTCATCCTCAAGTCCACTTCTATCAGCTCCCTCCATCTCTTCTTTGGCCACCCACACTTCCTCCTTCCTTGCACATCCATCTGCATGACCTTTCTTCCCACATATTCGTCCTCCCTTCTCATCACATGACCAAACCATCTCAACCTTGCCTCCTGTATCTTCGCTCCTAAGTTCGTAACTTTCACTGTTCCCCTCACATAGTTATTTCTCAGACGATCCTTTCTGGTCACACCTCTCTCTTCCAATACTTTTCTCCATCTTTCCAGTTTAGTTCCCGCTTCTCTTGAATCTGCACACAGCAAGATGTCATCTGCATACAACATTGCCCAAGGCACATCTTCTCTCACCTCCTCAGTCACCACCTCCATCAAAATGTTAAACAGAAATGGACTTAATGCTGACACGTGATGCAAGCCAACTGTTACTTGAAAACTTTGTCTTTCCCAAACAGGTCCGAACACTTGTCTTCACATTTCTGTACATCTCCTGCACCAACCCGACATATTTCTCCAGAACCTTCCTCTCTCTCAGACACCTCCAGACTTCTTGCCTTGGCACTCTATCGTATGCTTTCTCCAGATCAATAAATGCCAGATGTAGCTCCTGTTGTTTCTCTCGAAACTTTTACATCATCTGCCATAACCCAAAGATAGCATCTGTTGTTGATCTACCAGACATGAAGCCAAATTGTTCCTTTGCAATCTCCACCTCCTTCCTCAATCTTCCATCAAGAACCCTTTCTAGGATTTTCATTGTGTGGGACATCAACTTTATTCCTCTGTAATTTTTACAGTCTTCTGCATCCCCTTTACCCTTGCAGATGGGAACAAGAGTACTCTCCCTCCATTTCTCAGGTATATTTTCCTGTTGGCAAACTTCCATGAATAGGTCCCATAGCAGGTCAATTCCCTCTTCCCCCCAGTGCCTTCCATGCCTCCACTGGAATTCTGTCAGGGCACACTGATTTTCCATTTATCATCCTCTTCATGGCCTCCGTCACTTCCACTCTACTGATGTTCTGCACCATCCCCTCAGAAGGCTGCCCATCTTCTCTGTGAGTCCTTGCATTTTCCTCATTCAAAAGTCCCTCAAAGTATATTCTCCATCTGTTTCTTATGTCCACATCCCTCCACAATACTCTTCCTTCAGCATCTTTGATCTCCCTCACATGTAAGATGTCCCTTGCTGCTTTATTTCTACATTTCGTTAGTTGGTAAATTTTTCTCTGTCCTTCCTTTGTTTCTAATTGATCATACAGATCTTGATATGCCATGGCCTTCGCCTGTGCCAAAACTGTCTTGGCTTCTTGCTTTCTCTCTCTGTACACCTCACTGTCCTCTTCCACTCTTGACTCATCCCACTTCTGCTTTGCCTTCCTCTTAGCTGTCACTGCCACTTGTACATCATTATTCCACCACCAACCCTCCTTCTGCTCTCTAATCTTTCCAGATGTCTCACCAAGCACCTCGATTGCACAGCTTAGGATTACTTTTGAATTATGTTTCCACCAATCTTGTACACTTTCCAGTCCATCCGAAATCCTCTCTAACACCCTCTCCCTAAAACAATTCCTCACACTCTCTTCTTTTAAGCGAAACCACTAAATTGTCTTCATCCCATGGCTTCCAGAGGTTCTTATCTTCAATCTTATTTTAAAGTCTGCACACAACAGTCGGTGTTGCTGCGCCACTTGATCTGTTGGAATTACTTTACAATTTGTCACAACCTTAAGATGTTTTCTTCTAGTCAAAATGTAGTAGTGAATTTGTGAACTGTTGTTGCCACTCCTAAATGTTATCAAATGTTCTTCCCTCTTGTAGAAAATCGAATTCACAATTGGCAGATCAAACGCTACTGCAAAGTCCACAACCCTCTCTCCTTCCTGGTTCATCATTCCCACTCCGTGGCCACCATGCACCCTTTCACAGTCTCTATTCTGTCTCCCTATGTGTCCGTTCAAGTCTCCTCCAACAATCACCATCTCGTTTTCTTCCGTTCCCTCATTTCTTCATCTAACACATTCCAGAACTCATCTTTCTCCTCTGCTGTACAGCCAACTTGCAGGGCATATACACATAATACGACCTCCCGCTCTTCTCCAAGACCCAATTTCATTCGCATCATCCTGTCGTTCCTTCTACCCACTTCCAGTAGTTCGCCCGTCATTCTGCCACACACCACAATTCCTACACCATTCCTTCCCTTGTTATTCGCTCCAGAGTAGAACAATTTATATCCATCTCCAAGTTCCTTTGCCTTTCCCCCCTTCCACCTTGTCTTCTGCACACATAAAATGTCCAACTTCCTCTTCCTCATCATGTCTGCCACCTCTCTTTCCCTTCCAGTCATGCTTCCAACATTCAGTATTCCCACTCGCAACATCCTCTCCACCTGCTGGGCTCGCTTCTTTAACTGCACCTGCCCTTGATGCGGTAGCCCTCGTCCACTTCTCGCAGCTGTAGAGCGATGTGGCTGCGCATTGCTTAAGGGGTATGCCCTAGCCGTTATATCATTTTCTCTTTGACTCATATCACAGCTAGAGCTGGCAGTGAAGTTTTATGACCGGATGCCCTTCCTGACATCAACCCTTGCCATTTATCTGGGCTTGGGACTGGCACCATTGAGGCTAGTTTGCCTCCTTCGGTGGCTGCATAAGACGAAATGACTTAGCAAGATAGGAAAGATTCACCCCTAGCCCTCGAATACTCTAATAGCATCAGGGGGAAGGAGCAAAGAAAGAAGGGGAGGGACCAGTCTACAGAATAATATAACAGATGTATATTACATGAAGTAAGGCATAGTCCAGCATCTGGTACCTCGGGTTTGCCATGCCCGTACTCACTAAAGTGAGCCCTTGAGGTATCAGTGAGTACAATGATATTTTACAAAAAATATCAAGATTCCTACATCCACCAAAACCTCCACATCACCCCCATGAAAAAATCAGGCATCTATGAGATTCACTGCTCTTGCGGCATTTTTTATGTAGGCCAGACAGGAAGGGTGGGAGAGATCTGCATATCTGAACACGTACAAGACATCAAAAAAAGAAGAGAGCATAAATCAGGCCTGGCATTCCACACAACCACTACTGGCCATCAAGTACTTTGGCAACAAACAAAAATGTCATATATTATTAATATAATTAACGGCTATTTTAGCCTGTTTTTGTTTAGGAGTGTCCCTTATATTTAATACATTGGCTAACATAACTCAAAAGGGGTATGTATATATTTTAGGGCATTACGGGCGAGTGTAGAAGGCAATTATGGCAGAATAAAAAATGTGGAAAAATTATGTACATACCTTGACTTTGGTTTAAAGATGCCTTTTAAATCCAAGCTCTTATTGAAAGGGGGGGGGGAAGAGAGGGAAAGAACATGGGGATGTACTTGAGACACGGGAAATAAGTTTGGGAACCCAGGTTACTATTAATAATATATATACATAATTTTACAAAACTTTTTTACATAATTTTTCCACATTTTTTATTCTGCCATAAGTGCCTTCTACACTCGCCCGTAATGCCCTAAAATATATACATACCCCTTTTGAGTTATGTTAGCCAATGTATTAAATATAAGGGACACTCCTAAACAAAAACAGGCTAAAATAGCCGTTAATTATATTAATAGTGTTTTAGAGGAGTAGCATGGGAATTATACTTAATGTCATATATTGATCGTAATTGTTCAACAAGAAAAAGCCTCCCAAATGCTTAGGATCCTTATGCAGTGCAATAAAAATCACTTAATTTTACATCAAGTATGGTCTGCTTTCATCAAAAATTTAACTAACATGGACCTAGTATATAGCACACATGATAACACAGAACATGATAGCAACAACTAGCAATATTTCAACATGCATATGGTAATGAATTTACCATTTATATTCTGATTTATCAATTATATGTGAAGTTATCAAAAACATCTAATATGTGTAATTAATTGTTAATGGGATTTTGTTGTGTAAAACTTTTACACAACAAAAGGAATCCCTGATGATGTAAGTTGTATGACTTACGAAACTTGTTGGGTTTTAAGTGCTCATTTTTATTAAACTCTTTTAATTATATAATAATGTGGTCTCAATACCAAAAATTTCTCATAGACTTACTAAACCACAGAAACTTATGTTTGCTGCAGGCTATGCTCTCTGGGACAAAAAAAGAAGCAGAGAAATATGTAAACTAAAATTAGACTCAGTACTGGACAAAGTATATGAATACCGAAAGAAGTGGATTGAACATATCGAAAGAATGGACAGTTTAAGATTACCCCAAAAAATACTCCAATACCACCCAGTTGGAGGATATCGAAGTCAGGAACAACCAAAGAAAAGATTTTTTGGTTGTTTCTTCTGGCCATGTGTTAACAGATTTAATTAATTCATTTGTTTTCTTTTTGATGTGTTTCGTGGGCAAATGTGATGGGCAAATGGGAGCATAGTCAAGTGTTAAGTTTTCATCATACTATGGCTTAAATGAGTTTAAGAATAACATGATGAACATCTTGTCTGATGCATATTTCATATTTACAAATTTATGGACACAAAACACGTGTTGAAATGATTATTTTACTTATTATAAATAAAATAACAACTGACGTTTCGATCCCTGTACTGAGGTCATCATCAGAAAGATACATGTGTATATGAAAACAAGCTACATGCTCTTGCACTCTATAAAGGTAAATTGAATCTACAGTGTTAATTGATCTTTTACATAGCCTGACCTCTAGTGGTTAAAAAAAATAAAAAAAAAAAACTACAATAAACCCTGCTAAAGTCCTCCCATACTAAGATTTTCTTCTGGATTTGTACAGTTCAAGTTGCTATTGAATGTTAAAAAAAAAACACTTCAAGTCTTCTTGTATTGAGATTTTTCTTTGGCTTGTTCTGGTTGCTATAATGGTTACAAATGGATCTTCCACATTCTTGGAATGGTTAGACCACATATAGACAACCCGCGGGCCGGATCCGGCCCTCTACTTCTTTTGATCCGGCCCTAATCTATTTCAGCAAAGTTTGTCTGATTCATGGTGAGAGAAAACATGGTGTGTTCTATTAACTCACATTAAGCTGATATGACGCAAAACACACTATGTTTTCTCCAACCAAGGTCTCTTTCTCACTTTGACTAGCAGCATGTGTGAATGTGTTACAACGTGTCAGTTCAGTACATGCGTTGGTGTTGTGCTTTGTTCAGTGCCTGCACTGATGTTATGTTCTGTTCAGTGCCTGCGGTGTAGAAGACAGTTTTGTTTGACAGTTCTGAATATCACTTATAAATTTCAGACATTGTCAGGGGTTATTGCAAAAAATAAAGAAAAGTAGATGCAGAGAATCGTCAATTTCAAGACAACTGGACGAAGAATTATTATTTTATTCTGAATATAGGTTTGCCTGTATGTTTGCTGTGCAATGAATCCGTATCCATCAACAAAGAATACAACTTGAACAGACACTTTACTTCGAAACATGCAGATCACCCAAAAATTGATGGACAACTACGAAAAGATGAAATACAGAAGTTGAAGAAGAACTTGGATACCTAGCAGCAAATGTTCAACAAGCAAAGAATGCAGCACCACAACATTGTCAAAGCCAGCTTTGTGGTAAGCGAAAAAATTGCTAAGTCATTTGGTGATGGAGAATTTATCAAAGAATGTCTGCTGGATGCTGCAAGTGTAACATGTCCTGAAAAGAAAAAAAAATTCCAGAATATTCGTTTGTCAAGACATACTGTTGTCCACCAGATAGAAATTATGGCTGATGATATCAAAAAAAGTTTAAAAGAGAAGATTGCTAGATTGGAAGCATTTTCAATTGCTTTGGATGACAGCACCGATGCCTCCAATACAGTACAAATAGCAATATTTATTCGAGGAGTTGATGCGGATTTCAACATCACAGAAGAATCATTGGCGCTTCAGCTGTTAAAAGGAACAACTACCGGTGAAGATATATTTGAAACAGTCAACACAGTCTTCGGGAGATTTGGGTTGAAATGGAGTTCACTATCTGGCATAGGCACTGATGGAGCCCCTGCAATGGTTGGTGCACAGAAGGGATTTATTGGAATAGTTCATGAAAGAGCAATAGAACTACAGATCCATCTGGAAAATGTATCAAATTTTCACTGCATTATCCGCCAACAAAATCTGTGTGCAAAATCGATTAAATCCACAAATGTTATGGAAGTTGTAGTAGCCAGCATTAACTTTATTAAGTCATGTGCACTTAATCACCGCCAATTTAAGGAGTATTTGGCAGACCTATTTTAGGGTTATGAAGATGTGTCTTATTATTGTGAAGTGAGGTGGTTGAGTAAAGGTAAAATGTTAAAACGATTTTATGATCTGAGACAAGACATTGCAGATTTTATGGACATAAAAGAAAACACAATTAACCAAGTAAAAGATGATGAGTGGGTGTGTGATTTAGCATTCCTTGTAGATGTCACTGGATACCTAAACAAACTGAATCTTAAATTGCAAAAACAAGGACAATTGGTTCATGAACTGCATGGACATGTCAACGCTTTTTGTAATAAACTAAGATTGTTGGAAAGTCAGATCAGAGCTAAAAATTGTTATCATTTTCCTACTCTAGCAACTCATAAAAATATCCCTTATAATTGTTATGGAGATGAACTGAATGCACTAATAGAGCAATTTGTTTCAAGGTTTGCCGACTTCAAAAACAAAGTCTCCACATTTGCTATATTTGCTTGTCCGATGGATGCTGATGTTAATAATGTGAATAATGTGCCAGAAAACTTACAGATGGAACTTATTGAGCTTCATGTGGATTTAGTGCTAAAATCACAATTTAACAACATTGCTTTGACGAAGTTTTATAAATTTTATTCGGTGGAAGAAAAATATACCAATTTATGCGCCTTTTCAAGAAAAATCATTTGTCTTTTCGTCAGCACATGTGTGTGTGTGAACAGTTTTTTTTGAAGATGAAATACAATAAATCAAAAATTCGGACAAGAATAATGGACGCAAACCTCGAAAATTCTATGCGATTATCCTTAAAGTAATATTAACGTCAATATTGATAGTCTCGTAGTTGAAGTACAAGGTCAATCTTCACATTAAATTGTTATGTCATTCATTATATTATAAAATTTATGTAGAGCTTTATATTAGTAAACAAGGAGGAGATATCAAAGCTTACTAATATGTCTGTATTATTCAAGGTTAAATTTTCTGTGAGGGCTTTAAAGTGGGTAGAGTTTTTTATATAGGAAGCTGAATTTCCGGTGAGGGGGGACAGAGAGTTGGCCAGCTGTTTAGACAGTCTGTAACAAGGTGCATTGGTGGCATCTACTATAGGCCTGAGTGGGGAATTAGGTTTGTGGATTTTTGGTAGGCCGTATATTCGGGGGGGACGGGAGCGGAAAGGTTTAAGTTTTTTCGTGACGTCCGGGGGCCAGGAGGTTACTTTTTTAAGTAAGATTTTTAATTTCTTAACTTGCGTTTTTGTGGGGTCGTGTTCTAGCGGGATGTAGGTAGCGCGATCTACTCAGGCCTATAGTAGATGCCACCAATGCACCTTGTTACAGACTGTCTAAACAGCTGGCCAACTCTCTGTCCCCCCTCACCGGAAATTCAGCTTCCTATATAAAAAACTCCACCCACTTTAAAGCCCTCACAGAAAATTTAACCTTGAATAATACAGACATATTAGTAAGCTTTGATATCTCCTCCTTGTTTACTAATATTCCCTTAACTGACACTTTATCTCTCTTAGAAAACGTTTTTCCCCTTGACATCTTAGATCTCTTTTCCTTTGCCATCAACTCTGGGTATTTCGCTTGGAATAAAAAAATCTACAAGCAGATAGAGGGAACTGCCATGGGCTCCCCCCTCTCACCCCCCCTTGCCAATTTCTATATGGAAGATTTCGAAAAACGAGCCATAGACTCAGCCCCACTCAAACCTTCTATCTGGCTAAGATATGTAGATGATGTGTTCTCTATTTGGCCTCATGGCCCAGACACGTTAAATTCCTTCCTTGGTCATCTCAATAGCCTACATCCAAGAATCCAGTTTACTATGGAAAAGGAAAAGAACAATTGTTTACCCTTCCTAGACACCTTAGTCACGCGCCTGCCTAATGATACACTTGCCTTCACTGTATACAGAAAACCCACACACACAGGCAGATACATTCACAAACTCTCCCACCACCACCCCTCACAACAATATGGCATCATTAAAACCCTTACCAAGAGAGCCCACAATCTTTGTTCCAGTGGAACCGCCCTCACTACTGAGCTTAACCACATACACAGAACTTTCCTCTCCAATGGCTACAGCGAACACAGTATCAAAAAAATAATCAATTCCACCCCCATTCCCCGTCCCTCTCATCAACAAGAATTTAAAAATGCCATCACCATACCCTACATCCGTGGCACTTCGGAAAAAATAGCTAAGATACTAAAAAAGTATAACCTACACACAGCATATAAGCCCTACCGCAAACTGGCTACCCTTATCCGTTCTACGAAAGATCAGCTCCCTCCTCTCTCTCTGCCTGGAGTTTACAAAGTACCCTGTTCCTGTAAGCTTGCGTACTTTGGACAGACAGGCAGATCAGCATCCATCCGCCTAGAGGAACACAAGTCGTACATCGTTAAACACAACTATGGCCATTCAGGCTTGGCTGACCATGTTTTGGACACCACCCACAGAGTATCATGGAAAAAAACCACCATGCTCCACCACAGCAAATTCAAGAAAGAGAGACTTTTCTTAGAAGCAGCAGCAGCTCTCAAAAACCAACCAAATCTTAACAAATACGGTTGCATTAAGCTTCCGAAGATTTAGGAAACAGTCATCGCCAGAGGTCCCACCTTACATTCCAGGCCACCTACAACTGCCCTTAGAGGGCGCTCCACCTAGATAGGACTTTATTGTCACCCACGTGGTTGGGCTTAGTATTGTAAGTTTTGTGTGCATGTTACATTAATTGTCTTTGTAATCCCCGTAGATGTCCTAGTGACTAGGACGAAATATAGGAAGTATTAAATTCTATTTTAATTCTTTGTGAGTGCTGTAAAAAAGTCCATTAAACCTCCAACATAATGTCCTCACAGCACTTAAGCCTCTACACAAGAATAAGGTATGGCAATAGTATTCTTGAAATCTTTTTTGTTTTTTGTAGTTTGTAAACTTTGTGGAGGATCTTGTGAACAGTTTTTTTTACTGTATCCATTTTTTTTATAAATGTATGGTTGATGATTTCGTATTCCTGGTTTAGAGCTTGCTCATTTGAACAAATAGTTTGAGCTCTGTGTTTAAGGGTGCTTATGACCCCTAGTTTTTGGTATGTACTGGCCCGTGTGTGTAAGTTTGCGGTAGACTGAGGAGAGACAGCCTTAGGGAAGACGTGTGACAAGTGTGTCTAGGAAAGGAAGAGAGTTATTTTTTTTCAATTTCAATGGTGAATTGAATACGTTTGTGTTGTTTGTTCAGGTGGCTATGGAATGTACTTAGTGCTTTGTGGACGTGGGGCCAAATGGCAAAAATATCATCGATGTATCTGAGCCAAATTTTGGGCTTTAGGCACACTGACTCTAGAGCTCGTTGCTCAAAGTCTTCCATATAAAAGTAAGCTATTGGGGGGGGGGGGGTGATGAGCCCTGGCTGTACTCTCTTTTTGAAGGTAAAAATTGTTTTGCCACACAAAATATCCGGAGCAGAGTAGGTGGGCAAAGAGAGCCGTGATATCGTGTGGAAATATGTTCTGTAGGAGCATAATAGTATCACTGATCGGAAACACATTGGTGAAAAGTGCAGTTATGCCAAAGCTGATTAATAAATCATGGTCGTTGAGTGTAATGTTTTTAATTTTGTTTATGAAATGTTGTGTATTTTTTATGTAGGAAGGGGAATGACCTATCAATTCCTTGAGTGTGGTCACTAATTTTTTGGTTAAGTGGTAATTCAGGCTGTCGATTCCTTCAACAATCGGATGTGGTGTGTTTGTTTTGTGTATTTTTGACAGGCCATAAATTCTGGGTGCACGGGCATAATGAGGTATTAGTTTTTTGGTTATTTCTTCTGGCCATGTGTTAACGAATTTAATTAATTCAGTTGTTTTCTCTTTGTTTTCTTAGGGTTGTGGTTTACCATTTGGTAAGTGTTGTAGTCCGATACCAAATTGTTCATTTTTTCTATGTAGGTTGTCTGATCTAAAACAACAGTAGCATTCCTTTTGTGCTTTTGTGATTATAATGTCCTGTTTTTTTTTTTTTTTTTAGGGATTTGACTGCCAGTTTTTCCGTTTTGTTCAGGTTATCTCTTAGTTTTTTGTTTGAGTTTAGTAAGATGTTTCCCAAGATTTTTCCCTACATATTTTGTCAGCTAGATTGGCAGGGAAGGATCTTAGACCTCTCTCGATATGACAAATGATATCAAGTTTGGTTTACTGACCTCAATGCAAGGGCATAGTTTAGGCCTTTTTCCAGAACTCTCTTCCAAGAGAGTTCATCTTGGGCGAGGTTGTAGTTTGATTTGTTGATAACCAAGCTGTGGTCCGATGGTGGTTGGTTGCTCCTAACTTCGTCTGTGGGTGACTGGTTACTCCTTGTGATGTTGGTTTCTGATTGGCTGCTCTTTGGTTATGGCATCCTGATGGTCTTGTGCTTTCTTGTTGTTTTAGTGCTTTAAACTTCATTATTAATTTTTCCTTGTTTTTAAGTAAAAAGCTGCTTGGCTGAGTCGTCTGTGATCCTGTCTAAAATATCCCAAATCTCTGGATTAACGTAGCTGGATAGCACTAATTTTAGTTGTAAAACTTTGGATTGGGTAGATGCTAAGTTTTTCGTGCCTCACGGATCTGTTCCCTTAACAACGCTTTTTTCAACCAGGCATAGATACGGACACTTTAGCTGATGTAAACTTCTTTTTTAGCTTAATGCAGTTGGGTATTAAGTTGCTGTCTCTAGATCATTTCAGAATGGCTAGTCGATTAATTAACAAGAAAACACGTATCTTTAGCTTACCACAGAGGCTGCACTGCTTGTGGGTCAAATCTCCATGGATTATGATGTCTCTTTGTTATAAGGTTACACGGTGATCAGCATTCATATTTACAAATTTAGGGACATAAAACAAGTGTTGAAATGATTATTTTGCTTATTATTAATAAAATAACGATTGATATTTCGACCCCTGTATTGAGGTCATCATCATAAAGAAACGTGTATATAAAAAGCTACATGCTCTTGCACTCTATAAAGGTAAATTGAATCTATGCTGTTAATTGATCTTTTACTTAGCGTGACCTCTAGTGGTTAAAAAAAAAAAAAAAAACTACAATAAGTCCTGCTAAAGTCCTCTTGTACTTAAAAGAAAGAATCTTGTCTGATAAGCAGTGAGAACATCCCATGATAAGTGTTGTGAATCCATCAAGGTCTGGTGATCATTTTCATAATTGTTCTATTCTAATGATTACTATTAACTGAATTTTTTAAGTGATACAATTTTCTGATGTTATTCAGTTTTAATCTGTGTATGTTATATTACTATTGTATATTTATTGAATCCATAGTCAAATAAAATATATGACTAATAATTAATCATTCATGAAAAAAAACTATTTTTTATTATTCAGCTTTTAAGTAAAATTATGTACAATTTTGTTACTAAATGGTTATTTGTGCTATAATTAAAGGGTTTAATGGAACAATTTCAATGTGTTTTTGCAGGATTTTTTCACCCAGAAAGTTGGTGTTTTTATCTTACATAGAGGGAAATAGGCCAAAAGAGCACATGCAATTTACAGAAAAAAAACACTGTTGGAAGTGAGTGGTAGATGGTGTTGTGTGCTGACAGTGGTAGTGTCTTTGTGAATAGTTGGAGGATTAAGTAATGGAGACAGTAAGTTGTGTGTAGTAGAATAGAACAGAAACAGAGTGTCCTCCCCCAATAAGTCCTTAGACTCCCTGGAGGTGTCACATAATAATAGTAATAGTTTGTCTTAGTTTGTGGTTGACAAATGGAAGACATTTCATCCACTATCATAAACTAAGAAGTTCATTCTGCTTGTTCTGCAAACAGAAAGAAAAGACAGTAAATGACCCAGTTGGTTAGCTCAGTTACAATTTACTTTTTTTTCTTTTTTTTTTATTAATGATCATATTCAAGAAGTTAGACTCTGTTAGTACAATGGGTAAGATAAAGTGATGAAATTGGCTATCTGCTGAAAAATATGCCCGCAGTTTGCTGGTTGGAGACATGATACACTAATTGCTCAGCTAACCAGGCCTTCAAATTTAAGACAGCATGAGAAGATAATGCATGGATGAAGTTTTAAGGAGACAGGAACTTTTGAATCAGGTGAGGTCAACAATTTCATCTAAACAAATAACACTAATTGCAATATGGAATGTTACAACTATGTTTTGAAAAGAAAACACAATAGGTTAAGAAAATGAGATGATACAGAACAAATATGTTAGGAATAAGTAAACTTAGCAGATAGGTTTTGTAAAAGAGAGAACTGTAGAGTATTATTTATCTGATGAAAAACATGAAGGGGCACTTACACTGACCGATGAGACAAGTAAGCATTTAACGAATTGGAAACCCATTAAGTGACCAAACAGTAATTGCTGAATCATATTCAAGATATATTAAATTAAATATCACACAGATTTATGTACCAACAAATGATAAGCATCTTGGGAAAAAAGGTGGTCTTTTATGAAAAACTACAGAAGTATATAGAAACAATAATCAAGCATGACATGATTATTCTTATGGATGATATGAATGCTAAAATTGGCAAAAGAAATAATGAAAATGATGCATGAAAGTGAGAGAGAGGGGGGGGGGGGTGGATGAGGAATAGAAATCAGAACCCTGCTCTGGAGACCAAAAACGGTATTTACCACTTCAAGTAGGCTCCCAAAATATGCCAGTGGTGATATTTCTAGTAAGCCTAGTTCCCATTTTCTCCAACCAGAAAGGTATCCTTTTGCAACAGGAATGCTTGTGGATTGGCCAGAGCAAGTTCAATTTTGTGAAAACAGACTATACCATGGGATGGCAGGGTAACAGGGAGAGGCTGCATATTGTGCATCACCTGCCAATTGACAGATGACAAGACATAGTGGTTACAGGAAAGTCTTTAAAGAGCCAGGTTCTTAGCAGCAGAATACCACAGGTTCATTATAAAAGCTCCTGCTGTTTTATATATTCAAAAATGATTAATTCAGGTTCAAACATTAAGAATAAAATTTCTTATGAAGAAGAAGTAAGGGTGAAAAGCGTAGTTGATTCTTTGGATGAGCTAAATTCTTTATAGGATAACCATAAAATATTGGAAGAGTGGACAGGAGTGAGAAGTGGAGTTTAAATTTAATGTGAAAAAATGCAAATAAGAGGGGGGGGGCCTGAAAAGTTCTTTGCCTAACAATGAAAAAAGAAGGTATAATTTCAAAAAAAATTATTTTTATTTTTCAACATAATCTCCCTTAAGACCAATACATTTATTCCAGCAATGCTCCAGAGCCATTATCCCGTCCATGTAGTGGTTCTCATTAAGATCTACAAAATACCTCTCTACAGCTGCAATCACCTCTTGATTTGAAGAAAAACGCTGACCAGCAAAAATTAATTTTACTTTTGGGAAGAGAAAAGTCAGAGAGAGCCAAATCTGGGGAATAGGGTAGATGTTCCAACAACTCATAGTGCAGATCCCTTAATTTTCCCATTGCCAAAACACCTTTGTGGGCTGGTGCATTGTCCTGATGAAAGATGATTTTTTTCTTCTGCAAACCAGGACTTTTCTCACTCTGGTTAAAAGATCAGAATAATATTCTCCGGTTATTGTTTTACCCTTTTCAAGATAATTAATAAACAAAATGCCTTTAGCATCCCAAAACACCAATGCCATGACCATTCCTGCTGATGGAACCGACTTTGTCTTCTTTGGTGCTGAACAAATGGCTTCTGCCCACTGTTTTGACTGCTGTTTGGATTCTGGTGTGTAATGGTGAATCCAAGTCTCATCCATAGTAATAAATCGATGCACAAAATCAGTTTTATTCTTGTTAAAACACTCCAAGCACTGTTCAGAGATTTTCATGCGAGTGCATTTTTGATCTGCTATGAGTAAGTGTGGCACCCATCTTGTGCAAAGCTTTTTTCATTTACAAATCTTCATGCAAAATATATCCTAACACGTTCTTTTGAAATGCCTATAGTCTCAGCAATTTCACGCACTTGTACTCGCTGGTCATCCAATACCATATCTTGCACTTGATCAATGATTTCTGGTGTTGTTACACTTTTTGGACGTCCTTCATGTGGATCATCTTGAAGGCTGGTACAGCCACGTTTAAACTCACAGCCCATTTCTTAATTGTCGAAAATGAAGAAGAAGAGCCTTTCTTTTAAGGTTACACGGTGATCAGCATTCATATTTAAGAATTTAGGGACACAAAACACACGTATCGAAATGATTATTTTACTAATTATTAATAAAGGAGAAGAGTGCCCATAAACTTCTATGAACTTCAAATGAATTTCTTTTGGCGTTAAACCTTCGTTTACAAAGAATTTTATAACTGCAAGATACTCAATTTTATTCATTTCAAGGGATAGAGACAACACTTTTGTTTCAGACAGCTGTATAAAACAAACTACCTGATAGAATGACTTGCAATTTCACATGGATGCTTATGACAGATATTTCAACTTAGAAAAAAAAATCTTGTCGATAGTGTTGCATCTATGGCCAAGGCTGAGAACTTTTCAGACCATTCTCGTATATCTGTTTTGATGATCTTGAGCAGTCTGAATGATGGAATCAATCAACATATCACCTGCAAAGCAAAGACTTCTCAACTGAGTCTATTAAGTCTTCAAGTGCTATTTTCTGTAGCCATTTCCTGTGAGTTGAGTCTAAAACATTGTCAAGGGTAATAATGGAAAAAAATATAGTGCCAAAAAATCTTCCTAAAGGATTCTAGCGGAAACAAAAGAGCTCTCAGGCATTTCTCCATTATTCTTGTGTGGCAGTGTTATGGCATTCTACGACTGCTTTAATTATTTGCAAGTATATGGCATAATAATAAAAAAATTTGAGGGTTTTTTCTGTAGTGATAGTGATTGTGTAATGAGAGTAGTTCTTTGTGAATTGATTTTTGAAGAGAAGAGGTGTTATATATGGTTCATTTAGGTTTAGAAGCATTCTGTTTAGAATTTTATAGTGACAAGAAGGGTGATGCCTCTGTAATATTCTGATTATATCATGTTATATATAAAATTATGTTGTAATCCAAGATGAAACAAAAGGAAGATTGAAAAAATATTGAATTCTTACCTCTATGACTACAGCATAAACAGCAGAATTCACAACATTTGTGCATAATTTTGGGGTAATTCCACGATACAATCCCATAATTCCATCCACATTTTTTATATGCTTCACTGATAAACACATGAAACAAAACAAATTATGTTATTACAATTCTAATTTAAAATTACAAAATAACTGAATAGTGGGAAAAGGAGAAATAGCATCAATAACAAAATAAAGGTATAAAACAATTAATGCTGACTTTTAATAAAATGCCAAACTAATTTTGGTTACTATTGTATATTCTAATTTTTTAAAAAGATTTCAATTTACATAATATTCCTATGAGAGCAAGAGTAAGGCTTACAAGTAAGGCTTGTAGGTTTTGTTTTTTTTTTACTTTAAATGTCAATATACAGAGTAAAATGATGTTATTCCTGCAAGCTTTAAGACATACCATCCTAGAAATGTCCAGCCATATTCCTCATATTTTTCTCTTTTGTCTAAGTCTCAGACCTACTGCAGTCTTTCCACTGGTTCCTAACTGATCTTTTAGTACTTGACTTCCATTTTTCTATCATTTTGCATTCTGTTAATATGCTTATACTATTCCTTTAATTTAAGAAATGAAAGCATATACAAAAAATTGTGCCTTACAACCAATAAATGAATGTTTACTATCCATTACTTGCATGTTATAAGGCACAATTTTATTCATCTTCATTTCAGAGCTTACCAAATTTTTTTGTTCCACAGTTCCCCCCTGTCTTCTATAGTAGTGTTTAATTGTTTTATATGTTTCAGCATTTGTTTCAGATGCATAAGTTAAACCTCTTCTTATAGCTTAGTTCATCATCATCAAATTCCTCACATGTACCCTCAAGGGGAGTACAAGATATTATACTACATGAAAAATTTACATCATAGTTGCATCAGGGATGGGAAATGAATGTCGGAAGATGAGTAGTATGATAGGAGAGAATGACAAGCGAGAGGGATAGATGAGATGAAGGAGGAGGTGGAATGTCTTGTGAATGAGATGAGAAGTATGAAAGATGAGATTAGGAGAATGGAAGAGATGAATGCAAGGCAAATCAGAGTAGGAGTGAGAGAAAGTTTTAGGAATGACAGAAGAGGAGAGTATAGAAGCAGTAGGAGAGAGGGAATGAGCGAGAGGTTTACAGAATGATAGAAGAAGAAGAGAGTACAGAAACAGCGGGAGAGAGGGAATGAGAGAGAGGTATGGGAATGCTAGAAGAGGAGAGAATAGAAAGAGTAGAAGAGAGAGGGAGTGAGAGAGAGTTATGGGAATGATAGAGGAGGGGAGAATGGAAACAGTCAGAGAGAGGAAATGCGAAGGAGTGCTGGAACCAGGGATAGTGATGCCAGGACAGCAGGTAAGTAGGGGAACACAGAGAGAAAGGGTTAGAGGAGAGAGAGAGAGAGTGAGGGATGCAGGTGAGCAATCAAGGAACAGAACTGTTAGAGGTGTGATGTATGGAGACTCGATGATCTCAGGTGTGCAAGATAGGATGCCAGAGGTGTGTTTGCCTGGAGGGATGATAGAAAATGTGGCTATGGTAATTAAGAGGGGTGAAATGATGGATGAAATAATTGTGATGGTGGGCACGAATGACTTGAGAGGCAATGTGAATCAGGCAGTGAGAGATCTGAGATTCTTGCTTGAGGTTGCACAAAAGAAAACACGGAGAGGAAAGATTGTGTGTGTGGCTGTTGCCCAGGTATGATAGTGATGAGTTCAGCAGAAGAGCAGTAATACTGAATAGGCTTAATAGCCAGAATGTGTCAGAAGAGAGGATTGGAATGTGTGGATGCTTGGAGGGCATTTGAGGACAGAGGGGGAACTGTATGTGAGAGACAGCTTGCATTTGAATGAGGAAGGACGAAGGCGTCTGGAGAGATTGCTGTTTTCTGAACGAGTCAGTGTGTCAATGCAGGGAAACTAGAATTCCCAGGGTGGATGGTAGCAGGGGTGGCCTCTCGTGGGAATTAATGCTTGGGGGAAGGGGGACCACATCATGTAACACTGAGTCCAGTGGGGTCGAGAGGGGAGAACGATAGGTATAGAAGCAGTGACATTTTTATGCCCTATACTAAGGCCAAGTGTATCTGAAATAAAGGAGATGAATTGGTGGCGAGGATAGCGCAAGCCTGGCCAAAGATCATTGGGTTCTCTGAGATGTGGTTGACAGAGGATGATATGATAACAGGAATTGAAGTGGCAGAGTACAGCATTTTCGGCAGGATAGGAAAGGAAAACATGGTGATGGAGTACTGCTTATGATAAGTGATGATTTATGTCCTCTAAGAGTGGAGGCTTTGGAATGGTTTTGAAAGCATATAGTGTGAGGTAGAAGTGGCCAAGACAGGATATTTAGTGGGGTGTTGCTATAAACCAGGGAGCATGGAGGATGGAGAGGGAGATGTTTAGGCAGTTGAGCTTGGCAAGTGCAAGAAAAATGATTGTTATGGGAGATTTTAACTATAGCAGTATAAGCTAGGAAGAAGAAAATGCATGTAGTAATAAGGGGATGGAATTTCTAGAATTCTTGAGGGACAAATGTCTTAGGCAACATGTAATAGAGGGAACAAGAGGTTCAAGAGTTTGGATTTGGTCAAAGCTTCAGAAGAGCTGATAATAAGTGAGATGACATCTCTCCCACCAGTTGGACAGTACATGACACAGAGTGACCATGTGGTTTTGACTTGGAAGATGAAAGACATACAGGTGTATTAAAGAAAAGGGAATGCATGTGGAATTATAAGGCAGGTGATTATAATAGTCTTATGTATCAACTAGAGGCAGTCCCATGGAGGGCAGAATTGGAAGGCCAGGATATCATTAGCGCTTGGGAAATTGTGAAAGGATATATGTCAGCAGTAATAGTAAGCTGTATTCCACGAGTGAAAAAGTGGACACAATTTACCGTAAAGTGGATGACAAACAACATCAAACAGGAACTGCAGTTGAAAAAGAGATTATGGAAGAGATATAAGGAGAGAGGTAGAGGGCAGATACATGAAGAATATATGATGCAGGTCAGGAGAGTGACCAGTATGGTGAGGAAGGCAAAACTAGAATATGAGAAGAGATTAGCACTAAGATCCAAAGAAAATCCTAGGGAATTTTTTTAGCTATGTGGCCAGTAGGAGGAGAAATGATTGTGGAAGAATGACTTTGTGGGATAAAAATGGAAATAGAGTGACTGATGCAGAGGACATAGTGGAGTTGTTCAATGAGCACTTTCTTGAAGTATTGCTTGATATAATGCCCCATGGACACCATATAACTGTAGCATTTTGATTAGCTTTTCTCTTAGCACCTTGTCATATGCCTTTTGCAGGTCAACAAAACTTAATACAGATCTTTCTTATATTCCCACGATTTCTCAACAAATTGTCATAAAGTGAAAATGTGATCCTGATAGCCTGTATTTGGCCTGAATCCAGCTGTTCTTCACCAAGCTTCCCTTCCACAATGCTTCTAAATTGTTTCTGAAGTGTATTCGCAAAAGTTTTACCAACAACACTCAGCAGGGAAATACCTCTGCTAGAAAACTGAAATTCAGGGAGCATATTCTCACATTCAGTTCTATTTCCCTTTTTATTTTATATATGGGTACTATGAAACCTCTACTCCAATCAGCTGGAATTTGTCCCTCTGTCCAGACCTTCTCAATTATGCTGTGCAACCACTGTAATACTTTTATCCCTTCATACTTGAACATTTCTGGTTAAATATCATCTACTCCTGCTGCCTTTCCACATTTCAGATTGATGGCTTTTTTACTTCAAGTATGGATATATATATATATATATACATATATATATATACACACTGCAGATTGCATGCCAGCTGAGTGTTTTTTTACCACTGTGCTGTCACTCTTTAATTTAGCAATTTTTTGACTTACTCCATACATCATGGATATCTTTTTTCCCAGTTTTCATGTCACCTTTATCATCTCTAATCCCTTTTACAGCACTCCTTCCTTCATTTCTGAGCTTTTCAACAGCCTCCAGAATATTTTGCCACCCTCCTGATATTTAATTTCTATGTTCTTACCAAAGTATTCCCATGACTTTTGTTTAGCTAGTTTTACACAGTGCGTAAAAAATTTAAATATTATAACTAAGCTATACACATCATGTGTATAACTTAGTCATAATATTTAAATTCTTATTGTTCCGCATTGTTCTAATAGCCAGAAATCTTGTTTACTTTGCATGATTGCTATTTTATTTCCTTTTCTATTATAATCTAATCTGTCTGAAATAATCTAATGCCTAAATATTTAAAATTTGTCACTTGCTCTATTAGTTTTTATTTATTTCTGACTACATAGCTGATTGGTTGTGTACTAATCACTAGTGTTTTGACATTTTTTTCCCCCTTGTTATCACATTACATACATACATACATCTTCAAGGCCCACCTTTACTAATTGGGTTGTGGGGGGCAACAGCTGAAAGAGGAACTTCCAATGGTCACGATCCTCTGCCACCAAGCTCAGGTGTTCTGGTGGGATTCCCAAAGGTGTCCACCCAAGGTTTTGGATATAATCTATCCAGCGAGTCCTTGGCCTTCCACCCTCTGGCTTGGCAAAGAGGGCCTGCTGAGGGAGCCTCTCTTGTGGCATTCTGACCAGGTGCCCATACCAACGTAACTATCAAAACGGATCTATCAAAATGGAGAAGCAGCGATTGAGTATTGAGGGTTTCCCGATTTGCAGAGCTTCCGACTCTGTCGAGTCTTGTCAGCCCCACAACCACTCAGAGGAACCTCATTTCAGCCGGTTGGATTCGTGTCAACATTTTTTCAGTCATTACCTAACTCTCATGACCATAGGTGAGGATAAGGACATAGACTGTATTAAAGACAGCCAGTTTGCCTTCTGGCTTAACTCCCGCTTCAATACTACCGAACGGCCAAGCTCCCGCAATATTGAGCTTGCTAAGCCAATTCGAGTATCTAGCTCTATGTCCCATTTGTGAATATGGACCCAAGGTATTTAAACTTCTCCACCTGCCACATTTGGACTCCACTTACATGTAGTGTGAACCTGGATGGTTGTCTTGAGACCACAAATGTTTCAGTTTTGGCCACACTGATCTTCATTCCGGTGTCTGCAGAAACAGCTACAAACCTATCCAGGGTCTGCTGGAGGTCATCTGTGGAAGAGCTAAGCAGAACTAGGTAATCTGCAAAAACCAGACGTCCAATGCTACATCTTCCAATTCTGACACACTCACTGCCTTGGCTGTGCCTATCAATCCTGTCCATAAATATTATGAAAAGAAGGGGTGACAGAACACACCCTTGGCGGAGGCCAACGGAGACTGTGAAAGGTTCAGACTTTGTGCTCTTTACCCTGACACAAAACTCTGGGTATTCATACAGGGACGGACTTGATGGCAGCTAATAGTTGGCCATCCACTCTATACTTCTGTACTACTTGCCAAAGCTTATCCCGAGGAACCCAGTCACATGCCTTCTCCAAGTCCACAAAACATGTGTAGACATTCCTGGCATATTCCCAAGATTTCTCAAAGACTTGCCTTAAAGTGAAGATTTGGTTAGTTGTGCTTCTACCAGGACGAAAGCCACATTGTTCTTCCTGGAACTTTCACTCAACTATGCTCCTGCACTGTCTTTCCAAGCACCTAGCATACGCTTTCCCAGGCAGGCTGAGCAGAGAGATGCCACAATAGTTACTGCAATCCTTCTGGTCTCCCTTCTTGAAGACTGGTAATATTATGCCTATCTGCCATTGCTTTGGTGCTCGCTCAGATATCCAAGCAGCCTGACACAGTCGAGTCAGCCAGAGAACACCGTCTCGATTTAAGGCTTTCAGCATTTCGGGCTGAATTTCATCATTGCCTTGCCCGATTTTAGCGATTTTATTGCTAAATGGACCTCTTCTGCTGTGAGACTAGTCGTTGCCCCGATCTGAGCCTCTTGGATGTTCACAACTGCTGGGCCACCCGGGTTAAGAACTCTCAAAGTATTCCCTCCATCTGTGGAGAATATCCTTCTCGGTTGTTAAAAGTGCATCATCAGAGGCTTTAATTGCCCTTGCTGCACACAATTTCCTCCCTCGAAGGCGGAGGATGCTCTGCCAGAATACCTTGTTTGCATTTGCATAGGATGAGTCTAATCTTTCTCCAAAGGATTCCCAAGTCTTCTGCTTTGCTGTCTTTACTGGCTCAGCAGCAGCTTTTCATGCCTCAGCATACCGCAAACGCATCTCAAATGACCTGACCCTAAGCCATGTTAGGTAGGACTCCTTTTTTGGACTTTTTGGTTCAACCAAGGTGTCCTCTTCTCACTGCCCATTGCCACAGCATGAGAGTGCAGAGGCAGTGACAGCTGTTATGAACAGCTTCCACTCCTCTTCAACATCTGCAGTATGCTTGGGAATCTCTTTGAACCTGGAGGAAATGTTCTCTGCAAAATTCTTCCTCACAGCTTCATTTTTCAATGCCTCCCATTTCACGCGGTATTGCTGCTTAGGCCTACCAGCCTTGATGGTAGCATCTGGTTTCTGAAGCCGTAGAGTGCACACAACAAGGTGGTGGTCAGTTGACAGTTCTGCCACTCTTCTCACACGAACGTCCAACACTGAGGAAAATAGGTCTGCTGAGACTATAAAGAAGTCAATCAGAGACCTTTGTTCTAGTGTATCCTTGTACCAGGTGTATTATGGACTTCTCGGTGCTGGAAGAAGGTATTTATTATGGACAAGCTGTTAGTACAGCAGAAGTCCAATAATGTCAACCCATTTGCGTTAAGGTCAGGGGTGCTGTTCCTCCCAACCACACCCCTCCATGTCTGGTCATCTGTTTTTCAACATATGCATTGAAGTCACCCATCAGCAGGACTGATTCCATGTATGCCACCCTGTCAAAAGCAGCATCCACTTCCTCTAGGAAGGCAGAGTATTCTGACTCCAGATTTGGTGCATAGGCTTGCACCACAGCCAAATCATGGTTTTTCATCTGAAGCCTTAACACACATACCCGTCCCCCCAATGGGATCCACTCAGCAACACAGTCTGACAGCTGGAGGCTTGTGAGTATCCCCACACCCGCCTGAGCAGACATTGTCGGGCTCATACCAGAGCAGTAGAGCTTTCACCCCTTATCCAGGTCGACAGTTCCAGAGCCTCTCCTCTTGGTCGAAGAAAGCCCGACTAAGTCCAGCCGGTAGCGCTTGGCTTCCTCGACCAGTTCCAACTCCTTCCCTGTCAGAGAGAAGATGTTCAAGTTGCCTAAAGCCATAGTCTGGTGCTGTTGCATTGCATCTTTTACATCTATCACATTACATTTTTGTCAAATCAGTTTTAAATAAATGTTTCTCTTTGTAAACTCTTTACAAGTTTACCAAGAATCTATGTAGTTATTAGCATAGCAGATTACATTTACTATATTATTATCAATTTTTTATTCCATTTAACTTTTTATTTTTTGGTTCTGTAATTTTTTACAGATTTTAAAACAAATTTATCCAACAGTAATAGGCTTTAGCACATAGCTAATGAACAGTCAGTGACTAAAACAAATTACAATGCCAAAGTGTTTTCTTCATTTAAATTTATTACACATTATTATCTGCATATATATTTTTGATAAGCTTTATGCATTTGATAATCAAGTGCTTTAAAACTATAAAAGCATACAAAAACTGGAGTGTTATATTTTACTGATTGTTCTATTAGCTGTTTTTTTTTTTTACTGAAAATGATGAACAATCAGATTTTAGATCTGATTGTTCATCATTTATAATCATATTTTAAGGTAGCTAATGACACATTAATCCCTCTTTAATTATTTACATCTATTCTGTATTAAAAATGACACTATAGTACTTTTCCTCCATTCATCTGGTACTTGTTTTCTGATAAACACTTTTTTTAATACTTAATTAAAATATTATTTATCTTCATTTGCTTAACAATAAGTTGAGGAAGTTCAGAGGAAGCTTAGCTTCCTCTGAACTTCCTCAACTCTATCTGCTAAGGCATTCCATTCCATGCTATTTTTTCGATATCATTTCTTTAAGATTCCCACCTTTAGTTAAAGATGTTTTCAATATTGTCTTCTTATAATGATTGAGCTAAATCTTATGCTTTTTAATCTCTTTAATCTTATTATCTGCATGCTACTACTTAAAAGAAATTCTCTGAATGCTTAGTTGCTATATCAGGTAATGATATAGCATTAGAATTCTAATATCGATTAGTTTTTCAGGCCTAATGCTTCCTTTTTTTTATGATGGTTGTAAAAAGTTGTTTCTTTTGGTTACAAAGTAAATCATATTCTTGCTTAATCCTTTATCCAAGTGTAAGCAAAGTAAAATTTGCACATTAAGTTATCTTCACAACTAGGCTACTTATATAGAGAGGATGTTGATTTCACATCAATTGTCTCAGGTCAAAACCCAGACTGGTTTGACCTTTACTGAGGTATTGTTAAAGTGCAGGGAGGGGTGCTTCCACCAAAACTAGGAGGATCTACAAGATTTAGAGTAATCTTGTAGATCCTCATTTAGTTGGGAGTAATCATTTCCTTTCCAGGAGTGACTCAAATCACTCCTTGTAGATCCTCATTTAGTTGGGAGTAATCATTTCCTTTCCAGGAGTGACTCAAATCACTCCTGGAAAGGAAACTAAATGGTGGTTCCACTCCGCTGATAGGCAAAAATCTGCTACCCAGCAAAACCTCATTCTACTCCCCAGGAAGCAAGCAAGTCCAGAGACAAACATTATTAAATGTCACCAGTGTGAGCCAGATCAAGGAAGATACCAAGGTTGAATTAATGCAGAAGTCATATATTTACTAATTATATATTGGGTTTTATCCTTTATCCAAGTGTAAGCAACAAAGTTTGCGCCTGAAGTACTTTCAGGACTGGGGCAACTCGTGGTAAAGGCAGTATAAGTTCTCGTAACTTACCTTAGTATCTCCCATAATGCAAAAAAGGGAAATAAAACTGACTGCATATTGGGAGATACTAAGGCTAGTGATGAGAACTTAAACCACTTTTACCACGAATTGCCCCAGTCCTGAAAGTACTTCAGGTGCAAACTTTGTTGCCTACACTTGGATAAAGGATAAAACCCAATATATAATTAGTAGCATAGCCAAGCGAAAAACTTCCATAAGTCATATATTTATTTTCCATATACAAGTAGTAAAAAAGTGTATCACCTTTTTACTACTTGTTATTAAATATATTCTAGATCAGAGATAGTTGTAGAAAGTTTTTTTTTTATTATTAACTTGATTACAAAGTAAATTACATTTGACATGAAATTATATTCTTGTTTAATAATTTATCCAAGTGTAAGCAAATCAAAGGTAATCCTTCCCATGCTGCTTTTCCTTTATGTTATTACAGGGGATTTACGAAAAGTAATGTAACACATTTCTTTCTTAATAATGGTAAAAGGGAATGAGATAAAACATGGCGAACCCATTAATAATATTAAAAAAGATTGCCATTACAGTGTGATGATTGCAGTCACCTCAAAGCTAATTCCAGTTGCAAGATTGCAGAGCTACAATGCAGTATGGTCCCAATCAAGTGTCTGTGAAGTTATTTGTTTTTTGCAAGTAAAATGGGGTTCACCAAGTGACATTCACTATGAACTGGTTACTGTGTATAGTGAAAGGTGATGTCAAAGAAGCAGGTGTGTGTGTTTTTTTTTTTTTTTGTGCAATAAATTTAAAGCGGACCGTGGTGATCCTGAAGATCGACACTGGGAGGGCAGGCCTTCATCGAGCAAGACAGAAGAGAAGACATTTCATACATTAAGGGCTTCATTCTTGAAGACCAGTGAAACTGCATGAAATTGCACAAGTGGTGAACTTAAGTCCACTGTTTATGAAATTGTTTACCATGTCCTTAGCTTTCGAAAGGTATGCTCCTGCTAGGTGCCCCCAACAATTGTCAGAGGAGTACAAGACAACACACAGGGATGTGTCTGGAGAATCTGTTGCAATACAGCGACAAAGGCAAGGATTTTCTCGTTTCCCTTGTTATACGAGAACAAGTAAAGTGATGAAACATTAGTTCATCACTTTACTCCAGAGAACAAACACGACTCCATGACCTGGAAACATCCACAATCTCCTGTGCGCAAAAAATTCAATACTGTTCCCACCATTCCAAAAGTCATGGCTACAGTGTTCCGGAATTGCTAAGTTGTTCTGTTGGTGGATTTCTTGCAAAGGGAGAAGCAATCAATGCAGAGTTTTACTGTGCCCCATTGGCAAAATGAAAGCCAACATTTGATGTAAAAATTAGGACTCTTGACAAGTGGTGTGATATTGGTGCATGACAATGCTACTCCACATTCTGTACATACCACTAGTAAGTGGTGTGCTGTAATCATTGGGAAACTCTGCCATATGCCCCCCACCCCTTCAGCCTTCCACTTGTTCGACCCCTCAAGACACATCTTTTTGAAAAGCATTTCACTATGGATGAGGAAGTTCATTAGGCTGTGTTACAGGTGTGGGCATGGGACTTCTTCAGTACTGTTATTAATAAACTCAACTATCTTTGGGACAAGTGCATTAATAAATTTGGACACTTTGGGAAAAAGTAATAATGCATGTTCACTTATTTCTTGGTGTATAATTTCAACTTCCTATTATTAAACATCCTCAAGAAAAACAAAAGTGTTACCTTACTGTTTGGAACAGTAAGGTAACACTTTTGTTACCTTACTGTTACCCCCCCCCCATATATAGTGTATTGTGGATATGCTTCCTAAAGATATTTCTTTCCGTTATTTTGTGTGTGTGTGTGTGTGTGTGTGTGTGTGTGTGTGTGTGTGTGTAGTTTATTGTGGATGTGCTTCCTAAAGATATCCACAATAAAGATTTCTTCCTGTTATTTTATGATTTTCTTTGTTATAGAATGTGTTATTTATTCTCAGTCATTGTCTGTACAAAACTGTAATAACTTAATTCCATTTTTATTTTGCAGTGTGGGTTAAATCTTTGACATATTTTCCTGGTACTATCAGGAAATTTCTGCATTTAATTTAAATGAACTCAGCCCATGAGTTCATATATTGACCTTTTATTAGTGTGTTTAGGTTTCACTGGCCCAACTGCTGTTTCCGACTTGGTTTTCATTAGAGAATAGGCAGACGCATTAAGAAGCCAAAAACCCCCAGTCCAACTATAGTAGTCATCTCATATCAAAAAATTATATTGTTCATAAGTGAACTCTCTCAGTAGGTGCATAAATAAATTACTAAAATAAACAACCTAAAAGGTTTCGTTGTGGTAAAAGTATATTATTAATATAAAAAGATAACATATATCTACTCTATAATATAAAAAAGATTTTTTGTAATGTTTTTTGTCAAGTTATTTGAAACTCAGGGGCTACCCTGAGTGTCGAGTCTTCAAAATTCGAGTCGTCCGAATTCAAGGCGAACTGGCCTACCAGTCCAGAACTCGGGGGGGGGGGTTGAGTTTTCAAAATTCGAGCCATCATAATTCAAGGAGAACTGGCCTACCAGTCAGGAAATTGGAGGGGGGTGCCATAGGGGGGAAGAAACCCCTTTCGAGTCTTCAAAATTCAAGAACTGGAGTACCAATTCTTGAATTTTGAAGACTCGAAAGGGGTCAAGGAGAACCGGCCTACCAGTCCGGAACTCAGGTTTGGGCAGCGTAGGTGCCAGGGGGAGGAATCCCCCCCTTTCGAGTCTTCAAAATTCGAGTCATCAGAATTCAAGGAGAGCCGGCCTACCAGTCCGGAACTCGGGGGGTTTGGGCGGCATAGGTGCCAGGGGGAGGAATCCCCCCCTTTCGAGTCTTCAAAATTCAAGTCATCAGAATTCAAGGAGAGCCAGCCTACCGGTCCAGAACTGGGGGGGGAGGGGGCTTTTGAGTTTTCAAAATTAGAGCCATCATAATTCAAGGAGAACTGGCCTACCAGTCTGGAACTTGGGGGGGGGGGTGCCATAGGGGGGAAGAAACCCCTTTCGAGTCTTCAAAATTCAAGAACTGGAGTACCAATTCTTGAATTTTGAAGACTCGAAAGGGGTCAAGGAGAACCAGCCTACCAGTCCAGAACTCAGGTTTGGGCAGCGTAGGCACCAGGGGGAGGAATCCCCCCCCCCCCTTTCGAGTCATCAGAATTCAAGGAGAGCCAGCTTACCGGTCCAGAAGTCAGGGGGGGCTTGGGCACCGTAGGAGTCGGGGACCCTCTAGTATACACCTAAACCTCTTTTTATGTGAATTTTTTTTTACGCGAATTCTTCTTCTTCTCCCACTTAAGTGGGGTCACTGTTTATAATGAGTCTCCTCCACACATTCCTGTCTTGGGCTGTCACCACATCCAAGTTCTTCATCCTCAAGTCCTCTTCTACCAGCTCCTTCCATCTCTTCTTTGGCCGCCCAAGCTTCCGCCTTCCTTGCACATCCATCTGCATGACCCTTCTTCCCACATATTCGTCCTCCCTCCTCATCACCTGACCAAACCAGCTCAACCTTGCCTCCTGTATTTTTGCTCCTAAGTTCGTAACTTTCACTGTTCCCCTGACATAGTCATTTCTCAGACGATCCTTTCTGGTTACACCGCACATCCACCTAAGCATTCTCATCTCTGCTACTTCCATCCTGCTGATGTTATTTTCCCTCAGGGCCACAGTTTCTATAGCATATGTCATAGCTAGCCTCACTACTGTCCTATAGATTTTGCCTTTCAGATTGATCGGCACCCTCTTATTGCATAACACTCCAGCCATCTCCCTCCAGTTCCTCCAACCCACTTCCTTCTCAGCTCCTCCATCTTCTTCCACTGTTGAACCTAAGTATCTAAAGTCTCTCACCGTCCTGATGACATTTCCTTCCAGCTCCAGATCTGTCTCCTATCCGCTGCGCACTGTGCAACACATATACTCTGTCTTCTGCTCGGTCTCATATCTCTCTTCCAGTACTTTTCTCCATCTTTCCAGTTTAGTTCCTGCTCCTTCTCTTGAATCTGCACACAGCAAGATGTCATCTGCATACAACACTGTCCAAGGCGCATCTTCTCTCACCTCCTCTGTTACAACCTTCATCACAATATTAAACAGAAACGGACTTAATGCTGACTCTTGTTGCAAGCCAACTGTTACTTGAAAACTTTCTGTCTGTCCCAGACAGGTCCAAACACTAGATATCCGAATTGGGATATCAAAAATAATTTTTACACGATTTTTATTCACTTTTACGCGACCAACCTAAAGTCTAAGTTAAGAAAAAATCCTAACTCAAGAAAATTCTGAGAATTTTGTAGAATTGCATTCTCGATTCAATTAAGAAAATTCCCAATAAATGAAATTCTTACAAATTTCATTTATTGGGAATTCCCCGAATTACATAACTGACTGCACATAAAAAAAGCAGTTCATAGCAGTTTGAATTTGGTGTTTAAGTAGACAACACAGTTACTGCATTTTTTGCATTTGTATTTTTTTAAGTGAAATCAAAATAAAAATCACATTATAAAATTAATAATTTTGCCAAGAAATAATAAATGGTAAGCTACATGTAATTTTCAAACTTTCATTTCATTAACCGAAGATTTTAATCTAGCCCTCACATGATGTTGCCAATAACCAAAAAAAAAAAAGAAAAAAAAAAATAAGCAGTTTCCTTGGATATAAAAATTCAAATTTTAGATCATCTTCAAACTGGGGAAGGTGCAATGGCTGCGGGTATGCATTTTGGAGTCCGTGAATCAACTGTCAGTTCTATAAAGAAAATGAAGAGGCTATTAGAAAAGCGGTATGTTCTGGTACAAAATCGAGTGCAAAATTATCATCACACACAAGAGATGTTGTCCTAGAAAAGGCCGAAAAAGATTTAGTGATGTGGATAGATGTACAAAAAAAAAGAATGCCAGTTGATGGAAATTCCATCAAGCAATCATCATTGAGATTTTATGAACAGATTAAAAAACTGCAGCCAGATACTTCATCTCAATCGAGGAAAAAATATGAATTTCATTCAAGTAATGGTTGGCTGGCTAAGTTTATTAAAAGACATGCTCTTCATAATATAAAAATTAAAGGTGAAACGGCTTCTGCTGATTAAACAGCTGCTAAAGTATTTCCACAAAAACTTGCTAAAATAATTGAAGATGGAGTTACACTCGTGAACAAGTTTGGAATATGGATGAAACCGGCCTTTTCTGGGAAAAAATGCCAAACAGAACTTACGTATCAAAAATGCAAAAAACTGTTGGTGGGTTCAAAGCAGCAAAGGATCACATGACACTCCTATTTTGTTCGAACGCTTTAGGAGATGGGATGTTAAAACCACTGCTCATAAATCGATCATTAAGATCACGGCCAATGAAAGGCATAGATTTTCAAAAATTGCCAGTTCATTGGATGGTCAACAAAAAAGTTTGGGTGACCATTGATATTTTCAGAGTGGTTCCACAAACATTTTGTGCCAGAAGTTAGATGCTATTTGAATGACAAGGGTCTCGAATTTAAAATGCTTTTGATTCTTGATAATGCACCTGGTCATCCTGCCATAGAACACCCAAATGAACAGATTAAACATATGTCAGGCGAACATTTCAGTACGTTTTGAACAAGTTAATGATGATGAAACACTGAAAAAATTTTCAATTATGGATTGTATTGATCAGGTTCGATTATCGTTATCTGAATTGAGATCAGAAACTATGAATGCATGCTGGAAAGTTATTTAGTACACCGCATGTGTTAAAGAGAATGCTCCTGTTTCCTTCAATCATACTGCAGAATTCCCTAATATAATAAGTTCGGCATGTGAAATTGGCAGAGAAGGATTCGATGATCTTACGTCAGCAGATATCGAAGAATTGTTAATTGATAAACCTCTTAGCGAAGACGAAATATTGGAGATTGTTTCTGAGACTCCTGAAAGCGAAGAAGTTAATGATAATGATCAAGATAATCCTACTTTTACTGCTGATATTATTAAAGGTCTTAAACTGGCCAGTAATTTAGGCAATTATTTTGCCGGACATGATCCAAATGAAGAATGTGCTGGGAAGTTTTCACGTGAACTTAAGTTGTTAATGTCTTCATACAGAGAATTATATCGCGACTTATCTAAAGCATCAACACAGCGATTAATAACTGAGTTCATGCCTAAAACTACTGAAACAACCAGTGGTACTTTTGTTCAAGACATGACAAGTGACAAGAAGAATTCCACAAGTTGAGGCAAAAGTCGATGACGATAATACCATATCTAGTAGTTCCAGTGATATTAAAGTCTCACGAAAACGAAAGCCTTCGCGTTTATGTCAGAAACTGATAGCGAATAACGTAATTTTTTTTATAGAATCCTTAGCAAACAATTGAAATGAATATGTTAAAGAGCTAAGAGGCTATTTTTCTGGGGGCGTAAAATAAGTCCAGGGAATAATAAAGAGGGGATAATTTACACCGCCATAAAAATAGCCTCGTGGCTCTTTATCGTAGTAATAATAATATATGGGTACACCGCTCTGGCAATTCGTTAGTGGGGGGTATATGTATGAAATTCAATTAATTTATTATCTCATTATTATTACGTTACCCCACCAAGAAATCCAAGACTCCGTTGTGGAAGGGCACTCCACACAACTCACTGTTTACACTACTTAATACATTATCTACACACAATGCTATCTACTGCCTAATAGTATTTTTTGCCCGTCAATTGTGTGCATGTATACGGCTGATTTGCCTATATATAGGATGAAAAACCCCTGCTACCACCATATGAGACTGACTAAAGTTCGGTTCACTTTAAACCTTGGTATTCCAGGTCTACCTACTCACTGATGAGACCTCAATAAAGGTCGAAACCGGTCTGTGTAGTGACTTCTCATAATGTAAAACAGTAATAATACATCTCCTAGGGGCTGCGTTTTACATTATGAGAAAATATTAAGGATAGTGACGAAGCTTGCTCCACCTTTGCAACGAGTTGCCCTAGTGTTGTACTACCCAGGTGATCACTTATGCCTGGACTCGCCGATAGTTCTTCGGCATGAGAATCTTTGATTTCGATATCCAAGTTTCGTATCCGGCTTTAAAATAAAATAATGAAGGATTTATTATCCCCTTCATTGATATGAATATGTTTTTTTTAAGTTATTAAAATTCATTATATGTGTATTCTCCATGAAATGTAAATAAAAATCTTACAATCGTAACAAATTTAATGTTTGTTTTTTTCATTATTTTGCTTATATTTCAGGTTTGGAACCAATCTTCACTTTTTCTATGGAGTCAGTAGATCTTTTTATCATCATCAAATCATCATCATATTCCTGCCATGTACCCTCAAGGGGTGTACAGAATATGATAGTACTACATGAAAAATTTACATCATTACTAACTTCCTATCTACAATTTTCTTCCAGATCAGTCTGTTACTTGTCAAGACTCCAATATTATCAAATCTTATATTTCTATCGGCTAAGGCACTTTGTACCATATAAATCCACCTGTATCATGGTCTTCCTCTGGGTCGTTTTGCTGCCAACCTGGCAGAGAACACTTGTTTCACTAATCTTTCTTCACCCATTCTATGTAAGTGACCATACCACCTGAGATTAGCTCTGCTAACGTATTCCTGGATGCTGACAATGTCAAGTTCTTTCCTAATATCCTCATTTTTAATATGATATTGCTATTGATGCCATCTGTTCACGCCTATAATCTTTCTCAGGACTCTCATATCTGTGATCTCTAGTCTTTGGTCAAGTGTTTTACTTCTGACCCAGCTCTCAGATCCATAAATTAAAACTGGTTTGAACACTGTCTTGTATACAGCTAATGTATTGTTCCTACTAATTTCTCTCTTATTCCATATGAATTTATTCAATTGACTTCCTACCATACCAGCTTTGCTGAGTCTGTTGACTATTTCCATATTTAATTTACCATCTTCACTAAAAATCATGCCTAAGTAGCTGAAATGTTTTACTTGTTCCACAAGTTCTCCATTCACAACACAGTTGACATTTTCAATGATTCTACCTATTTTCATTGTCTTTGTCTTTTTATTGCTGACCTTCATACCATATCTATTACAACCGTTATTCAATTTAGTCAGAGAATCTTGCAAACTTGCAGCGGATTTATTTAAAAGTATAACATCGTCCACATAAAGCAAAGAGCTGACATTAACATCTCCAATCTGATATCATGTTTAATACCACTTTCCTTCATAATGTGATCATATAGATAATGAATAACAGAGGGGATAATGTACATCCTTGTCTCACACCAGATTTAACATTAAACCATCTTCCTGTACTTCCTTCAATTCTAACTGCTGACTTACAACTCAAATAAATACTAAGCACTGCTTGATATAATGCCTCATTGACACCATATAACTGTAGCGAATTGAAAAGCTTCTCCCTTGTCATATGCCTTTTCCAAATCGACAAAACCTAAATACAGATCTCTGTTATATTCCCATGCTTTCTCGACTATTTGTCGTAAAGTGAAGATCTGATCCTGAAAGCCTCTATTTGGCCTGAATCCAGCTTGTTCTTCACCAAGCTTTTCTTCCACAATTCTTCTCAACCGTTTCTCAAGTATACTTGCATAGATCTTGCCAGGAACACTCAGTAGGGAAATACTTCTGTAATTCTCACATTATTTCCCTTTTTATATATGGGTACTATGACAGCTCTACTCCAATCATCAGGAATTCGTCCCCTCTGTCCAGGCTTTCTGAACTATGCAGTGCAGCCACTGTAAGACTCTTATACTGAAATGTTTGAAAGGTGAAATGTTTAAAAGGAGGGCTATAATTGCAAATGACTTTATGCGTGGGTTATGTATGACGAGTGGTGTGGAATTTGTGGATGTGTGGAGTGAGTTTGATGGGCGAAAGGATCTATATAAGATGGATGGCTTGCATTTGAATGGTTACGGTGTAAGAAGACTTGAGAAAGTGTTGCTGAATGTAGTGGATGTACAAATTCAGGGAAACTAGATTTGTTAGGGGGGGGAGTAGAGAAACAGTACTTATAGAGGCAGTTGAATGTAAGAATGAATATAATATGCCAGAGCAAATAAGGACAACAAATCTGAGTGGGATAGTTAATATAAGGCGTCAAGGTATGGTTGGGGCTAATGGGGGTCTTAAATTCATGTACACTAATACTAGGAGTATTAGGAACAAGAAGGAAGAGTTTTTGGCCATGGTTGGCACTTCCAGACCACAGGTTATAGGTATTAGTGAAACATGGCTGACTGTAGATGATATAACTAGTGGGATTGAATGTGATGGGTATAGTGTGTTCAGGAATGACAGAGAGAATAAAATGGGGGGAGGAGTATTGTTGATGATAGCTGATGAGCTCCAGCCAAGGAGAATAGAAGTTGAATTGCAGGATAGAGAAAAGAGCACATTTGAGGCCATTTGGTGTGGCCTCAAATGTGCTCAAATTTGACCTCAAATTTGATTGTGGCTAGCAGAACTAAATATACAATTGGGTGCTGCTATAGACCAGGTGATGGAAAAGATGGTGGTGACAGTATGCACAAGCAAATAGAAGAAATGGGTGGAAGGAGGGTGATTATTATGGGAGATTTCAACTATGGTCGCATCGATTGGAGTGAGGAGAGGACACACGGGAGGAAGGAACTGGATTTTATGCGGTTATTAAGGGATAACTATCTGCGACAGCATGTAATGGAAAATACTAGGGGTCAGAGAGTGCTTGACCTAGGAATTACATCTGAGGATTTGGCTGTAACAAATATGACCACATTGCCACCAATCGGTGAGAGTGATCATAGGGTCTTAACTTGGGAGGTGGCTAAAGGTGTAGAATTTTCAATTAAGACAGGGTACATGTGGAATTATCGGGCTGGAAAGTATGACAAGCTTAGGAGTTTGATTGGTTCAGTCCCATGGCATGTACAACTGCAAGGACTAGAAGTTGATAGTGCATGGGAGGTAGTTAAGAAGTGCTTGCATGAAGCAATGGCTGACTGTATACCTAGAGTCCGAATAATAAATCAAGTAGGGGTTAAATGGATGAATAACACCATTAAGCTTGAGTTGCAAAAAAAGAAACAACTATGGAGGGAATTTAAGGAGAAGGGTGACCGGCAGGCACATGAACGGTATAAAGCACAGGCTAGAAGGGTGACGAGTGTGGTAAGAAAAGCAAAAAAGGATTACGAAAGAACATTGGCCATGCAGGCTAAAGAGAATCCTAAACAGTTTTTTAGATATGTAGCAAGTAAAAGGAAAAATGTACATGGCAGATTGATTTTAAAGAATGCCGATGGTAGGGAAGTAACTGAATCAGTTGAGATAGTTGAGTTACTGAGTGAGCACTTTGCAAAAGTATATCATCCAGGTGGTGACATTGTAGAAACGAATAAACCAGTAGATTATACGGGAATTGTGGTTAATGAAGTGGAGGTGAGTAGTCTATTGCATAACCTCAATGTCAATACATCTGTGGGATTGGATGGTATACCAGCTCGTGTTGTACGAGAAGCAGCTAAAGAATTGTCAGTACCCTTGACCATTTTGTTTAATTTGAGTCTCGGGTCTGGGTTAGTCCCGAGCGGGTGGAAAGAGGGGAAAATAGTTCCACTGTATAAAGGTGGTTCCAAGACTGCTGTAGTAAATTACCGACCGATTAGCATATCAGGAATCATTGTCAAGGTCTTAGAGAAAATAGTCAAGAGGAAAATACAAGATTGGATAGAAGAAAATGGGATACTGTATCGGGGACAGCATGGTTTCGTGAAGGGTAGGTCATGCCTCAGTAACTTGCTCACGTATTATAACACAGTGACGGCTGAACTGGATAAGGGTAATGGGTTTACGGTGATTCTACTGGACCTTGCCAAGGCCTTTGACAGGATTCCACATGGAATTCTAATCAGTAAATTGCAGCATATGGGAATGGACATAGGGTTGGTGAGATGGATAGGAGGGTGGTTGACGGAGAGATATCAGAGAGTGGTTTACTCGGGAGTAGAGTCCACAAGACGGCCTGTGACTAGTGGTGTGCCACAGGGATCTGTTCTTGGACCACTGCTGTTTAATTTGTTCATAAATGATATAGGAAATGATCTGAGAGGAACAGTTCATTTGTTTGCGGATGATGCGAAGTTGGGTAGGGCAATAGTGAATGCAGATGACGTCAAAATTTTGCAGGATGATTTGGATAGATTGGAGGTCTGGGCTAAGGAGAATGGATGTCAGTTTAATGTGGCAAAATGTAAGGTTATGCATTTTGGGGTGAAAAGATTGGCGGCAGTTTACTGCATTGGTGGAACCGTGCTCCAGGAAATTGATGAGGCACGAGATTTAGGAGTGTTGGTAGATAAGGAATTGAAATTTAGGGGACACATTGCAAAAGTGACCAAAACAGCTCATCAAATCACTTGGTTGCTGAAGAATACGATGACAAGCAGAGACAAGCAGGTTATTGTTCCTCTCTATCGAGCCTTGATAAGACCCCATCTA
Organism: Typopeltis vanoorti; assembly: GCF_054136105.1. Taxonomy (NCBI): domain Eukaryota; kingdom Metazoa; phylum Arthropoda; class Arachnida; order Uropygi; family Thelyphonidae; genus Typopeltis; species Typopeltis vanoorti. The sequence goes on from NC_143566.1 coordinate 9,970,217, forward strand.
GACTACTGTGCTCAGATTTGGTCACCTAGGTTTCTTCTTGATGGGGAGGAGGTGGAGAGGATCCAGAGGCGAGTGACCAAGATGATAGCAGGTCTGTGGAATGAACCGTATGAGAACAGGTTGAGGATTTGTGGGTTGCAAAAATTGGTTGATAGGCGGAGGAGGGGAGATATGATTGAGACATTCAAATTACTGAAGGGTTTCTATAAAATTAATTCAGAAGATATTTTTGAGAACAGGGCTGGTTGTGGGAGGACTAGGGGACATCCATGGAAACTGGGCAAAAGTGTGGTTAGTAAAGGTGTTAGATCTGGGTTCTTTACTTTTAGAGTAGTGAATGAGTTTAATGCGCTCCCTGAGTTTGTGGTGGATGCGGTGACAGTGAATGAGTTTAAGGCGAGGTATGATAGATACTGTATGAATGTCAAATAGTTGTGATGAATATGATTTGGGGCCTCCTCGATGAGTCCAATGACTCCCTGGAGTTGCCCGTAATAATAGTAATAATACCACCATACTTCATTTCTGGTCGAATATCATCTACTCCTGCTGCCTTTCCACATTTCAAGCCTTTGATGCTTTTTTTACTTCAAGTATGGATATGTATTCCTGACTGCATGCCTGGTCAGTGTTTTTTATCACTGTGCTGTCATCACTGCTTGTTTCATTTAGCAGTTTTTCAAAGTAATTACTCCATACTTCAAGGATATCTTTTTCTCCTGTTTTCATTTCACCTTTATCATCTCTAATTCCTTTTACAGCACTCTTTCCTCCATTCCTAAGCTTCTTCAACAACCTCCAGAATATTTTGCCACCTTCTTGATATTTATTTTCTACATTCTTGCCAAAGTCCTCCCATGACTTTTGTTTAGCTAGTTTTACACACTGTTTAGCTTTCTTACATTTGTCTCTGTATTCTGTAAGAGTAAAAGCTGACTTATTTGCCAGGAACTTTTGATATGATTTCTTCTTTTCCTTCACTGCCTCTTTAACTTCCTGTGTCCACCAGGGAGTACGGATTTTTCTATCCTTGCAGACAACCTCACCACATGCCTCTTTTTTTGCAGAATCAATCAATATTTTCTTCAGTTTGCCACTGAATCTCCAAGGATTGATTCCTGTTCTCAAACTCTTTCATTTTTTCTTCAATAATCTTTGTGTATTTTAGTCTACAGTTCACATCTGAGAGCTGCTCAACTTTTATTCGCTTTAAAACTTTCTTACATATTATTCTTTTCAATATGAAATTCAATTTTATCCTGCTCAAGACTAAATAGTGATCACTTCCAATTTCAAATCCTCTGTATACTCTGGTGTCCTGCACCAGGGAGAAAACATCACTATCAACAATAACATAGTCAACGAGACTTTTCTTATTCCTTGCCTCTTCTCTCCATGTAAATTTGTGCACATTTTTATGTTGGAACATGGTGTTAGTAATAACCAGTCCATGTCCTGAGCAGAAATCCAACAGATATTTGCCATTATTATTAGCTTTGCTCTTTTCTCCAAATTTTCCCAAAATATTTTTGTATGTCTCACAATCATTTCCTACTCTACTATTTAGATCCCCAACAAGGACCAACTTTTCCTTTTTCATTGTGTCAGTTTCTTTTTCTAAAGCCTCAAAAAATTCCTCCACTTCTACCTTAGTAGAACCTTCTGTGGGACCATAGGCACAAATAAGTCTCATTGTCCAGTTCCCCATTCTCATATTTGCCCACATTACTCTACTTGAGACTGACTGCCATTCAAGAAGATTAGCCTCGTATTTTGTGTTGAATACTATGGCTACTCCTTCTTTTCCTTGATTGTCATTGCCTGAATATAACATTTTGTATTTATTGCTCAGAAAGATCTCACCAGTTTTGGTCTTTTTTGTTTCAGTCACCCCTATTATGTCGATCTGGTACTTATCTAATTCCTCAGCTAGCTCCATTTCTTTGCCATTCAGGCTTCTTACGTTGATAGTACCGATCTTTAACTCTGGTGATGTTGAGTTGGGGTTTGTTTTAGATTTGTTCCAGTAGCTGACTTTTCGCTGTTCGCCCTGGTTCCCTGGCGAAAACAACGGGGGCCTTGTTTAACCGGGCGACGCCCCAGCCGGCATGAAATTTTGTCATGTTGTACCATCATTTTTTATTTTGGTTTAACCAATAAGAATACAATTTGGTCGGCTAAATCTCAAATTGCCAGCCCATCCTCGTTCGTTCAGTATCAAAGTAGATACCCAACAGGGTGCACCACGAGAAGGTGAGGATTGGACATTAGGTCAGAAGCCCTGGTCGGTTCTCCGCATTCCTTTAAAGGCTATGTGGCGGTCTCCTCTCAGTTATACAGCTTTGACCCTTAAGCACCCCGACAGTATACTTATTACTGTTAAGTCCCTAACCCCTATAACTCTGTTGATTTAATGTATCGACTTACATCCAAACCGACTTATGTCCTGAACGATGGAACGGAACCCTGACGTAAGTCGAGGGACGACTGTATTTTGCAAGCTGCAAAAAGGTTGGTAATACTTTTGACTATGTGTTAAAATACTCAGTAATTCCCAATGTGCCTTTTTGACAGCAGTATAAATAAACAGAAATTTAGAACAAATAAAGGAATGAGATTTTTAAAAATTTCTTTGTTGACAGATTTTTTTTCCAGATGCTCCACTCTTCACTATTACAGATAGCTGAGCCCAAGACTATCAATGATTACATGGCATCAGGGAAATGTTATTATATCATGATCATTCATAATAGCTTATTATTGATAATTATCTATCAACTGCATGTTCTTATTTACAATGCAATATTAAAAATCAACGGTTATCAAATGAAAAATTTAAGTGTGCTGTATGGCTCACTTGAATTTTTCATTGTGAAAAGTTGATTGAAATTCTTCATAAAATATTTCATGAATAATTATTTACTTGTATTTAAAAAACAACTTCCAATGATTATTTACTTGTATTTAAAAAACAATCTCTTTACTAAACAAAAAGTATTGTGAAAATGAATGACACTGCAATTTTATTTCACCAGCTATTTTACGACTTTGTCTTTCATGTTGATCTACGTCTCACTGCCATCTTCTCAGTTTTAAAATCACACACACAGAATCTAAACTCAACTAAACATTACCTACCAATTACAGCTCCCATAGAACAAAATTTAACTGACAAATTACCAATATCAGCACACACACAACAAACATAAAATTTCTTCTGCAGCTCTCATAACACCTGTCCTATCTTTACCATCTGGTGGTCACTTTCCTTAAAAATAATAAGTAAAAACTCAAAAAAATTAAGAATGTCCAATAAATATGTATAACTGTATATAATACATTTAAATATAGTTCTCTCTTGTTATGAAGCTGGATACAAATGCGGCCTGCAAGTATAAAAATATTGCTGATTCCTTAAATTATTAATCTTGGTATTAAACATTAGTGTTCCTTTAACATTTCCTTTGAATTTTATAAAGAACAATATCTGTTATGGTGTACTTAAGGGTCAAAGCTATACAACTCAGAGGAGACCTCCACATAGCCTTTAAAGGAATGCAGAGAACCGATCAGGGCTTCTGACCTAATGTCCAATCCTTCTTGTGGTGCACCCTGTTAGGTATCCACCTGGATACTGAATGAATGAGGATGGGCTGGCAATTTGAGATTTAGCAGACCAAATTGTATTATTATTGGCTTAAACCAAAATAAAAAATGATGGTACAACATGACAGAATTCCATGCCAGCTGGGACGTCGCCCAATTAAACAAGGAACCCTGTTGTTTTTGCCAGGGAACCAGAGCAAACAGCGAAAAGTCAGCTACTGGAACAAATCCTAAAACCCACCCCAATTCAACATCACCAGAGTTCAAGATCAGTACTATCTATATAAGAAGCCCGAATAGCAAAGAAATGAAGTTAGCTGAGAAATTGGATAAGTACCAGATCAACATAGGGGTGACTGAAACAAAATAGACAAAAACTGGTGAGATCTTTCTCAGCAATAAATACAAAAAATTATATTCAGGCAATGACAATCAAGGAAAAGAAGGAGTAGGCATAATATTCAACATTAAATATGAGGCTATTCTTCTTGATTGGTAGGCAGTTTCAATTAGAGTGATGTGGGTAAATATCAGAATGGGGAACTGGACAATGCGACTTATTTGTGCCTATGGTTCCACCGAAGGTACTACTAAAGTAGAAGTGGAAGAATTTTTGAGGCTTCAGAGAAAGCAACTGACACAATGAAAAAGGAAAAGTTGGTCCTTGTTGGGGATCTAAATAGCAGAGTAGGAAATGATTGTCAGACATATAAAATTCTATTGGGAAAATTTGGAGAAAAGAGCAAAACTAATAATAATGGCAAATACTTGCTGGATTTCTGCTCGGGACATGGACTGGTTATTACTAACACAATGTTCCGACATAAAAATGTGCACAAATTCACATGGAGAGAAGAGGCTAGAAATAAGAAAAGTCTCATTGACTATGTTATTGTTGATAGTGATGTTTTCTCCCTGGTGCAGGACACCAGAGTGCACAGAGGATTTGAAATTGGAAGTGATCAATTTAGTCTTGAGCAGGATAAAATTGAATTTCATATTGAAAAGAAGAACATGTAAAGTGAATAAAAGTTGAGCAGCTCTCAGATGTGAACTGTAGACTAAAATATACAAACAAGATTGAAGAAAAAATGAAAGAGTTTGATAACAGGAACCAAAACTTGGAGATTCAATGGCAAGCCCTGAAGAAAACACTATTTGATTCAAAAAGAGAGACATGTGGTGAGGTTGTCTGTAAGGATAGAAAAATCAGAACCCCATGGTGGACACAGGAAGTTAAAGAGGCAGCGAAAGAAAAGAAGAAAGCATATCAAATGTTCCTGCAAATAAGTCAGCGTGTGCTCTTAGAGAACAGAGAGACAAATGTAAGAAAGCTAAACAGTGTGTAAAACTAGCTAAACAAAAGTCAGGGAGGACTTTGGTAAGAACAAAGAAAATAAATATCAAGAGGGTGGCAAGATATTCTGGAGGTTGTTGAAGAAGCTCAGAAATGGAGAAAGAGTGCTGTAAAAGGAATTAGAGATGATAAAGGTGTCATGAAAACAGGAGAAAAAGATATCCTTGAAGTATGGAGTAATTACTTCGAAAAATTTCTAAATGAAACAAGCAGTGATGACAGCACAGTGGTAAAAAAACACTCAACAGGCATGCAGTCAGGAATACATATCCATACTTGAAGTAGAAAAAGCCGTCTAAGGCCTGAAGTGTGGAAAAGCACCAGGTGTATTCAACCAGAAATGCTCAAGTATGGAGGTATAAAAGCCTTACAGTGGCAGCACTGCATAGTTCAGAAGGCCTGGACAGAGGGACAAATTCCAGATGATTGGAGTAGAGCTCTCATATACCCATATATAAAAAGGGAAATAAAACTGAATGTGAGGATTACAGAGATATTTCTCTACTGAGTGTTCTTGTAAGATATATGCAAGTATACTTGAGAAATGGTTGAGAAGGATTGTGGAAGAGAAGCTTGGTGAAGAACAAGCTGGATTCAGGCCAAATAGAGGCTTTCAGGATCAGATTTTCACTTTACAACAGATAGTTGAGAAATCATGGGAATATAACAAAGATCTGTATTTAAGTTTTGTAGATCTGGAAAAGGCATATGACAAAGTGCCAAGAGAGGAGCTATTCTTGACACTACAGTTATATGGTGTCAAAGGGGCATTATATCAAGCAATACTTAGTCTTTAGAAAGGGGGATGGTAAATCCTTTTGGCAATTCGATAGTAGCGGTATGAGTTCATGTGTTCACTTAAAACCTTGATATTCCAATTCTACTTACTCACTGATGAGACCTCAAAAAAGGTTGAAACCAGTCTGGGTAGTGACCTCTTCTCATAATGTAAAACAATATATATACATCTCTTAGGAGCTGGCTTTTACATTATGAGAGAATATTAAAGTTAGTGAGGGAGCTTGCTCCACCTTTGCATGGAGTTGCCCTGGTGATGTACTACACAAGTGATCATTTACACTTGGGCCTGCCGATAGTTTTTTCGGCATGAAACTCTATGGATTTCAATCCGGGTTTCGTACCCGGCAATTAAAACTTAAAGGGATTTACCATCTCCCTTTCTATTAACATTTTTGCCAGTAAAATAGCCTTTCAGCTTATTAAATTAGTAATACTTAGTCTTTATTTGAGTTGTAAGTCATTAGTTAGAATTGAAGTACAGGAAGGTGGTTTAATGTTAAATCTGGTGTCAGACAAGGATGTACATTTTCCCCTCTGTTGTTCATTATGTATATGGATTGCAATATGAAGGAAAGTGGTATTAAACCTGCTTTGCTTTATGTAGATGATGTTATACTTCTAAATAAATCTGCTATAAGTATGCAAGATTCCCTGACTAAATTGAATAACTGTTGTAATAGATATGGTCAGAAGGTCATTAAAAAGACAAAGACAATGAAAATAGGCAGAAACATTGAATATATCGACTGCATCATGAAACTTTGGTAAAGTGTTTTACTTCTGTCAACAAGTAAAATATTTCAGTCACTTAAGTACAATTTTTAGTGAAGATGATAAGTTAAATATGGAAATAGACAACAGAATCAACAAAGCTGGTATGGTAGGAAGTCAGCTGAATAGATTTATATGCAATAAGACAGAGAGAGAAAAATTAGCCAAAACACTAAATTAGTTGTATACAAGACAGTATTGAAGCCGATTTTAACTCATGGATCTGAGAGCTGGGTCAGAAGTAAAACACTTTACCAAAGACTAGATACCGCAGATACGAGAGTCCTGAGAAAGATTAGGGGGGACATGAACAGATGGCATCAATGGCAATATGATATTAGAAATGAGGATATTAGGAAAGAACTTTACATTGTCAGCATCCAGGAATGCATTAGCATAGCTAATCTCAGGTGGTATGGTCACTTAAACAGAATGGGAAAATAAAGATTAGCAAAACAAGTGTTCTCTGCCAGGTTGGCAAAAAAAGACCCAGAGGAAGACGAAGATATATGGATTGATACAGTAAAAAGTGCCTTAGAAGATAGAAATATAAGATCTGATAATATTTGGAGTCTTGACAGGTAACAGACTGATTTGTAGGAAAATTGTAGATAGGAAGTTTGTAATGATGTAATTTTTCATGTAGTACTATCATATCCTGTACACCCCTTGAGGGTATATATCAGGAATTTGATGATCATCATCAAATTGACATAACAGATATTCATGATGATGAATATCTGTTATGTCAACTTATGCAAAAGAACAGAATTTAAATGAAAATAAATACTCACTGTATCTGAAAGCTCCTGGAAGTACAAGTGCTCGTCGTCCAAACAATGTGTGAGATGGTTTAGGTGGTAGTGGTTCATGACCAATCTTTAAATAAAATAAAAGGAAGAAATGGTATTATAATGATATATTCATATTATTAGTGTTAGTCAACTTTAAGAACATCTACATATAAAAGAAATAAATAATACAACTCCTTTTATTCTCCAAAGAGTAGGCAAGATTCTTTAGTCCTAATAACTTTTTGGAAGAATGATGGGCAGATGGTCTCCAAGTCAGCTATCATAAATAGCCCAGTCCAAGACTATAAATGATTATATGGTATCAGGTTAAAGTCATGCTATTATATATGCTTATTAGGATTTAAATATATATAATAGCATGACTTTCACTAAACTTTTTGAGATGCAGGGTTAAAACCCACATCTCTGTTTGGAAAAATCACACTTGTCTGCGCCAAAGATAGATGAGAAAAACCTAAAAAAAGTTATTTTAATTGGTGATTAGAATCAAACCTATATTTTGCAGTCTAGTAATGTGGAGGAAGATGCCATTTCCACAGAGCTACACATGCATATGTGTATACATAATTAGAAGGATAATATGAGTTTATATCAGTTTGGGTCTATAATGGGCAAATGTGCAATATACAGCCTCTCCCTGTCAAGTCAACTTGCCTTCCTGTGGTGTGGCCTGTTCCCATGAAAGCTACTATGTGAAACCCGCAAGTATTCCCGCTATAAAGGGATACTTTCCTTTCCTAGTTGGAGGAAATACCAACTACACTACTAGGTGGAGGATGACCTTCATTATCCAGTGAAATACCCACTACCTGCCTTATTGGAGGCCTGAAGTGGCATATACCATATGTGAACTCTAGAACAGAGATTTCGGTCTCTGCTTCCCCCTCGCTTCACTGTTGCAAGGCCATGCTACACACACACACACACACACACACACACACACACACACACACACACACACACTTAGAAACCCATAACTCCTCCATTTCAAGGGCACATCAGTTAAAATGCCTGCTAAACATCTCAGTAACAAGTCAGGATGCTTCCTGATCAATAAACTTCTGACTCCTCATTTGCATCCAGACACAGCACTGATGTACTTATAGGTCCTTGCATGGGATCAATAAAAACACATTTCTAAATGACAAACTCAACATAAGTCCATTAAGGAAATAAGTAATATATAACATACTTAATCTTAATACTTCATATGATAATGAAAAGGTCATAAAATTAGTATTTGAGTTCATACTAAGCAAAAGCTTAATGACAGAACTTTAAACATCATTAAGAATATAATGTATCATAAATGAAATCTTTATAAATATTTTCATGTGTATCAATCGTGTCAATTTGTTATAATGTAATATCATAAGTTATGTGAGAAAACACAATATAAAACTGACTACAAAGAAACATTTATATGTTAACTGAGAACATTTTCTTTCTGTGAATTATGTTACATAAGCTGAATTTATCAAATGATTGGATGTCTGCTAATTATCATAATGCAGTGGTATCAAATTCAAATGTCTTTGATCTACATTCTATAGTTGCAGGTGTCTGTGAACTATGCCCACAGTGTTTATGGCATTTAGTAAATGAAGTCAAAAGAACAGTGGAAACACCACTGTCTGGTTGGATGGCCAACTGAATACATCTCCATCCATACCTGTTGTGGGATTGGAATCAGAGAGTGGGTGTAGATGTTTGTGAATGTCTTTAGGTGGTAGATCAGTTTCATTGCATAGTGCAACCCTTAAACCCAATCTTAGTATTAATATCATGGATGGATTAAGAGTTTACACCCTTTTGTGGACAAGATTTGCATAAAAACAAAACATAAATAAAAAGTAAACAACATATTTTATGCAGATAATGCTGAAAACAAGAAAAACTTTGAGGAAACAAAACACCTTATGAAAAAACAAAAATGAACAGAAATGAAACAAACTGGAAATCTAATAAAACTGGATATCCTGAACTATATAAAACAATCAAAAAACACATTAAGGTAGAAATACAAAAATGCAAGGTGTAAAAGCATGCAACAAATGATTGAAAATAATTGTACTGTGAAAAGAGCCAAGCAGCAACTAATTAACAGCAAAAAACAAATGGTTGCAGTTAAATTACAAGGTGGGAGCATAACCAGAGATAGCTACAGTAAAAAATAAATATCTGCTACAGTAAAAAAAAAAAAAAAAAAAAAAATTACTCAATATAAAGAATACAGTAAAAACAGCATTCCTTTTTTCAAATATACAGGGGTTTATAGAATATCATACACTTGTGGACTTTCCTACATAGGTCAAACTTCAAGAAGGCTGGAAATTAGACAGAAAGAACACATTGGAGATGTAAATTACAACAGATCAGATACCTCAGGTTTGGCACATCATTTCTCAACTTTTAACCACGCAATAGATTGGGAAAACAGCTCAATACCATATATAGAGGATGATTACTGATGCCGAATTTTCAAAGAAGCAGCAGTGGGCCTACGAACAGGAAATAACCTGAACAGAAATCAAGGAGCAGTATTGAAAGATACATGGAAAAATCTGATTAATTCATTAAGTATAGCGGAACTACAGTACGCTAAAAACTATGTAACGCGCATTCACAATAATGACTGAAGCATCTCGTTACATGCATACATTGTCATGCGAGCTGTCAAATTTGGTTTCTTCACCGTTGTTAACGGTTACTGTATTCTTTCATTTTTTTACATTTATTATTTTTTTTTCACATTACTCAATATAATCAGGATGACAAAACAAATAAAAAAAAACTGTGAAAAAAACTGTATTGAGAAATTCTATCAGAAGAAGTTATGTGAAGTATCCAAAGCATGCAAAATGGAAAAGCTGAAGAAGAGCATGGAGTTATAGCTGAACTTCTAAAGGCAGGTGTGGAAACTTGGATGAACTTTTTATTCTTTATCTGAAGAAAAATGGTGTACCAAAATGGACCATTTAGGTTGAACAACAGATCACTGAATGGTGCAATGAATACCAAATTTCCATTATGCCTTGGTTTTATTATGAGAAAGCCTTCGATCTGGTAACAACTTGTGCCACAAATCAACAAGTGGAGGAATGTATGTAAGAACCACCAAATCAGTATATGCCAATGTAACAAAAGCAATTCATTTTAATGGAAACATCACTGTGGAAATACAGAGAGGCCTAAGACAAGGTGACACAACATACCCAAAAGATTATTCACAGCATGTTCAAGCTTCTTAATTGGGAAGAATAAGGTTAGAAGATAAAAGGCAGTCGTTTAAGCTTTACAGATAAGAGTCTTTAGCAAAGGTAACTTGAAGTAAAGGTAATTATGTAAAGACATATCAGTGAATTCTAAACTGCTAGCAAAACAGATAGCTTAGATATTAACCAAAAGAAGATTTAGGTTATGTTCATAGCCATGTACAACCAGAAATAAGAAAATTCAATGATAATGAAAATGAACTGTGCATCACTTACGACAATGGATATGAATGGATCAAGATATCATGAAGTAAATCACAAAGATAGACAGTGCTTGGATGGTATTTGGTAAACTGCACTCAATATTCAAAAGCCAAATATCACTATGCCTTAAAACAAAAGTTTTTAACCAATGCATTCTCTCTATATTGACATATGGCTCTGAAACATGATATTAAATATAAAGAAAACTCCAAAATTAAGAACAACACAATTTGGTATGGAAAGATATGTATGTTTAGCATTATAAGACTAGATAAGAAAATAAATATTTGGATAATAAACCAAGCTAAAGTTTCTGACATTAGAGAAAGAGCGAAACATCTGCAATTGCAATGGGCTAGGCACGATGTTTGAAAATTGTATGGATTGATAAAAGCATAATATTTTTTGCAGTGACATGGAAAGAAGCCACTGACAGTTTTGGATTCATCTGGAAAGGCCTTCATCTAGCAGTTTATCAATAATGGCTAATGATAATGATGAATAAAAAAAAAAAAAAAAAAAACACTGAAAGTCACAGTTTGAGATTCCTGAGTTAGAGGTAATAGATTTCGAAACAATGAAGTCAATGAAGAGTTTTTCAACAATTTTTTTCAGATATTTATGAATGTAAAGTAAACAATAATGATAAGAAGAGAGCTTCAAGATATTTTTGTAACTCAGTTGCAAAAATCTCATTCACTGCATTAAAGTGATTATGGTTATGGGTGGTTGGTGAGGAAATAGTGTAAGAGTAAGTTTGCTATATTTTATATTTGTTAGCTATGAACTGGGAATTATTCAGCACTATTTCTTGTCAAATGAAGAGTAGGAGTAAGTAAGTGTACAGGAATATGTTTGCCATGCAATTGGTTTGGATGTTAAACAATATGCTTGTGTCCTCTGAGAATGGTGCACCATTAAATAAATATTTATAGGTTTATAAATACAAACTATTTATAAACCTATATCGAAATTCAATTCTACAAATGCAACTTTTATATGCAAAGTATGCTTATTTGCTGGAAACTCGGGTATTTCATACACCAGAACAGGTAAACCATCCCTGTGAATATGTCCCAACCATATTATTATTATTATTATTATTAAACAAGACCTCATGGAGTCAAAGACTCATCTATGAGGTCCTTTTATCTCACACACATCTTATCATACTGGGTCTTAAACACATTCAAACTCCTTGCAGACACCACACTCTCAGGCAAGGCATTCCAATCATTCACAACTCTGCACGAAAAAACCTGCCTCTCACTCCCCTACTCACACCCTCTTTATACAGTTTCCAGGTATGACCTCTGGTTCTCCCCTGATCTCCCACTATTCTCTGTAGAACTTCTCCACCATTGATCCTATAACAACCCCTTACCAACTTGTAGGTCTCTATCATATCTCCCCTCTTCCTTCTCTCCACTAGACTCTGCAAATTACATCTTTTCAATCTTTCCTCATACTCGACATTCCAGAGGTCAGAAACTACCTTAGTCAGTCGCCTTTGGACCCTTTCCAACATCTCTTCATCCTTCTGAAAACCAGGTGACCAAATCTGGGCACAATAGTCCATGTGTGGCCAAATCAAAGCCTTATACAATGGAACAAGAATCTCCCTACTTCTACACGTCAGTGTCCTCCTCATCATTCCCAGAAGTCTTTGTGTTGTCTTCACAATTTTGGCAATGTGTCCCCTAAATTTTAGATCCTTATCCACTATCACTCCCAGATCTCTTATTTCCTATACTTCCAACAATATATTCTCACGAAGCATAAATTCTGCATCCCATCTTTGTTTTCCAAATTTTAAAACCTTACATTTTGCAACATTGAACTCACATCCCCATTTGCTTGCCCAATCACTCAATTTATTCAAGTCTTCTTGCAAGGCCACAACATCTTCACTACTCTTCATGGTTCGTCCCAACTTTGCATCATCTACAAACAACTGAATATCTCCATCCAAATCTTCGCCAATATCATTAATATACAAGTTAAATAGTAATGGCCCTAAAACAGATCCCTGAGGCACTCCACTAGTGACTTTCCTTTTCCTGGATATTGCACCCCCATACACAACTTGTTGATACCTATCAGATAGCCAGTCTCCAATCCAATGCACTAATCTAATATCCAACCCCATCTGCTCTAGTTTGACTGTCAACTTATCATGAGGTACTCTATCAAAAGCTTTTGCGAAATCCAAGTATATTACTGTGTATCCTTCTCCTCTGTCCAAGGAAGCAGCCACTTTATTGTAATAAGTAAGTAGATTACTAAAGCACGACCTCCCTTTAGCAAATCCATGCTGTCCATCAAAGATTATACCATTGTTGTCAACCCAACTCTGGATCCTAGTTCTCACAAGCTTCTCCAACAACTTAACCACAACACCTGACACACAGATAGGCCTATAGTTTGATGCTTGAGTTCGATCACCTCCTTTATGAAGTGGCACAATCTTGCCCTCCTTCCACTCTTTAGGGACTTGACCAAGTGCAAGACTCGTATTAAAAAAATATGTCAAGGCAGGTGTCAACTCTCTGGCACATTCCTTCAGAATACGCAGTGATATATTATCAAGTCCCACAGCCTTATTTACATCTAGTTTACTCAACTCCCCAAACACCTCTTGCTCACTTACAGTCAGTCTCTCCTCCCCATCATCAACTGCTCTTAATCTCTCCATGAAGTCACATTCACAAGATTGAAAGATCTTTATGAACTGCTCATTAATTATCTCCACCACACATTCTGCAACAGCTGTCTTTATACCATTTCCTCCAATCAACGTCATCCTTCCATAATCATTCTTTCTTTTGCTGGCTACATATCGAAAGAACTCCCTAGGATTCTTTTTAGCTTCATTAGCTAACTGCTGTTCATACCTCTCTTTAGCTACTCTCACCAACCAAGTCACCCTCCTTGCCTGGTCTTTGTAGACCTCATGAAATTGGTTACTTCCACTTCTCTTATGCTGCCTCCACAATGCCCTTTTTCTCTGTATTGCATGCTTAATCTCTTTATTCATCCATCTCACACCTACCTTATTTAATTAACCTTCTCACCCGTGGTATACATTTAGACATTGCATCCACTAAATATTTTTTGAAAATCCCCCAAGCTGCATTGATCTCTTTTCCAGCTAACTCCTCATTCCATGCTACACCTGCAAGCTGTCTCCTGAGCTCTTCATAATCACCCCCCTTGTAGTTCCACATATACCCTTTTTTCACAGGGGTCCTTGCACTGCTGGTAACCACCCAAGTAATCACCTCATGGTCACTTTCACCAATTGGTGGATGATTTGATACCTCATTGATAATTACATCCTCCGATGAGATGACCAAATTCAAGACCCTTAATCCTCTTGTGCCCTCTGTTACATACTGTCTGAGGTAGTTATCCCTCAAAAACTCAAGAAACTCATTTTCTTAACTTCCAGTTGCTATCTCTTCATTCCAGTCTATACTGCCATAATTAAAATCACCCATAATGATCACCCTTTTCTTATTTGCTTGGCTTATTTGACTATACATTTCACTATCACCACCATCCACATTACCAGGTCTATAACAACATCCCACCAAGTATTTGATTCTATTCACCTCTATCTCACACCATACTGCCTCAAAACTGGCCCCATTTCCCTCTTGCATCTCTACCTTGTATGGACATAACTCTTTCTCTATCATCAATAGCACTCCCCCTCCCTTTTTACCCCTTCTATCCTCACGAAACACATCATACCTTTCCATCTCTATTCCTGTCAGGATGTCATCCTCATCTAACCATGTCTCACTTATTCCGACAATCTCTGGGTGCACAAACGCAATTAGTGCAACCATTTCATCCGCCTTGTTTCTTATACTTCTAGCACTGGTATACAAACACAACAACTCATTTCTGGATCTACAGCTAGTTTCACTGATACCACTCACTCGATGTGATCTCTCCATGCTGGACTGGGGCCATTTCCCTTTCTGCTTCTTCATTTTAGAACCCTTTGCAATTCCATCTGTTTCCTTTTGATCCCTGATCATCCCATTACTTTCCTGCCTACACATGCTCTCACCTCCTCTTGGAGCATCCACCTTTCTCACGCTGTGTATCCCTGTCCACCCTGAGCCTCCCCGTTTCCATGCTCCTCTTGCACACCCATTCTCTCATTTTCTATACTCATACCACTCACTTCCCCATTCATTTCCACTCCTTCAATCTCTCCTGTCTTATTCTCCTGCTCTTCCCCATCACTCCCCTCTCGATCTGATTCATTCTCTCTATTCACTTCTCCACTTTCCAGCAGCAGTCTCTCCAAGCGACTCACACCATAACCACTCAAATGCAGTCCATCGCTCCCACACAGCTCACTTCGTTCCTCAAACTCATTCCACACATTAACAAACTGTACTCCCATCTCCTCACACATTTCAGCCAGAATATCATTCATAATCCTTGCTCTCCGCCTCATTTCACCACAATCATACCTAGACAACACACTGACCACCCTTCCTGTCACACTATTCTTCTTTATCTTTCCAAGCAGTCTCCTGACATTCATTTTGACATGCTCTTTGTTCTCTCTCAAATCATTTGTACCAATTAATACAATTAACTCTTTTGCTCGTTCCCGCCTCATATTCAATGCCTCAATCACTCTACTCATTTTACCGCCTGGAAAACATACCTTGTGCATTTTATCCTCTAGCACACCTTTAATAATGGAGTCGCCATACAACGCCTAATGATAATGGAGTCGCCATATGCTGGACCCAAGCCCAGATAAAATTTGGGTGTGAGGGAGGGAACAATGTCCACACGTTTAAGGAACAATGGTGAACTACCCTGTAAAAAATCTCACCAAGAACGCTTTATGGGCAATGTCTACAAAGTCACCTGGAGTCTGAAATGACTGAAAGGGGAAAACCACCACCACCACCACCATGCTTATTGGACACATTAACCACTGATGCTTAATAAACCACCAAAATTCAACTACAGTTTTTCTCCCTCCCCATGCTATATTGAAATATTTTCCCTATCATTTATTATTATTATTCAAAGAATTCCTAATAAGAATTCTTTGAATTCCTATTAGGAAGTTCGATTTGATTTCCACTTGTTCTATCACATGAAAAATCTCCCTAGTGTTAATCGGGTAAATACCTCTCAAAAGCCTAATTGTCCCAGTTACATCACTCTCTCTTCTATCCATTGAACTCTGCAGATTATGTGCCCATATTCTATCTTCATATAATTTTTGTTATCAACTTTTTGCAACCTCTTGAAAGTTTCTTCATCCACTTCAAATCCTAGTGACCAAATCTGAGCTCAGTAATTTAGATGCAGTCTGATCTGTCTAATACAGTGGAACCACTACTCTTTGATCTCTACTAGTCAACATCCTTCTTGTATTGCAGCAATTCTCTTTACCACTTTTGCAATACTCAAATTTCTATTTGCGATCACTCCAAGATCCCTTGCCTCCTCTTGCTCCATAGCTCCACCAACAGAATATTCAGTTTCCCATTTCATTGAAAAACTGGGAAACTGCAAAATTCAAATGTTGCACTTAAATTACACTAAAAATTCAAACCTTACACTTAGCTAAAAACTGATATTCCATTCATTTTCTCATCATCCACTCTTATTGATCCATTGCTGGATGAAGGCCTTTCTAAGATGAATTCAAGATTGTTTATGACTTTTCTTTTCCATGTTATTTCTGCAAATCTGCTGAATTCATAATTCGTTGCGATTAGGATGAGATGGTTAGCTTTGTGATCATTTTTCTTCCAAACGAATCAAGTTCAGCATAGTCAGTCCTAGACATATGCAACTTATGATGGTCGTTCAATTACAGTAAACCATTTATCTGATTAAATTGGGAATGCAATTTGCCAGTGTGATAACTGAAGAGTTGAATAATTGAAGTACAATTATATGGTGCTATACAATATGTCGGCTGACATGCAAGATGGTTGTTTTGAACACTGAATAAATCATAGATTACTGTAATATGTTCACGAAAAGCCACCCGTTGACCAGCATGTTATTGCTGTCTTCAAGGTATATTATTTAAGAAATACTTTTGCTCAGGATATTCCTGCTACTGATGGTGAGAAAAAGCTCAGAGACTTTTGGAAGGAATATAATATCATGCAGATGCAGTATGGAATGAGGTGACAGCATAACATATGGTATTTGAAAGAAGCTACCAAAAACATATGTTCTTACTCATAGGATTCAACAAAGACAAAGCCTTACAAAAGACCGGCAACAAGAGAGTGGTGCTAGTTAACCCCCACAACCAGCCACGACATCTATAGACGTTCAGCTAAATCTGGATACGAAGCTCTAACACCCATTGAATAACATGGATAAGAAGTGCAATTTGGTGTCACTATTTCATCCACATCGGCCAGTAGGGAGGTTAAAAAGCAGAGAATGACAATGAAGAGGTCAACTTCAATTGTCAATCTCCAACAACATTTGGTTGAACCTATGTGCAAGAACTCCGAGATAAAAATCTTATACAACTAGAAGCACAGAAAGATGCAGAAGAATAAGAGAGAAAAAAGGAGAACAAGATGAGGAAGCTGATACATCCCCCCCACCCCAAGAAAAAAGTTTACCATGAAAAAAGTAGCACAGGTATTTGTCTCTGTTAATGAAGCAGTTGAGTTGTTTGTGGAAATGTTTTCCAAAATGGAGAGATTAGCAGTAGAAGAATGACAGAAGCTGCAAATGCTTGTTAGAGAAATTTGTACAAAAATTACTGAGGCCAAGGATTTGGGGTATGCTAGTGGACTACGAGTTCAAGTTCAGAGGCCATATTGCAAAAGCCACGAAAATTAAAATAGTTCATGGGATTACCTGGTTATTGAAGAACACACTAACAAGTAGAGATAAGGAGGTCATTATCCCTCTCTATAAGACTAGGATCCCAACCCCATCTGAACTACTGTGCATAGCCTCACCAGGGTTCCATGGAGATGTAGAAGAGTTTGAAAGGATTGAGAGGCTGTGACCACAATGATGGTAGGTTTACAGGATGCTCCTTATTGAGGGGGGAGAGAGAGAGAGAGAGAGAATGAATATTTATGGGTTACAGAAATTGGCAGATAGGTGGTAAAGGAGTGATATGATAGAGCTATACAAGCCACTTAAAGGGTGTTATGGAATTGATACAGATGACAGTTTTCAATATGTGACCAGTGTGGAGAGAACTAGGGGTTATCCATGAAAATTATGAAATAGCTTAGTTAGCAAGGGCAACAGGACTAGATTTTTTGCTTGGTCAATAAGTAGAATGGGTTGCCAGAGTCAGTTGTGAGTGCTGCATTGGTGAATGAGTTCAAAGCAGAATATGACATGTATTGTGCAAATGATAGCATTTGGTTTTCGGAATGTTAGTTGACCTCCTGTCGTGAGTTTACAGACTATAGAGGCATCCATAATAATAATAGTATTAACCTAAGCCTATCTGTAAGAATACTAGTCACTGTTTCCTTCATGTTAAATGTGGCACAGCAACTGGAAAATACCTATGATATTTTCAGAATGGGCATATAGTTGAATAAAACAACCATCTGCTCACTTGTTTATTTGGAGAGTGCCTTTGTAATTACTGCAGCCAATTCAGTTTGTTTACACTTCTGTAGGAGGTGATACATGTTCTCCAATGTCCATTGTTCCATTAAAGCTATGTTCTTTCACAGTAATTAAATAATTATTGTGAAATGAACTAATTATGGGAACAGGCTGTATAACTACCCATAACACTTTTGGGGAAAACAAAACAAAAAAAAACTGATTTCATGCTCTCTAGTTTCATTTTTTTAACAACTGTGGAAATATGTAATGTGTTTATTCATATTCTGATGGAAATATACAGAAGCTGATTTCATGCTGTCTACATCCTGTTTTTTTTTTTGTTTTGTTTTTTTGCTAAGGGATATTAATTTCATACTTCCTATATTAACTTTTACATTTTATACATATATTTATATATGCATTTTTTTGTATGAAAGTACACTTCAGATATGACTACTGTTTTCGTTGTGTTGGCTACTTTTCTCATGAGTAAGCCAACAATGTTATATCGTTTTCCATATTGCTATGTCATAATTAACTGACAAATAATACAATAAAAGTAATTTATTAGCATTTTATTATTATGATGCAGTCTTCTCAAAGAGTTAGGATTCATCAAAAGAGCCTCCTCTAAATCACAAATGCCTAAATACTTATCACTTTTCTTTGAAAATATTCGTTGGTGGACTTTTTAGTTAAACTATGGAGGCTACTACTGTTTTTAACAGTAGTAACTTTAATTAGGATCAGAGTCGTAATTTGTTAATAACAAACCTCAGCCCTTTTAAACTGATTAGGTTATCATTATAAAGTGATAACCTAATCAGTTTTTTTTTTCCGATTTTTTTTCTCACCAGAAGTCAGGCCAATATAGTAACAGCTGACTAAATTCTTAGTGATAATTTGGCATACCATTCGAACTGTAATAACTTGTTTCTCCATATATATTATATATATATATGTATGTGTGTATGTGCGTGTGTGTACTCTAGATGATGACCTTGATATGAAGGTTGAAATGTTGGAAATGAAAGGTATTTCTCTTAACACAGTAGTAGGTTCCGTAATTTTCCCAAAATGAATCTGTTACATGTGGTGTAAGCTGTGAAAGTTATTTTAATATATCTAATGCACATGTTCCATTAAAACTATTAACCAAAATGAATAATGTTTGCTGTGCAACATTAAAAGAAAGGACCTACTGGTAAACCATTCTGCATACTCACACATACCACTCTTGAAGAATCTGGACCTCACAACCCTCCTAACAACCCACAACCTTTAATCAGTTATAAATTAAAGATGCCAAAAAAATTATATTCTTGGTTTAATCCTTTATCCAAGTACAAGCAAACAAACTTTACACCTGAAGTAATATAGTAATATAACCAAGTGGAAAAATTTTCAACACCCTTAATCAGCTTACCAAGATGATTTTAAATTCTTCCCCAACCTTCTAAGAGCTGTAAAATTTCACTTGTATCTAAACTGTAAGATCCTCTTATTAATTTATGTGTTTCCATCATATCTTCTTTTCTGCATCAATCACTCAAACTTTGAAGACCCCATTTCCTCTATCTGTCCTCATATGCATAATTCCACAAACCAGATTTCATCTTGGTTATTTGCTGCTAAATCTTTTTAATTGTAGGTATTATTTCTGGGAAATTCCTATGTTACTCCTCTTAAAAACTATTATTTTTACTGTTTTTGTTTAGGAGTGTCCCTTAGTTTAAAAACATTGGCTTTTTACTCAAGAATTCTTAGGGCATTATAAGTGTATTTTAAAGGTAAATATGCAGACTAATAGAGGAAGAAATTTTGCACATACCTTGTTTGGATGTTAGGTTGTCTGTTCTCCATACTTCTGCTGTTAGGCTGTTAAAGGAGGGGGGGGTAGGAAATGTGGTGGAGGGGTTAAGGCAAGGTGGGAAAATTAATTAGAAAACCCAGGTTTTTTTTAAAAATAATATATATATATATATTATTATATTTAAGGGTGCTGCTTTGAGGAAGGGTTTTATGGGAAACAGGGTCGGGGGAGAGCGTTAATGGGGTGCGAGCCATTTCCATCATGCTATCATCATCGGAACATTTAATCTTTTTAATTGTTTCTTTATCTCATCCAAACCAAGGTGACCACATCTAAGCAAATAGATGCCATCTTATCAAAGCCTTGTAAAGTAGGAGAATAAATTCTTTATTCCTACAAATTAACGTTATCTTCAACATTTGCAGTTATCTCATGATAACTCCATCACAGCAATGTCACCCTAAACATTAATTTTCTTCTACCATCAACTCCATCCTCCAGGCTGCTAGCTTCATTAACCACATGTAACAAATTACCATCAACATAATATTTTGCATGCGATATCATCAATCCAGAATCCTAGACTACACAACATTAACCTCACACTCATTATCATTTGTCCATTTGCAAGGATTCTCTATGAAATATGTCCTTATTCATCCAAACTTTGTATTATCAGCAATTATATTACTATCCAGATCAATTCCTGTGTCATCAATATACTACTTAAATAACAACGTCCCATATAAGGATCTAGTAGCACCTCATGGTCACCCGCCTCCTTTTGACCTTTCACCTTTGTTCTAGTTATGAGAAATAATCTTATTAAATATCCCTCACCATTGTTACTAATACTAATTTATATAAACAGCTGTGTATATTCAATACTTATCTGAATCTTTCTTTCGCCTATAATGGTATTGTATATAGCGCATTCTCATCGTGCTCGGGGCAAGCACGTCGCTGCTTTTTAAATTATGTTTTACCTACTTGTAACAATTAGTTTTAGTTAGTACTGAATATGATCATGAAATGTAGTTGAAAATTATACATGAAATAATACTACATAAGTGGTATGTTGACTGAAATCATTTCAAATAAATGTAACTAGTGTCACTATTCTTCATTCCACTTCATTTGGAAAGGGACAGAAAAGGACTGACATCAGTACCAATATGATAAAGAAAGATTTTTTGGCATATGCTTACCTGTATTAGTACTTTTACATATTCGAGCGGATAACTAACAGCAGTTACTGCAACTCGACCGAAAATTGCCATCCATTCTGTCTGCTTGATACTTTGAGATTGGCGATTAGAAGCCATGACAGTTTACACTACCTGATGAGTACATGTGCTGCTACCTAGTCAATGAACATAGACATTGAAGTTACGTTTTTGATTTAACTTATCTAGGACTGGTTTGGCAGGTTATCACTTTTGATTAATTGTAGCCTATATAATAATAATAATAATAATAATATTAATAATAATAATAATAATAATAATAATAATAAGGACGGCGTACTTGTTTTTGTCGAGAGCTTTGTTTATTGTGTCGGCGATGTCTTCTAATAAAGTAATGGTGCTTTTTGTTTTCTGAAAGCCGTATTGGTTTTGTGAGATGATGTTGAACTTCTGTAAATAGTTCTATAATCTGGTGTGTGTGTTATTTTTTCTAGAATTTTTGAGATGACTGGTAGGGTAGCTATCGGTCTGTACTTCTGAGTATCGTTTCTTTTGCTGTGTTTGTATATTGGCGTAATTACTGCAGTTTTTAGTTGTTGTGGAATAATGTCTGTGTCGAATATTATGTTCACGAGTTTCAAAACTATTGGATTCATTTGTTCAAAGTGTGTTATAAGGTCTGTGAGTCTTATTTTGTCTATTCCTGGAGTGGTCTTTGGTTTTAGTTTTAGGACTGCTTCTTTCAGTTCCTGTTTTGTTATGGGTAGAAAATACATCGTTTGTTGTTGACTTTGTGTTGGTAGTTTTTTGTTGATTGTTGGTAGTTTGTCTTTTTTGAGTGTGTGATGTTGTTTGTGAAAGCATGGTTGAATGAGTCAGCTAGTTCCTCTTGGTTTGTGCCCTGACCGAAGATTTTTGCAATAAAATCTTTGCTGAAGTTTTCTTTTTTCGAGTTACTAATTCGTTGAGTGTAGCCCATGTTTGCTTAATGTTGTCGTTATATTCCATGAATTTTTGGAAGTAGTAGCGTCTTTTTCCCCTACGAATTTTTGTTGTTAGTTTATTCCTTGTGGTTTTGTATAAGGTTTGTAAATGTGTGTTACTGGGTGACTTTTTAAGTTTTTTCCATAGATTTTCTTTTTCAGTAATAGTATTCAGTATGTCGTCATTTATCCATGGATTGTTGTCTGTTTGTCGCCTCGTTTGTGTAGGTTTTGTTGCTTTTTTGTATATTTCTGTGAACTTTAGTTGAAAATTCTTGTATAATGTTGCAGGATCGTTTATTTTAAGTAGGGAATTCCAGTCTGTATTTTTTACATGGTTATCGACAATGCTCTTTAGTATGATCGAGTTTTGTCGACTTTTGTGGTGGTGGGAGGGGGGTGTACGAAACGTAATAAAACGAAGTTGAGTTAAAGTAGTGATCGGCAATTTTTACGTTAATTACTGATGATGTATATGTATGGATGGGAGCCCGTATGTTGATATGATCAATGCATGATTGTGTTAGTGAGTTATTGAGTAGTTCTTCTCTTGTTGGGGAGTTAATCTTAGGGTTTACGTTGCACTGACTTAGTATATCAAGATATGTGTTAGTGGTTGAAGAAGCGTGGTCAAGAGTATTTATGTTAATGTCTCCTATTAGGATGAGGCAGTGTGTTGTACGGGGTTCTATGCCGCTTAGCCATGTTTCTAACTCGTGAAGAAAACTGAGTGGATTATTATCTGAGGGGGTTTGTATATTGTGTTTATTGTGTATTTGATACTATTGTGGCTATTTGTGAGTTCCAAAATTAGTGTTTCCGCATGTTCGAAGTGAGTTTTTTTTTTCTGTCACATTGTATTTTTCTTTGATAAATGCCACAATGCCACCTCCTCTTTTGTTTGTTCTGCATAAGTTGTAGGTTTGATAATTATTTATGTTATATGCGTAAATTTCTGTGTCGTTTATTGCAACTTCGGTCAGTATTAGCGCATCTATGTTTATCATGATATAATTGAGCTGAGTTATCAATGTAATCCAGTGATTTTTAATACTTCTTATGTTTGTGTGTTTGACTGTGAAGTTGGTGTTGGTGGAAATGTTGTCTGACCATTTCTTCAAAGAGTCAAAGACCTTGAAGTTTATGCTGTCTGACTGGATATGTACGCCTATGTTTGAGATCTCCATTATATAGTTTTTAAATGAGTTCTAATCTTATTCTTAAGGATGTAAAGAGTTAGTGTTTTATACTGGTAGGCTGTGTAAGTCGGATTCACTTGTAATTATGTATACTCGGGTGTTTTTATTGCTTCTCAAAAATATCTGGGAATTCTTTGTCCACAGGAACTTGTAGTTTTTCTCTGTTTTTGTCTTCCTTGCTTGGTATAGAAGATTTTTGAAGTATGGAGTCCTGTGTTCCGTTATATAGATTGGTGTTGGGAGTTTCTTATCAGTTAGGATCATTGTTGTCGGCCTTGTTTTCTTGCTTGCTGTAAGAATGGAGTCTCTCAGATTTCTGTTGGTGAAACGAGCGATGCGATGATTGTTGGCGGTCTCTCTCTCTCTTTTTTTTTTTTTGTGGGCCTCAGTTGATATAGGTGATATCTGTGGTTGCGATTTGAATTCCAATTTTGCTGTCGATCAGTTGTATTATGTTCCTTGAGTCGTCTGTATTTTCTTTCGTTATTCCCTCAATATGAAGTTCTTTTTTTCTTTCTTTTTGTAGCATGTGTTCCATTTGACACTTGAGTGTGTTTACTTCTTTCCACAATTCTTGATTTTCGCGTTGGAGTGTTTCTTGCGTTTCTATCGCTACCGTTAATTTCGTCTTTATTTCTCGCACGGTTCCTAACCTTTCTTCAGTGGTCTCGTTATTGAACTGTATGTAATGTTCATACTCCCCGAATTTTTTGTTAATTTGTTCCATATATGCATTTAATAAGTCTTTCACCATGAGTTTAAAAGAATGAAAGTTATCTATAATTTTAGGATCCGGAAGCGGCTTACCTTGATGTGCGTCGTTACTTTTCTTTGGTGTCTGGTCTTTGTTCTTCGTTTTCTCACGGCACTGTTGACATCACCATTCAGTCCGTTTCACAGCTCCTTTCGCTTTCCACGTGCTTTCTGAGATTCTGATTTCTGAGAATAATAATAATAATAATAATAATAATAATAATAATAATAATAATAATAATAATAATAATAATAATAATAATTTCCAATTTTGATTAGTGCAGAAGCTGGAACACATTAATATCAACAAAGAGGTTTGCATTAACAAAGGGAGGAGGCAAGGAGATGTTTAGACTGCATTGAAGAGTAGGTGCCCTCCCTCGATCAGTCTTTGGACTCCATAGAGGGGTCAAACAATAATATCATGAGCAACTCGGGAATTACTTGGCGAGTATAACGTCTGTGTAGTACATACTAGAGTGGTCCGAAAAGTTCTCGGCCTAACAATGAAAAACCAAATTTTTAATTTCAAAATTATTTCAACATAATCTCTTGTAAGACTAATGCATTTATTCCAGCGATGCTCCAGTGCCATAATCGCGTCCCTGTAGTGGTACTTAGTAAGATCTGCAAAATACGAGGGTGGTCTGAAAGATTCTCGGCCTCGACCATAGATGTCAACACTATCGGCAAGATTTTTTTGTTCGCCTAAGTTGTTACAACTGTCATAAGCATCCCTGTGAAATTGCAAGTCATTGTATCAAGTAGTTTGTTTTATAGTCTGAAGCAAAAGTGATGCCTGCATCCCTTGAAATGGTTAAAACTGAATATCGTGCGGTTATAAAATTCTTTGTAAAAGAAGGTTTAACGTCAAAAGAAATTCATTCAAATTTTTTCGTTCAATATGGGCACTCTTCTCCTTCGTTTTCGACAATTAAGAAATGGACTGGCGAGTTTAAACGTGGCTGTACCAGCCTTCAAGGTGATCCACGCGATGGACGTCCAAAAAGTGTAACAACACCAGAAATCATTGATCAAGTGCACGATATGGTATTGGATGACCAGCGAGTCAAAGTACGTGAAATTGCTGAGGCTATATTCATTTCAAAAAAACGTGTAGGGTATCTTTTGCATGAAGAATTGCATATGAAAAAGTTTTGCGCAAGATGGGTGCACCGCTTGCTCGCAGCAAATCAAAAACGCACTCGCATGAAAATCTCTGGACAGTGCTTGGAGTGTTTTAACAGGAATAAAACTAATTTTGTGCGTCGATTTATTACTATAGATGACACGTTGATTCACCATTACACACCAGAATCTAATAGAAGTCAAAATAGTGGACGGCAGCTGGATGTTCAGCGCCAAAGAAGACAAATTCGGTTCGATCAGCAGGAAAGGACATAGCATCGGTGTTTTGGGATACTAAAGGCATTTTGTTTATTAATTATCTTTAAAAGGGTCAAACAATAACCGGGGAATATTATTCCGATCTTTTAACCAGACTAGACGAAAATATTCGTGAGAAAAGACCCGGTTTGCAGAAGACAAAAATCATCTTTCATCAGAACAATGCAGCTGCCGACAAAGGTGTTTTGGCAATGGGAAAATTTAAGGGATCTGCATTATGAATTGTTGGAACATCCACCCTATTTCCCAGGTTTGGCTCTCTGATTTCTACCTCTTCCCAAAACTAAAACTCCTCCTTGCTGGTCAGCGTTTTTCTTCGAATCGAGAAATGATTGCAGCTGTAAAGGGGTATTTTGCAGATCTTACTGAGAACCACTACAGGGACGGGAAAATGGCGCTGGAGAATAGCTGGAATAAATCTGTTAGTCTTAAGAGAGATTATGTTGAAAAATAAAAGTAAATTTGAAATTATAAATTCGTTTCTTCATTGTTAGGTCGAGAACTTTTCAGGCCTCCCTCGTACCCCTCTACAGCTGCAATCACTTCTTGATTCAAAGAAAAACTCTCACCACTGAAAAATAGTTTTAGTTTTGGGAAGAGATAGAAGTCAGAGGGAGCCAAATCTGTGGAATAGGGTGGATGTTCCAACAATTCATAGTGCAGATCCCTTAATTTTCCAATTGCCCAAAACATATTTGTGGGCAGTTGCATTGTCCTGGTGAAAGATGGTTTTTCCTTCTGCAAACCGCGTCTTTTCTCACGAATGTTTTCGTCTAGTCTGATTAAAAGATCGGAATAATATTCCCCGGTTATTGTTTTACCCTTTTCAAGATAATTAATAAACAAAATGTCTTTAGCATCCCAAAATACCGATGCCATGATTTTTCCTGCTGAGAACCGACTCTGTCTTCTTTGAAACAACTGGCTTCTCTCCACTGTTTTGAATGCTGTTTGGATTCTGGTGTGTAATGGTGAATCCAAGTCTCATTCATAGTAAAAAATCAACACACAAAATCATGTACATCTGTTCAGAGATGAAAATCTCTGAACAGATGTACTGTTCAGAGATTTTCATACGATTGCGTTTTTGATTTGCTGTGAGTAAGCGCGGCACCTATCTTGCACAAAACGTTTTCATATGCTATTATTCATGCAAAATATATCCTACACGTTCTTTTGAAATGCCTATAGTCTTAGCAAATTCGCGCGCTTTGACTCGCTGGTCATCCAATACCAAATCGTGCACTTCATCAATGATTTCTGGTGTTGTTACACTTTTTGGACGTCCCCCACGTGGATCATCTTGAAGGGTCTTGAAGCTAATTTCTTAATTGTCGAAAAAGAAGGAGACGAGTGCCCATAAACTTTTATGAACTTCAAATGAATTTCTTTTGGCATTAAACCTTCTTTTGCAAAGAATTTTATAAACAGACGATACTCAATTTTATTCATTTTAATGCATACAGACAACACTTTTGCTTCAGACAGCTGTATAAAACAAACTACTTGCTAGAATGACTTGTAATTTGACATCGATGCTGATGACAGATGTATCACCTTAGGCAAAAAAAATCTTTCCGATAGTGTTGCCATCTATGGTTGATTCCGATAACTTTTCAGCTTATCCTCGTAGATGATGTACGTCGTACATATATGATGAAGGTGTGGCGTTGTAATAATTATTATTATAAAATTGTAATAATCGGAAAATGTGGTGGAAGCATTCGTAGGAAGTACCATTCCTCTGGTAATGAATTCAAGTTATGGATACATCTCACTTGCATATCGATCGATTCGATTAGTTGCCAGCCGGCGTCACTGAAATACCCTTCCGCTTTATTATTATTATTATTATTATTATTATTATTATTATTATTATTATTATTATTATCAACAGTGATCTGGACACCTTACACGCAACAACCAATATCCGACAAGCATGGCGATACACAGAATTCTGGGCATTAAAAACCTGAAACACTACATGATATTAACAAGGAATTACTTCAACATCACCTATCGAAACAACAGAAACATATATCGTATAACACGACCCACAACAATCCTGTACATCCTAACACCCTTCAACATCTCATGCGGTTCTTTTGTGAGATCACATCAGATACCCACGCAACGCAACAACCTACCAAGAAAGTTAAAACACGTAGATAACTACAGAACATTAAAACACGAACTCTGGAAAATATACCAACAAAGTTAAGAAACCATTAACACTAATTTACACATCACAAATCACCAGCATCCAATGCGTACATCCCATACATAAACAGTAGCAACAACACAAAGAGTGAAGGCTAAATCCCACTCTCTTCATAAAAGCTAACTCCAAGCTTCGAAGTAGGTGGGATTAACTTGCCTCACTTATCTACAAGTAATCATTATAAGCAAATGCAGAAATTTGTATGTATAATCATTCTTTCTCAATTAGTATGTTTGTGCGAAATAGAAAATATAATATTTCAATTGTATATGTGTAGCTGTGTATAATCACACTTTCTCAAACTTCGAAGAAAAAAAAAAGTGAAACGTCACATGTAATATTATTTAAGTTGTGCAACTGTGAATTATATAATTGTAAATTATTACTATGATTATTATTTATAAAAAAAGAAAAAATTATGTTATCATCATCGTTATTATTGAAATCTCATCATTGTAGAAAATGAAGTATATATGCAGCGCTCAGTGCTGAACCTTGTTAAATAATATATTGAATGTTACTCAAGATGATTATTTTAAAAATGTAAATATTTGAGGGATCAATAAAAAAAAATTATTGGTGTCATCCTCAGATAAGCTTACATATAAGCTTCGAGGATGAAAGCAGAGAAATTAGTTCTCATCCAAGATGTATCACATGTAAACCAAAGTACGTAATGTATGTATTATATATAAACAAATGTATGTAATGTAGGTATCAAATGTAAACAAATGTAAGTAATGTATCATATGTAAACAAATGTAAGTAATGTATCATATGTAAACAAATGTAAGTAATGTATCATATGTAAACAAATGTAAGTAATGTATCATATGTAATCAAATGTATGTAATAACTGTAACAAAAGTATGCAATATAGAGTGATTATATCCATTGATATTGTATATATACAGTGTAAAATTGCAAAGAAACATCTGTAATAATCGTCGTTATGAATATTATAATAATATATGTTGTAAACAGTTATTGTTATTATTATTATTTAAAAAAAAACTTTATGTACGAGAAAGTATTTGTTATGCATAATTGTCTTCATGTAACGTATCTAATTTATCTGAGAAATAATAAAAAAAATCTGAGAAAAAAAAATCATTGAAGCACATGAAATGCACATCAAATGGAGCACATGTTACAAAAAGAAAGGAAAAAAGAACTTCAAATTGAGGGAATAACGAAAGAAAATACAGAAGAATTAAGCAACATAATGCGACTGATCGGCAGCAAAATTGGAATTCAAATCGCAACCACAGATATCACCTATATCAACCGAGGCCCACAAAAAAATAAAGAGAGACCGCCACCAATCATCGCTCGTTTCACCAACAGAAATCTGAGAGACTGCATTCTTACAGCAAGCAAGAAAACAAGGCCGAAAACAGCGATCCTAACTGATAAGAAACTCCCAACACCAATCTATATAACGGAACACTGGACTCCATACTTCAAAAATCTTCTGTACCAAGCAAGGAAGACAAAAACAGAGAAAAACTACAAGTTCTTGTGGACTAAGAATTCACAGATATTTATGAGAAATAATGAAAACACTCGAGTATACATAATTACAAATGAGTCCGACTTACACAGCCTACAATATAAAACACTAACTTTTCACATCCTTAAGAATAAGATTAGAAATCACTTAAAAACTATATAATGGAGTCAAACATAGGCGAACATATCCAGTCAGACAACATAAACTTCGAGGTTTTTGATGTTTTAAGGATACTTGCGAACCACAACATCCTTTGGTCAAAAACTCGCCTCTTACATAGATCCCGTTATAAATTTGAACCTTTATTCAAAAAAGCGTAGAGGCCTTACTCCATCGTCCAAACCTGAATCGGAATGACTGTATATCTATATCAAAAATCTGGGAAAGTCTAATCAGGATAACTCATTAATTCATATTAATTTTATGTTATTTAATATTATTAATTAATATCTTTATTTCAATCATTTCTCTGCTTAAAAATATTCCCTTTAATACTTAGTGATATAACATCACGCGGCTTGTTCTATTTTTAAATGATCTATTGTTAGTATTCCACCTTGTATTTTTTTTTAAAAAACTGTTCTTATAGTGCCACTGAAGATGGTCTGCTATTTCCAGACCGAAATATTTTGTTAATTAAATATCTTTTTTGCATTTACGTGCATATATTATTCAAGGTCTTTGACTCTTTGAAGAAATGGTCAGACAACATTTCCACCAATACCAACTTCGCTATCGTACACACAAACATCAGAAGTATAAAAAAACACTGGATTACATTCATAACACAGCTCAATTACATCATGATAAACATAGATGCGCTAATACTGACCGAAGTTGCAATAAACGACACAGAAATTTACGCATACAACATAAATAATTATCAAACCTACAACTTATGCAGACCAAACAAAAGAGGAGGTGGCATTGGGGCATTTATCAAAGAAAAATACAATATGACTGAAAAACAAACTCATTTCGAACATGCGGAAACACTAATTTTGGAAATCACAAATAGCCTCAATAGTATCAAATACACAATAAACACAATATACAAACCCCTCAGATAATACCATCCAGTTTTCCACCCAGTTTTCTTCAGCAGTTAGAAACATGGCTAAGCGGCATAGAACCCCGTACAACATACTGCCTCATCCTAATAGGAGACATTAACATAAATACTCTTGACCACGCTTCTTCAACCACTAACACATATCTTGATATACTAAGTCAGTACAACATAAACCCTACCATTAACTCCCCAACGAGAGAAGAAATACTCAACAACTCACTAATACAATCATGCATTGATCATATGAACATACGAGCTCCCATACATACATATACATCATCAGTAATTAATGTCAAAAATTGCAGATCACTGCATTGTCTCAACTTCGTTTTATTACGTTACCTACCCCCCCTCCCACCACCACAAAAGTCGACAAAACTCGATCATACTAAAGAGCATTGCCGTTAACCATGTAAAAAATACAGACTGGTATTCCCTACTTAAAATAAACGATCCTGTAACATTATACGAGAATTTTCAATTAAAGTTCACAGAAGTATACAAAAAAAGCAACAAAACCTACACAAACGAGGCGACAAACAGACAACAATCCATGGATAAATGACGACATACTAAATAGTATTACTGTAAAAGAAAATCTATGGAAAAAACTTAAAAAGTCACCCAGTAACACACATTTGCAAACCTTATACAAAAACACAAGAAATAAACTAACAACAAGAATTCGTAGGGGAAAAAGACGCTACTACTTCCAAAAATTCATGGAATATAACGACAACATTAAGCAAACATGGGCTACACTCAACGAATTAGTAACTCGAAAAAAAGAAAACTTCAGCAAAGATTTTATTGCAAAAATCTTCGGTCAGGACACAAACCAAGAGGAACTAGCAGACTCATTCAACCAAGCTTTCACAAACAACATTACACACTCAAAAAAGACAAACTACCAACGATCAACAAAAAACTACCGACACAAAGTCAACAACAAACGATGTATTTTCTACTCGTAACAAAACAGGAACTGAGAGAAGCAATCCTAAAACTAAAACCAAAGACCAATCTAGGAATAGACAAAATAAGACTCACAGACCTTATAACACACGTTGAACAAATAAATCCAATAGTTTTGAAACTCGTGAACATAATATTCTACACATAATATTCCACAACAACTAAAAACTGCAGTAATTACGCCAATATATAAACACGGCAAAAGAAACGATGCTTAGAACTACAGACCAATAACTACCTTCCAGTCATCTCAAAAATTCTTGAAAAAATAACACACACCACACCACAGAACTATTTACAGTAGTACAACATCATCTCATAAAACCAACACGGCTATCAGAAAACAAAAAGCACCATCACTTTATTAGAAGACATCGCCGACACAATGAACAACGCTCTCGACAAAAACAAGTACGCTGTCCTTATACTGCTGGATCTAACCAAAGAATCTGATACACTTGAACATGACATACTACTCACCAAACTGTATTCAATACGTATAAGAGGAACACTGCATACATGGTTCAAGAACTACCTCTCAAAAGAACACAAGTCACAAAAATAGGTACATGTCACAGTCGGGGTATACAAATAAAACACGGTGTACCTCAAGGTGCTATCTTATCACCCACTCTATTCAACGTATAGATTAACGATGTTCATAACATATCCATAAGAAGTCAAATATTTCAGTACGCAGATGACACTGCACTACTAGCAATCCACACATACATCAACAAGTCTCTCTGCAAAGCACAACGAGACTTAAATGAAATAACAACATACTTCCACCAAAACGCAATTCTAATCAACAGAACCAAAACACAGATGTTAATAATACACAACCCAAGAATCATACGCCCCGCATCACTTTCGATACACTCCACACATACCGCTGCATTGACAACAAAAATACCTGCCAATGTTCCGAAATCAAACCTGTAACACACGCAAAATACCTCGGTCTCTACATAGATTCCCACCTTAAATGGACAAAACATATAGAATACCTACACACCAAACTCCGGATCATCGCAGCAAAACTCTTCCGAGTTAAATACATTATTCCACCCAACATAAAAAAACTCCTATATCACGGTAACTGCGAATCCCTACTCAGATACGGAATAACAGTCTATGCAAACACATCAAACAGTCACCTAACAAAATTAGAAACATTAAACAGGAAAATCGTGTGAACAGTGATCTGGACACCTTACACGCAACAACCAATATCCGACAAGCATGGCGATACACAGAATTCTGGGCATTAAAAACCTGAACCACTACATGATATTAACAAGGAATTACTTCAACATCACCTATCGAAACAACAGAAACACACATCGTATAACACG
The DNA here is from genome assembly GCF_054136105.1 of Typopeltis vanoorti. Lineage (NCBI taxonomy): Eukaryota > Metazoa > Arthropoda > Arachnida > Uropygi > Thelyphonidae > Typopeltis > Typopeltis vanoorti. The sequence continues at coordinate 10,003,129 of NC_143566.1, forward strand.
GCCACAACAATCCTCTACATCCCAACACCCTTCAACAACTCATGCGGTTCTTTTGTGAGATCACATCAGATACCCACGCAACGCAACAACCTACCAAGAAAGTTAAAACACGTCGATAACTACAGAACATTAAAACACGAACTCTAGAAAATATACCAACAAAGTTAAGAAACCATTAACACTAATTTACACATCACAAATCACCAGCATCCAATGCGTACATCCCATACATAAACAGTAGCAACAACACAAAGAGTGAAGGCTAAATCCCACTCTCTTCACAAAAGCTAACCCAAGCTTCGAAGTAGGTGGGATTAACTCGTCTCCCTCAACCACACGTAATCTGTATAACCAAAGAAGCAGTAAAGTATACAACAATAAAGAAGATACTGATTATTATGTGATAATATCATTAATATAATACTCTTATGTAACATGAAAAAATAATGTAATAAATTATATAAACAAAAAAAATTATTATACAAAAAATGTATTATTCAAAATTTTAGTTGAAATCAACGTAGAAAATAAAGCACTTAAAGCTGAATTCTGTAAAATTATTTCTGTATATTCTATATTCAAAAATTCTGAATGATATTTATTGTAAATACATAGTATTGGATTTCAATTTAATTGAAATCCAATGTAGAAAATGCTGAATTCTGTAAAATGATAAGTTGCAATGTCACTCAAGATGTTTATTGTATGTGTAAATATTTTAGCAATCAATGAAAATTATTATTATTATTATTATTATTATTATTATTTATACATCATTTATACATTATTTATTTATATTCTCACACTCATACACATAAACCTATAACAAATCCCTCTCAAACACGATTACAAGGACAATAACACGCCATATCTAAATCCAACCCCTCCCCCACTCTTTCAAAAACGTTAAACCATGTTCATGTAGTCCTTGGGCGCGTGTACTCGACACTACACGCTATAAGGAAAAAAATCATATATGAATAAAGAAATAAATATAATTATTATTGTGTATATTTATATAAAATGATTCCATAACCAATAGCGTTGAAATTAAAAAGATCACTCTTAACATATTAAATGAACTATTGTAAATATGCATGTGAAAAAATTGTAAACTAAATTTTTATTAATAATATTTATGAATATTTATATAATATTATTTACGTAACCTTCTGGACTGAATATTTGTATTGAACAGAAAATGCATATTATGTATATGCGATGAGGACTATAAACTTCACAATGACATTGTAAAAAAATATATTATTACGAGCTACTCCATGGAGTCCTTAGACTGATCTAGGGAGGCCCTAAACATCATGTTAAGCATTATCCAATATTTGCGCGGTAACTATCACACTTTGCTTTGAACTCATTCACAGTCATGGCACCCACAACCGACTCTGGCAACCTATTCCACTCATTCACCACTCTCCAAGCAAAAACCTAGTTCTAATACCCTTGCTAACTACACTTTTGCTCAGTTACAACGATGCCTCCCCTTAGTTCTCCCACCACCACCAGACCTATTTTTAAAAATTTCCTCTGATTAATCTTGTAAAAACACAAACCTTCAGAAATTTGTATGCCTCGTATAAATTTTCACCTATCAACTAGTTTCTGTAACCTACAAATCTTCAACCTGCTAGTAGGGTTAGTTCCATAGACCTGCTACCATGTTGTTCACTTGCCTCTGGATCTTTTCCACGTCTATCTCATCGCCAAGAAACCCTAGTGACCAGATCTGTGTGCAGTAGTTGAGATGGAGTCTTACCAATGCTTAACAATAACCTGCTTGTTTCTGCTCGTCAAAGTACTCTTCAGTAACCAAGTCTGATGAGCTGCTTTCACGATAAATGTGTTTTACAGCTGGTAATCCCTTCACTCCAAAATGTATAACCTTACCACATTAAACTGACATCCACTCTTCTATGCCCAGACTGTCACTCAATCTGAATCATCCAACAAACGTTTATCATCATCTGTATTAACCATTGCTCTATCCAACTTTACATCATCAGCAAATAAATCAACAGTTCCTCTCAGATCCTTTCCTATATCTTTCATGAACAAGCTAAATAGTAGCGTCCCAAAACACAGAGCTCTGCAGCACGCCACTAGTCACAGGCATTCTTTGCACTATACTCCTGAAGGTATAGTGCAAAGAAGGCATGACCTACCCTTCATAAAATTATGTGCTCCCCATACAGTATCACATTTCCATCTATTCATTCTTGTGTTTTGTTCTTGATCAACTTCTCCAGTATCTTGTCAACATTTCCTGATATACTGATCGGTGTTTTCCCTTCTTTCCATCCCCTCGGAACTAACCCAGAGTTGAGACTTAGATTAAACAATATGATCAAGGGTACTGACAATTCCCTCGCAGTTTTACGTAAAACTCGTACTGGTATATCATCCAATCCCACAGCTGTATTCACATTAATATGCTCTCCACATACAGTTCATTTACCTCATTTCCCATATAAGCCTTTGCCTCTCTCACTCCTGCAATATCTCCACCTGAATGATATACTCTTGCAGAGTGTTCGCTTAATAATTCTTCTATTTCGACTGATTCAGTTACCTACGTACCATCTGCATTCTTTAAATCATTCTGCCATAAATAAACATTCTTTCTTTTACATGCAGCATATCGAAAGAGTTGTTTGAGATAATCTTTGGCGTGTATTGCTAATATACTTCCATACACTCTGCTTTTTCCTTTCTTATCACACTGGTTACCTTCAGGCTAGTGCCTTGAACTACTCATATGCCTGCTGGTCACCTCTCTCTTTGTATTTCGTCCACAATTTTTTTGGCCCTCCAGCTGAATGGTTATGTTCATCCATTTTAACTCCAGTTGATTTACTCCCCTGACCCAATGTATGCAATCTGCCATTACTTCCTTCAATGGATTACCATTTCCCATGCACTATCAACATCCAGTCCTTGCAGTTTCCTGTGCCATGCCACTTTTCCACGCAATCTCGTAAGTTTGTCATGCTTGCCAGCCTTGTAATTCCTCATATACTTATATCTTAGCTGAAAATTTCACACATATAGCCACTTCCCATGTCAAGATCACATGATTATTCTCACAAATTTGTGGCAATGTGGAAATATTGGTTACAGAAAAATTCTCAGATGCAATTATTAGATCGTGCACTCTCGAAGCCCTCGTATATTCCATCACATGCTACCTCAGATAATTATTCCTTAGTAACTGCATACAATCGATTTCCTTCCACCCATGTGTCCTCTCCTCCTTCCAATCTATGTCTACATAGTTGAAAGGCTCCTTAATAATTCATTATCAACAGATTGTTTCTGAATCTGTGTAGAGTGCATCACTACATACCTATCACTAATACTGTGCTCCACCCATGTGTCCTCTCCTCCTTCCAATCTATGTCTACATAGTTGAAAGGCTCCTTAATAATTCATTATCAACAGATTGTTTCTGAATCTGTGTAGAGTGCATCACTACATACCTATCACTAATACTGTGCTTTAAAATAATAGTAATAATAAAAATCGGTTATCTAACAGTGAGTTACAAACAGCAGTTGTGAATTTTTAAAAAATCAACAGCTGGTTTTGAATCTCTGCTGAAAGAAAAAGAAAAAAGAAAAGAAATGACTACGAATGAATATACCAACATCACTATCGGTACATGTTTCATTAGGTTTCGAAAGATTTATAGCAGTATGGGCCTGTGCAGCTCACTGGAAATGGTGTTTGAATCCTTTACGCTAGTCCTCCCGAAGAAAGACTTAAGTTCTGGTCTAGTCGCCGACTAGACAAACTTTTCTAAGCCTCGTCGACCTCTTTCCGCTTTCCACAATAACATATTATGGTCTAGTAAAGGACCACGAGATGGGTGACCCGCATCGATCCTTCCCTTCCTTGGATGCTGCATATAATTAATGATAGTTTGGGGCCAGCTATCCCTGTGTAGGCCACTAGGCAGTCGAAATCTTTGGTCCCCCTCTCAAATTATCTCCTAATGCATTTTTAATTTTACTGACCAACAATTTTAATAAACCAATTTTATTACACAAAACAAACATTAACAACTATTAATGCTATTAAACAATAATTATTAAATATTATTAAACAAAAAGTAAGGAATTTTTAATTTTAATAACAAACAAAACTTTAAACGTTCACTTTCCTCAATTTTTTGTGGTGAAATCTTTCAAATCTTTCAGGATATCTTGGAAGTCTACTTTTCGAAAGACGTCGTATTCAGTGGCTTGATTGTAATTTTCTTTCAAGATCAAATCAATATTTGATCCGTTGTTGCGGGGGCCCTAAACGGCATGGGGCCCAGGCAAGTGCCTACTCTGCTATTTGGTAATCTGACACTGAGATTGGCTACTGGTGGAGAATGAACTCCCCTTTTTGCCTCAGTCTCAAAACGTTAGATAGCGTTAAAAACGACCCACCTATTCCCAATGAGAGAATAAAAAAAAGCGCAAGCTGATTAGCTTATTACACTATTTCAGATAATAACACTTAGTGTGATGGTCAGTTCGGGTCGTGAGATGATACCAGTTGTCTACTAACCTAACCTCCCAGAATGCACAAGGAAATTATTGATATTCTTGGGTCTGTGATGACAAAGAATGAGAATTCGCTACCCATCAGTTTTCAAATAATTTAGCTTAATGGTTAAATTACATGAGTAGATTTATTTTTATTTACAGTTTTCTCTTTGATTTATATTTTCGAAAATCAATTTGTATTCTTTGTAACTGCTTTGTACACCCTCTGTCCAAAAAGAAACCGAACTTTTCGAAAATAGAAGAAAATAGTGGCGCAACCTGTTTTATCTTTTTGTTGTTAAAAGCAACAACCTTCGTTAATGTTGTATCAACTGTTCATGACATTTGTTTAGAAGCCGAATTATAGTGCCAAGAGTGACAGTGTGTTTTCACAAAGTCAGTCGTCACGATATTCATGCCGTACGCGACGAATTCTCGCTATCAATCGCTTTAAAACTTCGAGATAAACTCATTATTGACTATTTGGCCAGGCAGAACGAATTCTTTGTGGATAATGCCCTTGGAATCGTAGAAAAATCAGCTTGGAGAAGTCTTTGACTTCTCCAAGCGACTTTTTTTCGGATGATGCCCCTCTTCTGGTGGTCTCCACTCAGCACTCTGGCGCTTTATTTCGGGCTCATACTCAAAACACCACGTTTCGTCACCAATAACGATCGTTTCAAGGAAGCTTGAATCCTTACGACTGGTTTTAATGAGGTTCTTGCAATGTTCAATTCGATACATTTTTTGGTCGAAGGTCAACTTGTGAGGAACAAATCGCGAATTCAATTTACGAAGGCCCAAATTCTCTGTCAAAATGTTGTGCACAGTTGGTTGTGGAATCCCCAATTCATCTTCAATAAATCTTACGGACGATTTCTGGTTTTCTTTGATGAAATCACGCACTTTTTGAATGTTAACTATGCTCAGTCCAGTTTTTGGACGGCGTGGCTTTTCGTCGTCCTCAAACGTCTCACGACCACTCTGAAATCGCTTAAACCACTCGTAAACTTGAGTACGGGATAAGCATTCATCACCGTATGCTTTTTGAAGCATTTGCTGTTTTGGTAAAACGTTTACCAAGTTTTACACAAAAGTCAATCGCAGCTCTCTGTTTGAAACTCATTTTCCCACCGTTCGTCAAACACACTCTCGGCACTTTTTATTTATTCGTATGGAGTTTCCTCCCTTTTTCTCCCCCATCCCTATTGGCGATAGTTGAGCCCATAATGGGGGGGGGGGGGTTAAGTATTTATGGCTGTAGATCCGTGCGTGTTCACGTGGCCGGGTTGGCTGCTTGCGGGATGAAAAACGCCAGATAAACCTGCTGGAAAAAACCCTACTGTCCGCGTCCAATAGCGGCTAACTTGGCTATGGCTGAGGAAGATCCTCAAATTCCTCACGTCTTCGACAGGAATCGAACCTGGGACACTCCTTCCCCAGCCATGTGGTTGCGAAGTGCATAGCCACTAGGCCAACCGCACAGACACTCTTGGCACTATAACTCGGCTTCTAATGAAACAAATGTCATGAACAGTTGATACAACACTAACGAATGTTGCCGCTTCGACATCAAAAAAGATACAATAGGTGGCGCTACTAGTTTCTTCTATTTTCGAAAAGTTCGGTTTCTTTTTGGACATAGGGTATATTCATGAAAATTATTAAAATTTGTTCCCGACGATTTGTTGTAAAGGGTTCTCTTCCAATTCGCTCGTGGAACTGTATATTCCACTGATGCATTTGCATGAACGTTTTGCCTTTATTTGGACGCACACAAAAAAGAAACTCTTGTCTCATTATTTTATTCACATTTCTATCCATGACTCGCTGTCCGTTTATCCTATTCCCTTAACCATTTCTCATATATTCGTTTAGTTTCATTTGAGATTTTTCCCCTTTCATTCCTTAATTTTCATTAATGGGCATGCCTTTATACTATATAGATTTCTCTTCCAAATAAAAAAATAAATAAACGCATTATTGCTGATCTAGTTTTACGTTTTATTACGTCTGAAATAATGCATTTACCATCACTAAATTGCAAGATATAAGAACCGATTCCCCTTGTTTACTCTTACTAAAAAATCAGGAATAGTCACAAGTACTGTAATATTCTAATTTCTTTGTAGATGTTTCCACAATTTCCAGGCATAACTCCAGGTCTGCAGAAGAAAGGCTACTTGTAATTGTAAAAAGTTTTTTTTTCTCTTGGATAATGAATTACTTGGTTAAAAAGTAATTAATTTGGTTAAGTAATGGTTAAAGAAACTTCCTAACCCAAGTGTATGCAAACAAAGTTTGCACATCAAGGGGGGGGGTTTCACGACTTATTCAGTTCTGTGTAGAGCCTCTTCGCTTCACATCAATTACCTTAGTATCCCTAAATGCAAAGTGCCCCTTATTTTTGGACATACTGCTATGTATTATAGGAAGTTCACAATCCAGACTGGTTTGACCTTTATTAAGGTGTTATCAGTAGAAGCTTTAACTGGGAAGATTTCAATATTTCTTCAATTTCTTGAATCACACAAAACAATGTAGAAATCATATTATATATATATATATATATATAAATAAATCAGCTAAAGCGGCCTTTATACCCTATCTAGCTTTTGGAGACTGATTGGGCAGTTCAATCTCCAGCAGTAGCCAATCAGAGATAGTTGGGCCATGTCTATCACTAATTATAGGCAGCCACCAATGAAGAGGCTGGCAAACAAGTGCTGCCATCTCTTGGTACTTAACCCTAACAGGATATGTTGCTGTCTGAAATAATGTGGGTAGTATGGTCGATTTTCTTCAGTTTATGGGACCAAAAACCCGATTTTCCAGGAGAAAAAACTCGCTTGGCCATGCCAGAGATCGACTAACTCGGGAACCGGTCGAAAATAGGCTTAGAAAAAGTTCTTCCAGTCCGCGCCTAGTCTTGAACGTAAGTCTAATTTCGAGCGACCAAGCGCAGAGGACCAGCTAACGCCTTTTTGTTCCTGTATAAGGAGTAGGCAAGGCCGTTTTAGTCCTATCTAACATTTTGATAGTAATATATATAATGTCGACACCGCAAGGTAAAAGAGGGTAAAAGGAAGATGATGAGATGAGATGATGATATATATAATGTTAAAATAAATCATAACATTTTATTGAGTAATACCAACAAAAAATATCTTCTCTGCACTGAAGCCAATGTTTTATACAAACTTTTCTTGAGCCACATAAAAAAATAATAATAAAATAAAATAAAATGAAATAAAATCGCTAACGTCTTTTATTCTGGTATAGGGAGTAGGCGAGGCTGTTTTAGCCCTATCTAATATTTTGGAGACTGAGTGGGCATGTCAGTCTCCACTGGAAGCCTGTCAGAGATGACTAATCTATCTCTAATTAATCTTCTTCAGTACTCAGTGAAGAAGGTGGCTAGCAAATAATGCCATCTCGTGGTCTCTAACACAATATTTTTAATATCTGAAAATAGTGTGGGTTCGACGGCCGATTTTCTTGAGTTTACGGGACGAAAAACCCCAGTTTTCGGGAGAAAAAAACCGGCTTTCCCGTTCCAGAGATCAACTAACTCGGGAACCGGTCGAGAAAAAGGCTTAGAAAATGTTCCTCCAGTCAGCGACTAGATTCGAACCCCCAAGTCTTTCTTCGTGCGGTCAAGTTCTATGGCGTGCAAACACCATTTCTACTGAACTACATATATTTCGGAAAATAAAAATAAAATAACGTCTGTTATTCCCCAAAGGAAGCAAGCAAGGTGCTTTATCCCTAAGTAACTTTTACTTAGGGATAAAAAAGCTAATCACAGAATAGCTGATCCAAGGCTATTTTTCGCACCCTGGAAGGAGAGTATGACAAATCTCATTAATTGTTGTGTGTGATTACTGGTTATAATTCATATTAATTGAGATTCGTGAGACTTTATAATACAGTAGATCTTTGCGATATTGAAAGATAGAAGACTGCCTTCCATCAATTTCCAAAATATTAATATCTTCGTCTATGAAATATCACAACACCCTTTTTGCGAAAAGAAAATTTATTAATTCATTGCAGGAATTTTTAATTCATTTTTGGAGCATTTTAAAAGAGTTTTTCAAATTCATAAAAAATGTCACTTGCTGAACTTCATGGAAACCGAGTAATTCCGAGCCACGGACAAGGTGTACTGCTTATGTTTCTCATACCACCGTTTTTAGTTTTTCTCACTCTCTATCTCTGTTGATGTACTTATTTATTTGTTGGTGCACGAAGTACACATCATTTCATCCATGTTGCCAGCAAACCCAGAAAAGTAGAAAAAAGATTTGCTCATTCTAGGAATATATAATACACACTTTATAATACACTGGACCTTCTTGGGCCTTTCCCAAGTTAGTCGATCTTTGACAGGAAAGTAAGGAATCCTGTTTCTTGCTGGAACACATCGCAAACGGTCGACCTTCACAGTATTACAGACAACAAGAGAAATGTTAGGCTTTAGAACTATATGATGGCAGAGGGTGCTCACCGCTCTCTCTCTCTCTTTCGGAAAGCATTGATTCAATGACAGCATGACCTCACTATCAGTGAAGGCTTGAACGATGGAGACTGACTGCGAACCATCTTCATAAACTTGGGGCGAACGGAGTTCCACCTGAAAGTTTTGGGAAATAATAGGAATTATAGGAAGATTTTAGAAAGAAGTATAGGAAGAAGAAAACGTATGGTGCCTTTTATACCATTAATGAACAAAGAGATAGATAATGACGACGCCCTCTTTAGATTCCAAACAGGTACCACCTAAGCACCAGAAAAAAAGTAGAAGTTTACCGCCTAATGATATTCCAAAACTTCAATGCTCAGACTTAATATTCAAAGAGTGAAGACACTGTTCACTTCGCCAACCAGTCTGATAGCTCGTATTCTTTCAGTCATTTAGAAATCTTGATGATTCTCACAACATTCAGGATTTTAAATTTTATCTACTTCCTAAGAAACTTTTTTCTAAGCTCTTATTTGCTCATTCTAACCTACATCTCGTGAAATTTTTCTTGCAAACTACTCATCGCTACCACAGTTTCGCTTTTCCAAAGTATATCATCGTTAAGTTAGGTTAAATTATGCTTACTGATACGAAATTTTACGGAGTGGCCACCAATCCTTCTCCTCGTTCATCCTTGTTTTATTCATAAGCTCACAAATGGCATTATGGGTGAGCTATGGATTGAATCTTGACCCAGTTAAGATTTATTCCATCAAGCCTTCCATCATTGTCTTGTTTAGAAATACGCACCGTTAGAGCAGCAGAAACTGCATTTGCCCATTGAGTGGAAAGATTTGGGATCGTATGTTTGTCAGAGTTCTTTATGATTTATAAACTACTCTTCTATCATGATAGGCACCTTAGAGTATTTTTAATATATTAGTATCAATAATTTTCCTCCAAAGTAATCCATAATCTGACAAGATTCCAATATTATTAGATATTATATATCTATCTTCTGACACACTTCTTACTCTATCAACTCATCTAGACCTTGGTCTTCCTCTGAGTCTTTTCCTGCTATCTTGGTATCAAACACCTGTTTTGCTAACCCTTCCTCTTCCATTTTGTTTAAGAAACCATAACACCTTTGATTAGCCCTTCTCACACATTCTTGAATCAAACAATGTCAAGTTCCTTTCTGATATTTCATTTTTTATATAACTCTGCCATTGAGACCATCTGTTCACCCTCCTAATCTTCCGAGAGCTTTCATATCTTTGATCTGTATTCTTTAATCCAGTGTTTGATCCATAACTCAAAACTGATTTGAACACTCTCTTGTATATAGCTGATTTAGTATTCTGACTCATTTTTCTTGTTCTACATAAATTTATTGCCGTATATTATCGAAAATAACTATAGTTTCCCGGATATTAGCAGTGGCGATGACGATTCTTGCCACGAGGTCCATGTCAGAGGCAACAGGTATTTCGTACACCATGGATTTAAGGGTCCCCCACGGAAAGAAATCAATGCTCGATAAATCATGGTGAGCGTGGGGGTCATGCGACGAGTCCACCATGCCCAATCCATCGATCCCTAAAGGACCTGTCCAAATGCTGACGCACAGAAATGCCAAAATGGGCTGGAGCCCCGTTGTGTTGGAACCACATCTGCCGACGCACATTCATTGGCACATTGTTCAGTAAATCCGGCAGAACTTCTTCCAGAAAGGTCCGATATTTCTGGGAGTCCAGGCGGGATGGTAGCAGGTATGGGGCCACTAAACAGTCAGCGACGATACCTGCAAATACATTAATGGCGAAGCGTTGTTGTTGTGCAGCATGTGATCGCACAGCGTATGGGTTCTCATGGGCTCCCACATGAGCATTGTGGTGATTGAAGACCCCTTCGCGGGTAAATGAAGCTTCATCCCTGAACAAAACACCTTGGAAAATCCGGGTCTGTGGCACTTTTCTGCAGAAACTACTGCGCGAATTTCACACGTCGAGGATAATCTTCGGCCATCAGTAACTGGACCTGTTGCAGATGAAATAAATGTAAGGACTCAGATTGCAAAACGCGCAATTCACTGGAACGAGATACTCCTATAGCAGAGGAAACAGTACGTGTGCTTGTCTCTTGATTATTGTCCATCGCATGCAACACCTCCTCTTCCATGGCCGGATTTTGAGTAGATCGAGGCCGCCCACTATCATGCCTGCGATCCTTGAATGATCCATAGGCACACAAATTCTGATGCAAATGCGCAAACATTTGGTGATGCGGTGAAAAAACGGCAATGGGAATTTTAGACTTTTTCTTCGTGTAGGCATGTAATAAGATACTGGACTGTTGAGGGCTAATCCCTTGACTTCACCCAATGCTCCAGTTCACCCCACCGATGTTCAGTAGGGTTGAGATCAGGGCTCTGTGGAGGCTAGTCAAATGTGGTCCAAATGCCAGTCAAAAGTTCATGTCCACAAACCACGCAGTTAGAGCAGCAGTCTTATAACTCGGTACATGCCTTGCAGAAAGAGACAATGGACAGAAACGCTGCAAAATAAGAAGCATTGCATTGTCCAGATTTTTCAGATATCTCTCGGAGTTCAATAATCGTAGCACCACAAACAGAAGTCCGAGGCCATACCAGTTAAAACAGGACCATACCACCTCCGAATTCACATACATATCACAACATAGCTGGGGATACACACTGTGGTAAGAGAAGTTCACTGGAAATCTGTCACACCCCCACCAGTCCATCTACTCGGTTGAGAGTGTAGCGTGATTCGTCTCTCCATAACACAGGTTCTATGCGTTTTCCTGTACACACCATTTGCACCACTAAAGACGCCGTCGCATGTTGGCTCAGGTAATGTGGGGATTGCATATTGCAATCCTACCAGGGAAAGAAACCCATAATTTGAACCTCGGTTCTAAATGGTTTTGTGCAGATTCGTGTTCCAGCCAATGCCGGAATTTGTCAATAGATGTGCCGGCAGACAGATGGCGGTTTTTACATATTATCTTTCTTAGGAGCCTACGGTTAAGTTCGATGAGTGTGGACGAGTCGTCCACTGCGGTTGCACCTGCAGTTGACTCTCTGTGCTTCCATCTCAGTATGGTATCACTGATTGTTGAACTCAGATGCCCAATTTGCCGAACAGATTGGCCTGCAACATGACATCATAGGACAACGCCTCTTTGAAACTCCGTCTGTTCCCTTCTCGCAACCATTTCACCCGGAGATGGTTGCACAGAATTGGGAGCGTCATATCCTTATTATATTAATGATAGAGGCAACAACGAACTCTTAAGTTTGGTGGCATTGCACTTTCAAGGAGAAAAAAAAATTCGAAGTAATGCACGAGGAGCACATTGAAACATTGAAAACAGCATATAAGAGCAAAAAGCTCCATGCTGTTTTCAATATTCACTTTCAATTATTACGGACGCCTTCAAGCAGACCGAGGATCGATTGCGATAGGGCACTACACCGAACCCACCGTGTCCAATAATTAGTCCTTTATCTACACACGAGATCACTCTGCGCCAGTATTTCATCTAATCCACATGCAGGAAAATACGCCAGAGAACATACACAATTTTTGTCTGTGAATTGTGTATGTTCTCTGGCGTATTTTCCTGCATGTGATTGCATGGAAAAACCGAATTTCCGGAGAGAAGTGGCTACTACGCTTCTATAAAATCGGCATTATTTCAGGCAGTGATACCAGTTAGGGTTTAGGAAACAATATGGCAGCTATTTTGTTTCGTTGTCTCGTCCAAAATATTCCAATTCGTCTGTACCGGTCAGGTTGGATGAGTTATTATTGCATTGGCTCTCCAACTAACAGGTCGCAGGTCGAATTCCGCGGTGGGGGTGGATGTTTGTGATTATCTTCAGGTGGGAGATGAATTTCATTGCCCAGTGTGAGACAATACTCCTGCTTATCGGAGGTATTAAGTGGCTTGAAAAGAGATCATGTTTGGCCTGTAGGGTTTAGTTTCTGGAACTGATAAAAAATAAATAAAATATACAAAAAAGAAACAATTAATAAAAAAGGGAAAAAAATTAAAAACCTTTATCTCACTGACGGTACTTAGCTACTATAGGCTTACAAAGAGTTAATGGTATTTTCTTCGGAGATGCGAGACGTTAGAGGATTTCAGATATAATAATATAATAATGATTTTATCAAAATGATCAAAAGGTCTTTTTGTTTTACTAATAAAAAAAAAGATAACCGTGAAGACCCTTTCTATTGGTCACGCTGCGTAAAAGCCGGTACGAAATAGAAATTAATTAAATTTCCAACTGAATTCTGAGTTCTTCTGTCTATGCGAGGATTTCGACTACGTAGTTTTTATTTATTTATTTATTTAATATTATTATTATTATTTTATTCACATAACTGATACACAGTCAAAACAAGATATCATATAAATAAAAATATGACTGGTGATTCAGAACAATTCAGATTCCACCCAAGAATCTAAGAATAGTCCATCGGGTAGCGTCGTAAAATATGGACTGTTCCAAGTAATGCTGTTTTTTTTTGTAGGTCATATGGGGTCACTTCATCGATTTTTAATTGCTGTAAATAGTTGGACAGCTTCTTTGAAGTTGCACCAAGTGCACCGATAACTATTGGAATGATTTCGGTGTGTTTAAGCACAGTCGGCCAACTTCGATTGCCAGATGTCAATATTTAGTAATTTTTTCCTGTTATTTGTTGTTAATGTTGTTATCACTGGGTACTGAAATATCGATAATCCAAACCTGTCGATGTTCGATAATTGTGATGTCAGGTCTATTGTGTTCCAAATGCCGATCAGTTTGTAATCTAAAGTCCCAGAGAATTTTCGCTGTTTCATTTTCCAATACTGTCTCTCTTTTATGCTGCCACCAGTTATCAGAGGTAGGAAAAGCCATATTTTTTGCAAACATGCCAATGAACTATTTTAGCCACTTGATCATGGCGGTATTTATAGTCAGTTTGAGCTATTTTGCTGCAGGAACTGATTAGATGTCCTGCAGTCTCATCTTTCTGATCGCATAATCTGCGTTTGCTATTATTATTGATGTCGAAAATTTTTGCTTTGATTGCATTAGTTTGTAATGCCTGTTCTTGAGCTGCTAGAATAAATCCTTCTGTTTCTTTTTTAATGTATCCGTGTTGTAAACATTGCCATGTCTTGTTCGCGTCCATTTTGTCATCAGTATCTCGAAGAAATTGGCCATGCAAGGGTTTATTTTTCCAGCGCACATATCGGATATTTTGTTCCTTTTTGTAATCGGATTTGTTTCCTGTTGCTTTTAGAAGAGCCTCTTGTGTAATTGCTTGAAGCATTGGCTCAGAGCTATTGTCGATGTAATTTCTTAAACCAATTTCTTCTTCTTCCACAGTCTGTCTCACTTGCAGCAGACCCCGTCCACCTATTCTCCTCGGTAGGTACAACCGCTCAACATCACTTCGTGGATGTAATGCATGATGCATAGTCATTAGTTTTCTAGTTTTGCGGTCTAGTTTGTCCAGGTCTTCTTTTGTCCAATTTATTATGCCAGCTGTGTATCGGATCACTGGTATAGCACAAGAATTCATTGCTCTAATTGTGTTTAATCCATTTAGTTTTGTTTTCAGAATATTTCTATCTCTTTTGATATATTCTGATGCTGCCGGTTGTTTAACTTTCGAGTGGAGAATATCATTGGCTTCTAATATTCCTAGGTATTTATAGTCTTCATCTGAAATTGCTTTTATATATTTCACTTGATCAAAATTAAAATTGCTAGTGTCATTAATTTTTCCTCGTTTAATAGATAAAATTGCGCATTTATATACACCAAATTCCATTTTGATGTCCTGACTGAAAATATGAACTATGTTCAATAAAGAATCTATTTGCTGTGCCGATTTTCCATATAGCTTCAAGTCATCCATATACAACAGATGGGAAATTTTAATATTACATTTAGGAATTTCATATCTAAGTTTTGTTTTCTTCAGAATCATATACAAAGGTATCAAAGAAATGTTGAAGAGCAATGGTGACAAGGAATCACCTTGGAAAATTCCACGTTTAATGCTGATATCTCCAAATCCTTCATTATTCACTATTAATGTTGTTTTCCATGATTTCATAGCAGTAGCCAGAAACGAACATATGTTTTTGTTTTGCTAATTCCAAATATGTTTAGTGATTTTAGGATCCAGGAGTGTGGGAGGGAATCGAATGCTTTCTTGTAATTTATCCATGTCATGTTTAAATTAGTTTTTCGTCTTTTTGAGTATAAGGATCTGGTCTTTTGTTCCTCTAGATTTTTGAAAATTGCCTTTTTGTTCAATCGGATAAATCTGATTATCTGATAAGTAGTGGTATATGGAATTTGCTATGATTGTAGTGAATAGCTTAAGCATAGTTGGTAGGCATGTTATTGGACGATAGTTACTTGGGTCTGCATCCTTATCCTTATCTTTCATGAAGAGAAAAGTGCGCCCAGATATCACCCAGTCTTCCACTGAGCCAGACTTCAACAAATAATTAAATTGTTCTGCCATTCGATCATGTAGACTGGTTAGATGTTTTAACCAAAATCCATGTAGTTCGTCTTTGCCAGGTGCACTTCAGTTTTTTAATTTTCTAGCTTGAGAACTGACCATTTCTTTAGTGATAAATGACATTTTGCATTTGTTTTTGTTTCATTTCTGATTCTATTTCCTTAATCCATGAAGCATCTGTATTGTGTTCAATAGGATTATCCCAGATTGACTTCCAAAATTTGAGTGTTTCTTCTTTTCCGGGTGAATGATGGTTTGCATTTGTATTTCTCTGGAGAGACTGGAAGAACTGACGTTGGTTCTGTCGAAATTGCATATTTTGTACATATTGGTTTATTCTAGCTTCATATCTTTTAATTTTCTGTGCATTCGCAGTAATTCTTTGTTTTAGCTCTTTGGTAACTTCAGCAATTGTTTTGTTGGCCAAATTATATGTGTTAATCAGTTTGTTTTTGATGTTATTATTTTTCAACCGTCCTTCTTTAAAACTCTTTAAGTTGCTTAGATCAGCTCGAAGCCTGTTGACTTTCGTTCTAACCGGATTTTCCATGGTGCAGATTATTTCATCCTCGGCTTTTGCTCTTTCGGTTTGCAACCAAGCTTCACTGAAACGATATAGGCTGTGCTGTATAGGAGCTGATTTGTTTCCTTTATACTGTTGGTTGTAATGGCTTCAATTACAGCATTTGCGTCTAAGAGGAGCTGTTTTAGCTTAGATTGTTGTAAAGCTTTTAATGGTGGTAGTCTTATACGGTCGTTTATGGAGTTCATATGTTCCAATATCCCTGACTTCATTTTACACTGCACTTTTGTCAAAACATTCTGAGGCATGTCGTCAGCTTGATGTTTACTGAGTTGAATTCCAAAGTTTGATGTAGCTACCTCTTGATGATTTTCTGTTACTGGAGTTGTTGGTTTATTACGTAACTCTTGCAGCTCAAGTTCAGTGAATATTTTGTTACGGAAAATGAAATTCTTTTGGTCCATAAGTCTTCTTTCTGTTATTGCAGATTCTGGGAATTTTTGTTTCCAAATTAAATGCATACGCTTTCTGAAACCTCGTTTTTCTGGTGTTGATCTGTAAAAACATTTCATAAGTTCTCTGTTTTCTTCGACAGTCCATTTTTTACGTTTGGTTTCTTCCAGTCGCTTTTCAGCTTCCTGCCCTGATTGCAGCAAGGAGAGCTGGGTCCTGTAGCCCACTTGTCGTCTGATGCCAAGGATCCCCAACATCTGATGCAGTCCTTGATGACTCGGGCGTCGACTGATCCGGTATGGATCTCTTCTTCCTTTTCACCATTAAGATGGGGGATGGAACACTGTTAGTCTGGCTCATCAGTTGAGACCTGCCTGACAAGGGTGACCCTGCTGGCAGCTATGCAACCGCCAGAATAGCGCTCAACATCACTGAAGTACGCAAGCCCCTCCGCCACAACAAGGCCGTGTTCCTTCGGGTGATTATTATTATTATTATTATTATTATTATTATATTGTTGTTGTTGTTGGGATAATGGAAAAATTCATGACACTGATGCATACTTTTTTATGATAATATCCTTACCACTTGTAGTATATTCGTACTCTCAACAGTCTAAGATTAGATAACCGAAAACCCAACTCAGAATACTCATTTAACTCCCATCATCGGACTCGAAAGTGCCGGAGCACTGGGCTCTCACCATGCGGTGGGATAGTCGAGGAAATCGACCATGACTTAAAGAATCTTATAACAGTGTTACCAAATAGGATCTGAAATAAAACGCTGAGTTTCAAAGTGAGGATGCTATCCACTTCGCCACACAGGTCGGCATAATAAGTTACCATCCGAAATATACAAAGGGACAAGAAATGTGGTATTTGCATTTGAAAACTCTACTTATCTGGAAAAGTTAAACAAAATCCATAGATTCTTAAGCTTACATTCTCTTTAATTCCCGTATAGGGAGTAGGAGAGACCGTTTTAGCTCTATCTAACGTTTGGAGACTGAGTGGGCAGTTCAATCTCCACTGGTACCCAATCAGAGATAGCTGTCCCAAGCGTATCACTAATTTAATCAGCACGCATTGAGGAAACGGCTAACAGGCGCCACCTCACCCTAACACAATATTCGATGGTCGATTTTTTTTTTAGTTAAGGACGAAAAATCCGAATTTCCGGGGGAAAAACTGCTTGCCAGTGCCAGAGACAGCCTAACTCTGGAACCGATCGAAAAAAGGCTTCGAAATTGCTCCTCTATTCGCCCAAATTGAACCCAGTTCTTTCTTTTGTGCTGTCAAGCGTCGTGGAGTGCAAGGTGAACTCTTTAAGCCTAACTAACTTGAAAATTGGTATGCAGCCATCTTCCATAGTTAACGTCCGTCGATGAGATTGACAATGTTGGGATAGAGAACGGTAGACAACCGTCGTTATCGTTTCTTAAATCCTAACAGATATTTTATGGTCTGAAAGCGTTTGAATTCTAAAGTAGTTTTATTTCTCACTTGTGAAAAACACTGGTTATTTCACTCTTCTGAGAAACTAAGATCAAGATTAAAGGAGTTGCCAGGAGTAAAAAACATGTACTTTTATGCACCGAACATCGACTGACCCCCCGATCTGACTAAATACATGCCTAGAAAAAGTTTCTGTAATCTGACGGAATTGAATCAATAATGATCTTGCAGTCTAGCTTCATGGATGGAACCAAGAAAAAAAAAAAAAAACATTGTCGCAAGGTTACCACTAATGACAATTTCCTTCACTTGGAAAAATCTTGGTGCAAATCCTGTCATTCTAACCGAAGATGAATAAATTAATCTCCTACAGAGATGGAAGGGTGTTTCTTCCCATAAACTTGAGGCTTTCTTCTTGCAAAGAAAGTAAATGACAACATTTCGACCACACCCACCCACCTACACACACACACACACTGTGTGATGTCCACACGTTCGACATTACACAGCATGCTGCGTGAGTATTGATCCCCCTACAATACCATCTGTTATTTTTACTTGGCCACGACAGTCCATTGAACATAACATTAATGAAAAGAAGAAGAAGAACCGTAGAAACAACACGAAAACAAATTACAAGTAGACAAGAGCATATTCTTCTCGCGTGATAGTGAAAATACGTGCCCTTCGAGGGTGCAATAAGCGATCGACGCTGAATGCACTTTGACAATAGCAGAGAATTCTTGGCGATCAGATCTCCTTCGTATGCATCATCACGTAAAACCCAAAGAGTAATCCTAAACCGTAATCCACATTTATTGTAGGGAATGCCGTACACGAATACACGCGTACCCTACAATATGTAACTTTTTAAATGATAAATGCAGGATTCTTGTGAGCGCATGTAAAAAATATTCCCATCATCGCACATTTCATACCAAACGTCACGAAATGTGTGCTTTCTTCTTCTTTTTCGTCTTTTTCCATAGCTCAAAACTTGGAATGTAATGAAAGTAATGCTAAAGCAATAATTACATCTAAAGATATAGACAAGTAATTCCTTTCTTCCCACTGGTAAAAGTTGCTAAATTCAATTAGTTTGCTTTACAGCTGTGCGACGAGCATTTCGGTTATTTTGAGATTGGATTTAAAAGCGAGGTCATTGTGGGTTGCTGCATCTTCTCCATTACTGTGTAGGGCTCTTCTGTATTTCACTGTGGTTTGAAATCCATAAATGTTCTGCAGAGAAGCATAATCTCGTGTGAGTATTTGGGAGAGCTGGTTTCCAAGCATAAGGGAGGGCCCTGGGTTTCTTCTTGATGGGGAGGAAGTGGAGAGGATCCAGAGGCAAGTGACCAAGATGATAACTGGTCTATGGAATGAACCTTACGAAAACAGGTTGAAGATTTGTGGGTTGCAGAAATTGTTTGATAGGGGGAAAGGGGTGATATGATTGAGACATTCAAATTGCTGAAGGGTTTCTATAGGATTAATTCAGAGGATATTTTTCAGAACAGGTCTGGTGATGGGAGGACTAGGGACCATCCATGGAAGCTTTGTAAGGGTGTGGTTAGCAAGGGTGTTAGAGCTAGGTTTTTTACTTGGAGAGTGGTGGATGAGTGGAATAAGCTGCCAGAGTTTGTTGTGGGTGCCATGACTGTGAATGAGTTCAAGGAGAAGTATCATAGATACTGTGCGAATGTCGAATAGGGCCTCCCTCGATGAGTCTGACTCCTTGGAGTTACCCGTAAGAATAATAATAATAAAACTTTATTACCAATGCACAATTTACAGCCTCCCCTGTAGTTACTACCAGTTTCCAACTTCCATGGCTCAGTGATTAGCAGTGATGCACTTGAATTGGAAAGACCTCAATTTGATTCCTCTTCCACTATGAGAAGACTCTTCAGGAGAAAAAAAAATTGAAAATTTAGCGTTCACACATGGAGTGACGGGATTTTTATTCTAGTAATTGGGTTTTTTCCTTTTTTTGCAAACAGTATCGGAGAAAGACCTTATAGGTTCGTTTAAGCTCAACGACTAGGGGAATGTTTTATGGTGGTGGTGGTGGGGGGGGTATCTTCTCTCTACCAATTCGTTTCTTAGTCGACCTTTTGGTTAAGGTAAATAAGGGTTTATATTCTTCTCATTTAACTCGAATGTAGTGTTCGATTGCTCGTAAGCCGGACGCCATGATGTACCGGTTTTCGCTGTGAAGACGAACTGGCTGCAGTGGTCTGCTGCAGTCGAGCTTCATTTCGTCTAAAACAGCGAAAATCGCACCAATCTTCATGAACAATCACCAAATGAGTTCAAAAAAAA
This sequence comes from Typopeltis vanoorti, assembly GCF_054136105.1. Taxonomy (NCBI): domain Eukaryota; kingdom Metazoa; phylum Arthropoda; class Arachnida; order Uropygi; family Thelyphonidae; genus Typopeltis; species Typopeltis vanoorti. The sequence continues at coordinate 10,023,468 of NC_143566.1, forward strand.
GAAAAAGAAAAAAGTTACTTCTGTCTAAAATGAGCACTGCCTGATCTTTTGGGGAAAAATAAAACGCAAGAGCGAATTTATTTTCTATTGATCTTTCGATGTTTGTAGTTCTCTCTCTTTCTTTGTTTTTCGAAGTGTTTAGTGATTCTTGGATACCGAAAAGTCAATTATTGAGACGTAGACTTAAATAAAGTGTCAATTCAGTTAATTTTTTACCAGCGTTTTCCTGTGTATATCTTCATTCTATCCACTTAAACAAGGCCTCACGGAGTACACTGCATACTTATTTTAAAACTATCAGATAGAGACAACATGTTTCTAAGTTTGAAACTCGAGCACTTCAGAATGATTAAGAAAGAGAGAATGCGGTTTTTCTGCGTTTCTTCACTTCAACACGCTCGCACTCTAAATATGCCATTTCATGAGAAGGCGGGTGGTCAGAGAACCGAATCCAAGCCAAACGTATCCCGGCCACTGAATCAGATACCTTCATGCAGATGTACGTAAACATCACTTACGCAGCGTATATGCAAAATCCTTGGTCATGTGCCTCAACACGCGGTATAGGCAAATGTCAGTAATCGTCAACAGTGCTGATCACACTGGGAAAGAAACAAAGGATCTTTCGGAAGTGCGTGCGATAGAGCTTATTATGGATGCCCATCTAGCTAGAGCTACGATTTTGAAAACAGCAGAACTGACTGGTTAATCAAACGGTGAGTTATCTCGGGTGTTTAATCAGTAGAAAAATAACCCGCATTGCATGTCTAAGAGGCGTAACTGTGGTCCTAATGCAGTCTGTCAGGAACAAGATCGACATCATCCGAGAAGGCTTGTACGAACAAACAGAACTTCCTTTCCTGACCGCAGTCTTCAATGAACGCTGTTCCTTCCCGACCCAAATCTCGCCGAACTATGCAGAGGGAATCGAAGAGGAACGGTGCTGGCATTCGCATTTCTATACGGAAGCCACTGATTTCTGCGAAGAATCAAAAATTCGTCTACAGCAGTGGTTTCCAACCGTTTTCCAGTTGTGCACCCCTTTTAAACCCACTTCTATAAATTGTGCCCCTTGTTTTTAAAATAGCTGTTTTTAAATATTGACATTTAATGTTCATAAATGTCAGTAAAATGTTCTCTTAAACGATTCGACGATGACTTCTAAGGCCGGAACAGGCCATGCTAGGCCTAAATCATTGATACGCATGATGATGATGATGATGACTGATTATTTTTCGTGTACCCCTGAACGGCCCAGCACGTAAGCCCGTGGATACGCGTATCACCTGATCGGAACCGATGGCCCTACAGGATGTCAGAAACACCGTGACTGGATACTGAAAAAAGTCATATGTTCCGACGAGTCGCGGCACATCTTGCTCTGTAAAGGCAAAGTCCGGCGGGAGCCCCATGAGGCAATGAACCCACCTTGCCTTGTATACATAAGTGAAGGCTCTGGAGGTGGTGTCATGGTGTGGGGCATGCTCTGTTGGCAGGGAACGGGTGCCCCGATATTGCTGGAAGGTCCCAGGAATATGTGAACATCGTTACCGATCGAGTCCATCCTGGAATGTTGACTTTTTATCAGGCAGGTGACGGTTGTTTCATGGACGACAATGTCACTGTCCGTCGAGCAAGAATTGTTCACCAGCGGTACCGCGAACACGGCAGTGACTTCCACCATCTTTCCTAGCCACTACCAAGCCCAGATCTGAAGCCCATTGAGAATGTGCGATACACGTTAGAAAAACAGATCCAGGAGCAAAGTCCACCTCTGTCAAATCCGAGCCAGTTAAAGGACTGTCTGGTGAATACCTGGTTTTGTTATAGACGTAGATGCAATCCAACACCTTGTGGGATCCATGCCGAATCGCATACGTGCTGTAATTCGGGCTAAAGGAGGTCCAACACGGTATTAAATGAAAGTTTCTAATTCACTGACCGGTATGTGTGTTACTAAAATAATTTCCTTTTAAAAAAATTACGGTTTATCACAGCTTCGGATTCGCTATCTTGTGGGTGTGCGTGCGTGTTGTACTCGTGATTGTAGTGCTGATCTTTGTACTGTACTTCACGAGTCGATAATTAACAGGTCAAGGGTTATGTTTAAAACGACTGATCGTAGTGCTTCAGAGCAAATAAGTCCATTGTCTAATCCTTTTTTTCGCTCTGTTAACCTAAAAATTAGAGGGAAGCGACTTCCCCAGTAAAATAAATAAAAAAATAAAATTAAAAAAAACCAGTCGATAAACGTATCGGAAGTTTTCTGAGTGGTTCCTAAACGCCCGCGTTTTAGTAATTACGGTATTTGGAGGAAAATAAAACTCGCATTTTGCAACGCGAAGGGATGATAAGCGTGAGCGAAGGACGATAACATGGAGATTGCATCCCTTTTAACGAATTGCGTTGCTATGGCGCACTTGAAAGGAAATAGCCCGTATTCTGCCTTTCATTTCACGCATTTATTTTTTAATCGTTTAGCTGCACGATTTCGAACGCCTTCGTACTTTCCGAGTTAGAAAGAAATCCCAAATGGAGTTCGAGTTGAGACGTTTTTGAAGAATTCTATCACTCGGAATACCTGCAGCAGATATTCCGGGTTTGGTTTCCCCTCTCTCTGGCTGAGTCGGTTTCGGTGATGCTGTTTGTTTGGAAAGACCCCGGTTCGAATCCCACTTCGAATGAAAGTGAGTTAGCATATGGAAGTTTCAGGGTTTTTCCTCTCTGAAAATCGGGTTTTTTTTCATTCCGCCAAGCAGGCGACACGGATAGTAGAACACACGTAATTAACAGAAATAACACACTGGCCTAGTAGACCGACTTGTTTCGGCCAAAGAAACCAAATCCAGTTCTCTCTGGCACATGAAGAGAATCTCCAAGTCTTCCAAACTGTGCTACGAAATCTTAAGAAATACAGGCACTAATAAAAGAAGACTTTTTTCCCTTTCAGGGTTGTCTATAAATCTCGCGGCAAATACGGGAAAGAAATTACGTGCTCCTTGCTTTATTACTATTATTATTACGATGATGATTTTTTTAACGGAAGATTTAGCTCACCTATCGTGCCGGAAAATTGGTGAGATCAAAATCTTTAGACGTTATTCAGAAAATGCGTAACAAAAAATGAAATGCTAAACTGCGGAGGCAAAAAACGCCTTTAAAAGCAAGAGAAATCATCAGAAAATGCATTGCCTGATTACGGCGGATGAGAAGCGCGTGAAGGAATTTAAGCTTCAGCATGCTGCAGGCAGATTTTCCGCGATGATAATTTTAGTAATATTTGAGTTCTTCTTTCACATTCTAATAAAATATAAAGCGTGCTTCTTATGATAATAAGAACGGGATTGTTAAGAGTATAAACCTCTCTCCCTCGATGAGTCTTTGACTTCAATTTTGCGATTAATAATAATAATGACCTAATTAAACTAATTATAAATAAATAAAAGAAATTGCTAACATCTTTTATTCCCCAAAGGAAATAAAAGGAATATGACAATATCAATGTTTAAAAAGGAAATCAATCAGAACCAGAAACAAAGATCTTAAAAATACGCACAAAAAGTATTTAAGAAGATGCCACTTTTAAAAGTTGGAACGAAAATTATCGAAGAATTAGAATCACGAATCAGTTGTAGTGACGAACACTCTTCCGACAAGGGGAGGCGATGTGCGGCTGCCTTCATTTGTTGTAAACCAAACTGAAGAAAAACAACATATTATAATTAAAAAAATAAAAATATTCATTCGTTCATTCACTTCGACAGTCGTGGCTTTTGATATCTCTGCAAGCTATCTTGAAAGGATCAAGAAAGACGTCTTCCTCGTCGTCGTTTGAGCAATTCAGGTGCAGGCTTTTTATGACCTGTTCCTTCTCTGCAGACGAAGTTGCTCTTTCCATCTTATTCTCTTCTTCTTATGTGCTAATTTGGGGATTCTCTTGTTATTCATCCTTCCCGTGTGGTGGAGTCAGTTTTGCTGATATTCTTCTATTTCTTGTACGACGATGTTCTTTGTATTTAATCGTTCTCGTATTTCTGTGTTTTTCTTTTTATCGAACCCAAGGAGTCCCAGGAGAGGTCTTAGAAACTTCATCTCTGCTGCTTCTAGTCTTTGTTTGTTTCTTTGTTTTATATCCAAGTTTCACTTCCAAATAAATAACTTTAATTAAGAGAAAAAAATAAAAATACCCCCCCCCCAATGAAGCAAACAAATGACCGAAAAATGGTGCGTTTCTTAATCGCATTCCTGGAAACAGCACTGATTATGACGAGACAACTGCGCTGTTGATGGATGCTTCTACTCTGCTCAAATCAACGGTCCTCTTGGAATAAAATTAAAAGCGCTCCACATTTTAACAGATATCTTTGATACGAAACTTTATTGAATTCCATCCCGAAGAATTTTGAATTATTGGCGTTTCGAACCATTTTGTGAAATAAAAAATAATAAATAAATAAATAAAAATTCCTTTTATACAAAGAACTAGTAATTCAGCGACGATAAAACAACGACGTTGAAGCAATGAACGCAGAACATAAACGACAACTTTCAAAGAAGGCAGTTTGAAATTGTCTACGTCGGAATTGTGAGTATAAGAGCGACAATGTTATGTAATCATGGAAATGTTGACGAAGAGAGAACGGTTTTGGGTTTGTGTTCGTCGGTTCGGACCCATCATATGGGTGCAAAGATGTGTGAGGCATTAGAGAAGAAGAGAGATCTGCAAATTGTCCAACCGTGTCAGGTAGACTGCAGACAAGACAAAACAAAAGAGCAAACTGGTAGATTATTATGTGTGTACACGAATGCTAGGAGTATCAGAAACAAAGGGGTAGAGTTTGTTGCTTTGGTCAATATGTTGGGACCTCAGACTGTAGGCAATGGTGAGACCTTTACTATCAGAATCAGACATACTAGCATCGACTGTCAAGGGTACACTATTTTTACGAATGACAGAAAAGACAGGAGAGGAGGGTCGTGCTGCTAATGATGCCGGACGACTTGAATTCAGTTAGAGTTGAAACCTATGATTGTAGTAATACTACTGAGAATATTTCATGTGGACTGAGTTTGAAGCCATCTGGTGTGAGGTGGAATCTAACAAGATCGATTATATAGTGGGGTGTTGTGTTACAGACCTGGTGGATATCAGTTGCTAGTGATGAAGAAATACATCACCAAATAGAAAAGATGAGCGTAGTCATAATGGGAGACTTTAATTATCCAAATATTGATTGGGCAGCAGTAGAATCTCGTGAGAAGAATGAAAATGCATTTATTGAGCTGTCGCGGGACACCTTCCTCAAACAGCACGTGACAGAAGGAACAAGAGTGCTAGATTTGATTATAGTGTCAGAGGGCGTTTTCACTTAAAGATGTAACTGTTTTTCCTCCAGTTGGTCACAGAGATCATGGGGTACCCACTTGGGAAGTGACTAAGTTCATGAATGTTCCATTCAGAAAATGCTACATGCTGAACTACAAAGCAGCAAATTATGACCAACTGAGGAATCTACTGAGTTCAGTGGAATGGAATAGGTTGCTGGATGGAAATAATATCTACAGTGTATGGGAGGCATTTAAACAATATTTAAATGATGCGATATCAGAATGTGTCCCGAGAGTTCGAAGAATGAATAGAATAGGAGTCAAATAAATGTGTAATCATAATAAGCAAGAGATTCGTAAGAAAATGACGATGTGGGAGGAATATCTTTTGCATAAGGATGACGTCCGTTATGAAATTTATATGCAGAAGGCCAGAATACTCACACCTGTTGTACGGGAAGCAAAGTCTGAGTATGAAAAGAAACTGGCTCTGCGTGCTAAAGACAACCCACACGAATTCTATCGATATGCTGTAACTATGAATATGAAAGAATAACTCTTCTATATGCAGATAGTGTGAGGGTTACTGATGCAGAAGAGGTTGTTCAGTTAATGAGTGCCCATTTCGTTAAAAGCTATCAACCTGATGTATGTACGCAACATTCAGCTCACTGTTACCTCTTCACTAGATGAAGAAACGCAGGTGTGAGGCCGAGGTATTAGAGCTGTTGCACAAATTGAATAAGAATTCAGCAATAAGGACTGATGGAATATCAGCATGTGTGCTAAAAGAGTGTTCATCTGAATTGATCATTCCTTTGACCAGGATGTTTATTATGAGTCTCAGAACAAGGAAGATTCTGCAGGAATGGAAGGAATGCAATGGTAATTCCATTCCACAAGGGTAGTGCAAAGACCGATATATCCAACTATCGACTAATTAGTATCTCAGGAGTGGTGGTGAAGATTTTGGAAAAATTGGTTAAGGCTCGCATTCAGAAATCGGTTGATAGTGAATCTGTACTTTGCAATGAGTAACATGGGTTTACTAAGGGAAGGTCATGTTTCAGCAACTTGCTCACATTCCATAACAACGTTGCCATTGAAGTAGACAAGGGGAGCGGATACACCATCATAATTTTGGATTTTGCTAAGGCTTTTGACAGAATACAGCATGGCAGACTGCTGCATAAATTGGAGAAAATGGGTTTGGGTTATACAACATTAGCGTGGATGAGAGGATGGCTGACTGACATATCAAAAAGTGGTATGCATGGGATCTGAGTCTGAAAGGTTTAAGATAACAAGGGTTGTACCACAAGGATCAGTGCTCGGTCCACTGTTATTCAATCTATACATTAATGATACTGGTAAGGATGTGACAGGCAACATTCAGCTATTTGCTGATGATGCAAAGATAGGTTGGGTAATCAGGAATGCTGTTGATATGCAGTGTTTGCAGAATGGTTTGAATAGGCTGGAATTGTGGGAATTGGAAAATGGATGTCAGTTCAATGAGAGTAAATGTAAAGTCATTCATTTCGGCGTGTTTAGATATCGTATTATATGATTAGATTAGATTAGATTAACAGATTAGATGTCATATTATGTTGGTGGGATTAGACTAGAAGAAACTGATGATGTTAGGGATCTTGGAGTGTTAATAGATAGGAAGTTGAAGTTCAGGGGCCATGTGGCAAAGATAGCAAATACAACTCAAAAGGTAATTGGAATGCTGAAACGAACGTTCACGTGTAAAGATAAGGATGTCATTTTGCCTTTTTACAAGGCCTTGAAAAGACCACATTTGGACTATTGTGAGCAGGTCTGGTCTCCTGGTTTCCGATGTGATTCTGATATACTGGAGAGTGTGCAAAGGAGAGTGTTAAAAATGATAGCAGGATTGTGGAATACCGATTATGATGACAGATTGACAATTTGTTGACGGCAGACTACAAAAGACTGCAAACAGGAGAAAGAGGGGTCATATATCATTGAGACTTACTAACTTCTGAAAGGGTCATACAGGATTTCAATTGATGGAGGGTGGGGAAATCACAAGAGGGCATCCTTGGAAGCTGAGAATGAAGGCTGCTAAGAAGGGGGGGGGGGAAGATTTTTCTCTGAGAGGGTGGTGTGTGATTGGAATGGATTGCCATTGGATGTCGTGAGTGCAAGCAGTGTGAATGAATCCAAGAATAAGTGTGAGAAGTGGTGTATGCAGTGTGTGGCCTCCCTCGATGAGTCCCTGATTCCCTGGAGGTCTCTCTCAATAATTATTATTATTATCGATTCACAAATATTTCAGACGTTTTCGCGAGAATAATCGTGACATCTGCGATAACATTTCGCTTATCAAAAGTGTTTTATCCGACGGCGGCGCTGCTCTGAAAATCAGACGGGCCGTAAAAAATTAAAGCGCGGCTTATCTGAACGGGAACTCTTCATTGTCTGCACTCATTTCCTTGCTTGGGGGCTCACGCAACTGCGCGCATGTAATTTACTTTCGCGAAATTTTCCACTAAAAATGGTCCAACTTGAAACGACGACAATTTTAATGGAGGTTTTAAATACAAAATTTCACGAAACGGAATTTCTGCTGTCGGTTTGGCTAATAAAAGCGATCCGACTGATCGATCGCTGGCATCGGTTTTACTTCTCGGAAACTCGTTTTTCCGTCCTTAAAACAGACACCCATTGGTCACATGACAGCAGTTAAGTGGCCTTGTTCCTTCGACAGACTAATCCTCCTGCATCAGCGTGGTTTACGTTAATTAAAAAATCAACGAATGTACGCGAAAATAACTTGTCTTTGTTCTTCTTAAAAAGGCCAGAAAATGCGCCGACCAAGCGACAAAACGTGTTGGTATAATGAAAACGTTGGTTGTCTAAATTTCGCGATATCGGTTTGTTAGAGCCCTTGGTATCTTAGGTTAGTCCTTTCAGTGGCTCCATCTGCTGATTACTGTGGGAACAATTCATAATAAAATATTATTTGATCGTTTAATTATTTAATACACCGTAATTAATTGCGCTATGGAAGGTTTCCATTTACCTTTCATGTTCTTGAAAAGTGCAACGGATACTTCCCAGTGTGATTAGATTTTTAAAAAAATTTCTGAATCCCTTCCCAAATCTTTACTTGTTACAGCAGTGTAAGATGATAGTTCTCGTCGATTAGCGGAATTCATTCTGGCCGTAATTAACAAAGAACCCAATGCCTCCCCCCGTGTTCCGAGGTGTGTATTCCCCTGTGGCCATCGCCAAGTGACCTCATCGCCGCACTTAACAGGGACTCAAAAGTAGCTTTAAAAAGTTCCATGTTTGATTTGTAGAGTAGGGTTTTGGATTATTTAACTCTTCCCCCGTCCCTCAAGGCGCTGTGGTTTTAAAACCATTTAATGCGTCATTTAACGCATTAAAAAATAAAATAAAAAGTTCTTCCCGAAAACGTGGCCGCCATGTCTGGCGTGGACTTTCTGCTCCAAATTGCAGGCCGCTGGAGAGGATTAATTGAAGTCTTGGGTCGGGGACAGAATTCTCGGCCTGAAATTTTATGAGGGGTTATTTCATCTGCAGCCTCTTTCTCGCACTTCGGCAGTTGTTTTGAACAGACTCCGTTGCATATTATGGCGTACAGCGCAGTGCATCACGTGATAAAAAAAACGACAATCACAAAGCGATGCGCTTCGCAACAGCATTCTCGTGTTGTGACGTCATTCATCACAAATAATGCCACGTTTTCACGAGCTGCATTATTTTTAAAGCAACTTTTTTCATTTCGTGGCGCCTTTCGCCAAATGCATCAGCGCCGCCTAGAATACAATACACACGTCGTTTGGTCCGTCCGTGCGCAAGTCATTCTGGGACTGGCTTGTCCGATATTGCGCACAGTTGGGATTTAAAATCCTCGAAATCCAAAGATTTCTGGAGTCACTGCGTTTTCTTCTTCTTGTTTTTTTTTTTTTTTTTCTTTCTAAGGGTCAGTGGGGAAACTTAAGCTGAAACTTTGTGTTTGGGGTTACTGGTAAAACTTGTGCAGTGTTTTCAGTTGGATCATCGTGGTTGAAAAGTAGGCCATCAGAAGAAATCACACGCCAAGAGTGCACGTGCCGAAGATGTCCCATGGAGACAGTGAATGTCGTTGCTATGCGGTTAGGAGACGCACTTTTCTAGGATTGCTTGCGATCGCCACACGGAATAAAACTGTTTTCAGAGTAGAATTTTTCAAAGAATTTCCGCCGGGCGATGGTACGGTATGGCAAGAAAAAAAAACAAAAAACGATGAAACAGTACATGAACTTCGATCCCTCCCTTTAGTCCACGCGCTATGAGATATGCAGTTCGAATTCGAACGAGTGCCCATTAAATAGAGAGCGCGTGTAGAGTCAGTCTACCCCCTTACATTTAGTGTAGAAATGGTGCTGACGTTGGAAGAAAACGCGTTTTCTGTTGAGCATTATTTTCGTTTATACGGAGTTGTAGAGCAAACGGTCCAAGCCTACGACATGTTTGTCAGCACTTTGTTCGTCGTTTTCGTAAGCGTTCCCCAAGCAATAGTGTCATCTTGACCTTAATCGAGAGGTTTCGACGTAACAGGAATGTTCTGCCGCAATGCAAAGGACACTCGGAGTGACCACCGACTGTTAACACAAATGAGAATCACGGGAGTGTGCTGCGTTACAGTCTCTGAAACGCAGTGAACGCCGAGCAGTGGTAAAACATGTGATACTGAAGAGTCACTACAGAGAATCCTTAAGAAGCTGGGTGCCTTTTCGTACGTCATTCAGGTGGGTCAGTGTTTAATGCTGCATGGCGGGAATACTACGCACCCGTGCTGGCGATGTCGATGAACATCCGTCCTTCCTCCATTATGTCTGGTTCTCGGACGAAGCTCCTTTCCATCCAAGCAGTCATGTAAACCGACGAACCTTCAGGTTTCTTGGTTTGTTTCTAGCGACCTGAAATTCTCCAAGAGAAAAAATGATTCAGAGGAATCATGGGGAGATGTACAGACTTCCATGCACTTCTGTGGTCTTCCCAGATGTTTCGTTGCCCAAAGAATTACCTTACCTTACAAAGAATTATCTTGGGTGGGATGGGGGTACGCCGGCTCTCCCGGGACCGCAGTATCATATGCCAATTTCGCCTTCGAATTTATTTAAATTAAAGGACCCATTCTGCACATTCGTCAACCAGCGAGGACACTTCTGTGATTCGTCTGTCCTTAGACGAACCGCTCACCACGGAACTCGTCTGTGCTGAGGACAGGACTCGTTTCGACAGCTCATTTATCAGACAGACGAGTCATCGCTCATTTACAGCCTGTTAGTTAAATTTGGTGTGGCCAACCTACTCGCAACGTTGCACTCTCGTTATCAGCTGTTGGCCACTGAAGGGATTTATTAGTTATTCAGTCGAACTACTTCAATTTCCATCTACGCCATTCGACCCCACTCATTCCCACCTCCTCTTGCATTCGACCAAAATTCGGTGGTTGTCCCGAATTTTATTAAAGATCGTAAACACTAAATTTCACGGAGAGTCGTCTGACCGGATTAGTTACGTGTGCAGACCGATGGACGAATCGATTCCAATACTGTACTTGGGCACGCATTGTCGCTTTGTCCGTGGAATACCCTGTCAGTGCGTGCGAATGTAACTAAGCAGTTCGAGACGCGAACGATCCTGAGATAAGAAAACCTTTCGTGTTTATGGCATTAAGGATTAGTTCTTCTCCAACTCCTTGTTCTTAGGAGGCACACACATCTCAGAAAATCGCTGCTGGCAATGTCGTATTCATAATGTTAGGGTCAACATCATCGCCGTTAATTACGCAGAATGAGTTGAAAGGAGAGAAGCAAAAGAATCGACCTTTATAGGGAAGTTTACTTATTTACTGTGTTGTACACGAAAGAAGTGAACTTGCACAAATATTGGTGAGAATGTTTACGTGCTAAAAGTGCGGGTGCGCAGTGAAAGAAAGAATGAATATTCCAATTTTTTTTCAGACGAGCAGAGCTTGGGAGAATTCAACCTTCAGCATCGGAGTTGCCTTGGTATTGACACGAACTTTGCCCGGCAGTCGCTTGTTCGCCTCTTATTGGTGCTTTTCATTAAGGTTTCGCTCGCGGCCTAACAGCTATTTCGAACTGTTGGTCCTCATCAGAGCATCCTTGACAGGGAGAGAGCAGAAACGTCTTCCGTGGTGGTGGAGTGGCAATTACGTGTCGACAAGTAGTATAGGGGGATTCTCAGTGGGTGCGTGAATTATAACGAACTCTTACAGTGGAAGCGCAGAAGGCTTCAAAAAAGTTTTTCCTCCCTCCTTAAGGGGTTTCCAAATGTTCTCCCAATAGGAAGCAACTGTCAGGCCGATGAAATGTTAATGAAAAGAGTACTCGCGGGTTCGTGCCAGAGTTCGTGCCTTTTAAATAGAGCAATAATAATAATAATGCGAAGCCGATGCTGACGGTTGTAATTTTCATAAGTTCTCCGGTCGCCTGCAAACCTTAAAATATTTGGCTTTGAACCAATGGATTTTGAATATCCTTTCCTCCAATCGCAATGAATCGAACTTGAAACTTTTCTTTTAACAAGGGCGCATATTTAATTTGCACGTGTGCGGTTGCGAAGTCATTTCAATAATCAAAATGAAAATAAGGAACTTTTCTTTGTGTTTTTATTCTCAGATAAAAGAATTTTTCTCTGAGAATAAAGAAGTCACAGAAAAAATAATTTTTTCTCTGTGACCTCGACTATTGCGTAGATCGCTACAGAAACATCGCAACGCGCATGACCTGCCACTTTTCATTCGACCACGTGGCGAATTGGAAGCGTAAATGACGGCTCGGGGGGAAGATGCGATTTTAAAAGTGAATGAAATCTTGGTGCATACGAAGAAACTTCGCCTCGAATGCTACGCATTCTGGAAGTGCAAGAAAGAAGTTACAAATGTCGAGGAATAGCAGCGAAGGACCCCACCGGGTCATTGCGGAACGAGGTTTGGAGAGATAAGTGGATTTTATTTCACATTTTTCGTTTATTTATGTCCGTGAGTACACGAACAGCATTTCTTTCGCTAAAATAGACCCAAACGTAAGGACGGGGGTGGGGGTGGGGGGGCGTATCTCATTAACTTCCATTGTAAAAGTCTGTTTTTAACGACGTTCTCCTTTACACCGGTAACCTAATCCCCGCGTGCCGAAATGTCTTTTAATGTTTAAAACTGAACGGGTTTTAATATTTATTTCACGTGCGAAGGCGTTGCTTAATCCTCCGTCGCTTGCTGTGCGTCGCTAATTAGACTTCACGCGCCATTCAACGAACGGTGGTGACGGACCAAATCATCTATAAGACGACGCTATTAATGGGTGTCGCTTGACTAGCTGCTCGGAAATTTTAAAGATCGAGAATCCGAAGAAATTAAGCGGGCGAGACAAAGGCGGACTTAGAGAATGCGGATGGCTTGAGTGCGTTCATTTCTGGCAGCCAGAAATGAACCCATCAAAACATTTTTTAAAACGTTGCGAGTACGCAATACTGGACGAAAGCTACATGAAGGTAAACGTCGGCGGGTGAGAGTTGGATAGCGAGAGGCGAATAAAGGCCTCTGTCCTCACGGCAAAGTTCATTCGTAATCGGAAGTTTTGCTTTCCACAACCTGCGAAGAATCCTCGTCGTTTTGTGTTGGTTTTTTCCTAGAGCACAATGCGTGTGCGTGCGTGCGCGCGCGCCTTTGTGCAGAGAAAAGCGTTTGCTACGATTGTCAGAAAAGCTCTTCGGGGCTCTTTTAGCGATAAGTTGAAAGGTCTCGTTTCGTCGCAATCGAATTTCCAGACGTTGGCTAACGGAGAAGTGCGGAAAAGATGCAGTTTGAAAAGTTCTCGCGAGTGCTCGTTGCGAGCGCAGAATTCATTTCCCCCTTGTTTGAAAGTTCAGTAAGTTCCAGGCCAGAATTAATTAAGGCTTTGAACTAATTAATTAGTTCTGCTCTCAATTAAGAAATGCATCGAAAGTAAAAACTGCGATCAGTTTTTGAACTTTTTTTGTGCGCTCGGTCTTGAACGGTTCAAGTTTTGAGATTTCCAAATATCCGTTAAGGATATTAATTTCGTTGCCGGGAACGAGGCTCATCCTGCAACAACAACGCCTTTTAAATCTACGTTCGAATTTGAACGAGGCGAAGAATCTTTGAAAGGGGGCTTCACTTGAAGACGAGTTAGCGGGTCTCTTACGGAAGCGGCAGAAATTTTCTCCTCACAAACAAACCGGTCAGAAGAACGCACACATGAGGAATTCGTCAACATAACCTGTGGGTGAGGTCAAATCGCCCCGTGAGAACATTGCGAGGGATTCTCTTCGGCCCTGGCAGGCCATCGAAACTAATACGTGAAGGTGGCGATGAGACGTAAACAGCGGATAGCGAAGTGCTGTTCGTTGCGGCCGGGGAGATGAAAGAGGGGCAGTTGGTTATTAGGGGAAGACACGAACAACGTCATAGGGTGCGTGTGCACACCCAATCTACGAATTAAACCGCAGCGACTGCTCCCAATCTCGTTGGCGGACTGGTTCAGATAAACCTGGATGGATCAGGTGGCATTGAGTAGTAGAGCGGCGAATTCAGGGACCGGATTGGTTTCTGTTAAGAATAAAGTTCGAACTCTCAATCCGAGTGAACGCTCGAAGAGAAGGGGGGGGGGAAGAACTCATTTCGCATTCTTCGACGCGGAAAAGAGAGTTCGATACTTAAGCGAGTGTTGCAAGAGAGGAGCTCCAGGTTTCATTAATGGCAGCCCCCCCCCCCCCCAGTCTGCCGCGCGACATATTTACGCGGTGTTTTTATGGAGGTTATCGCAGAAAGTCTGTTTACAACGAGTGCTCCATGAACTTGTCGAGGACATTTCCCCGCGATGCGCATTAACAGAGAGCGGAAAGAACAGCCTTCTGCTGTTTGTCAAGAGAAAAATCAATCCCCACGCCCCCTGCTGGTGTTTGAGCACAGCAACGAACTGGAAAACCCATTTACGGGGTTTTCCAGTTCGTTGAGAGTCAAAGGAGCAGTCGAGAAGAATCGAGGAACGAGCGAGGCGTGCGCTTCGTTTTAATGATCTCATCTTCACCTTTGCTCCAAGATCGCGAGTGTTCTGTGCGTAATGAATCGATCTCGCCCGATGCGCTTTCGGTAGTGTTTGCACACGTGTGGCGCAACACTGGGTTAGAGAAAACTCTTACTGAGTTAGCTGGCTTACACGTAAGAAAGAAGTGCTTCGTCTTCAGCGGTTTGGACAAACTGTAGAATACGCAGAACTAAGACGCACAGTCGTCGTATAAGACGGGAGCGACTTTAGATCGAGATCGCGGCCGAGCAAGTAATGAGACCATCGCGTTTAGTGCTTAATGATACAAAAGTATCCCCACGATATTCTAAACAGGAACCAGTTACGGAGCACGCACAGCACGGCTTCGTCAAGGGGACATCGGTTACGACACCCACCTCTGTTTACCTTTCGTGTTGTTTGGAATGCACCTAAGAGGGATCCTCTATGGTCCACCAGAGTGCGCTGTTACAGCGCACTCTGGTGGACCATAGAAAACGCTGCGCGTTGAGTCGACTGTTCCTGGTGCCAGCTTCGATATTGATCGTCGATATTGTCGCCTTCCGTGTCTTACCATTTTAAGGTTGCATGCTCAAGGGATGCTCGCACTTGGGAACGCATCTTTTAATGAGGGGTGTGGAAAGGAGATTTCTTTTAGGTAAAAACGGGGCATAGATTTTTTTTTCTTTAAGATTGTGATTGAAATCTTCTAAAATTCCTTTCATGAATATCGAACAGAAACGTGGAGAGTCCATTCCGCTTGTCTTCTTCCAGTCGCATAAGGTGAGGGCCGAAGAGTTGCCGCCCTTGAGTGTTTGTCCGTCATCACTGCGTTTTGTTCTTCTGAAAAACGAAGCGTCACTCTTTACAGAGCAAAGAGTGACGCCTTGTTTGTCGTGACGCTTTACCATGACTTCAAGTTTTTGGTGTCCGCGAATGCACTGGCCGCATCCTTTTTAAACCTTCTGCGAAGGAAGTTTTATACGACGGTGTACGTGCGTTTTATGCACCAGCGCCTTCGTAATGGGAAGATGCGGGGAACATCGAAACACCACATAAAAAGTTCTGTTAAACATCCCGTAATGCGACGCCAACATTACGGGACGAGATGAAGTCTCCTCGACGAAATTGGGAAGTTACTGTGGATCGGATCGCCAGCAGCGCACAATTCCGTATGGCAAAGGTATTTCAGAAATGGATCCAACGAGGCGGATCAATGCGGCTTACGTGGGGATTAAAACGATTTGAGAAATTAACGCAGAAATGGTTCCAAGTACTGAATAATCAAAGCAGTTCCGTTATGAGAACACAGATTGGGGGGGGGGGGAGTACCGAATTGTCCAACGGAGATGAAATCCGAGTCTAAGGATGTCCGTAATTTTACGAAGAGAGGGCTCCGTAGCGTAGTCGGTCGCAACGACGCTCTTCGCATAATAAAGGATGAAATCGCATGTGGGACACAGGGACCGTTTAAAGGTTCTTAGCTAAAGGGGTGAGACCCGATCTCGCACTGAGGTGGCAGAGTTTTATCTCCCACTGACGAGGTTTGGGTATTCTCCAAAAGCGACAAACTCGCCAGGAAACCCACTCGTTGGCAGACATTGTTGAAGGTGGCGATAACATTCATTGGTCGCATTAGCAGCAGTTTCGGAAATACTCCATCGAGGCGAAAGCTGAAACGGTGGAAAACTTTTACTTAAAATCACAAACAGGAAGATATTTTTAGAGAAATATTCCCTAGTTTCGGATGGAAGTATTTGGTAAAATTTTCATTAAGATCAATACATTACATTTAGTTACTTTAAGATCAACCAACAGGACGAGCAATTGATACCAACAGAGGCTGGCGCCCCCTGGGAAGAGAGAATTCCAGTCACGGAATTCAACTATGAAAAGCCAAATATTTTTCGACAATGAGGAAATTAATAATGCAAGTTTTGAATGAATTTCATGACGCAGGGGTCAGGTGACTAACAACAATGACGCGCCTTTAGCCATCATTGTTAGTCGCGAATAATTAGGAAACTGAGAAATTCAGAGTGTTAATCACCCTGCTGGTTCATCTTGTGAAAACCGAGGTAAGGAGGCAGCAAATGAATTCTCGATTACACGTAATTGCAGTATATTTATAGCGGTGTGCGTTAAGGGGAGAGCGTGGACGAATCTTTTTTTTCCTTCCTATAAAATTATTACAAATCCGTCCACAAATGGCAGCAGCAAAACGCAATGAAATTTCATAACAAGTTCAACCCTTTTTCAAGCATTTATTTACATTAAACTGTGAGGTTTTTATTTGGGGAGCGGAAGGAATGCCGTTTTTCTTGTAACATCCTCTTACCCAGTTCCATAAATGAGCATCGTAATTACGACGAATCTCGTTAGTTTCGAATCCCAATAGGAGGCTGCGTTTTCACCTCCGTCAATTACGCGTTTCTCCCTGAGCGTCAATCCCGGGTTTATTTGACGAACCTTTTTTGGGCGTCGATCGAAGTGCGGCTGTGCTAATGCACGAGGTTACGTTGGAATTCCTCGACCGAGAATTTCACCGACTCGTTGCCTGGTGAAGGAACTCGCGCTAAGAACCGCAATCCAAAGCCTTAATTCGTTTTCATCGCACTCCCGTACGAAACGTACGCTCCTTCACACACAACTCACCACCAGAAAAATTCGCCCTCGTCCATCCGAACATAACGAACGCAGTTTTCACTTCGAAGTGCTTCATCGTGCAGATTTTCTTTTCCGCTGCGCTGTCATGTTGCACTCTGTCTGTGGATGTGTCTCGTGAGGACCCTCCGCAATGGTGTCACGTTCGGCCGCCATGAATGCTCCAGGGTGGGCAGGGCCACGGACTCGATAAATTGGTACCGTCTGCTGAAAATCGCCAAGCACTTTTCAGTCTAATCCCGCTAAATTGTCCCATGGTCGGAAACGAGACCCCTCCCCCTTTTTTTATGTGTTTTTGGAACACGTTCGAAGAACACGTGGAGGCGAACGTAGGAGCACTGCGTTTCGTTCCAGGTCAAACATCGCCGAGTATGGCGTCGGACCAAACCGTAGATGCTGGGAGAGTAGGCGCTAGAAATACATGCGTGTCCTACATGTTAAGGTGTGTTTTAGGGAAAAGTCACATCCGATAACGAAGGGATGAAAGACAGAAAGTTACAAATTGATGGAAATTCAAATGGCGCGTAAAAAACTCCAATGAAGCAATAAATAAAAAAATAAAATAAAATAAACGGAAGTTCTGAAGCGAATTTAAGCGCTGAAAGGTTTCAAAAAGTTTCGACGAGGCTGATCAGCGTTTTTTAATTTTGCGTTCGTTTTCGACGCGGTTTATTTCTTTCTTTACTGACGCGAAGATCCAGAGTTCTAACAACACCACACAGTGGAGTTGTTGGAACTCTGGATGGTCCCTTCAAAGCAGGAGTGGTCGGTCAAGGAAGTCAAAATGAAGGAATTCGCGGTGGTCTTACAAGCATCGCTCGGAGCCAATTTGGCGAAAATGAAACTTGAAGAGCCATCTTGCGGTTGCTGTGTTAAAAGGAAATGAAAAGTAAAGGCATTGCGCTGCCTTCCCTAATTGGAGGAGAAGACGAATGTCGTACCTCGTTGCATTAAAGGGTTAACCGTTCTCATAAGGAGGGCAAACAGAATTCTTCCAAATTGCCACGATTAATAGATATGCTGGCTCCATAGCCGTAGTTGCTTCGGTCGTAACGGTAATCGAATTAACTAAACGGAGCTTCAACAGGGGGGCGCAGAGAGATGCACCACTGGCTTTGGGTTGGCTGAAGGGTTCCTCTTTGCAGCCGAAGAAGTGGAAGCCGAGTTTCCCGAGCACATTTTCATTTTGAGGCATTCGAGGTGGCGCACCAAGAGCACCCTTGAAAAGGACCCTTTCAATTTAGATTCTGACGGGAAGGGTGCCGTGAATGAGGCTGACCGAAGCATGGCGAGGAATGAAATCGAAGCGTGTGGCCGCAGGTGAATGGAAGTTTGACTCGCCCAGGAATGCGCGCGACATATTTTTCATGCGATGCTCATTTGCGAAACGGGCGTGTGCGCATCAGGCTTTGATGAAAGTGTGAATGACTCGTGGTTTTATGGCTGCGACAATCCCGTGACAAAACGGTCCTCATACAAATGAAGACGCTATCGTCGCTTCGGGCAGAGAAAATTGTGACGAGTTGTCAAGGCATCTCTTGATTCTGTGCAAAGAGTGGGCTGCCTCAGGAATTCTCTTCTGTTCCCAGGCGAGAAAGCAGAACCACCCTTCGTGATGCAGTTCATCGAAAACGACCTCGCAAAGAATCCTCCAGCGCCAAACGATGGGTTTCTATGACCCACGACCCTGTATTCCGAAACTGGTTTTCTAACACAGCACTCTCGTGGTTCGATACAGCTTTGCTAAGCAGATTTTTGTTCGCCCTTCCAGGCCGAAAAGTGCGCGGAAGGAAAAAACTGTTTCCTGATGTGCGAGGGAATACGACACGCCAGCTGGCGGACCATTGCCCAACTAGTTGGATGTCACCACTTCGAAAGCGCCTGCTCAAAGTCTCGCGAGTGGGTTAATTTTCAAAATAAATAAAAGGACAGTTTGATCCGTGCTTGTACGTGAGCATCGCATTGGGGACTCTGCTTCAGTATGGTACGCCCCCAGTGACGTGGTATCACATGAGACTGCTGCGATTTACGCGATGACCTGTTTGATGTCATCGAAACATTTTCAGATTTAAATGAAAATGCAAACAGTTTTAATCAAATTCTGCGGTCGATAGATGATCGGCTCTTCCAATATAAGCTCAAGAATGCTGTCTTTAAGATGAGTCTGTGTTAAGTCTGATTCTCGAATTGCAAGGTCGTGTCACTCCCACTACCATCTGTTTCAAATGACCCCTTAGCGAATGTCGGCGTGGGGATAAGATTCTTCAAGTCCATGTTTAGACAGAAGTGATGTTTAATCTTCGCAAGACCACGAAGCGCTGAAAGGAAGGCTTCAGGAGGATTTCTGGAAACCCTGCTGCTACAAACTTCAGTGTCTTCATCTTTGAAGAGGCTCTGCAGAAGTTAAGTGTATTTCCACTTGAGCTGGTGGAACTCTTAGAATGGCTGAGAGGAGGATCAACGAAAAAATGCGCTTGCCAGAGTGCTGCTGGAATTGGTCAATTTCCGATTGCATTTGCTCGCAGAGGAGCACAGGGAAGGGTGCAGTATGGCCTTTGCATCCATTAGAAGAGAGTACAGCCAATCGCTTGTATTCTCCAGCACGAAGTAGCTTCAGGCGTTGGGTTAGTACGTCCATGTTGCTCCTCATATAAAGAGGCGCATTTTCTCATCGATTTCGTAAATATTTGTCTTTACACTTTCGAGATGTCACATTCACAGTCCAGTAGTTTTACGGGGAATGAGTTTAGTTGCCTCCCAATATATCCGTAACTGATGTGTTGCATTCCATCAAGAATTCTCATCTTGGAAGAGTACAGGCGGAGATCTCATCAGCATAGCCACAGGACGTTATTGCTTGCCAACGTGCACAGAAAAACGCTCCAAAGAGGGACTGCCGAGCCCGTAGCTCATTCACAACACTGACGTAGGATAGGTTTGTCAAGTTTCATGGGTAAGATCCACGTTAAAAACAGTGCAAGGTCTTTTCCTTTACTGGAAGGGTGGGCAAGGTAAGTTTGTTGTTTACTTTTAGGCATTTTCAACGTCCTCGATCGCTGTTTGAAAGCAGCTGATCAACCACATTGGGGTGGTCAATCCGTGGATGGAGTTCTCGGGGTTCCGTGTTACCACACCTGCGATTGATACTCGACAGATCCTTGATGGAGTGCAAACGCCACGTACGGATTTATCTTCGATGCCATTGCTCAGTGGCCTTATTGTAATCGTATTTTGTTCCGTTGTCCGTATTTCTGCAGTCGACGCGTGGAACTGAACGTGACCGCTAAAATAGTGCGATTCGCAAAAATCGAAGCAGTCCTTTGAACTGTTGTAATATTATTTGTTACGGTTAGTATTTGTTCGAATGTTGACAGTAATGAGACGATGTTAATTCGGTGTTTCTTCTCCCAGCAGGCCACCATGATAAAGCGAGCACAGAATGAATTCCAAACGTGAACTGTGCGCTGCATTCTTTCCTTTGCTGCTGCTGCTGTTGCTCTCCGACTACGGTGCTGCGGGCGATGAGTCATCATTAGATGCGTTGGCGAATTTAATTCGTGTGGCATCTTGCGGAGGCACTGCGAAGGCATTTAAACCTCTTATTGCGTACTCGCCAGCGAGGTACGCCCAGTTAGTAGCGGAATTTCGATATAATAGTCGAGGTAAGATGCGTGCGCCTTGCATTTACAAATACAACTTGCGCGTGTGGAACAATCGGGGTAACCCCAGAGATGAACCAAACGAAATATGAAATAGAAAACATGTGTTTACTGTTTCTTTCAATTTAATTCTTCGCTCAACTTCATTCTACGTCATCAAATTGAACTGCGTTCTGCATGTTGTTGTGTCCCAATTTACGATTTCTATTCTAATCTTGCAAATTCCTTTTATCTATGTTCTTCTAACTTCTATGCCCAAGATTTTACCAAAACTTATACCAATATCTAAGTTATTGCTCCCCGTAGTACCCCTAATATTTGTATTTATACTGCGCCTTTTGGGATATTTAGTTTAGGATATTACATACATAAACAAGGAGAAAGAACTCAAATATCTCTGAAAGTGTTAACTATTGCAGTCGATTAACTCGATTCTCAACTTAAATTTTTCGCGTGACTAAGTACAATATTTTCAAGTGGTTATCAACTGCACCATTTATGTTGTCATAAATATGGAGAAAGTCAATGTCGAATATATCTCTTAGTATTTAAATATTATTGTAGTCGTGACTCTTAATCTCTTTCCTCAACATTAAATTTTCCCGCGTGATTAGGTACGATGAGTTTAAGCAGTGCATTGGATTAGCAACATCAGACAACTCTTTTATCACTGAACAAAAGGTTTATTAAGTTTCTAAACATGGTACAATTCAAATACAAAACTAAAATACTTATAGACTAACGTTAAATTATTACAAGCAATATGGCTATTCGTGATTATGCCGCCATACACGTTAATTCATAAATTCACCTGATGTGAACAAATTAGATCAATTCACACTATCTGATTATTCATACTGAAGTAGATTAACAAATCATTCACTGCTAACACATACTTGTGACATTTCAATTATTTTATACATTACATTAGGCATTCAATTCTTAGGATACGTAATTACTTAATTCACACTATTCCGTTATACCGTTATTTGCACTAACACACAATTATGTCATTTAAATATCTTGTGCAATATAATAGACATGCAAAAATACCTTAGGACTCTTAACCATTCACAAATCTTTAACACTAGTCAATCTACACATAACACATTCTATCATATACTAAAGTCCTAGTATAACTTCAACAGTTCTGTATTGGAATCACGATACTTTTCACAGACAAATTTCTAGCTAACATGGGTTATGATTTACAGTACCTTTCTTGAGCTTTTCGTATGGGCCTTTATTCTTTTCCAAACGAACCTTTGGTATAACTTCTCGTAACTCTGGAATACTTTAACACACATATATTTGCTCTACTATCAGCAACGAGGACATCGATCTCTTTACATCTTTCTGCTTTGCGTAGTTATCACTAGCGTCTGAACGAAGAAGATCCTCCTTCTCTAGGACTCTATGGCAATTTTTTTTTGCTTCCTACTCAGGAAAACGGGAATCGAAATCCCGCTCACTTTCGTTTCCGTGTTGTGACGAGGAGATATCACCCCTGTCGCCACTCAGGAAAACCCCGTGAATTCCACTGGAACCGAAACCAGCTCCAAGGCACCAAAAGCGACTATCCAAAAGGCTTTTGGGGGTTACCCAACCCTTTTATAGCTGCCTCCCTAACGGCACCTTTTCTTACTTCCTTTCTCCTCCTTCTACTTGTGTTTTAATCATCGACCAATTAGGGTGGCGTTTTCTCGCCAAACGTCATTTGATCGGCAAGGCGTTCTCAATGTTTCAATCCGGGGATCGGCCCTAAGCGATAGCTTTGCTTTTCTTATGGTAGCCTGACTTAATCCCCTTTCAAACATTTTCTATGAATTCTACTTAATAACTTAATCTCTCACATAAGGTATTTTATGACTCACCCCTTTCTACTTATTTACTTAACTCTCTCATTTTTAATCGTATTACAATATTAATCTCTACTTTCCTTTGTTAGCTACTTACTTATTTAGTTAGAATTCCTTATTTTAAGCCATATTAGAATATTAATACATTCTTTCCTTTATCAGCTACTTTAACAACAACCCCTACGTTTTATACATTTTACTGGATGCAAGAAATTTTCCATTAAACAATTCATTTTTTTATGCAGGGGTTTTAATTTATGATATTTATTCTTCATGTTACACCATGATAGATGAGAATACTATATTCCTAAGATACCAGGTGTAACAATGTGCTTGAATGTATGCAAATGTCAGTTGCATACATTCACGCATGTTACGAATGCTGGTCAGGAGGGGCGCTTCATTTTGCACGTCGCGAAAAAACCTTGAATGGCAGCGGTTATGACAAGTGGACACCGGTGGCATGGCCGATTTCCATAAAGATAAGACGAAAAGATCGAAAATAATAATTAAAAGGCCTTGGACGACTTCTTTATATTTATGTGGCTTTCGCCCCGCCGTTCATTTGTAATTATTTTAAGCAGGTCTTTAAAACGAGGATAGAAATTATGTTGATTTTCTCCGACTTTTTGCAGAGATTTTTTTCTTCATTTTATTAAATGGGTGAACACTAAAAATGCTGTGCTATAACCCCATCGCCACTAGCCCAACATGGCGAAAAGGTCAAGAGTTTGTGGCGAATTGGTACTTCTAGTCGCACACGTTCGTTTGTAAATTTACATAAAAATCGACAATTCTTTAATTAAAAATAATTTTTATTAAAGAATTTGATTTTGTTATTAAAATTTAAATGAAATTATGAATATGATTTAATTTTAATTTACCACAGTTACCCTCTTTGATCTTCATCCATATAAAAAAATTGCCCCCCCCCCCCCCAAAAAAAAAACATTACATACGACAAATGCTTTTATGTTGTGGTGAATGTAAAAAGGAGCTCGAAGTGGCAGTTCTTCCGAAGGAATTCTCGTCTGCTATTTGTGCAGGAAGAAGAAGAAGAAGAATGCCAGTGGAGATTGCAAATAAGCTGAAGAGTTGCTTTTCAATGTGGAAGAGGGACAATCCCGAGTTGAGCAACGTGAAGAATTTTGAAATTAAGACGAAACCAGCACCAATACCCAATACAGCATTCCGAAGCTCAGGAAGAGATGAATTTAAAAGTAATACAAGTCATCACACACACAAAAAAATTGTCGTTTCGTCTGCTCTTTGAACTGCTGTGTCGATGATTTGTCGTTCGTATACAGTTCAGGATTAGGGTTTATTGCTTGCAATTGCTCGACAAGTAAAAATGTGAGTGGGTTTTGTTAGTTCAGTATGGGCAGTTATTGCGTTCTCGTACAATCCGTATTGATCTTCATTGCTCTAAGATGTCCTTCGGAGTCTTGCTATCGTGGTGGAAGTCTTTCCGTCAACATTATCGGTAATTTGCTGTTATATCCCTGATATTTGTGGAATCAGTTTAGATTTTGCTAGTGCATTAGCATCAGCAAGAGTTATCGTGTCAGTTTCTTGGTTGAGTTCTCTGACTTCTTTTGTTCATTTATCAGCTGCTTCATTATAATCAATGAAGCAAGAATCCATCGTGAAATGCAACTTTTTCCCCAAACACTTGAGTTGATTTAAGAGTTATGAATATCTTGGGTGAGCTTCGTATTACCATTTTTGACTGCCTCCATAGTTGATCTTGAGTCACTGTAAATTATAATTCCCTCAGATTGTTGAGATGATGTAATTTTAAGTAGGCTTCGAGTGCTTTATTCATTGCATAGATTATATTCGCTGGTAAAATAGGAAGCAATTCTTCAAAATCCAACTTTCATTGAAAGTTTTCCCCCTTTCGGGAGTAGAAGATCACCAGCGCCCCCCTTAATCATATTTGTGTCTGACGATCCATCGGTGTAACAATAACTTGTTTGGAGGATGAAAGAAGGTCAATAGTATTTAGGCCATTTTTCTTTGAGCGTTTCTTTTGATTCTTTTTTGTACAGGGTTCGATAAGTTTTACATTTATGGAGGTGTTTGAAGGTAAAGGTCTGGAAAATGAAGGTTCTTTGCTAATGTGGGCATTTAGATAATCAAGATCCATTTACTACCTGATAGCGTCATCATATTGTAAAGTTGATCTGTGAAGCCTGCATTTTTGATTATAATGTTCATATGTTTTTAGGGAGATGCGATCGCTTCGGCAGCTTCTGATATTATTAATGAATTTTATGGTAGCGAAATTCCGTCTGTCCACCAGCAGGTCAAGTCCACATTTCTGTTGGGCTCTGATGTTGTTAGAGGATGAGACTGCACCAATGATAATCTTGGACTCTTTTGCTTGTACTTTGTCGAATTTTTCCTTTACCGATGAAGCAGAAGATGATCAGATAGGTGCTGCATATTCCATTATTGGCCTTATTAGTGTGCGTGAGTAGTTTTGAGAATTTTTGGCTTTGAGTCCCAGTTTGTTCCTCAAAGCGTTTTCAATATATTTCGTTTTTTGAGAGCCTGTTCGAAGCATCAGTGTGTCGAGAAAACCAGTCCTAAGTGAAATATGGGTCAAACAATTTGAGGTTGATCGTTATTCTCTCGCAGATTACGACACGTATTATGATTGGCGCGACTATAATCGTTCAGGTGGGTTAATTCTATACGCTAGAAAATATATTTATAAATTTCATAGACTGGAATCAAAAATGCAAAACGCTGAAACTGTAATGATTTACGACCCAGCAATGAATATACTTATATTTGCTATCTACCGTGCACAAGATGGCCCTGTCGATATCTTTCTATCATAGCTAAATAATGTCCTAAAAACACGACAATATCATACTAGTGGGGGATATAAATTTGGACCTTTATAAGAGTAATAGTAAAACTGAAGAATATAAAAATATATTATATATTATCACGGGTTTCTTGCTTACATCGATGGCAATACGAGAGAAGCGAACAACTCAGCGAGTTGCATTGATCACATATTCATAAGAAACAGAATGGCTTATGAGGTATCCTCTGCAATTTACTTTAGCAAAATAACAGATCACCATTCGATACTGTCGAAACTATCTTACCTAGTAGCGTTGACACGAGCTGTGCAGATAGTCATAAATTCGAAATAGGCACCAATTATAATAAATTTGAGAGCTACACAAAACATCATCAACTGCCTCAAACCGACATATTAGACATTACCTTGATTACCTTGATGGACCCGTGTTTCACTCAGGATTTCGCCATGAGTGCAGGTCATCACAAAGATGCCTCCAACGATCTCTCTCTTCCATGTTATACCCATAGATTTCACTAGTGGATCTTCCCATCTTGTAGGTGGTCTTCCTGGTTTTCTCTTTATTCTTGGTTGCTAGTTGAGTATTCTACATGTCCATTTGTTATCGTTCAGTCTGGCTATGTGACCTGCCCATCTCATCCTGCTTTCATATACTGCAGTTACCACATCTTTTATGTCTGATCTCTTTCTTAGTTCCGTGTTTCTAACGTGTTCCATTCTGCTGATGTTACAAATCCTGCGTTTTATTGCACGCTGAGTTCGGAGAGTCTCTTCTTCTTTTCTTGTCGTGTTCCATGTTTCTGATCCATATGTGAGTGATGTCACTATTAAATAGTTTTGCCTTCGGAGAGATGTCAAGATTTGGATCAGTAAGTGTTTCTTTTAGTCGGTTGAATGATAGCCATGCAGCTTTCTTTCTTTTTGCTAGTTCTTCAGATAAATCGTTATTCATTTTCATTGTTTGTCCTAAGTACTTGTATGAGTCAACTTGTTCTATAGGGATGTTATCAATACATAGGTGACTGTCACTTGTGTAGATGTTTTTGATCCATTTTGTTTTTTCTAGATTCATTTCTAAGCCTATCTTACTGCTGTTTGTGTATACTTTTTCACCCATTTCTTCTAGGTCTTTTGGGTTATGGGATATCAGTACTAGATCATATTAGACATAAATCAGCTATATGAGGAATTTATCAAAATGATTAAATATGCAGACAGCAAATCGCAATATCACGAAAGAGTTACTACAAAAAAGGATGTTCACACACACACACTGGATAACAGATGAACTAAAAAATATGATAAGGACAAAAGAGAAGTTCTATCATAAACACTGGAAAATCCCTATAATTTAATGTTTCAACACGACTACAAAAGTTTTTCGCTAAACACCGAAAGGAAAAAATAAAGCAGTTAAAAGAACATTTTCTTGTATTCTCTTGTAAAATTTCTTTCTTGTAATAATGATAAAAGCAAAGAATGGAGGTTGGTTAATATGATAATAGGCAGCACAAAATACGCGAATTCCCAGAGGGCAATGACATCACCGATGTACTTAACAAAATGAACGACCACTTGACAAACTATGGTAGTTGTGATTTCGACCCTGCAGAAAGGAGAAAGTACGTGAGTCACCTTCCGTGGATTAAGAATTCCATGTGTCTACACGCAGTAAACGAAGATGAGGTAAAGAGTGGTAATGGGATTAAAAAATGGGAAGTGACAATATAAATGTCAAAAAAATAACCATTATCATTAAATACAAATTACAATTCTTTACAAATATCATTAATAAATCCTTCGAACACGGTAAATTTATATAGAACACTTAAAGACTGCTTCAGTTGTACCTCTATTTAAAGGAGGTAACCGAAATGAAATCAAAAATCACAGACCAATATCTATACTATCTACAATCATAAAGATTATTGAAATTCTAATAAAAAAACGCTTAAATAGCTATCTAAATACCATATCCTTTTACGCAATTAATCAATGGATACAATACCGAAAAGCGCTACTGGAGTTTCATAAAACGGTCTGTAGTGGAATAAAGGAAGGAGTGCACACAGCAGCCGTTTTTCTTGATATATATCAAAGGCGTTCGACTGCGTTCATCATGACCTATTGCTACTGAAAATATCCAAATACATTATTATGCAAAGGAATTACTAATGACTGGTTCAGATCCTATCTGATTAATAGAAATCAATATACCAGTTATGATACATTTAAAAGCGCAAGAAACATAATAAAATACGGAGTCCCTCCAGGGTCGGTACTAGGACCCATCCTATTTTTAATATATGTTAATGATTTATGGAAATACAAACTTTTTGGCAAAATGATATCCTTCGCCGACGACACGACATTAATATACACCGAAGCAACCCTCGAAGATCTAAAAAATCGGATTCATAGTGATATGTTAAAACTAAGTAAATGGTTTAGCAATAATGGACTTAACATTAATACCGATAAAACGAGATACTTCACGTTAGCAGATAAGCTAGACCACGATGTAACCATAAAATGGCATGAAAGGAAATGTAGTGACATCCTAAATTGTAACTGTAGCTTAATAAAAAAAAAAAAAAAAAAAATTCGTCAAATATTTGGGCCTCCGTATCGATAGCAATTTGAAGTGGAACTCCACACCGCTTTCTTAACAAGTAAGTTTAGGTTTATACTTAATATATTCTATTGTGTTAAAAATTTTGTAAATGCAGCATTCTTGAGATGCTTCTACTGTTCCTGGGTAAACTCCTCACTGCAATATGGCCTCACCTGTTGGGGTGGAAATTATTACAACAATCTGCTTCCATTAATAAGAATACAAAACTGAATAATTAGAGCCATAACCACTACTAACTTCGCACATTCAACCAATGATCTGCTTGACATGCAAAATATTCTACCACTACAGAAACTGCATCTCTATGGTTGTCTATTATACGTAAAAAGGAACGCTGAAAGTTTCTTGGTATATAATGTAGACTATGGGTTACGATGCGGCCGGAACATGCTGTTAGTACCCCAGGCAAACAAAGAAATTTTTCATAAATCCTTCGAATACCCAGCGACAAGCAGCTACAATAAACTCCCAAATGAAATCAAATCTATAACCTCAGCTTATGCATTCGGAAAAAGATTGAGACTACCTCATGGGACTAAGCAATGTTGACAATTACTTTAAACGTGTAATTAATATAAGGGATCATTATAACTCACATATCATATCCAATTAAGGTACCAATACACTAACTAGTTCATTCACTTAGGAGCCTAATACAGGGTGTTGCAAAAAGAATGACCCAATTTCAAATAATTATATTTAATAATGAAAATGTGGTACGGTTACAAAATAAATTACCAATTACCAAATTAAATCGCCACAATTACAAACGTTCAATGTGCCCTCTACCTGCTGCACGGACAACATCAAGCCGATAGCTGAATTCATCCCGAACGCGTCTGAGAGTGTCTTCTTCACAGAATTTACTGCAGCCGTCCGTGATTCTGGTTCTGAGCCCATCCAAGTCAGCGGGTAATGGAGGACCACAAACACAGTCTTTTACGTATCCCCCAAAAAAGAAGTCACATGGTGTGATGTCTGGAGATCTTGGAGGCCAAGAGTGTAGTGCCAAGTCGTGGGGTTCCGTGCGTCCAATCCAACGCTGAGGCTATGTTTCGTTTAGAAACCGACGAACTTGGAGGTTCCAATGTGGCGGTGCTCCGTCTTGCTGAAAAATGTAATCTTCAGATCCTTCATTCAGCTGTGGAAGTGGCCAGTCTCGCAGCATTTCAAGATAGGAGTTTCCCGTAACAGTGTTTTCCTCAAAAAAGAAAGGGCCACAAACCTTTTTAACAGAAAACATTAAGTTTTGGTGAATGACGTTCATGTTGTACAATTTCATGTGGATTCTCAAATCCCCATGTGCGAACATTGTGGCGCGAAACTTTACCGCTTAGATGAAAGGTTGCTTCATCACTAAAAATCAACTTTTCTATGAAGGTGTCGTCCTCCATGTCCTGTAGCAGATTAGCACAAAACTCTGTTTTTTTTTTGTCACCTACACGAAGAGCTTGCACTATAAACTCTGGGCCAAGGCGTTCACATGGTACAAGTCGCATTCATTTGTGGTTCGTGGTTGCAGAGATATTCAATTTTCAAATCGAAATATTCTCTTTGAAACACCCTGCATATGAACACGTACATCAAATCAAACCGTGTAAGGTGAGCCCTCACAGATACGGTCACGGGACTCGAAGTGACTGTTTGTAACTAATTTAATTCTGTAGTAACCAGTATGGCTACGGCCCTTGGGTACACAGAAACACACAAACTAATTTACTTTATCACTAAAACCAGTAACTTATTATAAACTACGAAAACTATCTGAAATGTATTTTACTCTATTTGTATATATAAGGAAACATTTATTAACTGTAACAAAATAAACAGCCAGAAATAAGTGTAATTACCAACAGAGAATGATAGTAATAGTTGAACTGCTTTGTATAATAGTGTACATTGAATTGTACAACTTGATGTTCCAGTGTTGGCTGTCTTTTCTTGAATCCAGGTTACTTCAAAGCTCTGCCCATTTCTCTTGCTTGTTCTTCCAAATTCCTGCTCTATTTTGTGTGTTATTAATTTCTTTCTAAATTCATCAGCTTTATTAATTCTAAATTGTTCGTTGATATCACCTCTTTCCATAATCATTGAATCGGGAAAAAAGGTAAAACTATAATATGGAAAAAATTCTGTAAAGAAAAAAAAAACTTAAGGGAAAAAACAGAACAAAAAGGTTCTGAGCTGCACTGAGCGAGTCTACACCTTCAGGAAGGAGTAAACAAAGCAAATATTGCTTCTAACAACCAGCGAACACCATCACCTTCTTCTGTTGCGAAGAATGTTATCAAGGGACTACAATAAAATCAAAGGCCGCCGTGAATTTCAGAACTCGGACATCTGCGCCTCGGTGCTGAAATGGATCTTTCCCTTCAGCTTCCGTTAATCAACGACTGCTTTTCGTTGATTTAACGGAAAGTTTTTTTTCTCTCTTTTTTTTTTTCTCTCTTTTTTTTTTTTTTGGAAATTTCCTGTCGTTTGCTAATTTGTATTCGTAGCGCTTTTCTCCTCCCAGAAGTGATGGCGAACTAGTTGGAATTTCCTCCGATAAGAATTGCATTTAAAATATTGATTTTGAAGATTACGACCGAAGCAACTGACCTTATGAGGTTGTGAAGAGTGCGCGGTTTGCCTGTTTCGTGGGGATGGACTTCATTTTATTTTGAAGTTGAGGAGGGCGTCCATCGTGGTACAAAGGGTTGGAACACCGAGCAGGTCTTCTATTGTTCGCCGAATTTGCACGAAGCGCATTTCCAGTTTAGTTTCCTGTTTGGAGAGCGTTTTAAATTGGCTTTCGCAGCGCAATAGAAATGAGAATTACTTTTGCATTTATCTGCACACTTCACGACAGACGTAACGTCAATACACGTCTCTTCACAAACTGTGCAGCGGACTGCCATTATTTTAAATAGTTGAGTGCTAAAGTTAATCCTCTCCTTCGGGGACTGTTGACTGTCAGCAGGTTAAACGAGCAATTTTTTCCCAGAGGTTCTTTTCATAGAGCTGCGCATCCCATTACCTGGTAGAGCGCGTTTCAGGCTACACTTCAGGAATTACTATAATACATTCTCTGAGACGAGATAAGATGAGATGTAAACGTGACCTTTTCTTTCAAACGAAGTGACCAATGTCGTCGATTACACGACTTTTGCACGGACTGAAAGCAGTCTGAAAGTTTCTATCCGAAAATGTCCTCGAGCGTTTTCGCCCCTCCTGTCTTCGGTGTATGTTTTCGTGATCGAAGTTGTTTATTGAAGTGCTTTCTACTTGGGTGCAAACGCTACTCAAAAAGCCTTGAGACGAATGCTTCAGCAGTTTCGTCTTTCTAAGCAAGTGAAGGAGAGAGAGAGAGAGAGAGAGAGAGAGAGAGAGAGCGGACTACTCTTTTAATAAAAACGGATTCTTGTAGCAACAAATGTGCTTTGGTGATTTTGCTTGTCGCTGCGTCATTTATTGACACTTGCACGATACCCCAACGAAACGATAGTCTTCTCCGCTGTGTTCAAACGGATTTCAGTTCCGAATTTGCTGTCCGCAATGATGCAACACGATTGGCCCAACGAGAAACATAAGACGACGAGCGAGCACTAGTGCAGTACCAACTGGAATGACATTTGTTCCGTGATATTTCCATGCCACTTTTCCGCTGTTTAATTCGTTGTTTCTCCCCCCCCCCCCCCACTCTCTCTCTCCTGATCCAAAAATCCACTTTGCCCGAATAACCGAAAAATATTCCTGTCTGGAATGGGGAGGACTCTTCATTCTCCGTTCGTTGGATTTTTCACTCGATCCAAATGCAAGCAGTGTCTCCGGCCTGGTTCTTCGACAAAGCAATTCAAGATAAATTTTCCGCACGCCTCAAATGGCCCGAGTCCGAAACCACAGCCTCGCACGAATTCAGCCAAGGCTGCATCACCAAGATCTCTTCAAACCCATCATCAAATCTAATTTTAAAATTCCAAATATAAAAAAGAAAAAAATCACCTTCGGCGAAAAGGAGTGGCGCTTTCTTGTCGATCAGTAAGGCGCTACTGCCACGAGGATGGGAACATCCTCCAACGGTTTAAGTGGTCGCGTGACTGTTTAGGATCAATTCGCGTGGATGACCATACACACCACAAAATCATCTGCCATCGCGAAATATCGACTCCTGACTTTTTTCCAGAATGGACATAAAAAAACTCTTCATTAATCTCGAGATCCGCGTCTCTATCCAGATGGTTCTCTCCACACCTTCGGGTTGAGTTTAGAATTTCTTTTCTCTTCGCTCTAATCCTGTGCCAACTATCTGAGTTGTCGCACTCATCTAACTCTTCCTGCATCATCCAACACTCTCTCTCCAAGTCAAAAGTCTGAGGGTTCGGATCCAACTATGGACGTGGATGTCCGTAAGGGGGCGGGGGGATTTAATCGTGGTTTGAGACCGCAGCAACTCAACGCGTTTGTAGGCCGTGGCTTAAAAAACTTCCATGGTTAATTTTTAGAGCGCACTTGTCGGGTTGGCACGAAACAAATAAACCAAAAAAAAAGAGAAATAAAATAAAATAGAAAAAACCTCGTGGTCCCCCCCCCCCACTGTACTAATATACTCCAGGTTTACCACTTTCTTGGACGGAGTCGCATAAAAACAGCAGGTCTACATCCAGCTCATTTCTTAGCAAAAGAAAACGTCGGCCATCACGCTATGGCCGCATTGACCTCTCCCGAGCCTCTAGAAACAATGAAGGTCATCGACGGCCAACTCTTTCGCCACTTGCGGGCTAACCAATTATTTATTAATCGCGTTTGTCATCACTCTCGCTCCACGTTGGATCACCTGAAGAACGTTGATCGCAGGTGTGAAGGTGCGGAGATACTCGTGTGGCGGCTCTTGATATTCGCAAGTCGAGTGAGGCGCGGCAGTCTCCTGTTTTACGGCTTGCCTTAGCGAGTAGATCGCTAGTTTTCTTTTTATTTGCGTAGTTCGTGACAAGATGGATTACTTCAGAATTCTCCGTCAATATCGAATTACTCGTCTTTACCCGCATTCCTCCTTTTATCCGTCAATTAACCTCTCCTCTCATTAGCCTCAACATCGCAGTTCAGCTCTTCATTCGAAGAAGAGCCGTGAACTACGATAAAAAAAAGATTCAAACTTCCGTTCAAAATTGTCGTAACTACTATTCTCCTTGCCATTCCAGAGTGGGTGAAGATAATCTAGCAATCTCAGAGCTTTCAAAACGCAGCATCCCCCACCTTCTTTCTCGTTAGGAACATCCCGCTTCTCTCTTCATCTTACATGGTAATATTGAGATCTCTATTTCAGATCAGATATCTCTTCTTTGGCTGACTTGGACCTTGAGCGTTTCCTGGAATGCCAGATCCTCATTGGGGTGTGGCAGGGATTTTCATCACAGAAACGCAAGTTTCTTTTTATGAAAAAAACAAAAAAAAAAAATGCAAGCCAGACGCTTGCTTTTTTATTATAGGTCAGCTGGTTCTGTCTTAACAACGAAACGAAACCTAACTGTCTTCGCATCCACAGGCTCCTCATCTTCTTCAGAAAACTTGGCATTCTCTTCCATTCAAGGCATTTTTTTAACTGCACACAACTACTAATCCATTAAATCTCTTTAGAATACTGATCTCACTTTGGGAAAGCGAAACCAAAAATCTCCCTGAAAATCTTCGACGAAAAGAGAGAAATCTGCCTAACTGATATTCGCCCATCCTCACACACTTTCTGCTTTTCCCGCAGGTATTTTCATAGACGCCGCATTTTCTAGATGGCCACCATCATTCCTCCATTTCCCTCCTAACACGAACAACTGGTGACCAACTTACAATTCGTCAATTCATTTTTCCTCGTCAACTTGCGTTTAATGTGATTGTGTTGATCGTGAAAAGGACCGTCGATTTTGGAAATTTAAGATACTTTGGCGAATATCCTACGACCGTCAGCAGGGAAATAATCCTCCGCGTTAATACTATCGCATAATTTTCGATCTCTCCGAGACATTTAGAGACTTCTGCATTATTCAGTTTTCTTTTTTTTACAAAATCAGTCTAATCATCGATTCGAAGTATTCCTCTGGATCGTGATTCGAATAAACCTTTCCTGACTGGAACTAATTTTTCATTGTGTGTTTTGGCGAAAACCAAATTTATAACGAAAAGGACAGCGTCGACTGTCGCCGTCCTTTTCGTTACTACGTTCTAGAATAGAAATAATTCTCTTTTGTCTTTCACAAGGACAAGAAACGTCTTCTTAGTTACTAATTCGTAATGCGGAGTGGTCTCGAAAGCAGAAATTCGATCGACCCCTCGAAGTGTTATCGAACTTAAACCAGCGCGTATTTTCAAGAGTTTGTACTAAAAATCGCGATTGAACGAGATTGCAACGCATTCTTTATAAATGAATTCCAAGGCTTGTTTGGCCATTCATTTATTTATAATTTATTCATTTATTCGGTCATTTTAATCTATTTATTTATTCAACCTTTACAGTTAAGGATTGCAAAACTAGAAAACTGATGCTCGAAGGTTTTGATCCGGCCAATCCCTCCACTTGGCACTTCTGCGTCGGCGGCGTTTGCTCGAGGAAGGTAATTAAGATCGCAATTAAAAGCAATTTTTATTATTCTTACGATGATTACAAACTCAGTTTCCACAAACAGCCTTTTCTGTTTATCTTTTTACTTTCTGACCATCCACTGCTCGTTATTTCGATGGATCCTTCTCGGCTTATTTGCCGTCTAAGCTTTTCTCAGTTTTTACGCTCTTCGTTTCTGGCGAGATGCCGCTGACCAAACCCGTCAGAATGAGCAGAACTCGATTCACGCACGCAGAGGACGCGGAGTTCTCACAGATTCTCCACTCAACGAATGGAGAATTTTTATGGGTGTTTTTGTAAACCGTAACATGTTTCTTTTGTTTTTCTTGTTTTGATCTGATGTATCTCTGAAAAACATGAAACCACATCGAGTGTATTTGTAACGTACATTTACTCTCGCGCGTTTCTTGTTTGAAAAGTGAAATAATAAATCAGTCCAAAGTTATTAATCGTGCAACACGTGCATGCATATCACATACACATGAGTTGCACACACCAGCAGTATCTGTTGCACATCTGGTCAATGAAAACTGTTTCTTCTCACGGATTCTACTTTTAAATAGCTGTTTAATATGATGCTCGAGCAGTCGACATCCTTCTTCGAAGCTCGCTCGAGAATTGCATTCTTCGGTTAATCATCGTCTTGTGTGATTCCCTTCGTCCAAAAAGAAACCGAATGTTCGATAGAAAATAAAACACAAGCCAATTATAATTATTCAAATCATTTATTTTAATCGATCTACTCTCCCTCAGCTTCCAATTGACTGGATTTGGCAGTCAATTCATTCGTTCAATGAGGTTTTAATATCGGTTTTGGGAATACTGTTGAGGGTCGTGGTTACTGCCGCTTGAACGTTTTCAATGGTGTCGTATCGCTTTCCTTTCATCGGCAAATGAAGTCGGGGAAGAGAAAGAAGTCAAAGGGTGCTAAATCAGGTGAACACAGCGAGCGATCCAACACAAAAACTTGGTTTTTGCTCGAAAACTGTCAACGATGAGATGGTGCATCATCGTGCAAAAGTGACCGGTTGCTTGTATCACGATATTCATACCGTACGCGACGAATTCTCGCTATCAATCGCTTCAAAACATCGAGATAAAACTCACCATGGACCGTTTGTCCAGGCGGAACGAATGCTTTGTGGATAATGCCCTTAGAATCGTAGAAACAAATCAGCATTGTCTTTACTTTTGACTTCTCCAAGCGACTTGTTTTTCGGATGCTCCTCTTCTGGTGGTCTCCACTCAGCACTCTGGTGCTTTGTTTCGGGTTCATACTCGAAACACCACGTTTCGTCACCAGTAACGATCGTTTCAAGGAAGTTGGGGTCCTTATGAGCGGTTTTAATGAGGTGCTTGCAGTGTTCAATTCGATACATTTTTGGTCGTCGGTCAACTTATGGGGAACAAATCGCGAATTCAATTTACGAAGGTCCAAACTCTCTGTCAAAATGTTGCGCACAGTTGATTGTGGAATCCCCAAATCATCTTCAATCAATCTCGCGGACGATTTCGGGTTTTCTTTGATTAAATCACGCACTTTTCCGATGTTAACTTCGCTCAGTCCAGTTTTTGGTCGGCCCGACTTTTCGTCAAGCGTCTCACGACCACTTTGAAATTGCTTAAACCCCTCGTAAACTTGGGTACGGGATAAGCATTCATCACCGTATGCTTTTTGAAGTATTTGATGCGTTTCGGTAAAACGTTTACAAGTTTAACGCAAACGTCAATCGCAGCTCTGTTTGAAACTCATTTTCCGACCGTTGCTCAAAACACACTGTCACTCTTGGCTCTATAATTTGGTTCTAATGAAAAATGTCATAAACACTAATTATATAATAATATTGACCCAACAC